>NC_139344.1:313749350-314466850 GCF_055883805.1 Amblyomma maculatum | reverse complement strand
AGTCGGACCCGCGGTGCCATGCTGTCTACTTCACGCTTCCTCCAGGTTACACCTGTATGAAATCGGACGTATAATCCCTATTCAACCAACTGTAAACATGGATGGAGTAAAAAGGGAATAAAATAAATCTTCTAGCGCACTCTCTTTAGAGGCAAGGTAAGCGCTACCTGGGTAGACCTTTATAACTAACACACGGAATAGTTATGTTCTGCTATGTATGCATATTTCCCTGTCAAAGAGTAGCAACCGGATGTAGTTAACAATTCAAAGATGCCTTTAAATGCAGGATCAAAGTTTGGCGCATCATAGCCACAGCTGCTTATGCGCCATAAAACCCCATATAACTAACTAGCAGGATCAAAATTCCTGGTGTTAACAACTTGTAGAGGATCATAATGTGGGATAAATAGTTGGTGACTGCTAGAACTTCGCACTTGTCGAGGATAGAATTAGTTGTCGTTACATTTTTGCTGACTGCCCCGCGGCTTATGCAGCGTACTCATGCCTCTAAAAAGGGAGGAACATCTCTTCTGACTCCGGGGGATTTATGTTTACCGTCAAATATTATACTCCTTAAGTTAAAAGCACCATTTTTCTTCGTTTTAGTCAGTTTCACACTAAACTGATAATGGACATGAGTCGTCTTGAACTCCAGTGTTGGAAGTAACAGAAGGCGTTCCTGCTTACAAACTGACTGTTGTCATCTGCCCGTTTGTGCTCATCGGCAGCACTGTTTCCACAGCCTCTGTGTGCAACGTGAAATGCCCGTAGAAAGTCGTTCTTCCGCTGTTCTCTCGTCCGCATCGTTTGATACCACCCCACTCTCTGGTAACAGTGGATAGCGGTCTCATTTCGCCTCACAAGGCGCCATTTTATCGCTGTAAATCATTGTCTATATATACTGCTCCCGTGACAGCTGTACCGGCGACTGGGAGGCTACGCCCAGCCTGTTCTTATAGTAGGTCATCTCGATTTCACAGCTGGATTCCGATATTGCGGATAATTGTGATCCGAGTGCAAGAAAGCGCCAGTGTGGCCCGCCAGATGCAAGGCAATAGAGCGGTAATTTTACACGCCATTGCTGGTATGGTAGCGAACGTGCGCTGGCGCCTCTCAGGAGCGACAACGTGTGCCGGCACCTGAACAGGAGCTCTGTTTGCAGGTTTATACGTTGTAGATAAAATCTTTTCTCCCTCACTAACTGACAGTCCAAGAGAGAAAACTATCCGGGCCAGTTTGTTCATTCTCCCCCCCCCCCCCTTTTTTTTTTTTTTTTGCGCTGTAATTTTGTGTCGAGAAACCCACGGAGTGGTTCGTCTTGTCGTATGCTGTGTTAGGCAGTTTAATTCAGTTGTTGCAGCAAATGACAAAAAAGAAGGCGAATTATTGGTACAGTTTCAAAGCAAGTTAGCTTTTTTTTTTTTTTTTTTAAGACTGCGTAATTATGCGAGATAAGGTGCCAAAGGTCGTGCCTTGAAAGATCTCTCAGCGTGCAGCTAAAGAACTCCGCACACGCATTCAGAACCCAGCTGCATTGCTCAGAGACATTCCTTTTCTTCGTTACGGCAGCCATTCGCACTGAAAGAACCACGCGGCAGTGCATTAAGTCCTTGCCAAACGAATTATTTCGCACAAAACGCGCTTCGTCTTATGTTTTTGGGAGCTGTAGGCCATCGTCGCACCGCTGTATATCTTCTGAATTGTCTGACAGCACTGAGTGTTTGACTGCGTCCCAAACCCACGCGAATTTCAAACCTTCTATATCTGTACGTGACTGCAAGTGGCGGCTACATTTCGAGAAAGAACGCGCGTCGACACACACGGAGATTTTTTTTTTTTTTTTTTATGCGGCATTGCTGCCACTTGTGATAAGGCCGTCGTGAACAAGAGATTGATTTGTTTAGAGTTAAAAAACAAAAACAAAACAAGAACTAGTGAATCGTGTGAAAAATACGACAAAATGTTTTTGTCGTTTCGTCGCAAAAACTGTGGGGATACACATGAATCCCCTGTCCCATCCCATTACGATGGCCGCTCGTACTTATCACAACAAATGAGGTTCTTGGGGAATATGAAGAGAGGGATTTACGTGGCCTGAAATTGCAGGGATAACGGGGGGAAGGGGGTATGAAAGAGGGGAGTGAAAGCGTTGTCGCCGGTGGTGGATGTCGAAGTCAGTGAAAAATGCCAGACATGGAGAAGGGAGGACGCTCGTAGGACGAGGGTAGGTTGATTGTGATACGGGGACTTGCCGCGCAGAGTACTTATAACTCGAGTTTACGCTTGCGCTGCCAGGGAGGATGGTGAGAGGAGGGCCACTACCTCCCAGTCTCCCGCAGCGACGCCGCCGAGGCCTTCCCTTCTGGCATAGCCGGGGTGAGCAGAACATTCCACTTTTCGTGTATGTTTCTTCCCCCTTTCGGTGGTTTTCTTTCGCCCCAAATGCGAGCGGGACGTTCGCTTGCCAGGCGGTTTTTTTGACGTTGTTTTGCCGTTACTCGGGCAGAATAAAGCCTGCTTCGAGTACGCAACTCGTGTTTGTCCCCTCTGGCCCGCCATTGTGGCGACTTCTCGCACTGCTCTGATTGCTAGGGACAGCGTTTAGCCGTTTGGAAGCACATAGTACTTTTTTGTATTTCTGTAGTTTTGCATTACTAATTTCTGTATAGTTGTGCAGTGCTTTTCTGTGGCAATTACACACAATTCTTACTTTACTACAGAAATTTCTGTAGTCACAACAGGTTTCCCTTCAAAAACCTGACAGAAGTTCTTTTGTGACAACGGGATATTTTGAGCAGTATTTTTTTTTTTTTTTTCCCACTGAGGGAGGATTGTGGCTAGGGCCCTTTTCCGTGTAGCGGTGTCAGAGAATAAAAAGGATGGTTCTGGGGACTGCACTGACACGAAACAAGAGTTGGGGTGGAGTAACGTAAGTACATACGACGCCGCTCAATCGTGTACAACTCGAGCAAGTTACGTCAAGAACAAATAACCAGAACAGGCCGCCCAGCACTGGAAAGCTACCCTGGAGTGCTATACATCAGGTATGATGATCAACCATAAAAGAAAGTAAAATAATAAGCCTCTGCCCGGCCACTACGGAGTACTACACAGGAATAGCAGAAGAATCTATGCTCCCCTGCCTAGGGAGCACACGAAGGAATACTTGGAGACAGCTGAAAACCAATACGTGCCTGCGCGCAAGCCTGCTACACAGGATACATCCAAATATACAGGCGGGAAATACTGCGCAGTCACCCCCCCCCCCCCCCCCCCCCCTCTTATTTTCTCGCGAGTCTCACATTTCCATACATTACCAGGTAAGCGCCCTCCCTCTTCCTGGTCTAAACGCTTGCCAGTCATCCGAAAGTAGTTTCTGAAATATTTGTTTTTGAGTGTACCCAGAGATCCACACCACCTTGAACGCGTTGTTCTCGCCCCTCAGCCTGTCATTTTACTGTTCCACATTGTCGTGGTCATTTGCGTTTGTGTTTGTAGTATGTATATTCATACACCGTAATAGAGGTTGTCCAGTGTCAGCTTGGTTGAGGTGGAACAATGTGTACCGAACACCTCGTCAGGTTAAGCTGGATTGCAAGGGAGTCCTTGAATGGGGCTAGAAGTACGAAGTTGTAATACAACACTACTTTGGCACGTTCAAGATCACTGCATCGGAGAACAGGGTCCCTCTGTTCAACGAAGGTATAGACGACACACTTTTTGGGCGTATTGGAGCAGGAAAGAAGTGCAGGCCGGGGTGTAGCTATACGATATTCTTGAAAAACCTCTGAGGATAGCGAATAACCTTAAACTTGGGAATTTCGTGACCTCCAGCATGTATTTAAATAGGTGGAAGGCGCATTCTGGTCTATTCATGCGGAAAGCACTAATGGAAGGCGTCAAAATTCCCGGTGATGGCGAGAAGGAAACTCGAGCATTTCTTTCTGTGGTTGGCTCGAGGCGCAGTCACCGCGAATTCTCTCGGCAACATTGCGAACGTAGGCCAGAGCATAGTTTCGGAGGCGAGCCGGACCAACAACCTCGCCAGGAAAACCATCGTCTGGAGAACCAGCACCGGTTGTACCAGGCGAGCACTACAATTTGGTGACTGCGTTTCTTGGATCGGACGTTAAACGATAAATGAAAAGTCTTGCAAGAACAAAGCAAAGTTGATTGCATACAAGTGCCCGCTATTTTATTTGGCGGCCAGCTTAAATACTGGTGCCCTTCTCTCCCCCCCCCCCCCCCCCTTTCCATTTCTCCATGTTGTGGTTATCTCTAGACTAGGAGGAGAGGGCGCGTGCTCGCTGTATTACGGTATATATGCGTCAGCTGATGGCCCTTTATATAGGCTATTCCTCATTATACTGCGCAACATCGGCCTGCTGCAACATGAGAGCATTACCGGTAAATCGCAATTTAACTCCTGATCACTGCTGGTTAGTCGCGCCATCCAGCTCGAGCCATGATCCACCTAGGGTCGATTACAGAGCGGACAGCTGGTAGCAATAGCCGCAGAAACCTTGGAGGCTGCTTTCATACAACTAGCTCTTTTCTCTGTAATTTCTCGCTTTCTCGATCGCTCGCTCGCTTGCTCACTCACTCACTCACTCACTCACTCACTCACTCACTCACTCACTCACTCACTCACTCACTCACTCACTCACTCACTCACTCACTCACTCACTCACTCACTCACTCACTCACTCACTCACTCATCACTCACTCACTCACTCACTCACTCACTCACTCACTCACTCACTCACTCACTCACTCACATTCTGTGAATCACATGTGTTAGGAAGGACAATATTCTTAGTGAGACTTAGCAGATCAGCATTATTCAGGCACGTTTATCAAACCGTTGGAGGCCGTCCAGGTGGTTTTGTGCAGCTCCAAGATTGTCAATAGCATCATATTTCGCGCACAGAAAAGGGAACCGCTGCTAGCAGTGATGCAAGAGAACCTCATGCAGGGGAAATTATGGAGCAGGGAGAGATCATCAGTTATCGTACGCACGCGACCACGTGTAGCTGCTAAATCCCATTGGGTGCATTTCGATTTCCTCAACACCAGTACACTGCATGCTATCACTCCACCCAACTCTATGAACCCGCCTCTATGCAGACTCTGGGTTCGATCCCCCGCCGATTTCAGTGGCACAAGTTTTCTCCCTGCTTCAAAAAGTGCCTGGTAAAAGGGCAACCAGTAGCGGCTCAAGTCGGACCACCGTATCCCGAAGCCGAGGCGGGGACTGCAGCTGGAGTGTTAAGCAGCATTGGCCGCTTTAAAAAGCCACAAGACCAGGTGCGCCTTGTATGTTCCCGGCTATACAACTCAACGTGCGCATACTTTACACCAAGGAAAAGAGATAAAAAGTGACTCAGTCTGAGTCGGTTCACTTATTAAATGAGGTGTGTACGCATACTGCAGGACCGTGACCTAGTCGTAAACAACAGAGCGCTGCAGCAGCGCGCGCAATTCGGTGCTAGTTGCATCTGCATCTGGCCACTTGTACACAGAGAGATCCAGAGGGAGTTGAAGTGTCTGCCAGCACGTTTCGAGCAAAAAGGCAGGCTTTTATTACAGAATGAACTGTGCAAGGAACGATGGCCGGTTTCCCGATGGTCGGCGCTCAAATTAATCCGACGTCTCATGATCAAATGGCCAGATAAGTGCAGACGGCGAGCAGAGGTAGCTAGGCCTTTGAGCCCCTGCCACAACTCGCCAGGTCCTTGATACAGCTTCACGTTAGCAGACACTGTCGAGCCACGCATTCTGTCGTGGATGGTCATTGGACCGCACGGCAGCTGTCAGTACGCCGGACAAGGTAGGTATCCTAATGATGGCAGTCTGAAAATCAATCAATCAATCAATCAATCAATCAATCAATCAATCAATCAATCAATCAATCAATCAATCAATCAATCAATCAATCATGTTTTCAGTGAAAATCGATTGAGCAATTTAACAGGAAATGTGATGGTCAGTCAATTAGTCGGTCGTTCGGTCGGTCAGTCGATTGACCGATCGATTGATGGTTGATCATTCAAACACATATGAGGCAGGACAGCAGCTTGGGCAAGTTGGTTATCCATTTGAGACAAAACAGCAAAGGGACAGCGCTTGTGTCTCTTTGCGCTGTTTTGTCACATGCATACGAGGCAGCGAACACATATGCACGCACCATGGTGAGACACTGCATGAGGGCTGCGTTGCCACAACCAGCCTCGCATCGAGGATGCACGAAAGTTAGCGCACGTGTGTTTTGACATCTGGTCCGTAAGTTCGGCATCTCGCTCGTTCGCAGAGGCGACAGAGAAGCCCCCGAGTGCACATGGAGCAGACGTTGACATTCCGAGAGGAGGCGGTGCGGAGAGAGAGGCGTGTCATGGATGGCACCTGATAAATTTCGACCACCTGGGCTCTTTTCTTTATCGGACGCCGACAATGCCCCGCGAATTGTTGCCTTTTGCGTTTCGCCTCCATCGAAACGCGGCCGCCGCGTTCGGGGTTGAACCCGGTTCCTTACTATCACAGAGCGAAGATGCAATGGGGACCGAGTCTGCGCCATGCTGGAGGAGACGTGCAGCGGTATACGATATGGCGCAAGCGTTGAACGGATGGTGACTTGCTTTGTGAATCGCGTGTTGCACAAATTCCCGTAAGCTCTGCGTACGTGTGACTTTCTGTAGGCGTTGTTTCCATTGAAATATTACATTTAATTGCAATTTGCACATTGCTGGTTATGAGGGCAGGCTTGCTGCGGAGTTGTAAAGAAAAAAAAAACATGGCGTGGCCCCGTCGGTCCAAGAAATTCGTACATGCGATGATGGGTCTCCGCATTGTATCGTCGTACGGTGTCAGCTTTTTTTTCGTTCCAATCCGTTTATGCGCGTGAAGCAGCCGAATTGTACGACCTGCGGCTGGAGTAGTGGGCTCCTTTGTTTCGTTTGAAAGAAAACGCGATGCGGGGAGATGTTCATGCGGAATTTCGCAGAGGGCGACGTCGAAGATGGCACGTTCTCGGAATGAGCTCAGCCCAGGCGAGTGAGGAGAGCCAAGCACCGTTCGCCGCCAGGGGGTGCGCGCAACGGACGAGTGAGCGAGGAAAATAAACAGTGTGGAAATACCGAAAGTGGAAAATGCAGATCAGGAAGGAAGATTTCTTTGATAACTCAAGAGGCAGTGCCCTACTTTTTGAAGCTTGATCAGGGTGCCTTAGAACACGCAGCTACAAAAAGAAGTTTAACAATGGAGATGACGCTTGTGCTGTGTGTGGAAACTCCAGTGGAACAATTGACCATATTATACTCGAATGCAATGGTATCCATCCGGAAGTTGATGCAGGCGCAATCACTGTTCCTGAAGCTCTGGGGTTTAGAGATAACAGTGGCCGGGTGAATAAACCGGCGGTGGAAACTAGCAAAAAACGGCTGGAAGATTGGTGGCTTAAAAGCAGAGAAGTGACATAATGTTAGTAATGTAGGAGCAATATTTAATAAATAGAATGATGGTTTAGTTAACCATTCTAAATCAATAATTAAGATATATGGAGAAAAATGAGCATGATAGCTACTGCTACCACCCCGTTTCAAAGGGGACGCTCCTACATTCCATCCATCCATGAGCTGCGTGATTGAGGTGGGAGCTAGGTTTGCCTCTTTCGTATGACGACGGCCAATGCAAATGAAATAATAATTCGTGAAATGAATGAATCGATCAATTAAAAAAACTTTTCAAAGCAATTGTTCAACAGATCAGAAGGACCAGCTGGCTCAAGGTAAGCGATATCAGAAATGACCTTTCAGAACGATGTTCTCGCCGCCGTTCAGATGACCATTCCGCTATTCACCGAAACTAGTGAGGCGATCGAACTAGCTTATTCGCTATGCAAATTTATTGCAGTTCTGCTACAGCACAAACTGCATTCGTGTCGAAGGGGCAGCATGACAGTTCGGCCATGCATTTGTCCTTTAAACCCTGGCAGCCTTCAGCTGTGGAGGATGACAGTTTAGCAAAGCATGGTGGGATACTGTATGCTTTTCACTGCACGGAATCAAACCTGGTGCCCAAGTATATCACCGAACATTCATGATCATTGTTATCATCAGCCGGACTATGCCCAAGGCGAAGGCCTCTCCGATATTACTCCAACTGAACATTAGACGCTTAAAATATTGCCGCGTGCCTCTCGGAACCGAGAAAGAGAACAAAACTGAGTGCAGTGTGTGGAACTGATCGGTTCAGTGTTCGGTGCCTTGTACTCGTTACATTTTCTGGTGGAGCAGCCGGGTACGATTTCCCTTTTTGCTGAGCTCAACCCCACAAGGGCAAGCGAGAGCCACCACGGATTTGACACCGCTCCATCGCAGTTGCAGCCGCCGCCTTCGAGGTCAGTCGCCAGAGTTCGGGCCTCTTCCCTGCACACCTGTGGCCAGCATGCATAGATCCAACACGAACATTGCGGCTAACGGAGAGCCTTCAACCCAGTTCGTCGTCCTTCAGTCTCTAGCGCCACCGTCCTTCCATGGCGAGCTTTATGAGGACTCTGAAGACTGGCTGGACCAATTCGAACTGGTCGCCAATTACAGCGGCTGGGATGAGCAAAGAAAGCTTTATAATGTGTACTTTGCTTTCGAAGATTCAGCGCAGACGTGGTTCGTGAACCACGAAACGACACTATCATCATGGGACCTCTTTCGTCGCCAGCTGTTGACGACCTACACCGCCAACGACAGAAGAGAGCGTGCGGAGTTGGCGCTGCAATCTCGCATCCAAGCCCCTAACGAAAGTATTGGAATGTACTGCGAGGACATGATCCGCCTTTTTGGGCGTGCATATCCAAATATGTCAGAGGAGAAGAAAGTGCGCCACCTAATGCGCGGGATGAAACAAGAACTATTTGCTGGGCTTGTGCTCAATCCACCTGGTACGGCATCAGATTTTCTAACGGAGGCCACCACGATAGAACAAATACTTCGACACAGGTCTCAGCACTATAACCGTAACGTGTCCGCCATGTCACCGGTCGTCTATGGCTCCGGCTTCAGTGGTTCTGATAACGCCTTAAGGGAGCTTATTCGATCTGTGGTCAGAGAAGAGCAGAGACACATTCAGATACAGGGTCTAACGTCGTCGTCGAGGCATCCATCACTCGCGGAGAACGTTCGCGAAGAAGTTAGGCAAGCCGTCCCGGAACCGTCTGTGCCTGGTGTGCAGCCATCGAGTGTGCCAACATACACGTCCGTGCTTCAGCAGCATAACATCTATGATCCTCCAAGAGTGAACCCCACTGTGCCTCATCCAAA
This sequence comes from Amblyomma maculatum, assembly GCF_055883805.1. NCBI lineage: Eukaryota > Metazoa > Arthropoda > Arachnida > Ixodida > Ixodidae > Amblyomma > Amblyomma maculatum. The sequence continues at coordinate 314,457,539 of NC_139344.1, read as the reverse complement.
CCAGCACCATAGTGGGTACGACTCCCCCAGAGCCAGAGTGAACCCCCCTACTCTTGATCCAAGCCCGCGCCATCCTCTTCTTCTAACCAAGGCACGGTTTCGGAGGACTGACGTCTGGCGTGCGCCTGACAATCGGCCCCTTTGTTACCACTGTGGTGAGGCCGGTCACATGTTAAGGTTCTGTCCGTACCGCCGTGCCGGACTTCGTGGCTTCCATCCGCGCACACGATGTCCTCGGAGTGGTGAACGACCACCCGAAATCGAGGAGTACCTGTCGACGCATACGAATCCTCCAGACGTCCCACAATACGGGTCCCGCATCATTACCTCTTCCCGTTATCGTTCTCCAAGTCCACGGCCTTCTACATACCACACTGGCCGCTCGCCGAGCCCCCGCTCCCCGAGCCGTCGGGAAAACTAGGAACAGCGACCTGCTGAGGTGAGGCCGCTGACGAGCGAAGTGCCGAACATCCTCCATCAAATATAGTACAAGATAATGGCTATCAGACGGCGTCATGTAACGATGAACCTGAGCGCGCAGTTTCGGACATACCGGTTTCTATCGACGATTTTCTCATTACAGCGTTAGTTGATACGGGGGCGGACTATTCAGTTATGAGCAGTGGGTTAGCCAGGAAATTGAAGAAAGTTTTAGCCGAGTGGACTGGGCCTCAGATCCGCACTGCAGGGGGACACCTTATTACCCCGGCTGGAAGATGCGTTGCGAGAGTTGCAATTGACGGATTTATTTATGTTTGCGACTTTGTTGTTCTTAACCACTGTTCGTGAGACCTTCAGCCGATACCTCCGCCAACAGCCCCTTTCCAGCAAGTGGTAAGGATCTTCTGGGCCCTTTCCCAACATCCGCATCAGGGCACAGATGGATAGTAGTGGCGACGGACTACTTAACGCGATATGCCGAGACACAGGCACTTTCCCGTGCAACTGCTGCTGAAGTAGCCCAGTTTTTTCTCAAGACCATCGTACTGCGCCACGGTGCCCCATCGGTTATTATTACTGACCGCGGTACAGCCTTTACGGCCGAACTAACGGCTCTCTTCAGTCTTACCTGCAGAAGTCATCGTAGGACTACTGCTTACCATCCGCAAACAAACGGACTGACTAACACCTCAATAGAACACTTGCAGACATGATTTCCATGTACGTCGACGTTGAACGTCGCACGTGGGATGAAGTCCTTCCGTATGCAACTTTTGCATACAATACTGCTGAACAGGAGACAACCCATCTTGCGCCATTCCAGCTAGTCTATGGTCGTCCCGTCACATCAATGTTGGATGCTATGCTACCCATAAGTCACGGCGACGGTGCCACCAACGCCTATGCGGACGTCGACATATTTCTGCAGCGGGCCGAAGAAGCGCGCCAGCTCGCACGGTACCGTATTCAACATCAACAACACCGCGATGCCAGTCGGTACAACCTTCGACACCGAGACGTTCACTACCAGCCTGGCGATCTTGTATAGGTGTGGACACCAGTGCGCCGTCGAGGACTCTCCGAAAAGCTACTTCGCCGTTACTTTGGGCCATAGGAGGTCATTCGACGTCTTAGTAACGTGACCTACTAAGTTGTTCCTCGGGGTCAGCGACCCTCAATACGGCGGCGCTGAAGTGCTTAAACTGTTCATGTAGTGCGGATGAAATCGTATTATGAGAGGCAGTGACCTTTTGCGCGTGTGCAGTGTCTCCTGCTTCTCCTGTGTGCATATAGCTTGAGGACACTCCCAGCGTCGAGTCGCCGCTTGCGAAGAGGGGGGGAGGGGGGGGGGGTAGTGCCGCGTGCCCCTCGGAACCGAGAAAGAAGAGAAAGAAACTGAGTGCAGTGTGTGGAACTGATCGGTTCAGTGTTCGCTGCCTAGTACTCGTTATAATATGTTATACAAGTTACATTGGAATTTAAGGTTAAAAAATGACATATAACGTTATATATTATATCAAAAACATTCGTTTAAGGTCCCATATAATTATTATTTACACATTGTCTTCTGTACATTATTATAATGTTTGAATTGCAACTGTATTACACTACAAATACAGTTCAAACTCCAGGTTCCAGAACTTTCTTCACTTTTCTTAGAGTAACAGCGTTTTTAAAATTGATGTACTTGGCAACCAAATCTCTTAAATTGTGTCTGCCATGCACAGCCCCATTATTTTGTGACAAAGGTTTGTTTATTCCCGTTTGCCACTGGCACTCCCAGTTATGGCTATATAGGCTGGCTTTAGGCGATTTTAACAGTGGTATATTGTTTTGTATCGTGGAGCAACTGCTGAGCCCAGGGTGCGGGATGGGCGCGACTGCAGCATTCATAGGATCAGACACCGGTCGACTTTCGATGGAGGCAAAAAACAAGGCGCCGTTCGTGCACTGCGCGATGTCAGTTAAAGAACTCCAAGGGGCCGAAATTTTTTGAGCTTTCCACAATACATACAGCCTCCCCCCCCCGTGTCTCTAATAGCGTTAGTCACCTTGAGACGTTAAAACCTATAAAAATGCAAAATAAACAAATGCTGATTGCCGCTTTTTTCCGGAAGCGAGAAGCAAGGTGCTTGTGTGCTGTGCGATGTCAGTACACATTCAAGAACAGCAGAAGGTCAACATTTCTTAGCACCCCGCTACGGCTGACCGCGGCTTTTCGAATGAGGTGAGTCAAGAAGCGCCGCCTACTGTGCGATGTCAGTGCAAGTTGAAAATTCCAGGTGGTCCAAGTTTTTGGAGGCCTCCGCTACGTCAGCCCCCTCCCCCCATGGGATCAGCGAAAAACAAGGCGCTGTGTCCTATGTGATGTTAGTGCACCTAAATGAATCCCAGGTGGTCGAAATATCCGGAGTCCGGGTCTGCAGCATATATAGAAGACCGCAATGTGGCGTCCCTCATAATCCGAGTCGTTGACAAGCCCTACAAACAAAATTTCATGCAGTTCGACGCTGCTGAACATGGATTATATTTTTGTTTGGTTTGTGGGCTTTAACGTCCCAAAGCGACTCAGGCTATGAGGGAAGCCGTAGTGAAGGGCTCCGGATAAATTCTACCACTTGGGGTTTCTTAAGGTGCACTGACATCGCACAGTGCACTGGCGCCTTGCTTTTTGCCTCCATCGAAAAGCGGTCGCCGCGGCCGGGATTCGATCCCGCATACTTGAGCACAGTAGTCGAGAGTCCTATTCTATGCACTACCACAGCGCGCGGTAAATGCGGCATTACAATGTTCCTGGATAATTGTAATGCGTTCAGTGAAAATATTTACTGCGTGGCTAATTGCGTTATTAGGAATAATGCGATGGCATGTTTTGTATTGCCCCGCGCATTGAGGCCTTTGGCATACTTCAGTCGCTGTGCCATGCTTGGCTGTAAAAGGCATACTTGTTTACTCCATACAATTCACGTGCTTTTAAAGCACACGTCCGGAGGTAAAAGGAACTTCTGTCAGAACAAAAACGCCGAATAGCGGGCCAGGTGCCCCTCATATGTTTTGTACATATTCAGCGCTTTCCGTTCTGTGCGTCGTACTGCAGGCGTCCAGATGTACCTTAGTGCATGCTGCGGTGCTGTCGGCCTCGCACGTGTCGAGGCTGCTGCTGAACGCGGTCTTGCGTGCATTTGCCGCTGCTGTTGCCTTGTCGCGCCTGATCCAGCGTCGGTCGCAGCTGTACGTAGGGGCGGCGCGACATGGCTCGGCTGGCTTTTTCCTCTATTTTTTATCCTGTTTACCCGAGTGTATGCGGAGGCCAAGCGCTAAAGGCGGTCTTTCTTTCTTTCTTTCTTTCTTTCTTTCTTTCTTTCTTTCTTTCTTTCTTTCTTTCTTTCTTTCTTTCTTTCTTTCTTTCTTTCTTTCTTTCTTTCTTTCTTTCTTTCTTTCTTTCTTCTCTCCTTCCACGGCGCGGTTGAGGTGGCCACCGAGAAATGAGCGCCTTTCCTTTCCTGATAATTTTCGTGTGCGCCACTGTGATAACCTCTGGCTGCATTGATTTTTTGTATGCGTATTGTTTACCTCTGTGCGCAGAGTTCCCTTGTTTTCCGTGCCAGTGCTCTGTGTTGTGTTTGCATCGCGTGCGATAATGGACGCACAGAATATGGTGCCTAATTTATGTCCTCCGTGCTGCCTATACGGCATGTATGTTTTCAACTAGGAATCCCCTTTTCTCACTTTTTCGGCTTCGTCATCAACAGTGTCATGTATTAAGCCTCTAGTTTCGAGCAACTGAGGTGGGTGAGGACTGTGCCCATCATCTCGATCTCTTCATGCAATTCGTTTATTTCGTAAGCCTGTTATCATATACTCTTCTCTTTTATGCCCTAAGACAATAGCTAACGCAAAAAAAAAAAAAGAAAAATGTCCGCTGCTGCACCATATTTCGCTGACTCCCTCAATTGTGAGCTTGCACAAACGCCATTGCGATGCACGCATTGCGAAATCAGGGGGTAGACGAGCCGTACGTGAAAGTGCTGGAAGATATATATAGTGGCTGCACAGCAACCATAGTTCTGCATAAAGAAAGTAACAAAATTCCCATAAAGAAAGGTGTTAGGCAAGGAGACACAATCTCCCCAGTACTATTCACAGCTTGTTTAGAGGAAGTATTCAGAGACTTGGAATGGGAGCAGTTAGGGATAAGGCTAGATGGAGAATACCTCAGTAATCTGCGATTTGCTGATGACATTGCCTTGCTAAGCAACTCGGGAGATGAACTGCAAATAATGATTGATGACCTAGACAGGAAAAGTAGAAAGGTAGGCTTGAAAATCAATATGCAGAAGACTAAGGTAATGTTCAACAGCCTCGGGAAGGAACAGGAGTTTACATTAGGTAGCGAAATACTGGAAGTAGTAGGCGAATATATCTACTTAGGACAGGTAGTAACCGCAGATCCGGACCATGAAAAGGAAATAACAAGAAGAATAAGATTGGGATGGAGCGCATTTGGCAAGCACTCGCAGAGTATGACTAGCAGCTTACCGGTATCGCTCAAGAGGAAAGTATACAACAGTTGCATCTTGCCTGCACTCACCTATGGGGCTGAAACGTGGAGGCTAACCAAGAGAGTTCTACTTAAGTTGAGGACAACCCAGAGGGCTATGGAACGAAAAATGGTAGGGGTAACATTAAGAGATAGAAATCGTGCAGAGTGGGTCAGAGAAATAACTCAAGTTAACGACATTCTAGTGGAAATTAAGAAGAAGAAATGGACATGGGCAGGACATGTAGTGCGAAGAGAGGATAACCGATGGTCGCTGAGGGTAACAAACTGGATTCCAAGGGAAGGAAAGCGTAGCAGGGGGCGACAGAAAGTTAGGTGGGCGGATGAGATTCAGAAGTTCGCAGGGGTCAAGTGGATGCAGCTAGCACAGAACCGGGTTAAGTGGAGAGATATGGGAGAGGCCTTCGCCCTGCAGTGGGTATAATCAGGCTGATGATGATGATGATGACAAACGCCATAGCTCCCTGAAACTCAGCACAAAGACCGCACTATAGATATTCGTTCAACGAGCGCACCGTTCTTGGCCCGTTAGGTGAAAGCTTTACGACTGCACTTTTCGGTGTACAATAACGACCAATTTGATAGAGCCTAAATATGGCTTGTAAAGCCATAATTATGAGTCTGTTTTCAGACACTAGGAAACATGTAGCGCTAAGGGGCGCAGCAGTATGAGTGCAGTATTTTTAAAGACAGAAAAACAACGTACGAACAAAAGTTAAGCGGGAGACTTGAGCACCTTTATGGTTATGGCGCGACAGCGTAGGCGACCACCCGATATAAAATCCCCGCTTTAACTAAACCGCCGGCGTAGCTTAGGCGAAGGTTGATTCCGTCTTCCACCTCGAATGAGCAACCTGAATTGGCAGCTCCTCCTAACTGTTTGATGGGGTCTCGTTAAGTGCAATACAGACCATCGAAGGATCAGTGGCCACTTGCCGGCGCCATGATCGCGATTTTACGCTAAATGACGCCGGCGCCGGATTTTAACGCGATTTTACGCTAAATGACGCCGGACGGGAGCTTTAACGACATTGCGTTAAAATAGGCTCAGCCTTTGGTCTGCAGTGGCCAAGAGAATGGTATCAGGTCGACATTGCCAAAAGAATTTGCTACCCACACAGACATGCTCATAACAAAGCCTGTATTACGGGCTGTCACAGAGACATTGTTTTAGTGCGCTCGGTTATTGTTACAGACCTAATGGTACGAAAGAGGCAATACTTTTAGCGAGCGAGCTTTCACACACACACACACACACACACACACACACACACACACACACACACACACACACACACACACACACACACACACACACACACACACACACACACACACACACACACACACACACACACACACACACACACACACACACACACACACACACACACACACACACACACACACACACACACACACACACACACACACACACACACACACACACACACACACACACACACACACACACACACACACACACACACACACACACACACACACACACACACACACACACACACACACACACACACACACACACACACACACACACACACACACACACACACACACACACACACACACACACACACACACACACACACACACACACACACACACACACACACACACACACACACACACACACACACACACACACACACACACACACACACACACACACACACACACACACACACACACACACACACACACACACACACACACACACACACACACACACACACACACACACACACACACACACACACACACACACACACACACACACACACACACACACACACACACACACACACACACACACACACACACACACACACACACACACACACACACACACACACACACACATAATGACGAAGAACTTTTGAAAGTTTTCTTCAGCGGTATTGCTACCCCTGCGTGCGTGCTCGGATCTCGAACTCTCTGACCACGGAGCACTATTGACACTGCTCCTTTGGCCCCAGTGTCGTCAATAATACGTTATCTATACATCTCGTTGAGTCGGAATAACTGGTAATAACTGGACCGTCACTCAAGAGAGCCAAGCACAGGGCTGGGTGAACTCTGTACTCATTTGAAAACCCCGGCAGTACCAAGAATCGTACCTTGTACCAATTCCGAATGCGAGGCGGACGCTCTACCTAAGCTAAGCCTAAAGGGCCGCTGAAATGCTACTTGCGATAAAATTCTCATTCAAGCCAAATTTGAAAACTTTGCATGGATTCAGTAGTTTACAAATAATTTTTAAAATGTGATCCTGACGGCCGCTCGCAACCAAGCGGGGTGACGCACCTCCGTGCGCAAACCTTTCCACTGACGTCAGTGGGGCTTCTGGGCGCGCCCGCTCATTGGACGCTCCCAAGCTACGCGGGCGGGACGGGGCATGGTGGGGCGCTGTCGCTACTTGTTCTCTTCTTTTTTTATCTTTTTTTTTGCGCGCCGACGTGGGTTGAGCTGAGGGGGAGAGGAGGTGCATCATTTTCGATCACCCATATGTTCGGTGCTAAAAATGCTAGGTAAAATATTTTTGCGCTGCAGAGAGGATGGACAGGATACTTATTGGTCTTGCGCGTTTAATAATTTTAGTAAATAACTTTTCACAGGCCCTTAACAGGCATAACTACGCCTACTGACTGATGCAACGCTAAACACAAACCTTAAAAGGCTGCTGTCGATTAAACCGGCCCCTTATGCTTGCTGAAATTTGGCGCACAAATAGCAGTCACTGTATACATCCTTTTCAATAGCGTAATTAGATAATTTACTCGTCTGATTCGATCAGAAATCAGAAATTTGCGTTGCCTGCTGGTCCGGCCACTCAAAGGAAGCAACTTTCACAGAACTGGTATTGATGGCGCCGTCTGTAGCATGTCCCGGAAAGATAAATGAAAAATAAATGAAAGCATGATCGGGACTTGTCTTGGCACGGCTGACCTCCGCGCACGCTACGCATCTGCTAATCACATTCAAAGTTACGAAGACTGGACAGCCCCCAATACCAACGGCAAGCGCAAGCTTAGTGCCCTGCTAGACTTCATGTCGGAGTCTGGCGCCCTCAATCTCACCTAACCCACCCCCTCAGGTCATCCTCATAAATAAAGGTTTTTGAATGAATGAAAGTAGGCACGAAACAGGAATTGTTGAATTTTAGTTGTCGTCTGTGCAAACAAGTTTTTCTGTGCCCAATATTGTTAAATCTGTGGAGAAAGCGTCTGCAAATTACCTGCTCTCTTCTTCTCCTCTAATCATCGCAGCTTCAAAGATAATATAAATATTTCTTTGATATCCGCCTGATGGCGCCACCATTATCGCCATTATCACTTACGCAATAGCTGCTTGTTTTGGGTTGCCAGTGCTGAAGATGACGCTGAATTTATTCTGAGCAAATCAAGCAGGTACATCATCCAAACGTGGTTTTGAAAAGGTTAGATTAGTGCATAGTCTGAGTTTGCGAGGGGTTAAATCGAGGAGAGCGTTTTGCGGCTCTCGTACAGCGTCGCAACAGTCGGAATTTAGTGTCTTGTAGCTTTCGCACGTAAGGTTTGCCGCTTGCTTTGACTGAACCGCTGCCACTTTTTTAAGCTGCTCGCTATAGCGTAACATAATATGTTCTGTTCTTTAGTGCGGGTTTGCTAGGACTCGACAGGTAGTCGCCGTTCTTTTTTTTATTTACATGCAACGTTTCGAGCAGTTGAATTACAGCTGCTGCGAAGTGCGCCTCCGTTTGAGACCAGCGCTTATTCTAGATTTATGTTGAACGTTACTTGCAATTATGCGTGCTAAAACTTGAAATTTGGACAATTTTCCTTCTCTTCCGGTTGCTATCCCGAAACAAACGACACTGTTAACTGTCTGACGAAAGACGAGGTTCACTGTCGTGTGATGATAAGACATCAGTCGCTTATCTAGAGCGTGGGTTGTCATGGGGCGCCATGCACAAAAGGTACGAAACGCATGAAATATCTCACACCGCGAATTTTCAGCCTTGATAATACTTGCCTCTTCTTGTGCCGCTATAGAGCGTAAGTAGTGGATAACCGGACTACTTGAACTTCGAGAACATATTGTTCAAGTGTGGAAGGTGACAACGGTACGTGGCCATTTTGCGGCTGACGTTCTTTAATCTTGCATCACTTCGCTCAGTTTTAACAAGTGACGGACTAGTTCCTTGCACCACATGTCTTAGAAGACCATTCTCACCCATGCATGGTGTATCACGAAAAAAAAAAATTAGAGGGTTTCTTAGATGTCTCTTAAGAGGAGCATGACGACAGCCTACCCTTCCTCTCCTATCATTTGCCTCTCATCGTTCGCCTCTTACTGGTGTTGCAGTGATACATATAATTATAATTGGTTCACAGGAAAAGCGCGGTATCTGTCACACTTTCTCAAGTGTGAGCTTAAACCATCGCTCCTGTAGCGTTGAAGTGTGGCATTGCAGGAACGCTATGACAAGAACTAATATGACAGATCTCGCGCACGTGATTTCGAGGCTAGAAATGTTTTCGCCTTAAAAATGACGCTGCTTTGGACGTCATAGCGTCCTTGCCCCCTCTCATTGACTCTCGTCCCCCACGCATCGTTTATTTCGTCGCTGCAGGGCATATTGATTTCATCCTTCGACTTTCGCCACCGGTTCCTCAGGGCGCCTGAATCCTTACCTGTGAGGGTTTCGAAAAGGAGGCGTCCGAAATCGATAGTCTCCTTCCGGTTTATTAGGCGGTGACCCGCTGAAAGCTATCAAGATTTAGTGTGCGGTGCAGTCCAAGGGCCTGGCCTGCTAGCGTTTCACACTTCAATATTAGGCAGCCTTATGTGCTGAAATCTTTCAAGGCGGCACATATAATTAACGAAGGCTACGTGTGCTCTGACGTAGCGTGGTATCAACGGCCTGCTACGTGCCCCAAGAGGGAGGAGGAAAAAACTTTATTTAAATAAAAAGAAATGTAAACACTCCCAGGAGGACCTCTTAGTCCAGGAGCCCTCTTGCTGTTCCTTCTAGTTTAGCCCGCTCGACCAGCCGCAACTAATCTGCAGGTTGCGTGGCTAGAAGGGCAGCCTCCCAGGAGGAGGGGGTGGAGTGTTTGACGGGAGGAATGCGTATGGGATGTGGGTATTCCCATAAGTAATGGTAGAGGGTTAGCGGGGTGGCGTTGCATGTGGTGCAGTATGGTGGGAAGTCCGTGGGGTGAAAGATGTGGCAAAATTGAGGAGATGGGAACGAATGTGTCTGGAATTGTCGCCAGTACGTGCCCCAGGAGTAACACTGTTCGAAACCACATATAATGCTTCTGCAAAAAGGCACGCCGAACCAATGTCTCATTGCTCCAGAAATCGTTGCACCCAGTTTGAAGGAAACATTTTCGGGCTCGTGAGCTCGATGATCATGAAAACGTTGTCCGTTAAGTTTCAGTTTTTAAGGCGAAAGCCTTTATAGGCTCATGAGTGTCTGTCCGTGCATGCGTGCGTCCGCGAGAAGTGTAACACTTCGCGAGATTCGGCGGGATACTGCGAGATTGTGATATCATCACCTGGAGACGTCATCGGCCATAACCGGTCGCGACGTCATTATGACCTGGATGACGGGATAATGACGGATGTGACGATACGGATGTGGCGTTATCGTGACGTCCATCCGGTCATGACCTATGACTTCACCAGGCGTTCACGAAGATGACCCCGCCGGGCGTCCGATCGGGGCGTCAGTGCTGCGCCTTTCATTTGGCGCTTCCTCAATCGCTGCGCCGCACAGCATACAAAAGCAGGCGCAGTAAAACAGGGATCCGTTTGAAACAAAGGCGTTCGCCTCATCGCAGTTTAGTGGTCCCAAGTGCCCGCTACAATGTTTTGATAATATAAAGTTATAGCTTACGCGGGATAAGTCACACGGGCAAATCCCAACTCCCTCAAACATCTTTTCCATTAAGGACCACGCAGGCAGTTCAGCCCCAAAGGAGTTGTCGCCGTGTCATATACGGCTAAGAACGAGCTTCTCAGAGACTCCGTCGGGGCCCCATTAGACGCTGTTCGTTTTGTGTTTGCGTATCAAATAATCAAGTTAAAAACACGTAAAATAATTTTAGCTGCTTTCTTTTCAACAGTTTGAATTTAATTTAAAATATAAATGTACCTTCATTCATATGAAAAGAATGCGCTCTTACTTTTACTAGCATAGTAGGTTTGTGCTTTCTGCTGGTCACAATGTGCTTGCAAAATTCTTGCGTGTATGCTTGGATATTTACGAATTTACTTTTTTTCATGCTTTACGTTGTTCTACAGTATTAAAATTAGTTACAAACGCAAAATTCATGCATAAGTGTTTCTTTTAAAACCTGCACTGCAGCTCACGGGGAACCAGAGTACTCCCTTTACCTGCTCGAGGGAGATGATTGTAACTCCTGAACTTCCTTAAGCTTTCTTTCCTAAAGGACTGCCGTGTGACACGGTGCGTATCTCCATTGAGATAACGACTACCTTGGTTGTAGGGAGCTAAAAGGAGTTCAGCCGTGCCCCTGTGACAGCAGTATTACCCGCGGCACGGCATGGAGTGCACGCCGGCGGCCAGCATCCTTCGCCCTCAGAATGATCTGAGCATACGTTATGACGACCCGTGGAAGCGGATCACTGTAGCGCGTCGCGAATCGTTCGGTGCTATGACTCTCTAATGACGGTTGCGTTTGGTACCGGTCATAATTACGTGATACGAAAAGATAAGCGTTGCCAGGCAAGTAAGTGTGCTCTGCGTTTCGTGCTCAGAACTACGGCTGGTTATCGGGTGGCGCTGCCACAATGATTAGTCGGTGGATTAACTCTATGGCGCACGTATTGTCTGCCACGGCATGGCCCAGCTAGGGGGCAGGCGGAGTGCTATTCCCTGCGTATAAGGCGAGTGTGCCGGAACTTTTCAGCCGCAGTATCTGCGCTCAGTTCAGAAAATGTAAACAAACCGGCCGTGCGTGAACCGCGCACCTCAGTGTCCCGCTTGATCCACTTCTGAAGGGGGCACGAAATGTGCGGCGCTTTACGAGCTCTGCGGATCGTCCATACACAAGCTCATAAACGCGGTCATGGGCAGAAGGGGAAAAAGCAAAAAAAAAAAAATCTGGGTTTTCTAGAAATGAGAGCCTCTCGAGGAGAGCTTCTTAAGGAAATCGCGTGCTACAAGGGGCGAAGGAGTGGCTCTTCCTTGCACCGAGTAGCGGTGTGACTTGGATGGCCGTAAGCTAAATGAATCCTCCCTGCGAGGAGTCTGCTGTAATTACGGATGGAGAAAAATTGGAAGTTGAGGCGCTTTTTGTTTCTATATAATAAACTTAGTTCTCGGCGTGAGGCACTCTTATGACGGCGAGTTTCCGCGGGATTTCATAATGTATTTATTTTATTGAATCCTGTCCGATGGTTTTTCTTTCTTAACGTCTTTTAAACTGTGCTCTAAATGTCCCTACACATTATTGGTGCGCAGTTTTCTATGCATTTCGACCTCTCGTCAGTTTAGCTTTAGTACTTATCGGTTAGTTATTTTAATAATAAATTTCATCATTTTCTTTTCCTTATTTGCTGGATAAAGGCTGTATAATAAAATGATTCTTAATCTGACCACGAGTTATTTCTCTGATCCACTCTGCACGCTTCCTATCTTTTAAGGTTACGCCTGCTATTTTCTGTTTCATTTCTGTCTGCGTTGTCAACTTAAGCAGAACCCATTTTGTTATCTTCCATGTTTCAGCCCCGTATACGTGAGTACCGGTAAGATGCAACTGTTATATAATTTCCACTTGGGAGATAGCGGTAAGCTGCTAGTACTTGCCGAATGCGCTCCATCTTAACCTTATCCTCCTGGTTATTTCCCTTTCGTGATCAGGATCTGCGGTTACTAACCATCCTAAGTAGACATATTCACCTACCACTCCCAGCGCTTCGCTATCTATATTAAACTCTTTTCCCAGGCTGTTCGACATTACCTTAGTCTTCTGCATTTTAATCTTTAGGCCTACCGTTCTGATTCTCCTATCTAGGTCGTTAACCATTCGTTGCAATTTGTCCCCTGAGTTACGTAACAGTCGAGTTACAGACATCCTAGTCGAAATCAAGAAGAAATGGAGAGGATAACCGACGGTCTCTAAGAGTAACCAATTGGATTCCAACAGAAGGAAAGCGTAGCAGGGGGCGGCAGAAAATTGGGTGGGTGAATGAGGCTGAGAAGTTCGCAGAGGTCAAGTCGATGCAGCTCCGGGTTGAATGGAGGAAAATGGGAGAGACTTCCGGCGGATGATGATGATGACTCTGAGCAGCCATTCGAAGAACCACGCCCAAGTGGCGTTTAGCGCTGCGCATGCTACAAATAATGCCTGATGTGCAAATAAAGATAGGTAGAATGTGCCGGATCTTCGAATCGATAAATCAATCAATCACTTAAATTAGTGGTTGGTTAGCTGTCTGAATAGGCAATAAATTAGTTACTTAATGTCGCTTTCAATCAATCAAATGACTAATGCGGTTAATTTCTTCAGTCAAACCGTGAGCGTTTATGCAAAGAAGCGTGGCGCTTTGGTCTTCGTTAGCGTCCATCCGTTCCTTTTATGTCTCCTTTCTCCTACCCTTATCAAAGATGCGGATAATTGCCATTGCAAATGAGCCCGTATAGAAGAGCGAAAAGATTTCAGTGGGAGCCTTGTTCGACCTGCATGCAGAAAGTATATCGTCTTGTAACTTATTGCGCAGCCCTGAACAAAAAATGATTTCTGTTAACACGTCTTCGTTATAACGAAGGTAGGAACACTTTTGACCACTTGGTGTTCTTTAACGTGCACTGACATCGCACAGGACACGGGCACCTAGCTTTTCGCATCCATCGAAAAGCGGCCGTCCAAGCCGGGGTTCGAACCCTCATCCTTAGCCACAGTAGTCGAGCGCCCTGATCACTGTGCCACCCCGGCGGTTGAAACCAGTTTCACGTAGACTCCGCCGACAAATGTTTTCTTAATGCCGGCTTTTAAAAATGGCTAAACAGCGCGAAAATGACATTGCCGCAAACAATCAAGTGGCGTCTCATGGTTCACGCCGATTAAAGCAGATGCATGCATACCATGCAGGGGCCGATGTTACAGGCTGACCTCTGCCCAGCTCTGTCAACTGTGCATTCTTTCTTTTTTTTTTTTTTTGGGAGGGGGGGGGGTACTTTAAAGCTGCCCCTCTGATTTACGGCTTTAACATTGAACTGGGCTCAACGGAGTAAAGAAAAAAAAATTATGTTCACGAGCTATTGCTTTCTTGGTTTAGTCACAACTACATGATTGGATGAGAGCAGAGCGAACAGCTGCATTCTATTTATGTCGACCGGAATGGCCCATAATTAGGCATCTGATTCCAGTCGTTCGATTTGATTTTTGATCGATTTTAGACACATTATAGTAGTCGTAGTGTGCATGGTGTTTCGGCAAGCGTATGTCTGTGTTGGCGCAGCACGCAGTCGGCAGTTCTGCTGTTGTTTCGATATATAACGTGTATAGTGCACATTGTTCACAATGTTGTGTTGTTTGAAACGCAGGAGATGTGTTTCGCATCGTAAATTCTATAGGGACAACAAAGCGTTAACTTTCGCTCAGCATTCAGACGAAAAGCTGCTGCACGCTGCTCCGTTCTGTCATTGCCCCACGCACAGCTGCTGCAGTTGCAGAAGCACTTTGAACTACTGCTACGAGCGGACCGAAGCATTTCGTGTATCTATCGAAAATCTATCCTTACACTTATACCCCCCTTTTTAAAATTTGATCAAAATAGCTTTTATGGCCAGTTGGTTCATACTAGCTCATAAAAAAAAAAAAAAGACCAGCGCAAAACAAGGAGGAACAGAAAACGACAGGACGGGCGTCGTCCAGCCCCACTTGTGGAACCTCGTTCTTCTTGTGGCTCAGTCCCTTTAATTTCTGTTCTAATATCGCAACAAGGCTCGATTCCCACGCCAATCGGTGCGCACGCCTCCTTTGAGAGGCTCTTCGCTTACAACGTCGCATTTCCTGGAAGACCTTGTGCGATCAACACTGAGCAGCAGTTCTGTGCTTAGCTACACAACTGTGGGCACCCAGATATACGAGGCAATCTGAACCCATTGCTGCCAACGCAGTAACAAAAGTTCTGCCAGACTGCTGGAAATTAACCGTGGCTTTCATAGCGTACGGGACAAAAAATGTTGTACAACTTCTCATGTGGAGCGATGACCACCCGCTCAAAACAAATTATCAACAAGCCACATAATTTCTCCCTGTAACGCGAAAAATCGCAAATTTAGCAATTTTTTGATACAACAAGTGTTATTAGGTACACTTTTCTTGTGGTTAAAACCATGAACATAATGCGAGAGTTGAGAGTTGAGGAGAATTTTAAAGGAAATTCCTACTGTCATTTCAAGTTGCTCAGGCCAACCATAACCTCTCCGGCGCCGGAGCAGACAAGTTCATTCCCGTACTTGTGGGACGCAGCAGATAGTGCTAGTTAGGTTTTACGCGTTCTTTGCGCTCTTCACAAGGGAAGCGCACAGACACCACAGACGGCGCGTGAAAATAGAGCGGACGTTATTTAAGACAGCGGCACACTTAAGCGGGCGAAATTATCCAGGAAACCGTATTTTTAAATCTCCCGACTTTGAAAACAGATGTAGCTGTTGAATTAGGTACATTTAGTGACGCTCTGACTTCATAAATTGTCGATTCGCATTTCCTGGCATATAGCTTATAGAAACACACTCGTGAGAAGGACCGGACGGATAACGGCTTTCTGGTGGAGCGGAAGTCCGGGGCCAGTAAAAATTCACCGACAAGATTCATGAGGCATGAGCGCTGCTTTTCTACCACATATATGTTACATGATTATGCTATCGCCTGCGTAAACAAAGCACTGACACTAATGAGCGTTTGCGAATAATTTATTATCTCGCGGAAATTTCGTCTTGGTCGACTGAAACCATGCGGTATGTCCGTGGTGCGATATGGAATGTCCACCTGACAAAGGCATGCTCATGGTTCTTCCAAGTGGCGAGGCTTGGGGCTTGTGCAAGGGTCCCGCCCGGCCCTTCCTCACGAAAGAAGCCGCCCGCAGCTCCTTCAAATTCGACATCAGGTTTCCTGATGCCAACCGTAGCACGCTAAGGTCTCCTGCGCATTATACCAGCACCTGCCCTCTGGGGCTTGGCGTCCACACTGCCGGACAATGTAGAGCACGCTCACGCGTTAAAGGAAAAGAAAAAGCTCACACCAAGAGAGTTGAAATATTGAGCTTGTAGTGGTACATGTAGTGGTGCGAGCGAAGGTACATGAAATTAGCAAACAGCTTTGAAAGGAATAAACATTAAGCACATTGAAGGAACGAACAATAACCGCGTACTTACGACTTTAAACACCGATACAAGAGCATATATTAACAGCAATATTAACAGAGATACACATATAAAGGTGTTCTGTAAAAAAAAAAAAAAAGCAGGGGGGGGGGGATGAGTACAAATGAAAGAACGTCGCGGCCGTTTAAATAACCTAAGAGGCATTTAGTATTTAACGGTCAAGAGCAGGCTATTCCAGTAATTGTTGCAAACCCGACTGTCTACGTCTGGGCACTAACCTATTTATCTGTTCGCCTTCTCTGATAGCTCGACGGCGTCACACTGCGTGTTTTAACCAGCATGCGTCGAGTTCTGGGCGATTTTCCGGCCGCTGATGCTGCAGACATTGGTTAAGCGGGCAGCCTGCTTGCATCTCCCGCGTTGACCATCGTTAACGCATTCCATGTCGCTTGACCACAAAGCAGCGCGGGCTGACTTGTTTAAAAAGGACTCTTCGCCCGAAATTCGGAGCAGAAGAGTTTTTGACTTGAATCTTTACCCATAGCTGCGGAAGTATCCTCGCTTCTGTAAGTATTGGCGCAGAAAAACTTATCGAACTGGTGTGGCCAGGCCGCTTTATCTGTGGCTATTGAACTGGAGGTGCATTGCAGGTCTTGAGATCATCCAAAAGTGTTTCCGCTTAAAAAAAACACGAGTTCACCCTCATGTGTGCATCGACATCTAAAGTTCACGTGTGTAATCAAGGACGCGTAGCGGGTTTTTCCCGGCATATCATACTGGCCATGTGGAGTGATGACGTTTGGAATGGCGTACAATGGACTGCGCTTATCTTTATGCCCGAGGCGCTGCTGTAACAGGTAGATTGCTTGTCGAGCCAACAAGGAAACGAGAGTTTAAAAAAGTTGCCGAAACCAGTAACAGGACAGGAAACGGCCGGGCTCGCAAATCGACGCTCGTGTGAACGCTACGTCGTCGGGAGGTGACTGGGCAGCGCAGCTATACCGTAATAAACCTTGAAGCGAGGCCAGATCGTTTCTCTGGCAAGTAGTGGAGGTTAATACAAAGGTGCTTCATTGTACACAATGAATCACATGTGTGCGAATGGGTGGGACAGGGTAATAAGCCAGGCCGTGAGGTTCAGGCAGCACTGCATTGCACCAAATTTATTCGCGTCTGAAGCAACAATCCAGAAAAATACTGCCTTCACGGGGCAACGTAAAGTTCATCCATGAGTAGTGGATCACACATGGCTGCCCCTTCCGTCAGGCCTGGAGGGCCGTATTCGCCAGTGGTTTCCCGGACCTGTTAACAATGTTTAATTCTCTCTTCATTTTTATGTGCATATTCTGTATTCAGTTACGCTGTGGTGATATCAGTATTGTTTTTCTTTCTATGGGGCAAAGTATTTTGCTCTACGAATGAGGAAAAATGAGCATAAATGCTATGGGTATTAGTGCTTGCGTTTTTAAAGTACGAAAGTAAAACTAACGAGTATTTTGAGTTAGTTACGTAGCTAAACTGCTTCTGTCTAGTGTACATGCAGGCCCCAGATGATCATATGGGGCCGAAAAATCTGCGATGTCGCCAAGAGTTTAACGTACATTTTTGATCTTTCATAGAGGCGGAGTATATACGCATTCTTGTTTTCGTTGTTCACACTTTTCATTTAATAATATAAGAATTAACCATTCAAGCTCGACCGAGATTCATTACAGAAAACATTTTGCAACCTTTAATGCTTGACCTCTAATGCGAAATTATTGTATGTCAGATGGTGAGTTCAAGCTTATCTGATTAGTACGGAGTCTCCGCCCATTTCGTTCTAGGCGAATGAAACAAGGAGTTCTAAACGCCTGTTAGCTCCCATCCTCGCCTCGCTGAAATCATACCAAATGTTGAATTATTGCTGGGAAAATGTGTGGCCCGAATGAGAGACGGATATTCAAGGCGTACGTAAATCGAGTCGGGGCCTGTTTGTGAATGCACTATTTGTCTTTGCCTACATTTCGTTGCTCTGTTGCGTTAAATCGACGGTCAAAAATAAATTCATCGGTGGTAATAAAAACTAAATGGAATACCAAAGTCACGTGCAGGCGCTCATGTGCGCCTCTCGCCTTCTTTCTTATTGAGGTGCAAGCTATCTTTCAATAGAAAAATAGGAGGGGGCGTGGTAGTTGTGTCGTTCCAAGCGTGAACCATATTCGCTCCTTCGGGGCAGGGAAGGAAACAGCTTAAAAGAGTGCAGAAAAGAAAGAGTTGCAGACAACATCTTTCGTTTAAATGGTTGGATGACTGACATAGTATTCCACATTAGGAAGACTGCGAAGCGGACTGCAATGACACCGGCGGCAGTTCGGGTGCTCGCTCCAGGCTCTTGCATCCCACAGCTGGGACAGGCAAGCAGATACAAACAGCTGAGGGGGCGCCACAGTGTTGCTCGCACAGCGCATCGCTGGAACGAGACACCGCAAGTAAAAAGATACTCGCATGATGCATGCGTTTCGTCATAGTCTCCCGATCTCCGCTTCGACAAAAAGGTGGCAAGGTCGCCATGGTGCTTAGGCACCGCTTCAACTGGCACGTCTATGCCGCTCGAAAATGCAAACCGTTTCTTAGCTGGGCCACCGTTTTGCTGTCCTGTCTGGATGTTTGTGTGATGGTGGCCGCGCTTTAGTTGTCTACTGGTAAGGGTGTGTGCTGGCCTTGTAGGTGGTACACTGTCGGCGTAGTAGGCCTCTTAGTGAAAACCGTTGTCTCCTTCTTTCGAGGAGAAGGATCGGTAGCCCCAGCCGCTCTTGCGCGTGATGAGAACGTGGACTCCACACGGGGCCCTCTGTGGGTCACGTGATCACACAGAACGGCTTCTGCAGAGCGCTCAATCTACCTGAAAACATAATTATTATCCAACACATGGAGGACAGTGGCCTTTGTTGGCACAAACTGGCGCTGAAGGCAATGCACTTTTTAACGATATTTATTGCCTCAGGGCATTAGTATGGTATGAGATGAAGAATGAGGAAAGGAATAAATTAATGAAAAAAAGTTAGCTGATTTTATGCAGTCCAGGAGTGAGCGATGATGAGGTCCCGGCGTCCAAGCGAGATACGAGGCAGGATTGCTTGCTGAAAGGCCAGCTATCGTCAAGTGCCGGATTCGCGTCAGTTTCAGAGCTGGGCAGACCCACAGCAAGTGGTGAATGTCGGCTTCAACATTTTCGTCTTTACATATCGGACACTCCGGGCGGGGATATAAGCGTCGGAAGTGAGACCACGTCCGAATGACAGCTGTTGTAAGGGCAACCCCGACCCGGATCCTCCTAAGCGCAGCATTCTCTGCACGGGTGAGACCGCGGGGAAGGGATGCCGCACACGGAGGGATAAGAGCACGTGTGCGGCGCCGGAGGTGTTCCTTTGTTGATAAAGTGAGAGTATGTGTCGTCCACATCAAGGAGCCGTGGTAATGATGAGTCTTGGGTCACGAGTCGGATCGCTAAATCTGCTTGACTTTGGGAAGGCAGAAGGTCCTGTGGGACCCACTCAATACGTACTGACTGCGAGATGCGCGCCCAAGCTGGTGAATATGTTGACATATTTTTGGGCAATGGCTGACACGTCGGAGCAAACGTACCGCTTGAACTGTGTCTGTGCGGATGACAACGTGGTCCGTATACGGAGCATAGTAATGGCGGCCACGGAGCAGAGTGTCTCCTGAACTGCCACGAGGTCAGCGCAGAAAGATGTAGGCTGTTCCGAAAACTGAAACGTACAAGTCTGATTCAGGCTAGGTCTCCATGGACAGTAGATTGCTGTTTTTGCTTCACAGCCTTGTATGCATGCATCCACGTACTCTACAATGGATCCTTGAGGCAGGTGAGCATCTTGCTCTTGAAATCTCTGGCGAAGGGGCGATGCCGAGTTTCCAGACGTTGGTCTGCGGTTATCAGTTGACTTGTTGTCGCCTAACTGTACAAACTTCCATGGAGGGAGCACTGGCGCAGGTGGCTGAAGAATAATTTGTGAAGTTGCATACGCCACCAGTGCTCGCGTGGAATGTGATAAAGAGGCCTCAAGTCTGCGAGCATGACGGCGCTGCTGCACCAGCTCATTGATGCTGTTGAGCTGAGCATTCTCTTGTAATGCTATGGCTTGAGTGATTCGTGGAAGGCATGTAATGGTCCTCATAGCTTCTCGGTTAACGGCTTCAAGGCGAGACCATTGTCCTCTTGTAAAATGCTGGTACTGGGCTTGATAAACAATACGTGGCTGCAGAACCGCCCTCACCAAGTGGCGTGCAACAGACGAGTCAGCACCACCCGTTTTATGAACAATTCTTCTAATCAAACCCATAGTCTGAATAGCTTACTTTGTGCCTGAGAAAGAGCAGTCGCTTATCCTGATTGGTGAATCGTTAGGCCCATAATTTTTATGATCGGAATTTTTTTAGTGAGGTGCCTGGATTTGCAGTAAGTTTACGGCGTCCCCAATGGTTGGCGACCGATGTGTATGTAGTTTTAAAAACGGAAAGCTGAAGGCCAATGTAGGAAGCGTAATTAGAGGTAGTATATAAAGCTGATTGAAGGGCAGCCTCCTGAGTGAGCAGATCTTGGTGAGTGCTCCATACCGGGATGTCATCAGCGTATTGCAAAAAGTTCATTCCAGAGATGTCATGTAAGCGCCATGCCAATGGGATGAAAGCAATAGTAAACAACATCGGTGGCAATACTGATCTCTGGGGCACGCCGCGTAGCGAAACGAATGAACCAACTGCGTCACCACTGAGGCGTATTGCAAATTTTCTTCCGTTTAAAAATGATGCGACAAAACTGCGTCCTTTCGAAGGGAGATGGAACATGTAAATGGCGTTCAGGATTGCAGCGCGATTGATGTTGTCGTATGCTTTTTCAACGTCCATTTCTAATATGGTACGCACATTACGGCTGTGGGTAGATGACAGAACTGCTGATGCCAATACCGCCAACCCGTCCTCTGTACCTATGTATGGACGAAATCCAATTTGAGCGGGGTGATAAAAACCGTGCTGTTCCAGCCACCAAGAAAGTCGTGCAGCCAGCATTTTCTCTGCAAGCTTGCACAGCGTTGATGTTAAGGAGACTGGTCATAAGTTGGCGAGGTCTGTTGGAGGCTTTCCTAGCTTGGGATCACGACAACGGATTTCTATCTCGGGTACGACGCCATGCAGCCATACATTGTTTATTGTGTCAAGTAGCTGAGGGAGTGCAAGGGCACTCAGGCTCTTGTAAACCTCATATTGAATTGTGTGCTGGCTGGGCGCTGTTTTTCTTTTCGCCTCATCAATTGCAGCCAGTAGCTCAGGCGTAGAAACGGTACTTTCGATGCATCTGCAGGGATACTTGCTAAATTAAAATTAACAGCTGAAGGAGGCAATGCATAATACTTTGGAAAAAATTTCGTGCTGCTTTTTTGGCGAAATTACCCGGCGAAAATTAGCTGCAAAGCATGCAGTTGCTGCTGCGTCACTAGAACGGCGACCATGTTTCATTGCGGGAAACGTTCGCCAGAGTGAGGCATGCGAGGATTTAGCAGAAAGTTGTTCACACCATGCGTGTCACTGGCGTCACCAGAGATCGCATTTATATCTCCGAGCCTTAGCAGTAAGATAATGCAGTCGTGTACGTGCCTGCGCCGAAGTAGGGTCTCGCCTTGCAGCTAGCTCGGCTTGACGGCGGGCAGCCCACAACTTAAGAAATCCGAGATTTGGTGCCGGTCGACCAACATCAATTCAGGTAATAGTCGTAGCGCTGCTTAGTTCACTTTGTATGTGCTCAACAAGGAGTGACGACGAATCTGAAGACATACTGTCAAGTCATGAACGAAAGCTGTCCCAGTTGATCACAGAACATTTGCGGCGTAAAGGGCGTAGACGTGAGGGATGGAGACCGATGATGATAAAGTGGTGACCACCTCCCCAGCAGTCTGGCTCCATGTGCCACGAGGGAGTTCCGGCCCCCGACGACCACTTCAAGTCCGGAGCACAGGCAACATTACGTATGTGACGCACTGGCCGTGTTGCTGTCCCAGGGTGATTGAGCAAAACAAACAGGGCATCAGTGAAGGCGTCCTGACCTGCACACGCCTATCACGAGAGCTTGAAGTGGGATACCCCCAATCCGGGTGAGGGGCGTTGAAGTCGCCTCCGACTAAAATCGGACACCCGGGATATTGCCGACGGACACTTAATAGCCAGCCAAAATTAATACGGGAAGGGACGCCTGAAGCAGGTCTGACGTAATGTGAAACAGTCACAACGTTTCCTTTCAGACACTTCACAGCAACTGCTACAACCTCTTGATATGATGTGCACCAGGTTTCGAGAGAAAGGCGTACATGAGGAAACCGCGTATCAACATATTCCGCCGCCTTTCCCGGGGGAGCAGGAGTCTGCACGCGACGGTCGGAAATCGAAGGAGACACGTAGCCACTGAAGCCCGGAATTTATGGCAAGACGTTAGTTTACTGTAGTAACATGGCCCACATCCGGAGCTTGTTAATTCGTAGTCAGGTCTTGAGCTTGCCCACCTTCGTGGAAATGCCTCTACAATTCCACTGTAGCACACCAGGACGACCGGTATTCGCCATTTTCAGATACTAGTCCAAGCGTTGCAGTATCACGGACGTCAGTTTGTACAACTGGTTGGCTATATAGCGTAACAGCGATTTTGCAGTTATACGTTGGCGTTGCGGTACAATGGGAAAAGGCAGAAAATGACACTATTGCGCGAGAAGAAGACGACGGTGCTGCGCCATTGATAGATTTGGCGGTTAATTCCGCAACTCGTCGACGTCGAGCAAGCATTTCGCGGTGTTGTCGGAGCTTGGAGACCTCTACTAAGAGACGACTGATTTGCTCGTCCACTGCAGCCATATCGTCCTCCGGTAGTTCAGAGCGCTTCTGCATTGGCTGTTGTAGACGGCGTTCTGTTGAGCACCGTATCGCTAGACTGTCATATTTGGAGGTGCATTCGAAGCGGGCTTAGGAAGCTCTGGCCACTTGTCGTCATCCCTGTGGAGAGCTGCGAAGCGATTGGATGTCTGCACTGGTGTCATGTCTTGTATTGGCCAATTCTCGGTGTTCCGGAGACGAACCTTCTGTGTTGTGTTTTGTTTTGTCGGACAACTTCGATCTCATGGTCGTGTGATTTGCAGAGGCCGCATTGGTGTGTAACTTTTTGTTCAGACGCGCCTTTATCGGCATTTAGCGAAAGGGCAATATTTGCGCATGTACCCACCCGGAAACAGTTTTAACAATAAACCACACGCGGTTTATATGGCCGAGGCCTTAAAATGCAGTCGTAATAGTACAGATAGGCTGAAGTGTCGGAGGACCTTGCAAGGTGACCATGCAAGAACGCCCCTTTCCCGTGTGTCGTGCCTGGAGGATCCGGTGCGTGGGGAAGTACAGCTCACAGTGAAGTGTGGTTTGATCCTCGTTTATGTCGACGTTGTAAACGCTGCAAGTCGGAGCCTTCAACTAGATACACCTGGACAGGCACTGAGATCTCACTTGTGATTGAAATACATCTAAGCGTTTGCATACGTTTCACCGCTGTGAGTGACGGAAGCCACACAGCTATAGTGTTTGACTTTTTCCTGACCGCGAAGCCCCGAAATCCTATGGTTCCGAGACACGCGTCCAAGTTAGCCTGGAGAATCCTGTTTGGTATATCCGTCTGGCTTTTGTTGGGTAGAGATTTAATCGTCACTTTATAAGATGTCGATTCGGGTGTAGGCGCAACCTGGTTCTCGATCGTTGGACATGAGTGCTTTCCTTGACAGCCATCACTTGCCGAAGACGATTTCGGTTGATTGTCTTCCGAAGGACGTTTGTGAGGGGAACAGGGGCTTGTTGACACGGATGGTGGTGCCGATAAGTCTATTGGAGAGCACGTCTCCTCATGTCGCACGGTTAGATGCTCATCTCGACGTGTTGACCGTGTGGCCATTGCCGTGCTCCGCCCAGGGGACATATCACTTACTGGCTGTTGAACGTTTTGGGAAGATGGTATGGGCGCTTTTACTGATGAACCTGGAGCACCAAGCTGGACTTGGGGCAGGGGGGCCGGTTGAGATGTCTATTGCGGGGCAGGCGTTACCGCGAGCGCCGCCGGCGAAGCTTCCTCTGCCAGCGTGGCAGCGGAGGCACCTAGCCTCAGTGCCCAGCTGAGCTGCAATTATGCATGAGTACCATGCGCTGGACGCCTTAAAACCTGACGACGAGAGGACGTCTTGAGCTTCCTCTGAAGGCGATTATCCACTTCTCTGGAGAGCGGGCACGTATTTACGTGGATGGCAAGTTTTTTCAGAGGAACGGTGCGAAGTCGCCTTAGCAGGAACACACTTCTTTATTTCTCTCCACAATGCATGGCAATGTACTTTGGCCAAATGAAAGTGCTGTGAGGTAACTTTTGAACTTGGGTTCGATATCAGACAAAAGTGAACAGACAACTACGTTTTTGAGGAACACAAAACAGAGGACTATATTACACTCGAATACATGGCACGTCCGAAAAGGACGGGGTACAAAGAGCTTCTGGCTTGTGTCGCCGTCTTCCTCCTTTTCCTGTTACTGTCGGCGCTTGCTTCTTCAGCTCCGACAGCCCTGCGCCGGCGCCGAGGCCTCACAATTTATGAGCGCGGCTGTTTACAGAGCGGCGTTGGTGAGTAGCCTTCGTGGAAAGCGCTCCCGTTGCTCCCCACAGGCTCCCTGTAGGCTTCGCCTTTCCTCAGAAGGTCGCTGTTGGCTGCGAATACGGAGACCTGCAGCCATTACATGTGTCTGTGTTCGATGTTTCCGTCTGGTTCACAACACACTCCTCCCCCCCCCCCCCCCCTCGCAGATGAGTATACCCATTTTACATTCGTCTCTAGAGGGTAGAGGAGTTGCACAGGTCGCCGTAGCTTCGTTCCCGATGGCATCTTTATGGCGCAAGAACGCACGTGGCTATCTCGACCTTTGAAAAGTTCCACGATGCGAGCGGTGTGCCACATGTGCTTTGGTGCATTATCGTCGTGGACATAAGGTAAGATGGAGTCCAAAGTCAGACTCCGCCCGCACCACTAATGTATCGCGGGGGAGAGAAAGTTCCGCAATTCGAAAAATAATTGAATAGGTCAATGAGACAAAGGTTTTTGATTTGAAGTTATTAAATAAAAGGGGGATGTGCTACTAAAGCGACCCACAGCCGAGGAAGCGGGCCCGGGGAGACCCCACGTATCTCCCCTGGGAAGTAGCGGAAGGGATGGGTTGTAGGGTAATGGGAAAAGGGAATTGGGATAGGGTTATGGGAAGTTGGAGGGGAATGTGGGCAGCGTAGGATTTGACTGTCAGAAAATTCGAGTCGAGCTCCCATATGGGCCTCCGTAGAGGGCGAGCACTCGCTCTTAGCCGAATATGCGGCCCTCGGCCCTTGGATCATTCCACCACCGCAATGCGTTTGCCGGGTCTCCGGTCTTCTGAGACAGGTTCCCTACTTGAAGCCGCTTTTGAGGTTCCCCGTCCCCTCAGCTCGGCTCCCCCACCCCGACTCTAGTTTAAGTACTGAGAGATAGATTTTGCAACGTTCATGCCTACTTCAAGGTACTCCGCAAGTGGCCAGACTTTAATCTGGCGCACACTGATGGATACTCTTTCACGGTTTTCGCTCGGCAGGGCATGTTGGAAGGTACATTTCATCGGCGTCCTTGGGACAGAGGAAACGCTTTACTCCCATCCAATGCTTATGTCCGCTCTAGTGCTGGAGGTTCTTGTACCCTACAGAGGATACTTCCCACGTGAGCACTTGGCGATTTGTTCACCGGCTACTAACCGTTTCCGAGGTCGGCTTTCATACCGTTCCTGCACCCTTCAGGGTGTGTACACAGCCTTTAGGCCTTTCCATACTAGGTGCTTCCTCATGTGTTCCACCAGTATTTTTCCAAATTTCAGCATTACTAGCTTATAGCTACTCTCCATCTCCTTTCCACTATTTCAAGCCAAAGGTGAGTTCCCCAGAACCCGAGCTAGGTTCGCCCCAGCCGCCAGGCTTCCGTCGAGGCCCCGTTCCCTTCGGCAACGGAAACCAACGCCTTTGCGGCTGGGAATACCTTAGGCACGAGGAGAATTTTTGGTCCAACATACAGAGTCAGCTAGCTGTGTTTCCTAACCGTACTCCACAGCTACGCCACCGTTCCCTAGGCAGCGGGCAGGGCTTTCCCTCGGCCTGCCGACCGCTCCGCATGTTGGTCTTTGTTCAGCATCCAAACTTAGCTAACTGCGTTTCCTGACCGTACTCCGCAGCTACGCCGCCGTTCCCTTGGCAGCGGGCAGGGCTTTCCCTTGGCCTACCGACCAACTTGGATGCTGAAAGAGAGCCCAGCATGAACTCAGCTAGCCGCGTTTCCGCAGCTACGCCGCCGTTCCCTTGGCAGCGGGCAGGGCGTTCCCTTGGCCTGCCAACCGACTCCAAAACTGGACTCTTTTCCGAATTACACGCGCCCCGCCCAGACCCACTCTGGACCTGCCGCCGCTCCGGCAACGGGCTAACGTGTGCATGGCACGCTTGCAATGCCAAGGGAGTACGCTGGAAACTCCCCGGGGATTTGCCACCCCTCAGTATGGGCCCCGGCTGAACCCATGCCGACCGCTGGCTGTCAGTCATTGAGCAAAGCTAGGCAGCCGAAACCACCTTGGCCCACTCAACGTGCAGGGGGGACCACGAGCAGGTCGCCAGATCGGATTTACCCCCCTTATCGTCGTGGACAATGACGATGTCATCTACTAGCAGGGTATTGGCCAGACTTGCTGCCGCTATGTGAGCCGACCGTAGTTCCAAGAGGTACTCTCTTCGCCATCGCTTCCAAAAAGAGTTGACGGTAGATTGCCGGTACTTGAAGCGACGAGTGATGTGCGAAGCAGTGGCCGACGGAACACGGGCTGAGCGTGTTTCAGGGAGGGAAGTCAGCCTCCTGCCAGTCAACAAATGTGACGGCGTCAGAATAGACGGCTCACCCCGATCATTTGCGGTGTAAGTTAGCGGTCGGGAGTTTATGGTGGCTTCTACATCGGTCAGTACGGTGGCAAGCTTTTCAAAGGAGAGGCTCTGATGACCGAGGATTTTCTATAGGGCGATTTTTATGGATTTAACCATCCGTTCCCACCAGCCTCCCCACCAGGCTGCTTTTACAATTATGAATTTCCAGCTGATTTAACGTGAAATGCAGTAGTCCTGCATTTCTCTACCGCGAACAATGTTCCTCGGTGTCTTGACGTCCCTTGATACCTTCTTAAATGTCACTGCATTGTCGCTATACATGACCGATGGCATTCCTCTCCGAGCAATAAAACGTCTCAAGGCTAGCAGAAAACACTCTGTAGTTAAATTGGAGACAAGCTCCAAATGATCGAATGACCCTCATTGTAGCGCAGGTAAAAAGGGCGATGTAGCTTTTAGAGCTAACTTTCTTGGTCGTTGTGTATAACGGTCCTGCAAAGTCAATTCCAGCGACATCGAAAGCATGGCCACCACTCTATCGCTTGGGAGAGGCGCTGTTGGAGCGGTCGCCGGCTTTAGTCGGTCTCTGAGGCAAACAGGACACCCTGCTATTACCTTCTTCGCTACTTGCCGGCAGCTTTGGATCCAAAACTTCTCGCAAAGTTCCGTCATTGTTGTCTGTAGCCCATCATGGAGGGTCCGCAGGTGAGCTGCTTGTATGACAAGTTTCGTGATCGCACCGTCTCTTGGAAGGAGCACTGGGTGTTTGATATCTTGAGGAAATTGTGAAAACTGTGTTCGGTGTTTCTGTCTGGTAAACAACAAGTGCGATATGAGTGTACCTGCAATCATCATCATCATCATCCTGACTATACCCACTGCAGGGCGAAGGCCTCTCCCATATTTCTCCACTTAAACCGGTTCTGTGCTAGCTGCATCCACTTGACCCCTGCGAACTTCTTAACCTCATCCGCCCATCTAACTTTCTGCCGCCCCCTGCTACGCTTTCCTTCCCTTGGAATCCAGTTTGTTACCCTAAGCGACCATCGGTTATCCTCTCTTCGCACTACATGTCCTGCCCATGCCCATTTCTTCTTCTTAATTTCCACTAGCATGTCCGTAACCCGAGTTATTTCTCTGACCCACTCTGCACGCTTCCTATCTCTTAATGTTACCCCTACCATTTTTCGTTCCATAGCCCTCTGGGTTGTCCTCAGCTTAAGTAGAACTCTCTTGGTTAGCCTCCACGTTTCAGCCCCATAGGTGAGTATAGGTAAGATGCAACTGTTATATACTTTCCTCTTTAGCGATACCGGTAAGCTGCTAGTCATAATCTGTGAGTGCTTGCCAAATGCGCTCCATCCCAATCTTATTCTTCTTGTTATTTCCTTTTCATGGTCCGGATCTGCGGTTACTATACCTGTCCTAAGTAGACATATTCGCCTACTACTTCCAGTACTTCTCTACCTAATGTAAACTGCTGTTTCTTTCCGAGACTGTGGAACATTACGTTAGTCTTCTGTATACTGATTTTCAAGCCTATCTTTCTACTTTTCCTGTCTAGGTCACCAATCATTATTTGTAGTTCATCCCCCGAGTTGCTTAGCAAGGCAATGTCATCAGAAAATCGCAGATTACTGAGGTATTCTCCATCTACCCTTATCCCTAACTGTTCCCATTCCAAGTCTCTGAATACTTCCTCTAAACAAGCTGTGAATAGTACTGGGGATATTAGGATATGCCCTCCCATATCGTCCCACCCAACTACCATGGACGATGGATAAACCTTTGGTGCACCTTCGTGTTCCCGGAATATCCTAATTATATTCACGTATACACCGATGGATCTGTGTCAGCACGGACATCCGCTGCAGCTGTGGTCATACCAACTCAGAAAACGACTCTACATTTCCTTTTGGGACATACTTCTACATCAACCGCTGCTGAACTTGTAGCCATTCGGGAATCTATTCGCTACATATGTGGGGAACCACCTCAAAAATGGTGTATATTCACGGACTCAGAGACGGCATTGCAAATTTTGGAAAACTTCTTACGCCACACTGCCTACCAGTCCCTGGCACTAAACATTATGGAGCTCCTAACATCTACCCAGCTGCAAGGCCACAGGATAATGTTTCAATGGATCCCTGCCCACTGTGGGCTCCATGGGAATGAACAAGCCGATGATGAAGCGAAAACCGCCCTCATCAATGGCCTCCAAACAGACGTGCCTTTTTCAAGAGCGGATACAACTTGCCTTCTTACGAGTTGTATGAAGAATGCTACAGCAGCTTACTGGGCCCAGTCAAACGCCCGACACATTCGTCTAAGAAGGCTAGATCGAACATTGAAATTTCATGTTCCGCGTGATACTCCGCGCCATCAGGCATGTTTGCTACATAGACTTTGTTTAAATGTGGCTTTCACGCGCAAGTACTTACATTTAATTGGACAGGTGGACTCGCCGGAATGCTCAACTTGTGGCATCCCAGAGACTGTGGACCATATATTATTGGTGTGCCCAGCATATGCGTGCGAAAGAAGTGTGCTAGCCGCTTCCTTGAAGCGTTTGGACAAGAGGCCTCTGTCTGAAGAACTGCTGTTGGGCGCTTGGCAGGACAAGGGGAAGGGTGTCCAGGCAGTGCATGCTCTTTGCCGTTTTTTATGCGCCAGCGGACTTGATTCGCGCTTGTAAAGCAAGCCACTGTGCCTGTAGATATGTATTTCATATGCCTTCTCCCACATCGTCACCCATCACGATCTTCTTTCTTTTCTCTAAGTTCCCCAGTGCAGAGTAGCAGGCCAGATTTGAATTATTCCGGCCAACCTCTCTGCCTTTTCCTTTCAATAAATCCATCTATCTATTGACTACCAGTGGCAGACATTGCGCGGACCGAGGATTTGGCGAGACCGACATTGGAGCTTTGCGGAAGCGCGACAGACGCCCTCAGTGGACGTATATTTGATGCCTCCGCGATTAGACTGATTGATTACTTCATTGCTCGTATTATTGATTTTTGAGTGGGTGAACGTCCTTATTCCGCGAACTGTAGTTTCGTATAGCACTCATATACGGCGCTTAGAATGGATTGTGACTTCCTACGCCGACGACATGTTTTTTGTTTGTTTGTGTATACCAGAGAAAATGTCACGTGTGGCCATCGCAGTATAAGTGCGCGGTGCGTATCAATTTTTAATTTTTTTTTGGATCATATCCTTATATTTTCTTTCCACCGATTTCCTTCAATTATTGTTTTTAGTTCCCTAGGCAAACATGTGGTGGTGCGGATTCCATCTCTTATTGTTTTTTCTATCGCGAGGACCGATCAGTGGAGGAAATGCTTTGTGAAAGCTTTGGATCGGCGGAGTAGCGCGCCTCCCAGGTGCACGAGGTCTCGAAATAGCCGATCGGCAGCGCTCGTTCACTTGCAGGCGCCGCGTATCGCACGCGACGGCTGGCTGCGGCATTTTGGTCTCCTCCTTTGTGTTAAATGCCATTTCAAAGCCTCTCCTATTTCTGAATTGTCTGCACGCGAAAATAACGTTACTGTTCCCACATTTACAAAAGAAACTGATAGGAACGGATATCTATTAGCAACGGTAGAGAACTGCCAACGTGTCACTTATTTGGTCGACCCAAAATCACTGATGACCTCCTGGGACCACATTGTCCATTCATTTTTACGCGAATTGTGCTTGGTGTGCCGAAACCGTTGCCGTAACGTGACATGGCGCAAAGCTGCCGCCGTGAGCTCACTTTGCCCCAACAGTCGCTAAATGTGTCGAAAACATTCTCATTCGTTGACAGGATCATGGTGTCACAACGTCGCGCGGGAACTTCAACCCCACATTTAAATAAAACGGAGGGTCCAAATGAAGCTGAAATTGGAGAGGAAGCTCCTCTTTTGGGGGCAATTACAAATGAACAAAATAAATTGGCCGGGTTTCGAACCCGGTCCCTCTGTATGTCGGCGACACGAAGGGTTTTGTGTACCAAGGCGTGTTAGAGGGGCACGCATAGTGAACAGTGAGAAAGCAAACGAGGAAAGAGGGAAAACAGGAAAATATTGATCGTCTTCTTTGAAGTCACGGTTCCTATCCTCCAACAATATTTGACCAACTGGCCCAGAACTTCCCTTGTTGAACTTACCTGCTAATTGGAAAAAAACGTGGTATTTTAGTCAGATTGTTTTCAGGCCAGCCTCAAGCTTGCACTAGTGTAGTGTAGAGGTTATATTGAGTGATCTGGCTTGAGATACGGCATATTTGCTGACCTTGCGTAACCATGGCAGCCTTTTCCTGAAATTTCATTCTCTTATTACAGCACATTCTGGTCATACACTAATGCGCAACTATATATATATGTCACAGTTCGGACATCGGAATTCGCTGACGCGTAATCCCAATTAATAAATGCTCTCTACATACCATGCTCGTCTTATTTTGTGTAATCACCTATGAAATCACCGCACAAATTTTCGCTTGCGCTATGTTGGCGGCACAACGATTGTCTGAACTGAATAAGGCATCCGCAACCCCATTACGAAGCTTAACGATGTCTATTTGAACATCTTGTCAAAGCAGTTATGATAGGAAGAGTAGTTCTATGTATTTCTTTTATTGCGATAGCAATACTACACCAGGTTTCAGCCCGTCGCGTAGTCCCAGTAAGGGCCACGTTTTACCTTAAACAGCCACGATGAAGACGAAGCAGAAGAAGATGACAAAGAACGATGAGCTGTGCGACTTTGTTTAGGTCTGCCCAAATCAGCGGCCTGATACTATAATCCCATTTGATGACACCCTCCCAGGGATTGCTAAGCATTTGTCTGCCAATGTATTAAATGCCCTTATACAGAATTACCTAGACAATTTTCTGAGCCATATTGCCATTTTTACAGATGCCTCTCAGCAGGATGACAAAGCAGCTTTCGCATATACTCCCAGGCTCTTGAATGGAGTTATTCATTTCGGGTCCTAGACTATATGCCAGTTTTTGCTAATGAGTTTCTGGCCTTTGAGTTGGCCTTCACAAAGATCCCTAGTAATATTTCAAAGGTTATTTTTCTTTCTGACAGCCTATCCGTGCTGTCATCGCTCGAAATTTCGAGGGACACTCTGCTTTGCCGCTCCCTTTATTTTTTCTTCCTCCTCACAGTAGAGATTTGCGTTTTCACTGGGTCCCATAGCCACTGTGGTATTACATATAATGAAACGGCAGATTTTTTAGCAAACTCCGCTCTTGGTGGACCTCTCTTGGACGTCAGATTGTCACGATTGCGGACTTTTTCTCGCGGAGGGTACACGGCGTGGCGGCCCCGCATTGAATAGATCTCGGCGCGTTTTCCTTCTGGTTTCGACCTTTCCTGCACTACAACTCGCAGCGCTCCTTCCTTCTCCGCACTCTCCGGGAAGAATGCGGCCACCTGTCCCGTAAGCCGCGTGATCCTGGGTATGGAGACGCCATGTCGGCAAGGGCAGGCCTTGCGGGAGGAATGGGGGGAGGGCATAAAGCGCAGGTGCGCCTATGGACGGATGATACGTCGCCATGCGAGATATTCTCCAAGCCAGCTGTTCTCAGAGAAGAAAAAAATTACTCTCTCGTCTAGATCTGCTCTCGAATACAGATCTACACACTTGATCCTCGTTGCTTCACCTCGGAAAACTGTACATGACAGCATTCCAGCCTGTCCCATTCTTCAATGCCATCAGAGGCATATGCTCATCATCCTCAAAGAACACAATTGTTTCTGGCGTTCACTAAACGCTGTTTTCACGAGATGCTCATTGGCTGGATAGGGCGGCAGTTGTGAAGCCATTGTACACGATGGGATGACGCATCTAAGTCATGTAGGCATGGCAACCGCTGTAGCTTTCGGTAGTTTGTCTGTCCGTTTTCCGAGCGATTTCAGCCAGATTATTTGCTCCGCCCTGGCGTTTAGGGAGGAAATGCTGCCACATGAGTCCCGTTGTCGCCGTCATTCCAAGCACCCTAGCAAAAGAACGCGCTGCTCTATATGCCAAGATCCAAGCTTTAAAGCTTGGAGAAGTTACCTACCAAACGGCCGCCTACATGGCTGCCCCTGACCACTGCGGCAAGGGAATCATTCGTAACATTCCAGACTATGACACCCAAGAAGATATCACCTTCAGCCTCACCAACTTCAATGACAACCACCCCATCATAGCAGCCCGACACCTCGGCAAGACCAACTCAGTCCGCATCGTGTTCGAAAGGGACAAGGTCCCCTTTTGGATCAACTACCGAGGGGCACAGTACCGATGTCGCATCTTCCGAAAGAAAGTGGAGGCCTGCTCTACGTGTTATAAAATGGGTCACTGCGCTGATGTATGTCCGCCACCTCAAGTACTTAAGTGCCCGCTCTGCAGGCAAAATAACCCTGGGTTCGACCACGAATGCGAACCCATCTGCGTGGTGTGCGGCGGCCGGCACCTCACCGGTAGTAACGTCTGCAAGAAGTGTTTGAAAATGCCACCCAAGAAAAAAAAAAGAACCAGGATCACTGCGCGGAGACAGACGCCAACCAACATCGCGGAATGCACTGCAAAACACCAACGAACGGCCATCACGGCTGCGCACCAGGAACCGCTCGAACAGCAGAGGAAAAGGGAGCGTCAGCCAAGGCCATGACCGATCCAAGTCCAGATCCATCTAGTGAAAGGGCCGCAACGAGAGTTTGTCGTCCTCCTCGTTCCCGCCCCTCCTTGGCCAGAGCACACAGCCCGCCGAAAAAACAGGTGAGCAGTAAGGCGTGATCGCCTTCGCTCCCTCTGGAAAACGCGGAGCTCTTGAGCACAACTACAGAAACAAAGCCTCGAGATCACGGAGTTCGAAGAACAGGCTCAAATAATTCTCAAACAAAAGCTTCCTCTCCAAAGGCACGACTCCCTTGTATGCTCCACTCAAAAAGCTTGCACACCTAAACAGACCACCGTGCCGCGTTCTTCCACCTCCTCCACGCGCATGGCGTCACCTGCTCGCAACCCTCTCCCTAAGCGCAAAGCACGAACAGAGGCTGACAATGACACCGAGCCGATGACTGCCTTAACTACAGCCATCGAAGCCATGTAGGCTAGACTCACCTCAGTGCAAAAGGACAACACAGCCTGGGGTGGCCAGCATATTCAACTGGTTGACAGCGCTCGAGCAGCGTCAATGTGCACAAGAGGCGACCATGACTCAAATGAAGGCCCAGCTTAATGGGCTTATGCCCCCGAAATTACAGGATCGGCACGAGCCGACCAACCCCCACCCCAAACCCAACATGACTGCACACCGTAACGAGATACATAAATTGCAGGAGTTTCCGTGCAAAACGGGACAATTTACAGCTCCACCTACAAACAATTTCGAATGCCAGCACTAATTGGAGACAAAACGTCGTAACTACACCACACATGAACCGGATGGAACGACACTCCCACGGGTCCATCGTAACCTAACGGTTGCGGACCACCCCCTCGAATTGAGGAATATAGACTGCCACCTAGTCGAGCGTCTCCCGAGAACTCACTCAGGCAGCAGCCTATTTATTTGCAAGTATATACAGCCCTCCCAAAGTTCCTGCAGCTCCTCTATTAGCGGCCCTTCGAAAGGCCCTTTATATTGGCGGCAGATGCCCCTTAATAGTGGTAGGTGACTTCAATGCCAACCACACGAGTTGGGGTTGCAAGAAGAGCTGTAGAAAGTTCACTGCGCTTTGGACATTGATCCAGAATGAGGGCTTGTCCCTAATCAATAATCGACCACCCAACCAGAATAGGCAACAGTGTCCAAATTAACACCATTCAGACCTCAATTTGACTAAGAACATACTTCACAGTCACTGGACCAACACATACAACATATTTGGGAGCGACCACTACATCGTAAATACAAAAACTTAGCTCCGTTCACTAGATCGATGTACTCGACGTCCCATAGAAATTGTAGACTGGGACAAGTTCCGGCAGATTCGCAATTCCGCTCCCAACAGTGCTGACGATCTTGACAAATGGGCCCAATGCCTCTCCTAGGGCGTAGCATTAGCTACCTCCACAATCCCAGACACCCTTGATACCGACATCGCAGACAGCCGCCTCCTTTACATCTGGGAGGCCCACGGCATTCTGCAAAAACGATGGTTAGCGATCAAACGTAATATAATACTCAGGATTCGCATCGCAACACTGGCTAAAGAGATTGAAGCCTGTGCAGGACAGTTGACACGCCAGCAAAGGGGGCAGCTATGCGACCGCATGAGCAGAAATCTTGGTTTGAGATATACGTGGACATTTCTCCGCTGTCTGCTGGATCCAGATCACACCAAGAACAACCAGCGGAAAAATAGCCGAATCTTCACGAAATCCCTCTACACGATGACGCCCGATGACTACCACGGCAACCCGAATGCCAAATCGGACGAAGACATCTCGCCATGGGAAATACGGGCAACCATGCACAATAAGCTAAAACGACATCAGCACCCGGGGCAGATAAAATCATTAACAAGAGGCTCCGGAACCTGGACGAGCACTCCATACATGCCATTAAAGACCTTTTCAACGAGTGCTAGCAAAACGGAGTCCTCCCAGCACAATGAACAGATGTGAAAATTACCTTCATCCCTAAACCAGAGAAACCTTTGGATCTCAAAACTCTCCCACCCATCTTTTTAACCTCCTGCTTAGGGAAACTTCTTGAACATGTGCTTCTGGTCCGTTTGCAGGAACACATGCAAGAACAAGACCTATTTTCTCACTCTATGATTGGATTTCGCAGCCATCTCTCCACTCAAGACGTTATGTGACAGCTCTCAGAAGAGATACTACACCCCGGGAACGCTAAACGCACAAATGCCATCTTGACCTTGGATCTCCCAAAGGCTTTTGACAACGTTCGCCATTCGGGCATTATGGACGCTGTCTCAAATATAGGAGGAAGAACGCAGTCCTACGTAGCGGCCTTCCTTCGCAAACGAACGGCAGAACTAACAATCGGTTCACTCTCTTCACCAACTTTAGCGGAGGTACACCTCTGGGTTCAGTTCTCTCTCCATTTCTTTTCAATATTATTCTCACTCATATGGAAAAAGCATGCCCAACCTCTCCCATTCATGCTACGTGAATGACATTACTGTTCGGACATCCACAGGTAATGTCGTGAAATGGAGGAAATCCTCTAGGCTGGGACGGACATTATCTTGGCGCATGCCGCGGCGGCGGGCCTCGCTTGCTCACCGAGTAAATCAGAGCTGTTGCTCTTACACCCTTCAAGGTGCCGCACAGACACGCTCCACGTCCCAATATTCGAGTCAACATTGATGATCAACAAGTTCCCGAGGTTGATAAGGTGTGTATACTGGGCATCATTATCCAGAACACCGGCAAGAATACTAAGCTCACCAACACAGACCACCAGACCATGAGACTGATTAGACGAATTGCGAACCGTCACCGAGGGATGCGGGAGCACGACCTCCGCCGCCTTATACAAGCGTTCGTGGTGAGTCGAGTGGTATATTCTCTTCCATACTTGTTTCTTTCCAAGGTGGATGAAGAAAAAGTAAATCACTAATCAGGCAAGCCTATAAAACGGCCCTCAATCTCCTCAGACACACGTCGAATACCAGTCTGCTCCTTATAGGGTTCACAATACCTAAGATGAGCTGATCGAAGCCACTCGCACAGCACAAGTTGAACGCCTATCATCCACCACAACGAGCAGTCACAGGCCTCAACCCTATAAGCTCCCTCAGACCCATGCACTCCACCCCGGGAGCAATTCAGTCTCTTTTAACAATTCATCCACTCCCCAAAAACGTCCACCACCTGGCTCGGCGAGAAGCCAGAGCCTCGGCGCTGTGCAAACACTATCACTCCTGTACAGTCTATGTGGCCACAGCAGAATATGCTACTCATCAAGCCTATTTATTGAGCGCGGTTTCCAACACACTTCACCCTATAGCTTCTGGTTCGATTAAAGCTCAGTCCTCGTTAGAGGCAGATGAAAACGCGTTTGCCTTGGCAATCTCCTCAACCACTGACACACTAGTCTTTAGTGATTCAAAAACAGCAATCTGCAATTTTGCACGAGACAGGATTCACACGCCTGTTTTCAAGATTCTCAATTCTGTTCAAAGATCAGTTGAACTCCTGTGGGTACCTGCTCATGCGGGTAATTCTGGGAATGAAGCTACCCATACAGCTTGAGCGCACGTCAACCGAGCAGGGCCAGATACAGGCCCAGGAAATGCACGCGAACGCCTGGTTACCTATAACGAAATTACTCTCCACTAGGGAGCAACGACTCCAGTATCCGCCCCCACACCAATATCTCTCTAAACTCGAGCAGGTGACCTGGCGCCAGTTCCAGTCCCGTACCTATCTCCAGCTCAGCTTGCCCATATCCTCCCCGGCCTTTTCTCCCCTGTATGCACCCTCTGCGGGGCACCCGAAGCAGATACATTTGCTCTGAACTCTAGCCACCCTGCTATTGGCAACTAACAGACATAGAGCGATGGGAGATCGCGGTGTCCACCTGGGACCCGGGTGCACAAAATGAGCTGGTGGGCTGGGTTCGAAGAGTCGCTGAGTCGAAGAGTCACAAGCTCCCGGCCACTCTACTCGATCTCGAGCAGACCCGTCAGCGTAGGTAATGATCATAAGGCTCAAGAACCAATACACGTTTTCACTACCACCACCATCACTCTTATTTGTATCGTTGATGGGCAGAGGCTGTTGGATACAAAGCGTGGTGACTGCAGTCACGCGAAAACAGTAGCGCCCTCGCACGTGCTTTTGAGAAACGGCCAACAGATCAATGGCTGGCGAGGTGCCACCTCTGCGGACGACGTGACTCGGCTGAAGAACGCGCAGTTGCAAAGAAGGGTAAGAATGAATGAGATAAAAAGGACACGCATTTGTAGCTTAAAATAATGAAGATGACTAAAAAATGGGCATTGCAAGAAAGTAAGGAAAAGAATAAGAAAGAAAACGAGTTGGGGGGGACACGAGAAAAAGAAAGATGGTGTGATGGAAAGAAAAAGAAATTGAAAAAAGAAGGAAACAGAAAAAGAAGTAGAGTGAAAGACGGGATGACGCAATGCGTGGAAGCTACGACAGATACGGTATACAGTTTTGTCATGCGGCCTTGCCTCGCCGATGTTCACTTTGGTTGCATGCGAAACGATGCAGCGTCCTCGGTGGGCGCGCTATTCTAGATTTCTCCTTTCACCTACAGTTCATTTCCTCGCAGTAGTTTAAGGCCGTGCGGCGACATGAACCCTCTGCTGTTTCTCGATACTTCCTTCACTCGCCTAATTACGGAGAAAAGGAGATATGTTACATGCACAAAACTTTCTTTTTTAAGCTTAGGCTTTCTGTTACTTTTGGCTGGTTAGAACATTATTTCAAAATGCGTTTCTATCGTATTATGCTTGAACGAGTATCTTTAACACTGTTATAGTTAGGTGTATTCGCTACCGAGCCTCGCCAGGTCCGCTGCGATCATTTCTACTGGCGGCGTCCACAGCGCGGGTGCGCGACACGCAACATGCGGCATCTCTGATTGATACTTGGGATAGGTTTTGAGGCGAAAGCATTTCTAGGCTCATGGAACGAAATGCCATGCGCGAGATCTGTCATATTCGTCGAGATTCCGCGAGATATGTTCTTGTCTAGCGTTCCTGCCATCTTCAATCCCTCACTTGAACGCGTGCCAAGGAACGCCACGCGACAGCAGCGCTGCTGCACCGTCCACTCACACTTGCCGTAGAAAGTGTGACAGATATTGCGCCTTTCTTTTCATGTAACCGGTTACAATTATATGTAGCACTGCAACGAACTCCGATAAAAGGCAAATGATGAGAGGCGGATGATAGGAGAGGAAGGGTAGGTTTTCGCCATTCTCCTTTTCAGATACATGTAAGAGGCCCTCTCATTTTTCTTTCGATCTCGGTGTTACTGAGTTCAGCCTTGACAATGCAGAGAAACTTCTTCCATAAACCCTTCCGGTGCATGTTTGCACTTGTCTCTTGCTGTCGACGTGCTTTTCAGTGCTGCATTTCCTTTTACCACTTTTGGCTGAAATTTACGCCCGGGTAAGCGTGCGAAGAAGTGAGTAGGCAGTATGGTCTGCGGCAGAATAACAGGGAAAGTAATGGATTTTTTCACCGTGGTTTCAGGGAAAATGATTTTGCGTCGCTGGAAGATACCAGCTATGTTGCGCGACCGTGCCCTATTCTCCTCGACGACGGATATGGACAACTTCATAATGAAAACGAAGGATTAGTTTTCAGGTGAAAGCCTCTAATGCCTCATCGTTGTCGACAGAAAGTTTTCAGCAGAGGTGTCACGCTTTCGAGAGCGAGAGTTAAAATTAAATTAATAAACTTTGTCTCCGCCGGAAATCGAACCTCCATCCCTTGGTCGCCAGCTGAGCGCTTTACCACTGCGCATCGGCCCGGATCGTGAAACGCTCTTACTGATTCCTTTGGAGCTTACAAGGAAATCGCTACTCCGGGTACACAAGATGCAACAGCTGCGGCTATACAGCGCCTCCTTAAACGCCACCAACTCGCGACCAGAACTGTCGCTATTCACTGGACCCCAGGTCACTCGGACGAATCAGGGGGCAATGCGGCGGCACACGCCGCGGCTGCCTTGGCAGGTGGGATGTCCACATTTACTTCCCCACCCCCCTTGCTTAATCCTTATTCGACCTTGGGCGGGCAACTCACCCCTTCTCTTGCCCTTATGCACTATACTCGGACCAGTCTTCGTAGCCTCAGTCAGCATCGCATGCAGGTGGCCACACCAGACCCACCTTTTACGAGAAGAACCCACCTCACCCGAAGTCAAGAAGTCTTTTTGAATAAGCTCATCGCCCATGCGGCTTACACGCCACGTATTATGGCCCACTGGCGTCAGTATAAGGAGAAAATGATTACGTGCCCCCACTGTACGACTCTAACCTGCGGCGGCATATCTCATTTACTTTGGGAATGCCCTGCTTTTTCTACTGGACGCCCCGAGATCGAACCCTACCGCCTGAACTACCGTTCCCTTCTAGAAACTGATGCAAACACACAGATGATATTTGCCAAGTATGGCTCGCTTAGTGGCCTGGTTAGAGCAATGTGATTCGAGTGACGACCTAAACAATGAAGATTATGTCTACTACCCTTTATCCCCATCCATGGCCATGAGCCTTCCCATTCAATAAAGGACATTCAATCAATCAATCATTACCCTTGTCTGTCGTGATGATGATAACAGGATTCCGCGAGTGACAAATACTGCGCCTTTTATTGCGAAGCAATACTACTTTAGCTACCACCTCAGCCCGTCAAAAGGCGTGGTGGTGGCACCCACGCTTGACCTTTAGCGTGACCTGGCTGTGTGACGTCATACCATCTGTGTAAGAGTGGGGGCTCAACTCGCGCCGTCGCCTTGCGCGGTGGCAGTTACGGCCTGCCTCCGTTCCTCTCACTAGTGGCGCTGCGCGCTGCGTGACGTCATACCATCTGTGTAAGAGCGGGCACGGCCGCTCAATGGAGGCGCACACGGCCGTGGAGCGGGGCTCAACTCGCGCCGTCGCCTTGCGCGGTGGCAGTTACCGCCTGACTTCTGCTCCTCTCGCCAGTGGCGCTGCGTGACGTCATACCATCTGTGTAAGAGCGGGGGCTCACCGTCGCCTTGCGCGGTGG
Source organism: Amblyomma maculatum (assembly GCF_055883805.1). Classification (NCBI taxonomy): domain Eukaryota; kingdom Metazoa; phylum Arthropoda; class Arachnida; order Ixodida; family Ixodidae; genus Amblyomma; species Amblyomma maculatum. Next base: position 314,416,452 of record NC_139344.1, on the reverse strand, counting down.
CAGTTGCGGCCTGACTCCGCTCCTCTTGTCAAGCCATGAGATGCCTCCTACAGTCAAAGCGCTTAGGCAGGCTGCAAAGGGGAAGCAAAAGCGAGCCACAGGGACAGAAGAAGAGCGAGAAGAACGGCTTTCCAAGCGACGAGCGCAAGAAGCAGCTAGGCGGAAAAGGCGGTCAATGTCTTCGGTAGCAGAATCGACGACAGAAGCAGGCGAGGAAGGTACGAATTTGTCCTATAGCTTGGAACGTGCATCTACTAGCAGCACTACCAGTTCGGAGTGATGGAACGCTAGCAGACGACAACGACGTGCCCAAGAAACACCGGAAGACCGGCAACAGCGACTAGAGAAGGAACGTGTGTGTCTGTGTGGGTTTAGCTATGTAAAACCATAGATAAACATAGTACAGTCAAGTGTCACCATAGCCATAACAGCAAACATAACCGGACCATAACCATCGTGATTATAGCACAGCCAAGCATCACCACAAGCGGTACAATAGTAGTACCACGTATTGCTTCGCAATCACCAGGCTTAACCAAGCTTAGCCACAGCCATTTTTTTTTCCTGCAATTATAGAGCGTCGGTGAACTTAGATGCATTCAATGAAATTCTGGTCGTGTTCGACAAGGGGTGCATGGTATACCGTCACGAAAGGTCATGAGTCAGCAGGCGATTCGTGATAAAAGCCTAAACAATAGGGAGGCAGTCGCAAAGCGGCGCCTGCAAGCTGGGAACTTCGCAAACCCGGTCTGGACATATTATGTCCAGATGGACGATAGAAAAAACGATAAATGCAAGCACTGTGGAGAGAGAGACCCTCGACAGCATAATCTGGGAATGTGCTAGCTCCCCAGGGGTTAGAACAAATATAAGTTGTAGTAAAGCCTGGGAAGCCTTCCTGCGGAGCGAGGTCCCCGCGCCACAGCAATAAGCCATCCGCCTGGCTGAAGAAGCCGCGAAGAATCAAGATTTCTTTGCCTGCTTCTGATCGCGGAGGTCTCGGCTTCCGTCCCTCAGGCCTGCGTTCCGGGGGAGGGGACCAGGAGGCCTCCTTATCTAGTGGAAGAATAAAGTTATCACATGCATATGAGAAGCTGACTCCGCCGGGCGTATGATCCAGGCGTACGTGCGGCGCCTTTCTTTTGCCACTTCCTCGAACGCCGCACCACACAGCAAACAGAAGTAGACCCAGACAGCGTTTACATGCTTCCTGCAGCGAGGTCGAGTCCAGTCAACCCAGTTGGCTGGACTCGACCCGTCGTCTTGCCGACCCGTCGTTTACATGAACCCGGTAACCGGTTTTCGACCCGATAACTCAACTCTACCCGCTCTTGTTGGGTCCATGTAAATGCTGCTCCATATGTCTAGGAGGCGTTAGTACAGCAGGCATCAGCGGCATTTCAAATTGATTTACAGGATAGAAAAGGCGTAGTATCTGTAATAATTCTCCGCGGACGCATGTACCACGCCGTAAAGGAAGGGAGGAAGGTGGGAGGGTGGGAGTGAAAGAAGAGAGGGAGATAGAGGTGCTGTAGTGGAGGGCTACGATCCACCGCGCTATAATTAATTTCGCGTCTTCGCACTTTAGTGGTCCAAAGTGCCCTCTATAATTTTCACTGTCTGTGGTATATCTTACAACTCTCACTGCAGATTGAAATGGAGGACATTGCTGAGAGCGGTTCAGTTGTCTCGTTTTTCGGAACCAAAGCAGCTACATACATGAGCCATCGTTGCAAGTGACCTTCCACGCGACACGAGGGATTGTTCGATATCATCATCATCATCACCATCATCATCATCATCATCATCATCAGCCTGATTATACCCACTGCAGGGCGAAGGCCTCTCCCAAATTTCTCTACTTAACCCGGTTCTGTGCTAGCTGCATCCACTTGACCCCGGCGAACTTCTTAATCTCATCCGCCCACCTAACTTTCTGCCGCCCCCTGCTACGTTTTCCTTCCCTTGGAATCCAGTTTGTTACCCTCAGCGACCATCGGTTATCCTCTTTTCGCACTACATGTCCTGCCCATGTCCATTTCTTCTTCTTAATTTCTGCTAGAATGTCGGTAACTTGAGTTATTTATCTGACCCACTCTGCACGCTTCCTATCTCTTAATGTTACCCCTACCATTTTTCGTTCCATAGCCCTCTGGGTTGTCCTCAACCTAAGTAGAACTCTCTCGGTTAGCCTCCACGTTTCAGCCCCATACGTGAGTACAGGCAAGATGCAACTGTTGTATACTTTCCTCTTGAGCGATACCGGTAAGCTGCTAGTCATAATCTGCGAGTGCTTGTCAAATGCGCTCCATCCCAATCTTATTCTTGTTATTTCCTTTTCATGGTCCGGATCTGCGGTTACTACCTGTCCTAAGAAGGCATATTCGCCTACTACTTCCAGTATTTCGCTACCTAATGTAAACTGCTGTTCCTTCCCGAGGCTGTTGAACATTACCTTAGTCTTCTGCATATTGATTTGCAAGCCTACCTTTCTACTTTTCCTGTCTAGGTCACCAATCATTATTTGCAGTTCATCCCCCGAGTTGCTTAGCAAGGCAATGTCATCAGCAAATCGCAGATTACTGAGGTATTCTCCATCTACCCTTATCCCTAACTGCTCCAATTCCAAGTCTCTGAATACTTCCTCTAAACAAGCTGTGAATAGTACTGGGGAGATTGTGTCTCCTTGCCTAACACCTTTCTTTATGGGAATTTTGTGACTTTCTTTATGCGGAACCATGGTTGCTGTGCAGCCACTATATATATCTTCTAGCACTTTCACGTACGGCTCGTCTACCCCCGATTTCGCAATGCCTGCATCACCGCCGAGGTTTCAACTGAGCCAAATGCTTTTTTGTAATCAATGAATGCTATGTATAAGGGCTGGTTATATTCCGAGCATTTTTCTATCACCTGATTGATGGTATGGATATGATCGATAGTAGAGTACCGTTTCCGAAACCCTGCTTGATCCTTTGATTGATTGCAGTCTAAGGTTGTCCTGATTCTATTAGCGATTACCTTGTAAATACCTTATACGTAACAGACAGTAAGCTGATTGGTCTGTAATTTTTAAGGTCCTTAGAGTCCCCTTTCTTGTGAATGAGGATAATGTTTGCATTCTTCCATGCTTCCGGTACCGTCGATGACACCAGGCACTGCGTATACAGGGTGGCCAGTTTTTCTAGCACGATATCCCCCCCCGTCCTTCAGCAAATCTGTAGTTATCTGATCCTCTCCAGCTGATTTCCCCCTTTTCATAGTTTCTAGTGCTTTCTTGACCTCGTCCTTCGTCACTGGTGGAACGTCTGACTGTTTTTCCCTGACGCCAATCTCATTACGGCGCCATTAGAATTAGGCAAGTTTGAATCCCCAAAATCCCACCTAGCTTTATCGTCTGTTTCTAGGCAGAATATGAGCAATACAGCTCAGGCTGAGACGCGGAAGAAGCCCAGTTTGCTGTCTTGATAGCAGCTGTACCCACCGACTTCATTTACGCACCTTGTCATGCTCTGCAAACCGTTAAAATCAGCCCTGACTTGAGGCCCGATCAGAGGAATCTTCTCTCTGCTCTTCTGAGCGATTTCGGAGACTGCTTCGCCACAGGCTCTAAGGTCGGTCGTACTCCTGTTGCCAAGCACCGCATCATCACCGATTAGACCACGTTACCGGTATGCCACCGCCCGTACTGGGTTTCTCCTAAGGAACGTGACACCATTAAAATGCAAGTGGATGAAATGCTTGCAGACGACGTGATCTAGCTTTCGACGAGCCCATAGGCGTCGCCAGTGGTCCTTGTCAAAAAGAAAGATGGCACCTTGAGATTCTGTGTCGATTACCGAAAGTTAAATAACGTGGCCAAAAAGGACGTCTATCCGCTGCCCAGGATTGATGATGCCCTCTACCGACTACGCGACGCCAGGTACTCCTCATTAGACCTCAAAAGCGGATACTGGCAAATCGAGGTGGATCAGAGAGACCGAGAGAAGACTGCATTTGTGACGCCCGATGACCTTATACGAGTTTAAGGTGCTTCCGTTTGGTCTTTGCTCTGCACCGGCAACGTTCCAACGTATGATGGACACGGTTTCATCAGGTCTGAAGTGGCAGTCGTGCTTGGTGTACTTAGATGATGTTATTTTCTCGCCTACTTTCGAGCAACACTTGGACCAGTTGCGTATCGTGCTTCAAGCACTCAAAGGCGCGCAACTAACGATCAAGCCTGAGAAATGCCACTTCGCTTTCAAGGAACTACGCTTTCTCGGCCATGTTGCCAGTGCACAAGGCATTCTCTCTGATCCCGAGAAGACTACCGCAGTGTCAAATGTCTTTTTTTTTATTTTTACTTCGGTAATTACATAAATTAGTAATGTAATCTGTTTAGGAGAAAGATAAACACAAAGTAGAAGGAAAAACAACGTGCCGATGGTGGAAACTGAACCCACGACATCCGAATGTCGCGTCCGGTGCTCTTCCAACTGAGGTAGCTACATCGGCTGCGGTCCCACCTGTACTTTCTTGGGTATTAATGTTGTCGTTACACGAACATTGAGAGTGTTCACCAGCGCCACCCTAAAAAGAAATGTATATATATGAAGGGCAAATGAGGGAGTTCGTTATAATACATGAAGGAAAGCAGCCAACAGTTGGCGAGGCCAAGGAAAGCATTGGGGACTGTACTTCATTTCTCTTCTTTTTAATTTTTACTTCGGTAGTCACATAAATCAGTAATGTAATCTGTTTAGGGGAAATATATATATATATATATATATATATATATATATATATATATATATATATATATATATATATATATATATATATATATATATATATATATATATATATGAACGCCTGCGGAATACTTAAAATTCGAGAGCACTGGAATCTACACTGTCGAAATGCGAAAGCCTGAGCGTTGCTGGGGCACACGGTGCATCGTGTTAGCTCTCATTATCATTATCAACTAAATACACTGTCATTATCGTTGCTAATGCCATCATTGTCATTATCACTAATTGCAGCGTTACACACAGAAGGAGAATTATGATGTGTGTTGCACGATCCTGGGCGTGGCGCATTGGGATAAAGGCTGGGGATCCGGGGGTTGGAGGCTTGATTCCCGGTTGTAGCCAGAATTTATTATTTTTAACTATTGTTCTTGTCTTTAGCGCTAGTTACCATGCGCCTTGAATCTAAAGATCAGACCAGTTGTCTGCTTTCAATACCGTCACATGCGCCGAAGAAAGTCCTGCCACTGCAAGCCACGGCCGCAGCTGATTTTGTTCTATCAAGCCACCATGCGCCATAGGACGTGATTGTTCTTTTAATTCGCGGGCTTCCTTTAGATCTCGTAAAAACGATTCTTTCTTTACAACAAATAAATTGAACGGGTATTTTGGAATGTGCGCTCCAACTTTGCGAATCACATTTACTGCCTTAAGTAAAAACTAAACAGGAAGAATAAACCTAATTAACTAAGGAATTATTTCTGAAACAAAACATTGCCTGTGGTGCGCAAGATGGCTGGTAGTTGTATGCAACTGATTTCGCGGGGCTATCTCAAATATTTAATTTTTAACCCTTCGTCCAAGTTAGCTGGAACATCCGGTAAATGTATTATATACCGGGTGTCCCAACATGGTCATATATATATATATGAAAGAAAGAAGCCAACAGTCGGCGTGGCCAAGGAAAGCCTTCATGTATTATAACGAGCACCCTGATTACCCCTGTATATATATATATATATATATATATATATATATATATATATATATATATATATATATATATATATATATATATATATATATATATATATATATATATATACTTACAATTGGCGCAACAATATGTATGATACCGTGTTGATCACGACAATAGCCACTGCGACTGCGCCTGACGGCTCCCTATACCCAAGCCTGTTTTTATGGACATACTGTTCGACCCCCTTGTATAGATAATCTGTCTTGAGGAGAAGACAATTTGTGTGTAGGTTAGTTCACGCAGTTAATGCAAAGTTCGATTTCTTTATGAGAAGTCTGAGAAAGTGGGAGGAAAGGAAGGGGGAATATATGCGGCTGCGACTCCCGTCAGCAGCCCATGCGCACATACGCGCCGCTGGCTTCAGCATTATACGCATCTGGTCTTGTCTGCGGCGCGACGAACCGACGCCCTTGAGAAGGCGACCGTATTGGGCTCGGAAGCAGCGGCATTCGTCATCATCCTACACACGGAAGTGTCTACCGATGCGGCGCTTCGCTCCAAAGTCTTCGCAGCAAAGACAAAACGGGCAACGAAGGGGGAAAAACACGGCCGGGATCTCTCCGATCTCAAGGCCTCTTCTGTCATTGCCCATAATGCGGTTAGGCCGCACTTCAATCGTTTGCTGCTATCGGATCGCGCGGGGAACGAGTTCTTTCTCCTCTTGCATTATTCTTTATCCTCTGTGTGTCTGAGCGGGAGGAGCCTGAATGAAGGTGGTACACGTTTTTTGATGAGGGTAAATTGAATGTCTTTGGTTCTACGAGGGTTACGGTGACCGAGTGCCAGCGAGCTTGCATTTCTGTCGGCTTTTAATATAAACATGCGCGGTTGTTTGTACATTCGGTGTCGTGAAGTTTTTAACGTTAGTTCGGGTTAGCCACGTGCTTGCCGTTCGCTTGTTTTAACGGGAAACTCTGGGGAGAATTTTAAGTTCAAAGTTTATTCTGAAATCCTGTAAAAGAATTTAAGTGCCATTAATGCGCGTATGCATCTCACAGTCGATCATCTCAAACAACTATACGCGTGTGCTATCATAGTCCGCGATCGGCGTTGGTGTCTGAGGTCTAGTGCTCTGTGCACTCGCTAAAGATCGTGATTGCCGTCATAATGATAATGGCAGTCTAACATTCTTAAACGTGTTTTTATATATCACTTGTTTCGCGGGAAACTTGCAAAGGTAGGCTGGAACCCCGTATCCTCTATTTCTCAATGCCAACCAGATACTGCCGATCCAATTACCGTTCAAATATCTCTTCTTTTTTCTTATACTTTTCCTCGTCAGCTCGCATCTGCTCCACGGCAAAGTACCGTCTGTGCCATACGGCGGAATGCACACCTATTCAAACAGCGGTCAACAGCCTGAAGCGTGGGAGCAAGAAGTCTCAGACATCACGAGGGAAACCGCTCCCTAACCGCTCTATAGGGAATCAAAGCACCCTAAACGATGATGATGATGATGATGATGATGATGATGATGATTTGTGGCTGCACCCTTTGTATCGGGGGAGCTCAGTAATGTGCCTTAGCCGGGTGAAATAGAGAAACTAAAAAGATAAGAGAAAAGCAAAAAGTAAGAGAAATGAGAGCGGATAGGATAGAGCTGCTATGGACACTATCAGCGTCTAACAATTGTCCACCACATACGAAGACGGGCTTTCGTCGTGCGGATGACGCCACTGTGCTGTCCGCGTTCGGCCGATTCAAACCCCAGTGCGCGCGGTAGCGTGGTGTCCTATGTCGGCTGGGGCGATAGTTTTGCGCAACGGAGAAGGATGTGCTCCGCCTTCTCGTCTGCGCTCCCACATGCCCTGCACATCGCCGCCTGGGGTCAAAGCGACGGCGGTAGGTCAAAGTGCGGAGTGCCTCGAACAGGAGCGTGCTACCGACGTTGTCGTCGCAAAGCGGCTCCGTCGATACTGCTTCTTTGTGTTCTAGGTGCAGTGTCAGTGTCGTCTTCTCCTGTGCTGAGGAATTCCACACGGTATTCTCCGCTTGGCGTACTTGCGCCCGTATGGCAGTTTTGAATTCGGCGGCTTCCGCTGTACCGTTCGACCAGAAGCCATATTTCCGGCGCAGGGATTGTACACGGGTACACCACTGCGTGCGGATGCCCTTTAGGTGCACATAGCGAAACTCCTTCCGTGCCCAGCGAATGTCCCTCATGGTGCGTAGGCGTGCCTCATATGCGATTTTTCTGTGGGCTTCACGGGCTTCAAAGGTCGACCTTCCTATGTCGCCCTGAATCACCTCAACAGCAACTCGACCGTGACAGCCAAGCGCTACCCGGCCCACTTCGCGCTGTCCGCGCTCGATTCAATCTCTTGTGGGGGCGGAGAGGCACACGATGGCGTTGGCAAATGTCAGGCCTGGCACATGCACCCCCTTCCATATATGTCACGCACCAACACATATCGGTTGCAGCCCCACAGGCATTGTCTGCGTAGGATACTAGTTGCACGGGTGGATTTCAGCTTTAGGTGTTCACCTGCTACGTATATGTTACCTTCCGTGTACAGCTGTACTCCCAGGTACCGATATTGGGTTGCTTGCTGTATGCTGTCTCCGTTGGGCAGTAGCACTGCAGGATTGGCGTCGGGCGGGCCCGAGAACCGGAGTACAGCTGATTTGGTGGGGTTGAAGGACAGTCCCAGTGTAGCCAGATGTTCTGCACACACTGTTACCAGCCGCTGCAGCTGTGCCTCGGTTTCAGCCAACAACACAATATCGTCCGCAAATGCTAGCCCTGGCAACGTCCACAATTCCGGGAGACCTGCCAACAAGAAAGGGAGCGGGAAGCCTATACCAGAATCGAGTAGCAATTGTTCTACTTCTGACGTGTACAGCATGTACATGAGCGGGGATAGGGGACATCCCTGCTTTAGGCCCCGTCGGACAGCGACTGGTTGCGATATGCTGCCATGAAGGCTGGCCACCACTGTGTTGCTTGTGTATAGGCGGTCCAGCAGGTTAGTCCACTCCTGTGGCATACCCAACTCCTTCATTCGACGTAGCAAGGGTTCATGGGGGACACTGTCGTATGCCTTTACCACGTCTAGGAAGCATCCGACGAGTCCCCGTGACTCCTGCCCTGTGATTTCGATGCACTGGGTCAGGGTGAATAGGTTGTCGTCCAGTCGTCGGATGTGTCGAAATCCGGACTGTAGTTCAGTGAGGTGATGTGTTTCAGCCCAGGCGAGCATCCATTTCTTCAGGACGTGGTCGAAAATGCGGTACAGCTTACTTGTCACAGTGATCGGCCTGTGGCCTCACAGAAGGCCTCGGTCGCCTCCATTCTTTGGCACGAGTGACACTCGCCCTTGAAGCCAATCGGCGGGTATGGCGTTCCCTGCGATAAAGCCAGTATAGATTCTGGAGAGTTGGTCTCGTGCCTGTGATTCCAGATATTTGACCAAGCCCGCGGAAATGTGGTCGAGGCCTTGTGCCATGTGTGCCCCAATAGGAGCAATAGCTCGTTTCAAGGCTTGTGGTGTCACCTGCCATGACACTTCCATTGGGGTACTGATGGGTTCAGGGCGCTTCTTTGTGCGGTTATCGCATGACTCATATGTCGGCTGGTCGTATACCTTTTCCAGGTGGCCCGTCAGCAGTTGGGAGAGGTCAGTGACTGGCAATCCTGTAACCTCGTCCCTGATATCATACTGTGGTGGTGGCAAGCTATTGTGTCTGTATATATATTTCATATGCCTTCTCCCACATTGTCACCCATCATGATCTTCTTTCTTCTCCCCTTCCCCAGTGCAAAGTAGCAGGCCAGATTTGAATTATTCCGGCCAACCTCTCTGCTTTTCCTTTCAATAAATCCATCTATCTATCTGTGGTGGCGTGTGGTCGAGCGTTTGCACGTACTTCCGAAACCGCCGGCTACTGTTGTGACCCGCACTCGTGATTGCTTGTAACTGCCGATGGTTGCACTGTGCGATTTTTCGTTGCACAACTTCTTGCATATAATGCTTGCAGCAGAGATATTCTTCCCATGGCGGGCGGCAATCTCCGGCCGGGTACAGTCTGAGCTGCTTATGGTGTGCCCTGTTCGCAGCTCGCCTCGCTCCCAGTGCCTGTTTCACCTCTTGGTCCCACCACGGCTTCCTTTGCGTGCCACCCCTCGAGCTGGTGCGCACCTCGTGCTGGCGCATGGTGCGTTTCAGCTCGGTGACATACGCATCGTATGTTGTGGCTTGTGTGCGTATATCGCTCTGTTAGGATTGTTTGGCCACAGCTTCGTATGATGTGGGCAGGTATCGACGGGCTGGGTCGCGGCGTTCTGTACATCTTTTGTGCCAAGAGGAGGATGAGAACGATAGACGTAGACGGTTGTGGTCGCTCCCTAGGCTGAAGCGTCCGTTTTCGTCGATGTGGGCCTGTGTTACGTGCGCTGCCAGTTTCGGGGACATTAGAGCATACTCTATTGTGGTGCGGCTGTTGCGAGCGTACCAGGTGAATTCACCTTCAGAGTCAGCTCTAAGGTTGGCTATTTCCAGGCCAAGCTCCCGCGCACGTCTGATCAGTAGCTCACCATTCCGGTCCTGGTATCCTTCGATGGGTTGTATATGTCCGTTGAAGTCTCCCATCAAGAGTACTTCGTGCGGTGGGGCCCATCGCTTGATGCCTTCGATGATGCACACCGGGACACGGTCATTAGCTTCGTGTCATCCGTGTGCAACCGTGAGGTACACGACGTCTACAAGCACCGGGATGCCGACAATGCTTTCGCATATCCAGATATGTTCATCACAGACGCCCGCCATTTGCACCCATGTGGAGTTTTTTCGCCACAGCACACCCACGCCACCACCTTCGCTGTTTGCACCAGAGCGGCTGCATCCTGCCCAGTTCCGTTCCGGATGTGTCGGAGGCTTTTCTAGGTTACGTAGATGGGTCTCCGCAACAGCGTACAGACTGATATCATCGCTGTTCAGTACCGTAAACAGTTCCGCCCACTTGGATGCTTTTCTCGCTCCGTGCAGGTTAAGAAACCCCACGTTGACGGTGGTCGCTGTGCGTTTGTAGCGATGTCGGTGACTTCTCCTGCGCCTACTCACTACTGCGGAGTGCGATTGTTCAGCAGGATGTGCTGGCGCATCATTTTACCTACTGGGCTGTAGATATTGGGGAGAGGTGTGGGTCCCATGGGAAAACCGGCGTCATTCCCCACGGTGCTGTTGCGTGGACAGCTGGCCTGGAGTCCGGCAGGAACCACTGTTGGTTTTGCATTGGCATGGGTATCGGTTCGATGTTGCCCTGTTGGTTTGCACCACACCGTCCGTGCACTGGTGCTGACCTCTCGGTTGACATTGGTTTGGATGCTGCTGAGACGTTTGTTGCCTCTTTGGTCCTCCGGGCTCCTCCTGCCGAGCCTGCTGGCCTAAAAAAGCGTGCATGCAAATGCTCAACTTTTCCGTCACGGAGCGGACACCCTTTGGGCTATATTGCAGCCCGTCATTTTCCAACATCTCCGGTCTCCATCCTTGTGCCAGGTCAATGAATCGGTGCTTGTTCTTTCTGCACCACCGCTCTAGTTGCGCGTTGGCCGTTATTATGGCTGCACGGACCTCTCCGCCTCGGGTATCGTTGTCGTTCTGTCCGCGTCAGCGTTGTTCAATGCCCTCACGATAGCATCAGGGTTGTGTCGGAGTGCATCAGCTAGTCCGACGTGGATTACATACCGGCGCTGTACTGACCGGGCTTTCTTCTCGTAGCTGGTCACATATGCCACTGCCTTTGCTGCATTTGCTTTCTTGCTATGGTTGGGAGCTGCTTCCCTCACTGCGTCAGCGATCTTTCCGACGTTATTGTCGTCGACTAGGCTTAACTGTCTGGCGACTTTGGGACCAGGCCTGACCAAGGTGTTGCCATTGTTGGCTGGTTGTTCGGGGGTGTCTTGCTTCCAGCCAGGAGCCTGTTTCTTGGAACCGCTCCATTTGGATGGCGCCATGTACTGGCGGCTAACTGAACTAAAGCACGCAAAGCACTCCCATTGCAAAACCAGTGATCTGGCTGGCATTAAAAATAGAGGAGGTGCTGGGTAAAAGAATAAACTTCCATTTGTCGTTGCAACTCAGTAAGTTTTCTTTCAGTCTGTTTAGCTGGGCTCCCTAGCACATATGACAGTCTAAGAATTGTGAGGATGGAGTACACGTTCCTTTTCGCTTTAAATAAATTATGGTCACTGATAATGCAAAACGAGTCCCGCTGGAGAAGACCTTTTGTATTTATTTATTCATTGCACAACGAACCTGACAAGCGTTTACTCGATGGTCTCTACACTTTTGATGCGGACTGTACTATACTGTCCTATTATTGTGTTATGTCTTAATGGAATATGTCTTAATGTCTTAAGGACACACCGTAAGATGACCTCTTGTATTTATTTATTCATTGCACAACCAACCTCACAAGCGTTTTCTCTACGGTCGTGTCGCATGTGTGTATGTCTCCATGTTCAATTGCACGCTTCTGGGCGCGCACTTTAGTAATATGATCAGCAAAATGAAAAACGGGAGCAAAGCGCCAAATATAAATGTTTTTCCTCGTGGCTTCCTTGAAAGAAATTACTTCTAGTTAGGTTCAGTGACCGACCAGAACTCATTAAATGAACTGATATTTCCGAGTGAAGTCTGTTCAGTGCTGTATGTATTCAAATCAAATGCGATATTTCTCACTGACTGCACTACGAAAAATTCAGTTCGTAGGTATAGAATGTTTGTGTCCTCTCAGATACCGAGCACGTAATGATCGCTGCTGCTGAGTGTCTTTCACGGACCGATATTTATCAGACACGAAAAAGTATGCATGTCGAATAACGCGATCGGTAGCACAGAAATGGACTCATTGGTTGGTTGGGAAACTGTGCAGTCACAATCAGTTTTGTGACTGGTACCAAACTGAAATGTTTGGTGCAGGAGGAGGAGGAGAAAACTATTCAACACACTAATAAGCGTCTAGAACGTCCTGGGCAGGGTCACGAAGGCCAATTTGTCTTTCAGCTGGTCAGAGGCTAATCAAGCCCGCCGCGTTGGGGGAGGAGGGTGTGGAAAGGGAGGGGACTGTATTGCAACAGGGCAGATTCATCTTGCTGAACGCGAACGGTCGTAACGTAGGCCTACGTCATCACGTGCTTGAAGAGCGCCGTGTAGGTCAGCGTTGGAATGCAAGACAAGTAGTATTATGGCGGAACGCTTTGCACGAAGCGTACTGGTTTCAAGGACAAGTGAAAACCATGCGAGAGAAATCATTTGGGGGGCGCCGATGTGGAGGCCACCAGAATAGCGACTTGATCCGTCTCTGCTAACACAGATGGCGCCACCGCGTTCTAATGCGAACTGCGCATCTACTTTAAGGATAAGTTGAAAAACGCGCCAGAAAAATGATACACGCAGTGTATGGAGTGTACATGACATACGTAATGCTGGTTGTTCGATTGGAGGTGGTTCATAGTGTGATTGATTAGTGAGTAGAGGCTGGTAATTGGGAATGAAACCTGCGTGGTGTAAAAAACTCTCGTGTCTGTATTGCAGAGTTTGAGCGTGTGTGATGGAACCTGTGGGTGGTACTACTGCAGCAACTTCGTCTGGCATTGTACCAGATACGTCTAATAGTTTTTAGGCCTCGTTTGAAGACGGGTCTTCTCTTATGGTGGTGCTCGACTACCAAGGAGACTTGGTAAGACGGATCCCATGCTCTGTATGAGGCAGCTAGATGGCTGAAGCGAAGGCGGCACGCCGAGGTACGATCATTAAAAGTGAGGCAGTGAGTGCGCTCGCTATCGCATGTGCTCCTAAAGCGAAGCTTAAGCACCCTCCCATTATTTATTTATCAAATGCTGCCAACTGCCTCTTGGCAGTCAGTACCTCCCACGGGGCAGTGACAGCGTCCTGCTTTCAACAACCTTTCCTAGCTTGTACCATGTTTTGCGCTGTTTGCTGAGGATACGCCAATTAGTTCAAATGGACTCTTAGCTCATTTTCTTTTCCAGTACGAGACACACGCAGATTCGAAGCGCTGCAGAAACGTTGAAGGGACGCAGGCATTCGTTGGCCGTTAATGAGCCTGTGTGAGTAGCCAATGAGCCTAAAGGGGCTCGAGCGTAAAAGTTAACTGCCTAGCTTGACAGATTCAAGGCTAGTGCATTTGCCGTCACGCTTGTGACTCTGAAACAAAGGCATCTGCTGCTGCATTCGCATTGCACTAAGTCAGCCTGTGAGTGCCGGCACCTCCACGAGCGTATGGAGGTGAGCACCGCGATCGGCGGATTTTTTTGGTGCTTATTATTTTTTTTAGAAACAGTCGAGGAGGAACAAGAATTCGTATCGTCCAAGTAGGTTTCAAACATCTTGATGTGTATCGGGATCCTGATCTCACCAAGTTCATGGTTCATGAAGCTTTTCTGCGGACGCGCATCGACGCGGCGGAGCCGTGTACTTCCAGCAGCTCAACTTGTTTAAATGCCCCAGGTAGTCACTTTACGGTTAGATACGGTGCTGTACCTTTGCTGTCAAATTCTGCATAAAATTTAGTGTATCGACAAGAGTACCGTATTCATATTGAACATCGGTTAACACTGTGAACATCGGTTAACACTAGTTTTGGTGAAGGTGGTGACTTGATGCCAGGGGCTTTTTCTCATCATCGAGCAGAAAGAAAGGCAGCATTTGGGGATTTTTTAACTGAGAATATGTACGTAATTTCGTCGTGCAATTGAGTGGCTCAAATTCTACAGTGTCGAAGCCGTTGTATCGGTTTTCCCACTCACTCGTGTGAACATTGCTTCCGATGTACACTTAAAAGAATGCGAGAAATGAGATTGGTGTTCATTTCTGGGACTCAACAATTTGTTCTGGGATGCCGGCCAGTTTCGTTACGTCAAAGGTGTCGTTACCCAGATAATTCGGCGTCGGTTTGGGCGGCAGCGTTGGGAGCGAAAATTCGCGAGCCTGGCAGCTGACATGGCCGGCACAGACCGAGATAGTGTTTGCAAAAATACAAAATGTAGGGGGAAAGCTAGCAACTGCGACGGATGTCCTGAGTCCCGACGCCATGGAGAGTGAGCCCGAATTGCCTCCCACGTTCGCGTCGGCAATGGCCGCGATGGACGCTCGCCTCGAATTTCCAGAAGATGGTAGAAGCGGCCATGGGCAGCATGGAGGTCGAATGCAGGGCATCGGTCCCTGCCCGCAGCGTGAAATCTAACAGCACCCGGAGGAGCCGTCGGTTCGAAAGGATCCAACAGGCACAAGAAAAATATCCTCAGGACTCGAACCCTGCACCCGATGCATGAATACGCACAAATACAAGCAAGATGGATGACCTACTATATGGTGCAGGGGTGTTTATTCTTGTCCGGTATAAAAAAGAGAGACAGTTAAAGACTGTTGCGGGGATAAAAAAAAAATTAACAGCATGTTTCTATACTCTGGGTCAGAGTCATGAAAATCTTCAGGACAGCAATAGCATTGTCCAGCTATTTTTTACCTTTCATTGTACACCATAGAAAAGCTGACAGCTGAGATACATGGTAGATAAACCAAATTTTGCTGTTCAGCAAAGCAGTTTTATAATGGTCTAGGCGCTGATAAACGTGCACGCGAAAATTAAATGAATGTCTATATAGGCTGATAGGCAATGCAGGGTGCTGCATACATAAGGTTATTTTCATTCGCTGCGTGGCCTTGAGAAGGAAAACAAGACGCTGGTGGCCATTGGCTATCTCAAGAAGTGCAAAGTTCCGCAAGGTAAACAGAGGCTGGTCTAGCTAGCAGCTTTTATGTCCGTAAGGGTAAGAAGTATGAATCTCGACGAGGCAACATTTCTGCACTCTGTACTATGCATTTTCTTACTGCTTGCTGTTACCCACAGGTCTATTAAAGCTCATTTCCGCAGCCTGTACTAGGCATGTCGTCACATATTCCTTCCTCCCAGCCATGCTTGGAGGTCATTATACACTTGCTGTGAAAAAGGTGCTGCAAAAGTTCTGCTGGCGGAAGTAATATGAGGTGTACACATTGCATATAGTGCAGAAGCTATACATTCACATCTCATTATGCATGTATTAACAGCCCATGTGCCTACTGGAAAGATCTGAATGTACACAATCTAGTTTTTCTGTCCAAAGAGATCCCAACCACAAAGTACACAGCAGCAGAATAGTTACAGGCTCTTCCCAGCTTTAATGGAAGAAACAATGGTTTCGTATTCTGAAGCTTCTGGAGGTTTCAAGCGGTGCCATTAAAACAAAGCTTTTGTTTTAGTACTTCCCTTTTTTTGACCACCCCGCCGGGTTGGCGCAGTGGTTACGGCGCTCGACTACTGTTCCCAAGGGCGTGGGATCGAATCCCGGCCTCGGCGGCCACTTTTCGATGGAGGCGAAAAGCAAGGCGCCCGTGTGCTGTAAGATGTTAGTGCACGTTAAAGAACCCCAGGTGGTCGAAATTTCCGGGGTCCTCCACTACGGCGTCTCTCATAGTTTGAGTCGCTTTGGGACGTTAAACCCCACAAACCAACCAACCAATCAATCTTTTTTGACCGACATAATGCAACAATCAGTATTGGGGAATCAAGCGTGGTAATTTCAAACATGGAGAGCTTCCACAGTTGTGTGTGTATGATGTAAACTTTTCCACATACTATGCTTGGTTAACTTTGTTTATGAGTGGGATTTTCTCGCATGTTCTGCAGCCTCGGTAAGTGGATATGCATCTCTGACTGCCGGAATAGCTACGTCACTAGCCGACCCAGGCCCTCAACAGGCATTCGTGGAGGTTTTCGGGCGTTTAGTCTTGGCTATATACATATTGGGGTATGATGCATGCAGAATGAATACAGCAGTGCTAAAAATGCAACTCATACGTCATGCAGTTGCATTTCGTAATGCAACTCTTAGTGAAAATCAAATGCTTGAGAAAGATTATTTATTTCATGATCCTCCTAATGTTTTTATTGATTGAACGTATAATGTTAACCATGATACAGTTCTATGGCATTCTACTTCCTACAGTTTTTAGAAGAAAAAAACAACTAGCACATATGTGAACAAAATCAGTTGAGCTGTCAAGAGCGTGTTGCTTTCAATAGCGAAGATTGTGTGCACAGCTAAGGTTTCGAAGCACTGGTAAGTAAATTTAGATCTTCTGGTGCAATAGCACAACACACTGTTAGAATCGCATGACACAATTTTAGCTGTGCAACTAAAACGCGGTGTACCGGCCATGCTTGCAGGCAGCTGCAGTACACCACAAGACAAAAAACCCTAGCTGCTCCAACTCTCGGGCAGCTCAACATAAACTGAGAAAGCTTTGTAAATGCAGCAAAAAAAAAAAAAAAGTTTACACTGTTCTCCTGGTATTTGCATGCTTTCAGCTCTTTGCCGTCGCAGATACAACTCGCGCGACAATCTGCTCATACGTACCTAATTATCCGGCTTCTGCTAGCAAAATACATCTGAAAAATGTTTATTTTAGTATATTTTATAGACATATATGTAGCGACTGCATGATAAAATCAACGACAGATAAAATCTGGCCGTATGAATGATGCATGCTAAATTTCAGCGCGAACAAACGACACACGTTGTAATAGTTGTACTTGCACCAATTTTTCATCCGCTTTCTTTAAATTCAAAACGTTAAATATTGTCATATGTGCGCAGATCATTATGACCTTTTGTACGACTTCATTAGCGTTATGAAACGCATGAAAAGTCGAATTTAAGCTTCTCGATGCCGGGTTTCAAGCACAGCGCAGCAGACGCGCGTCTCGCCGATGGAGCCGGAAGTCGGAATTACCCAGCTTGCTTTGCGGTTCGTTCAGATTGGACAGCACTATAGTGCCTATTCTAGGCACTATAACAGCACCTATGGCGACGTCCAAACGGGGTCACGTGGTACTCGACTTCCGGTTATGTAGGCCTAATTTTCGGTGGCGGCAAATTTGAAATGTTTGAATGTGAATGAGCGGGAAAAGGCGTGATTTGCGTGCACAAATGGATGAGAAGTGTGTAAAGAGAGGTAATAAACCAAAAAGCGCAGTCTGAAAAAAGTTCATAAATGAAACAAATGTGTCAAAAGAAGTACTTAAATGAGCAAAAGACGGGGTTAGTATGGTAATTGGCTCCGTGACGTCATGGCGTAGCCTAGAAACGCTGGACGTCATGGAAAAAATTCCAAGAGCACTGCAGTATCTGCACTGGAGAAATGCGAAAGCCTGAGCATTGCTGCTGTGCGCCCCTTGTACACAAACAGCCTTCCGCTGAACATATAAAGGTTTCGTTTACAGGGAATGCGTCACGCGGGATCTCGCTGACACATTTCGCGGACAACACAGCAGCGCTCAGGCTTACGCATTTCTGCAGTGCTCTTGGATTTTTTTCTTAAAGGCTAAATTAAAGTTCAGTCGATTCACTGGATGGACTTTGGATTGGAGTATGGGCTTTTTTCTGGAATGACTACTGGATTGGATTATATGCTAATGGATTGAGTTGTGGACTGTTTGATTACGGAGTACTACTAGAATTCTTTGGTATACTGGAGTTTTGTTACGGACTGAATTCTGGTCTGGCTTGTTATGGGGATTGTGTTGGATTGGTTTTGTATCTGCACGTACGGCACTGATAAGCTACTAAAGGCTTTCGCTCCACAATATTTTCGCTGCAAAAAGTGCCGCCACCAGCGGACCTATTACCAGTTCCTTCTCCGGAGCCGTGGTAGGCTGTACTGTTCAACCCGTTGACGCAAGTTCGGGTCACTGAGTGAGATATAAGGTCGCCGAGAGCCACGGACTCGAGGCCATCTAAGTGTAGTGCCCACAAGTGCTGACAGTAGATGTTTTCAAATACAATAAATGCTTTCGCCTTAGCAAACACGTGATGGCTAAGAAAGTTGAGTGCTATTAAAAGTCCATCTTTTGCTGCTGGGGAAGTCAGTCGGCTCCGTTGCGACGAGGCGCAGTGACGTCACTTGTTTTGTTCGAGCCCCCTAGTGTAGAGGCTTATCGGAACTTACAGAGGCGTTGCGAGGCCAATCTCCCTCTGTTTGCATTCGCACTCATTGAGGGCAGAGCATAGGCAGCGCTGATAGCTCACCGGCGTACGATGATAGTGCAGGCATGTGTGTGGACGACTCAAGCCGTGCGAAGGTTGTCCGTAGTTGGAAGCTGTAGAGTGTAATTGCTCTGGGCTTCGAGTGTTACTGTTGGAAAGTTGCCTACATACGGATACATGCAGTGTTATCTCGTCCACTTGGAGTTATTAGTTATCTCGCCTTTCGACTTTTAAGCGCGCACACACCTGCCAAGTCGAGGAACGTAATAATCGTCGCGTGCGATATAGCGCACGAGGTCACCCAATCACTGTTTATCACTCCGCTCAACCTTGCAGCCTTGTTTTATTTCGCTCGCGCCTTTTCCATTGACCTTGCCTTTTCTGCGGCCAGAAAGCCGATATTTTTTATAGCTTCGAATTTGCTGCAGGTTGTGAGAAAGGGACTTGTTTAGAGGCGTCGATGTGGGCAACATGTGCCGCCATCAGGAACGAGGAGGCTCATGCAGGGCAGCAGCCATTACTTGTAGGTTATGCGATTTTTCTCGGTATTTAGAACCGTGCATACGTATTTTCCATTTTCGTTGATTTTCGTTAGTTTCATTTTTTTTTTTAATTGGTCAGTGACCCTATCTTCATATGTTCATAATATTTATTGTCTTTTCCTTTTTTTGCGGGGGAAAAAATTTATTCCGCCATACTAAGCGCTTTCCACACTGAGTGCTGACCTCTGTCACAGCCCGAAGCGCTTGCGAGCGACTGCCTCGCGGTCCGCGCAATTAGCTGAATAGGGCGGGCAACGAAGTTCCTCACCAGACAGCGCTTATTTTAGCGCCTGCTCGACCGGAGCGTCGATGCACCTCAGCCCGCGCTTGGGCGCCTCCTGCACCGTCATCGAGGGTGATTGGGTGGGAGGGCTCGCATCGCGAGACAGGCGCGCGTCCTTCGGCGATACACTGACGTCCCTTTGTCACAGCTTGGTCCAAAATTGCACCGCGTGCTAATGAACCAGAGTTGAGGGCTTTCTACGATACCTGCTCCCGAACGACGAAGAGGGCTGCACAAATTACGTTCTTGAAGAGTATGCAGCGCTAAGTATAGAAAACGGAGGCGATAATGAGTGCAATAAGTAAAAGGTAGTTCGCCAGAACGCCAACTTTGGTATTGCATTTAGATTTGTAACTCGGTAAGTACGAGGAAGTAAGTGCCGGCTTTCAAGGACGTTTATGTTAAATATAACTGCTCTTAATCGCTGTGCGCGAAGGCGAATCGTAAAAATGTGGAGGCGTTTTGTGCACTGTTTGAAAAAAAAAAAAAAAAAAACATTTAACACAGTTAGCTCTTTTTTTTTTTTTTTAATGCTTAAGCATTGTATGGCTATGTTTGCGGTTTCGTGTCATCCCGAGCTTGTCCGCGCGATTACATTCGAACGAATGAGTTTATAAGCAAAAGAATGATTGCATCAGATAGAGCATCAACGAATCTCGTAAGGGAAATCGGTAGATGCATTTGGGCCAATGAGGTAACTAATTAGAGCAAGGTAAGTCAATCATACGTCGAAATAGCCATCCACGTCTACGTTCACGTGGTATTCAACTTCGGAGTGACTTAGGCCTAACTTCCGGTGGCAGTATACATTTGAAATGTTCGAGCGAGCGGGAAATAACGCGATTTGCGTGCGCAAATGGATGAGAATGGTTAGAGAGTGTAAAGAGAAGTAATCGACTAACTTCAGCCTTAAAAATTTCGAGAGCACTGCAGAGGAGAAATGCGAAAGCCTGAACGTTGCTGCTGCACACGGTTCATCGCGCGCCCCTTGTCGAGCACAACAAGCGTTTCGTTGAACTCATCAAAGTTCACCTGCGTTCTATAATTGGTTTACACGAAAGGAAAGGTGCAATCTGTCACTCGTGGAATCCCCTTGACATATCTTGCAGACGACACAGCAACGCTCAGGCTCACGCATTTCTCCAGTGCAGATTCAGCAGTGTCTGCCATTAGGAAATTGCGTTGTGTGAGCTTATCAATTTCACTACCTTGGTGTTACCACCGAACAGTCGATCAACTGCTCGTTATGTTCGTCAAATACTTTGAAATGTGACCGGCGCACATAATTAACTCCCATATTACCACAAATAGCGTGGTCAACTTGAATTCTGGACTACTTTGGCTGTTTGGTTTGGTTTGGTTTGGTTTGTGGGGTTTAACGTCCCAAAGCGACTCAGGCTATGAGAGACGCCGTAGTGGAGGACTCCGGAAATTTCGACCACCTGGGGTTCTTAACGTGCACTGACATCGCACAGCACACGGGCACTCTGCTTTTCGCCTCCATCGAAAAGTGGCCGCCGAGGCCGGGATTCGATCCCGCGTCCTTGGGAACAGTAGTCGAGCGCCGTAACCACTGCGCCACCCCGGCGGGGTTATCGGTGCAACTACCTGTCTGTCGTAGATACCGTGTTTATTACTTACTTGTTTTGGCCTTTATACCTATATGGTCTCGTGCTTACGGTGTTAATATTTGATGTTTCTTATTGATTGTTGCTAATTGCATCGCGTTTTTTACAATTGTATCCCCCCGCCCCCCTATGTAATACCCTCCTTTGGAGGGCCTTTAGGGGCAACCTGAATAAATAAAATAAATAAATATTATTCGCTGTCTTCTCTTCGCATATCAGTCTCATGCTTGGTTTCGTTGGAAATAGCGCCTCGTCTGCTTGAAATTGTCGCTTTCGTGCCGTCTATTTGGCGCTGCTGTCTGCGATGTAGAAAGCAGAACACTTGATTCGTCCTTCAGCCTCTTTGGGAACAGCGCTGCCACAACCATTAGTTTCCCCAAAGAGTAAACATCACTCCATCTGGAACTAAAGGTATTTTCGATTTGATGAGCAGAAACTTGAGCACAAACAGAATGGCCGCCGTGGGCCAGTACACCCTGTTAAGGATGCTTGCTTTTGCAGCTCTTCGGCCTCAAATGCAGTTCGCAGTGTGTTCTGTAGCCGCCTACATTCCTTGTCCAGAGCCAGCGAAATGAAGTGGAAATGCGAGCTATGGGAAGCTTCAATGACGACGCAGGCAACGTATGCTCCCCCGCCACGATGACGCCTGCCGGGTGCGAGGCGTCGTACCGTAACGCACCCCGGGGAAAGGACGTCGAGCGCTCGACCAACTTGTGCAACGTGTGTGGATAGCACTCGTGCCGCTCTAGTTGCCAGGACGTCTAAATGCCAGAACACCAAGTATTCGCTATCAAGACGGTTCTAAAGCAGCTAGTTCTCGAGTGTACTTCCTGCGTGCGATATATGCAGTTGGCTGCAGGGAAGCGACGCGTCGCATCCTGAAACCGCGGCTGATATAGCACGCACTGTACGTCAGTGACGTCGCGAAACAATAAGCAACGCGCACTTGAAACGTGTTCGTAATGCGCGCGTCATTCACCGGACATCATTTGCTTGGTGTGGAATGGTGTGTACTTACGAGAATTTGCCGCAATTGACGACGCTGTACAGATTGTTCTCGTCTCGCAGAAGCAACGAGCGTGATTAGCTAGGAGATGGTTGGGCACCTTAGACTACATAGGCAGCTCCCTTGCTCTCATCCCCCCCCCTTTTTTTTCCCCCAGCAAAACTCTATCCTCTACATGGAGGAATTAATCACTACCTCTTGGTAGTCTAGTCTGGATCTCCAGACTTTACTCGTGCAGTACGTCCTGGGACTTAGAGGGTTGTGGAGCAGATAAAACTTTCTTCTGTAATCTTGGTGAAAAGAACTTTGCAGCTATACGAAAACTGCGCGGACATTCCTATGTGCACCTTAGTTCAGAGGTTCATAAGTAAGAATCGACTCAGCAAATGAGGCATATTTTTTAAAAGCAACTTTCGACGTCGCGCCTCAATGTTGGCGGCCGTCGAGGTCGTTCTTTTCGCCGCCTATATTTCCTCGAGTAAGGACGGAACGCCACGCATCCGCCTTGTCACGCGTGAAGGAGCAGTACTTTCTATTTTAAAATACGTGACGTCATAGATGTACCTGCACGCCGGTATTCTCTCTGTCCCACGTCAGCGGACACCTTTCGCAATCCAGGGCGTTGCATGTGGTAATTTCGCTTGCATAGACGGATGTACTTGCGTTCTTCCTTCCCTCCACCCCACTTCTAAGCCCCGCTAGCAGTCCTTCATGGATCACTGCCTTGTCGTGGCGAAGGGGCTTGCGAAACTCGATGAAGTCGTGAGCTCTGCTGTGTAGGGCCACCCAAGATAGACAGGTCACGGCAGAGAGTTCTGACAAAATGTGATTCACTGGAGAAGGTAATGGCAACCCACTCCAGTATTTCCTGCCAAGAAAACCCTATGGCCAGTCACAATACCATTAATGATATGGCACCGGAAGATGAGCCCCCCAGGTTGGAAGGCGTCCCTCATGTTACTGGGGATGAACAAAGGGCGATTCTTAGTAGCTCCAGGACGAATGAAGCGGCTGGGCTAAAGCCATAAGGACGCTCAGTTGTGGATGTGTCGGGAAGCGACCGGAAAGTCCGATGTTGCAAGGAGATATATCACATAGCAACATGGAATGTAAAATCTATGACGCAAGGTAAACTGAATGTCGTCAAGCGAGAAATGGACAGATTGAACATTGATATCTTGGGTATCAGCGAGCTCAAGTGGACTGGAATGGGAGAATTTAACTCCGGCGACCATCATGTCTTTTATTGTGGGCACGAATCCAAGAGAAGGAATGGGGTCGCTCTCATAGTAAACAGAAGAATGGGTAAAGCAGTGCTAGGGTACAACCCCAAAAACGACCGAATGATTTCACTTCGGATCCAAGGTCACCCTTTGAACATAACAGTTATCCAAGTCTATGCACCGACCACTACTGCTGAAGAAGCTGACGTTGAGAGATTTTATGCGGACCTACAATGCCTTTTAGACCACACCCCATCATCAGACGTCGTTTTTCTCATAGGAGACTGGAATGCTAAGGTCGAGAGTGAAGAAATATCCGGAATTATAGGCAAGTTCGGTCTTTGCGAGCCAAATGAAGCTGGGCAGAGGCTAGTAGAGTTTTGTCAAGAAAACAACCTGACCATAGCGAATACTCATTTTCAACAGCACAAGAGGCGCCTGTACACATGGACTTCACCGGACGGTCTGTACAGGAATCAGATCGATTATATTCTTTGCCGGCAGAGATGGATAAGCGCTATACAAGCAGTAAAAACAAGGCCTGGGGCCGATTGTGGCACCGATCATCAGCTTCTTGTTGCCAAAATTAAGCTTCGATTGAGGAAAACGCAGAAAACTAGAATGCCTTTCAGGTATGATCTGGATAAAATTCCATTAGAATACGCTGTGGAAGTGAGGAATCGATTTCAAGAATTAGATCTAGAAGACAGAGAACCCGAAGAGATGTGGACTGATTTTCGTGATATAATACAAGAAGTTGCTACTAAGGTAGTTCCAAAGCAAAAGAAATGCAAGAAAACAAACTGGTTATCTGAAGAGGCTTTGCAAATAGCTGAGGAAAGGAGGATGACAAACGTTATGGGGGAAAGAGAAAGATACAAGGTTCTCAATGCGGATTTTCAGAAAAATACAAGGAGAGATAAGAATGCCTTCCTGAACATACAGTGCCAAGCAGTTGAGGACAACAGCCAATTAAGGAACACAAGAGCTCTGTATAAGACAATCAAAGATATCAAAGGAAGCTTCTGTGCTAAGCTGGGCGTGATAAAGGACAAACGAGGCAAGGACTTCACTGAAGCCTCAGAGATAAAGAAGAGGTGGCAGGAATACACCGAAGAACTGTACAAGAAGGACCCGAATGTGCAAACCCAACATAAGACGGTGGTGATTACTGATCTTGAGCCGGGCATCCTGAAGAGTGAAGTTGAATGGGCCTTAGCCAGCCTTGCTAAGAACAAAGCTAGCGGAATTGATGGCATTCCAGCTGAGTTGCTTCAAAACCTCAACCATGACGCTGTTAACATTCTGCATACATTATGTCAGAAGATTTGGATTTGGATTGGAGGAGGTCAGTTTACATCCCCATTCCAAAGAAAGTCAGTGCCAAAGATTGTTCCAACTACCGCACGATCGCGCTTATTTCGCATGCTAGCAAGGTGATGTTGAAAAGCCTCCAAGGTAGGCTGCAGCAGTATGTGGATCGGGAGCTTCCGGACGTGCAAGCTGGGTTTCGCAAGGGCAGAGGAATTAGAGACCAAATTGCTAACCTTCGCTGGATCATGGAAAAAGTAAGAGAGTTCCAGAAACCCATCTACTTCTGCTTTATTGATTATGCGAAAGTGTTTGACTGCGTAGATAACAGCAGATTGGGACAAGCTCTCCAAGAGATGGGAGTTCCAATTCACCTCATCTGTCTCCTCAGGAACCTGCATGAAGGGCAAGAGGCCACAGTCAGAACTGGGCATGGTCTTACTGATTGGCTTCCGATCGAGAAAGGAGTGAGGCAAGGCTGCATACTGTCGCCCTGCCTATTTAACTTATATGCAGAGTGTATCATGAGGAAGGCCGGTCTGGACGAGTCTTCAGCTGGAGTGACGATTGCTGGAAAACGTATCAACAACCTTAGATATGCGGATGATACCACTTTAATGGCAGAAAGTGAAGTGGAACTCAAGAGACTTCTGATGCGCGTACAAGAAGAGAGTGAGAAGTTTGGGCTTAAACATTAAAAAAGACAAAGATCATGGCGTCTTGCCCTATCATGTCCTGGAGCATCAATGGACAAGAAGTGGAAGCTGTGACAGATTTTCTGTTCTTGGGCTCCAAGATTACCTCGAAAGGAGATTGCAGCCATGAAATTAGGAGACGCCTGCTTCTGCGAAAGAGAGCAATGGTTTGCCTTGACCGCCTAGTAAAGAGCAGAGACATTAGTCTGC
Organism: Amblyomma maculatum; assembly: GCF_055883805.1. Classification (NCBI taxonomy): domain Eukaryota; kingdom Metazoa; phylum Arthropoda; class Arachnida; order Ixodida; family Ixodidae; genus Amblyomma; species Amblyomma maculatum. The sequence goes on along the minus strand of NC_139344.1, from coordinate 314,390,734 downwards.
CAACCAAGATCCGTATAACTCGTGCTATGGTCTTTCCAGCTGTGATGTAAGGATGCGAGAGTTGGACTGTGAAAGAGGCAGACCGCCGAAGAATTGACGCGTTTGAATTGTGGTGCTGGCGAAGACTCTTGAGAGTTCCTTGGACTGCCAGAAGATCAAATCAGTCGATATTGTCAACCATAAACCCTGACTGCTCATTGGAGGGACAAAATCTAAAGTTAAAGCTCAGCTACTTTGGTCATCTGATGAGAAGAGAGGAGTCGCTGGAGAAAGATTTGATGTTGGGAAAGGTTGAGGGTCGCCGGAAAAGGGGTAGGCAGCGAACGCGATGGTTAGATGGCATCCTCGAGGCACTGCAGATGAAGTTATGTGATGGTAGGAAGATAGTGAGAGACCGGAAAGCGTGGCGTGACATGGTCCATAGCGTCACGAAGAGTCGGACACGACTGAACGACTGAACTGAACTGAGCAGTCACGGGAACCTACGTCGCTGAAAGTTTGAGTGGACGGCCAGCTGACTTGAGTTATTCGGTGATCGGCTTAAAGTACCGGTTGCGCGGCGAAAACACTGGCACCATGTATACACACTTACTGGCAGCAGTAACAGACGAATTAAAGAGGGGGGTTTTGTTAGGACTGCATGCACTTTGGGTATCATTTAAAAAGAATTATTACATCGATACGCGCCACCTGTACAAGGTGTTATTCGATGCTGTTTAGCCAATGTGCCTGCATTTCTAAAGAGCTTGCTAAATATCAGCTGTTTTCTTTTTAATTTATTTATTTGTAGTAACCTCAGGGCCCGGGTCGTGCCTTACAGTGGGGAATGGGTACCTCACATAATCAATGCATTACAACAAAAAATACACAGCACAGGCACACATACATGGATTGAATGAAAAAATATTATATGGTGCAAGAATTACTGATTTGTGGCACCAAAATAAGAATTTAGAGCAATTTTAATTAAGTGAATGTCTGCTATTGAAACTAGCGCTTTGGAAGTTGGTTGCCGTCCTGAATTGAGCGTGGCAAGAATGCGCACTAAAAGGCGTTGGTGTAGCATGTAACAGACCTAAATTTATGACTGTGGTCAAGGCGACGGGACGTGTATTTTGGACGCTGGAGCAAAATATTGTGAAGCGTACTATAGTATATTTTATGAAGCAAGCAAAGTCGCAAAGTCTGACGACGCAGAAGCAGAAAGGTGCAAAGTAGAATTCATACAGTGGTGTTGGCAGTACGATGATGATTATTGAGAATGTAACGAGCTGACCGATTCTGTACACCTTCGATGGCAGTGAGGGCAAAATTAAGACGCCGCATACTCAAGTTTTGGACGAACAAGTTATTTGCAAAGTTTCAGGTTTTAGGAGTAACAGGAACTGTCTTCGATGCTCACTTCCGTCAGACGCTTCTAACGAACGCTGCTAGCTTTCGGGAACTTCAAATCGTTCCATAGACGAATACGATCAGGGAAGGAGCAGTGTGCGAAAAATAAAGTCCTTCGGGTATCCCTTAGGCTGGTGCTTGATGGAGTGTAGCAGCATCGTTTCTGTCAAAGGGAGTGTCTCTTCTTACCGCGAGAGCGCCTTATTCCCTGAATCTGCAATGTAAACGCGCAAGGCGGCTCGAATACACTGCATGGTGACGTCAGAGAATAGTACAAAATATGTAAACAATATTATGCCCCACACCGTTTCGATCTGTCTTGGAATGTTGCGATACGTGGCGGTTTTATGAAATGTTTCTAACAATGAACGATATTACGGACAGAATGAGTCAATAGAGGGAGTATAGAGCATGGAGCTCAGTTCTGGTGTCGACGATGACGGAGCCAGCTTCTGGAGGGGAGCTCACGTAGTATATATATACGTGGGCATAGGCCACCAACCACCGCTGGTTCGGGCGTCGCGCGAGCCGAAGCCCCGATCAGCCGTCACTCAACCTCCACCGGGAGGAGAGCACTTCGCTGCAAGGACACAAGCCTCCAAGTTCACAAAGGAGACGTTTATTGAAACGCCATCCTCCAGCGGCACACACACACACACACACACACACACACACACACACACACACACACACACACACACACACACACACACACACACACACACACACACACACACACACACACACACACACACACACACACACACACACACACACACACACACACACACACACACACACACACACACACACACACACACACACACACACACACACACACACACACACACACACACACACACACACACACACACACACACACACACACACACACACACACACACACACACACACACACACACACACACACACACACACACACACACACACACACACACACACACACACACACACACACACACACACACACACACACACACACACACACACACACACACACACACACACACACACACACACACGCACACACGCACACACACACACGCACGCACGCACACACACACACACACACACACACACACACCCAAGGCTCCCCTGTGCGCACGAAGTGAGTGTGAGTGAAAAACGCACGGAGTGCGCGCCGAAAGCACGCAAGGGCGTGCTGTGATCTCTCTGTCGTGGTGACCAAAGGGTTCCTTTGAGAGAGAGTGGGCAACAACCGCAAGGTACACCTGTCACGGATCGTTGGATCACGACCGACAGGCTCGAGCTACGCTCTTAGGTACGACCCGGAGCGGACGAACTCGAGTACACACTGGTCTGCGCGGACAAAGGCCGGCAGACAAGAACAGTTGCGTACGCACCTTGCGATGTCTCGGAGGGGTCTCTCTCTGAGCTCCGCTCGGACGGTCGCGCGAGCGCGACCGTCGAAGCGGTGCCGTGTTCCCGCCAAAAGGCGCCAATGAGAACAGCCACTGGGACGCCAGGGCGGAGCTGTGGCCGAGCGACAGTGACAAGTCGTCCGGACATCTCTCCGCTGCCTCAGGCGGGATGAAGGGAAAGAGGAGAACAACAGGGAAGCGGGCGGCGGCCGCACAAAGGGCAGCCACAGCAAGCCCAAATCCCACAATATATAAAAGAGAGGTGGTGACCTCTTAGGTCATGGCAGAGAACAGGGGGACTTTAAAATGAAATCAGATGCCTTTCGAGGACTCTACAGGTGCCTGTTCTTTGCACAGTTGCGCCGCGTGTTAGCTTGCATTTCGACCAGAACATGGCGTGCATGTGCATGCTGCTTATGCAGTGAACAGCACATGCCATGTGCCGTTTGCAGGGCTCGATCCCCGCTTTCTTAACTCCGCCATGTCACGTGGACATCAGGACACAAAGGATTAGATGGGAACGAGGTGGCTCATGATTTAGCTCGAGCGTTAACTATAACAGAGCGCATTAACCACTACGCCATCTTGAACCAGTCCAGTTCACGTATACAGAGAAAATAGCGCTCAGCGACTGGGCCGTAAAATATACCCCCACCCCACGAAGCGCTTAGCTCCGAAGAATCTAAGGCATTGAGCTTAATTAAAACAAACTCTGAAATATACACTGGAATGTGCCGCGTAAAGTTCAGGCAACTCTGCCCCACACTTTAAAACGTTTTGTGAGGAAGTAGGGAGAAGCATGCTCTACACTTTAGCACATACCGTGGTGGTCCAGAGTTAGCCCGCTTCACACTATAGCACGATTCGCAGGAAGAAACCCGCTCCATGATTTGCCTCGTCTCGTGTCGATGCAGGATTGAATCTCGCCCCACTCTTACCATGTTTCGTGGGCATGCAGGGAGAAGAAGGCCGCTTTACTTCGTTTCGCGGCGATGCAGAAATGAGTCTCGCTCCACTCTTACCACGTTTTGTGGGGATGCAGGTTGTAGCCCGTTCCACACCAAAGAATGTTTTTGTGGGGAGGCAGGAAGAAGCCCGCTCCACGCTTTACCTACTTTCACGGCGATGCAGGGTTGAATTCCGTCCCACTCTTACCACGATTTTTGGGGACGCAGGCCTGCTCCACACGATGTTTTGTGAGGATCAGGTAGAAGAAGCTCACTCCACGCTCTACCTCCTTTCGCGGTGATGCAGGATTGAAGACATTCTCCATGCTGTACCCTGTTTCGTAGGGATGCAGGGAGAAGTCCGCCTCGCACGTTGCTACGTTTTGAGGGAATGCAAGGGAGTAGGCTGCTCCGCACTTTAGTACATTTCTTGGGGATCCATAGGCAAACCTGCCCACACTTTACTGTATTTTGGGCAGGGGGAAGGGGAGTGCAGGGACAAACCAGAACGATTTAATGGCGCTTTTAACTGTTTTGAAGGGCCAGCGGGCACTCTAAGTCAGTGCTGCAGCAAATAGGGTCTTAAAGTGGGAAAACCAGTCCATCTCACTTCTGTAAAATATCTATTATAGTCAGTGAGTTGTCCCTCTTTGTTTTCTTCCCCAGGCCAAAAGTTCTCTGCTAATGACATGGCCAAGGCATATATGCTGCGGTGCCTGCAGATTTCGTCATTATAAGTGTCATTGTGGCGCGATATATTCCTGAGCACCGAACGGAAACTTTCGTTCGCAAACTTGCTTTCCTGTACTACTTGCATCCGTGTGTTCGCGCTTTAGCGTATTGAGACATATGTCAGGGAATTTTCTAGATGTGGTTCTTCCCGAAAAGAGGTGATGAGTCAATGACATATGAAAGACGACGGCACTTGATGAGATAGCAAAGAGATGAACTGAAGTTTACACACAAAAATTTCCAATATTTACAGCATCTACAACGAGCTTGGGCAAAATATGGATCTGGCTACCTCGGCCTAGCCGAAGATGTCGCGCAATACCTCAGGACACCCAACTGGACCTCCGGGCTCACTTTAATGCCTCGGGACTCAGATATATATATATATATATATATATATATATATATATATATATATATATATATATATATATAACATGCTAAGGTGGAGGAGATGGCTGGGACAGAGCTACGCCTCGGATCCTCGCCGACATTTTGACGGGTGCGAATAAATGTTATTTCTCTCTCTGAGTCCCGAGGCAATAAAGTGAGCCCGGTGGTCCAATTGGGTGTCCTGAGGTATGGCTTAGCACGACATCTTCGGTTAGGCCGAGGTAGCCAGATCCATGTTTTGCTCAACCTCGCTGTAGATGCTGTACATATCGTGAATTATTGTGTGTAAACTTCAGTTGATCTCTTCGCTATCTCATCAAGTGCCGTCGTCTTCCATATATGCCTAACCCGCATTCGAATCAGAGCCAATTGCGGCAAATATCAACCTGATTGCTACTTGCTGCCTACCACACCTCTTCAACATTAATGAAGGTTACCACGCTCTCTCAACGCATAAATGCACGAAAAAGCATGGAAATAAAAAAGAATGCAAACGGCAGTGACCCCAGCGACCAAACTTCGCCTGCCAAATTCCGGGCCTTGCCCCACAACTTTAACCTCCATACACGGGCCTCTTTCTTACAGAGAAGAAAAACGAACACGAAGACGTAACCTTTCCTTTCGCCCCGTGTCGCCTACACGTCGGCATCGCACCTGTTCACTTCAACGCCATGATTGTCAACGCCAAATTCATGGTGTCATTTCGACGCATCCTTCCCGTTATTTGGCACCGCGTGCTGCGGCACTTGAGAATGTCCGCCACGTTACTGCAGGGCTATCACCGGCACTTACAATGCTATTAGAGCAATGATGGGGTTTCGAGAAAAGAGTGACTAATTGTAACCTTTTTGGAACCTTTTATAGTAAGCGGCTGAGGGAATATCGGGTTCAAAAACATTTAACTTTCGAGGGGCCGAAGTAACTTTGGGGTAATTGGCGTACGCAGTCGAAACTCATTATTGCGAAATCAGTGATTGGTTCCCTGTTGATATTTCTTGATTCATGTTGGGTATGTGGGACACGGAAGTAGGCTAAGCTAAACTGTTATATTACTGGCTCTAACCAGTGGTGCATGCCTTGAGATCTGCTGCGCATTTTCCACGTAGCCTGCACGTTCATGCACGCTTTGCATTGTTTCTTATGCTAATACAAATGCGATTGTACCCTGCACTTACGAGTGGCGTCCAAAATGTATTACCGCCCCTTTTTCCCCCGTAAACACTGCTTATTCAAGATTCTTGAAATTCACTCATTTTGTACTGGCATACTACCAGGACTTCATTTTCAATGTGAAGTGGTGTTCCTCATTTCTTCGTTGTGCCATCTTTTAATGCTAAAAAAATAAAAAAAAAATAAAGGCCCCTTTCGGCGGAAAATATAGTGTCGGCGTGACTGGGAAATCCTGATCGGTGCCCTTGACGTCACACGTAGGCGTATCGGTTTAAATAAATGGATACTCAAGTGGGGAAATTAAAACTAGCCAGGCACGTCCATTGAGGCGCGTTTGTTCAGAGAACTGCAACGCTGTTCTGTTACACCCAGCAGGTGAATCTGTGCCTTACGCGAAGCGTACGTACAGCTCATTCGGTCGAAACACCGTACCTCGCTTTCGGCTCCTCGGGTGTTGTCGGGAGTTATCGGAAGTGTTCAGAACGTGACAGGGCCCCGCCGGGGTGGCGCAGTGGTTAGGGCGCTCGACTACTGTTCCCAAGGACGCGGGATCGAATCCCGGCCTCGGCGGCCGCTTTTCGATGGAGGCGAAAAGCAAGGTGCCCGTGTGCTGTGCGATGTCAGCGCACGTTAAAGAACCCCAGTTGGTCGAAATTTCTGGAGTCCTCCACTACGGCGTCTTTCATAGCCTGAGTCGCTTTGGGACGTTAAACCCCACAAATCAAACCAACCAACCAGAACTTGACAGGAGAATTATGGGGATATATCGACATGGAGGCCTGTGCATCTGATAGCTAATGGATGTGGAGTGTGATGGGTGATTTGTGGTTAATTAAATAATAAATAATACAACCAGGTGAAAAATAGAAAAAAATAAAAAAAACAACTAAATGTACCGATTCTTTGCGCCATAGTCCGTCTGTAGGCAAATAATTGAAAGTGCTGAGGGTGGATACTTAAGTCACACACACACACACACACACACACACACACACACACACACACACACACACACACACACACACACACACACACACACACACACACACACACACACACACACACACACACACACACACACACACACACACACACACACACACACACACACACACACACACACACACACTCATCGGAATTGTAAGTGTGTGCGGCGAGTGCAAATGGCTCCATCGATTGAATCATCGTTTCTGTTGCACTTCCCTGGATTTTACAGCACCGCTAACGGTGGCATACCCGAGCGCCTTCGTCTGCCCTCGTCATCGACGTGGCATTGAAAATCCGGCCAGCTCACGCAATGCCCCTCTGCGTGCAGTTTAATTAGGACGCGGGTCGCGCCGCAATCTATACCCTCCCTTTCTGCTGTTCTATGCTGCTTGTACAAAGATGTTGCGTTGTGTGAACCCCCTTCTTTTCGGCTTGCGTGCATCGCGGCTAATCACGAGGAGTGGCGCTCCATGTGTGGCTCGTCCACACCTGTGCGTGCGCGGAGTGCCTTGCTATCAATTTGCTTCTGCGGCGAGTACTGTCTCCGCCGCAGTGCACCGCCTCCTCCGATGCATGCCGTTGCGGCTTCTGCTGGCCGTCCTGCTTTTTTTTTCCTTCCTGGCACGCGAAAGGGGTTTAATTTGCCTGCTTCATGGTTGGTGCGCTGTCGTTCGCACCGATGTTGTCCCTCTGGGAAGAAATGGGCGCTCGTCGCTCGCGTGTCAGCGAGACGAGTTGAAGTAACGCCCTGTGCGTGGAGCGGGTCTCGGGGAGGAAGAGCGCCTATCTTTGCGAATCTTCCTCGCCCGCTGTCGTCGTCCACGCCGTGATGCAGTTTTGGCCGGTGGCAAATAGTGATAGGAATAAAGTCAAACTGCTGCACACCATCATCCATTAAAGTGCAAGGACGACCGAATAAATTCTGGTTCTTAACAGCTGACGGCAGGTATAAATTTCGCTCTGCAGGCAGTTTGGACAAACCGGGGAGTGTCGATACTACCCACCGGCTAATACTGCCAGAAAGTCAGAATAAGATTGCAAACTGGAGTTATTGACCGAATTGGATAGCGTCAACTCATGTATTTCAATTGATTTTCGAAAACGACGAAAACTATGGTGGTGCTTATTAAAAGCGTCTTTTAACGTTACGAAATGAACATGCATCTGATGCGACAATTCTGCGAATGCAGTTAGATTTACCTTCGATGGTTGCTTCGATTACGCTACTCAACACTACAAGCCAAGAATTCATACACGCGACATATTTTCTCTGTGTTGGAAGGTGGAGTTGGCATGAAGGGCCTTCTCACTGCACTTTTAATCTCAAGTTTGCCTCCGCTGGTGAGTGGCGTTTGGGTAGGATTTTGTGGTTAAATTATTCATGGTGTTCCTAGAATGGTAAGATGGGCGAGGGTAAGCTGGTGCTGTGGACTTAAGGTGACGATGAGTGAGTATTTAGCCGTGCATGAATTGCATAATGAATAGTTGTTTTACTATCGTTTTTCTTATGTTTTCTTCCTTATTCCAGCAGTGTGGCTCCCATAGGGGCATGAATTTAATGGGGCTATCGTGCAAATATTTTGCCGCAGTGTCTTTTGCACGGTTCTGTAAGCGCGCCACGCAAAGAATGCTGCCCAAGCGGCGCAAAATGTTACTCGTGCGCGCGTTTTCCTCACGCACTGTCATCGACTAGGGCCGCTCCGCCGTATTGCACACGCGAGTCGTCATGACTGAAACAAACTTTCCTGTACGCCTTGCAGTTACCCAGACCTTGTTGAGGTTTGCCTTTTCAAGCTGATGATGCCGAATATCATGCCGCGAACTGTTTAAATCGTTATTTGTTCCTGTTCGACAGCCGCTGGCATGCGGTCTTATTATTGTGATTCTGGCACGCTTATCAATTCTGTATCCCGTGTTCACGCTAGTTGTCGCGATACGGCGCGCTATCATTTTCTTTGCCGCGAACGGTGCGCCGAGATTTGTCTCGAAGATTCTGATCGCTCGCCTATGTTTCTACAATGTTCTAGGTTGTGCTAGTGGCAGCTTGCGACGTTATCTAGATTGTTCTGAGCAGCCTTTAATTGTTCTTTCTGCTGTCGCTATCGAGCTGCCGCCTGCCCGTCAGCCAGCTTGCCGTTCGCCGTCGGGAGCGGCCAGCGATGGGCACTCGAGCCACCCCCCCCCCCCCCCCCCCCCCGACGCCTCCCAAGGCGCACTGTTGCTTCATAGTGGCTCCGGAAGGAGCTTCGAGTCACGACGTCGTCATTGACGCCGTTGAGGAAGTAACTGGTGGTGACGCAGCACCTCGGCGGCTTCAAGTACTTCGTGTGCGTGCGGTCCTCAGCACACGCCACGAAGTTGTCTGCATCTGGAGCTGTACACCTCGGGAATCGACGCGTGCCGGTAGAACCTGTGGGCCCACCCACAGTCTATCGACTGCACCCTTACGTGCCCGACGATGTCCTGATTGCAGCTCTGGCACCGTACGGAAAACCCCGTGGTGTTCAACATGTGCGTTTTAAGGACAACCCAAGCAAGTTCACGGGCACAGGGGTGGTTCGGTTAGAAATGCTCACCCCGGTACCGAACTTCATGACTATCCAAGGCTACAAAGTTATGCTCGAGTACCGTGGTATGAAGCGGGTTAGCACGAAGTGCAACTTGGCGGTCCACATGGCGGCGGCTTGCAAGACACCGAGATGTGAGCGCTGCGCCTTCTTCGGACACATGAGTGAGGGCTGCACAGCGCCATGCCAACGATGCGGTGAGCGACATGCTATACCGTCGACTGCACACAGCGCAGGACATATTTAGCGGCGGTACAAGTACTACGAGCGGTTCGGGACGAACGCACCATTATAAATGAGCCCTGCAGCGTTTACCTAGCTGACGCAACCCGGACACTACAGAGAGCCGAAACACTAAGTATTACTTGCTACAACCCACCAGTGGTTCCTGAAATCAACGAACCGGCGGAAGATTCACCCCCGGAAAAGCTGGCGGCGGCGTCAGCCCTCGAGCGCGCATCACAAGCCGAAGCAAAAGGGCAGCGACAAGAAAAGTCATTGGAAGTTTTGCCGGCGCGAATGGGCGAGGCACGCACCTATAAAAGCATCGCAACTAGCCCCGTGAACGATCCGATACAGGGTGAGATAACTGATAACGTTTCACGCTCTTCAGATTTCATGGTTGCTTCGCTGGCTGAATCTGCAGCTGCGAAAAACGGATCAACAAGTCCTGCGAGCATACAGACTCCGGGAAAGTGGGCTGATCAGGTGGATAGCGAAGACTTGTCCAAACTCACCAAACAGCGCGTCCTACGACACAGGGTCCCCGAGACGGACAGTCCGTCCTCCTCAGCGTTCACGGACAGCCAGCCTACTTGCAGCCAACGCCAGCGGCCGCACCACTCATCAGCAATCGTCAATGATGCGTCTGGGACATTTCTGACTCCAAAAAAAAGCTCGTGTAAACTCGCCCGAGCGGGTCACTGCTGAGGGTGGTTCTCCGACGAGATATATTTTTGAATTTCCGGTGGGCAAGATGGCTACGCTCATCCTCCTTAAATTCATGTTCCTTAACATACGCTGAACGTTCAAGGTTTTCGGAACCGGGACAAACAGCGTGAGGTTGTTCACTTTGCAGGATCTCAGAAGATTGACTTACTTTTTCTACAGGAGTGTAATTTGCGTAGCCAGCGTGAAGTGCATGAGTTTAATGACCGATTTTTTGTTAAGAGTTTCTTTTCATTTAGTTATTCCCGAAGTCGTGGTGTGGGCGTGGTCATTTTCAGGCGCAGTCTGCTGCATGGTAGTCCTTGTGTCTTCGATACAGAGTCACCGCGTTCGATTTTTTCTACGGCCAGCGGAAGGTTCGTGTCATTAACCTGTACGCGCCTGTAGACCACTCACAATCGAACGACTTCTACGCATCTCTTTCACCTTTTCTTTTGGAGAGTCACCCATTTTTGCTTATCGGAGATTTTAAGTGTTCTGGACCAGGACAGACACATACGCTCACTAAGAGAAGTCCGACGTATAATGACGCACACTGTAGAGTTGCAGCGCATTTTATCACAGTTTGACTTACATGACGCGTGGTGTAACTTACATGGAAATTCTTTTGGCTTTACTCGGAAGGCAGGCTAAGTTGCAGCAAACTTGATCGGGTTTATGTTCCTGGCGAGCTTTTGACTGCAGTGGTTCAATGTCGCGTACTAGATATTCCAGCTGATGCCGGTTACGTTTTAGACCACCGCCCAGTTTCTGTGGCGCTTTACCTACCCCGTCGACAGGGAGAACGTAGCGATATCTGGCGTCTTGATTCTTCAGTTCTGCGAGATCTGGAGGCTTCACATGAGGTTAGAGACGCGATCACGGCGTCGTTGGCAAAACCTGGACTAGGACCGCGTGACTGGGACACGCTCAAGAAGGAATGGCGTGACGCGTGCGTTAGGGCGGCCGGCCCCAAACGCGAAGCGATCGTTCTCAAGGACTGTTTAAGGCGCACCCGCATGGTTAAGTTAGACGGCTCTAGGACTCCAGAGGCCCAGGCCCACTTGCAGTTCCAGCGTGATCGGTACTCGCGTCTATGCCTACATACACGCACCGCAGAACGCATGGTAGCTCGAAAGCGACCCATCTCCGATTCTGAAGTATTGCGCCTAGGCGGTCTATAGCACGGGACGCGAACGCGACCGGAAAGTTGCCGATCTACGTTACTAGCGTGTACGTAGATAGTGGCCAAGAGAGCACTCAACGACGTGACATTGAGCTCATATTTTGGAATTACTTTTCTGATCTGTTCACTTCCGAGCTACACACTACAAACCAGGAATACAACACGCATGTCAACCAGTTTGGCTCCATCCTCCCGCGACTTAACGATGAAGACTCAGCCTCTCTCATGCGTCCCGCCACTACAGGCGAGGTGCTATCCGTTCTGCAGGGCATGAACACGGGTACATCTCCAGGCACTGATGGCATACCTATTGAATTTTACCGCACTTTCTGGGCAGAAATACACCCTATGCTAATCAAGACTCTAAACGACGCACTTTCTCGGGACTTCGTTCCGCATTCATTCCGAAAGGGTCGGATCGTGTTGCTCCTTAAACCGGACAGGGACGGGTGACAGCCATCCAGCTGGCGCCCCATTACGCTGCTAAATACTGATTACAAAGTCCTGACAGCTATCCTTGTTAAGCGCATTAACCCTCTTCTTCCTCAGCTAATTAGCCCCCAACAGTCTTGCTCGGTTCCCGGACGTAGTATTTTCACATCATTAACATCATTGAGTTTACTCATTCACGTGAAGCTAGCGGTATTGTAGTTAGCCTGGATCAGGAAAAGGCGGTCGATCGTCTAGAACCCTCGTACCTAAATGGGATCCTACGCTGTTACAATTTTCTGGAAGCCTTCACAGAACTCACTCAACTGCTGTACAGCAACATGACATCTGATGTACTTTTGAATGGAGTTGCTACACCGCCCTTTGCTGTAACCCGCGGCCTTAGGCAGGGTTGCCCGCTATAACCGGTGCTCTGGCGGAAAGTTAAATGAAAGTAAAAGTCAGGTGCTATGTCAGGGGCGTTCTGCTGATACTCTTCCGGACAGGCTAACACGCTCCGAGCATGTCACAATCTTAGGAGTCACATTTTGTGCGAGCGGAGTCTCTCCACGCACGTGGCAGAAGATTGTCACAGCAATACAGAAGCAAGTGGCTGCCGTCGCCGCTTCCCCCTTGCCCATGACAGAGAGGGCATATTTCGTGAAAAACGTGTTGTGCAGTATAAGCTATGGTTTGTTGCATGCGTCGCGTTTCCTCCCTCTTCCGTAGAGCGCGAACTACATACTTTGTTGTTTGGCTGGTTCTGGGAGGGCAAAACCGAACTAGTCTCGCGAGCCCAGCTTCGTCTTGCGCGCGACTGCGGTGGGTGGAGCATATGCCATGCTTGGTAACGTTCTGCCGGGCAATATGCGCTAAATGGATGAAGAGTCTTGTAGGCGAGGCAGATTATGTAGGAAGGCCTTTGCTCCTGTACTGGCTTGGGAGCCATCGCCGTTCCTTGGTGCGCCGCGCCCTTGGAAACACTGCGCCATCAGCAGCCACACCTTTGCCATACTACGCAGCGGCAGCGCGCATATGCACGCACCTTGAATAAGCGATTGCTGGTGAGGACTGCACTGAAATGCCCCCCTTGCGATTGTGCGCGACATTGTGTCTTGCAGGGCTGCCACCGGGTACTGCACCAAGCACAATGCGGGACCCTAAATGGAAGGACGCTCACTGCCCCGACCTACCTGATACCGTAAAGGATTTCCGCTGGCGAGTCGAGTGGGGAATCTTGCCGATGAAATAACGGCTTCTCCAGTTTGGGATTGTGCCAGACAAAGTGTGTCAATTGTGGTCACATAGAAACACAGCAGCACGCATTAAACGACTGCGTAGTGTCGCGCACATTTCGCCGGTTAGCGACTCGGGCATTTTCTATCCCAGTCCCGCGCACAAGACGACCACGCGGAGCTTTTGAGCGACTAGTTGTGAAGTCAGTTGGCTTCATACTATGGAAAAACCGAAATGCAGCCACGTACTATAGGCGACCGCATCGACAAATGTACCCAATCTTTAAACGACTGACAGTGTTGCTGTGGAACTTTTTTGATACTGTGCTTTTCTTGCTGGGTGAGCAGGCTTTCCTGTGGAAATGGTCCTCTCGCCACATACATGTTCAACGGGAGGGTGGTATTTGAAGTTGCATTCTCGTTACAACTGCTCCCAGAAGCGCACTTGGACCTTTTCTTGAGCCCTTTCTCACCAACATCCCCCCTCCCCCGTTTTTGTTCCCCCTTTTTTTTCTTATTTTTTTTTCTCTTTCCTTCGCATAAGTGACTGCTGTTGCAATGTTCATACGGTGTAAAAGGCCAGCGAACCACCTCCCAGCCGGCTTTGTTAATGCAGATTAGCTGGAGATCCCTGGGGTGCTACATGGGCTAGCTGAAACACTCTTTAAAACTTAGTATGTGCACATAAGAGTAGCACTGAGCCCTAACAACGCGCTGTGCCCCATTGCTTTACAAAGAGAAAAGTGTTCGGAGGAAAATCGACTTGCATAACAATTGTCTTGAAGTTGATATTTTTCTGGTTTTTATTAAGTGTTGGAGAGCATCCCTGTTTGTGAAGTATGCATTTGGACAGTATGTATTTTACAGACAAGCTTGTCTTCGTTAATATGTTGTTTGTGTACATTAAGTATTTGAAATAAATTTTTCTTTGTTGCTATCGCCGCAGCCGAGACCGAAATTCATACTGACGCGAACAGTGTGGGCCTAGGAGCCGTTCTCGTCCAGAACAGTGCCGGACAGGAGAAAGTAATCGCCTACGATAGCAGGTCCCTCACAAAAGCCGAAGTCAGTTATACTCAACAACCGAGAAGGAGGGCCTCGCGATCATCTGGGCCGCTTCCAAGTTTCGTCCATACCTATACGGTCGACCATTCAAGGTGGTAAGCGACCACCACGCGCTCTGCTGGCTAGCTAATTTGAAAGAATCCTCCGGCCGCCTTGCCTGATGGAGCCTACGACTTCAAGAATTTGACGTGATTGTAGTCTATAAGTCGGGCCGCAAGCATTCGGACGCAGACTGTTTATCCCGCGCTCCAATCGACGCTCCTCCGAAGGACGACGACGCCTTTCTGGGGCCAGAAGTTTTGCACAACAGCGATCAGATCCTCAGCTGAAAGACCTAGCCGATTACTTGCAAGGAAAGGCCGCTTCCCCTAGTTATCGTCGTTCGCCTTAAGCAATGACGTCCTCGTAAAGAAGAACTTCGCTTCCAACAAGACCGCGCAGCTTCTTGTCGTGCCTAAAAGCCTCAGGCAGGAAATTCTTCATGCGTTACACGACGAGCCAGTAGCAAGGCATCTCGGGTTTGCGCGCACGTTGCATCGAATCCAGGAGGAGTACTACTGGTCACGACTGCCTGCCGACGTTGCCGATTACGCGAACACGTGCCGTGAGTGCCAGCGACGAAAGACGCCGCCGATATCAGACCAGCTGGGCTACTGAACCCGATACCGCCCCCAACCCTGCCCTTTCAACAAATTGGGATGGACCTCCTCGGCCCCATCTTCATCTGCGGGTAACAAGTGGATCATCGTGGCCATCGACTACCTACCCTCTACGCCGAAGCAAAAGCACTGCCCAATGGTACTGCGGCACAAGTCGCTAAGTTTTTTGTTGAACAAATTGTTTTGTGACACGGCGCTCCCGCAGTGCTCTTAACAGCAGAGCTGACACAAGCCATTCTGGAATACAGTCATACAGGCCACCGACGAACTACTGCGTACCATCCCCAGACAAATGGACTTACGGAGCGTCTCAAGAAAACTATTGCAGATATGATTGCAATGTACGTCGACGCCGAACACAAGACATGTCTACCTTACGTCATCTTCGCTTCCGTCCAGGAGACAACCAGGTCGACCCCGTTCAGCCTTGTGTACAGCAAGGAGCCGACGCTTGGCTGCCACACGTATGAGGAGAACCTGGACGTCGCCGCCTACCTTCAACGTGCAGAGGAAGCCCGAAGACTCGTTCAATTGAAAGATCAGCAAAGAACCGATGCCCGACGCGATGCTGAGTACAAGCTGGGAGATCAAGTCTGGGACACCGATTCGCCGCCGCGAAAAGCTTTTACGCCGATACTTCGGCCCGTACAAGGTGCTTCGCCGATTAGGACAATTGAACTACGTTGTCGTTCCCGACGGCGCGGCAGCATCGCAGCAGCGCCGAGTGCATCCGGAAATTGTGCGTGTTGTACGCCTTAAGCCATATTATGCGCGTTAAAAGCTGTTCATGTTTGCTTTGCAATTTTTATGTTAATTCATCTTATTTGTTCCTGTTCGACAGCCGCTGGCATGCGGCCTTATCATTGTGATTCTGGCGCGCTTATCAATTCTGTATCCCGTGTTTGATGTTTGCTTTGCAATTTTTATGTTAATTCATCTTATTTGTTCCTGTTCGACAGCCGCTGGCATGCGGCCTTATCATTGTGATTCTGGCGCGCTTATCAATTCTGTATCCCGTGTTTGTTCATGCTCGTTGTCGCACGCGTTATCATTTTTTTTGCCGCGAACGATGCGCCGAGATTTGTCTCGAAGATTCTGATCACTCGCGTATGTTTCTACAATGTTCCAGGTTGTGCTTCTAGCAGTTTGCGAAATTATCTAGATTGTTCTGAGCAGCTTTTAAATTGAGCGTTGACGAGTGCGACGGGCATTCTTTGTTCGACGATCGACGAGCACGTTTGTTGCTATCGCCGCCGCCGAGTTGCTTAGTTCTTTTGCAGGTGCAAGTCAGCCCAATAAAGAGTTTCTTCAGTGCATTCACCGACTCTTCATTTGTGTCATCGACCTTGTCACCACCACGCGACAATTTTAGTGGCGAAAATTTTCTGTTTGCGAAGGCGCTGTACTGGTTACCATGTTTAGTGCGCTTACCTGCTCACCACCGACCAAGAATCTTGTCCGACCTTCTTTGTTCCGTCGCTCTGATTGGCTAAGCCGTTTTATGAGGAACCACGTGGCCTCGCAAGGGTAATTTAATCTAAATACGGCGTATTAGATTCAACGCGCGAGGCTTCCGAGGTGGAAGAATGCCGGCAAGCAGCGGTGAGCATAGTGGCCACTATATATATGCCTTCAGTGCTCCCCGTCCGCGTTTGTGCATATTCGACCTTCCCCGGAATGCAAAATCTCCGTTCAGAGCAGATGCTTTGAATACTAGGTCTATTCATTAATGCATCGCAATGTAGACAAAACTCTTGCCAAGCTCCGCGCGATCGGTGATCAGTTGCCGCGTTTCCAACAAGCGAGGAGGATAGCGAAGTAAGGATTGTTACGTTTCTAACTTCCAGAGTAACGAGGTCTGTGCACGTGTCGAAATGGGCGTTCGTTTTTATAAGACTGCAAGCGACCACCTCGGAGTTCGTGGACCATAACCACCCATGTCGGCAGCGACGGCAACAGTTGCCCCAGTTTGTGTCCGGACTCCGGAGGACTGTGCACAGAGGCGCTAACGAATTGGCCCAAGTGCGGGCGCGCCTGTGTTTGGAAACAGAGCACCGCCTGCGTGTTAGCACCGAGGAGAGAGAGCGGGTCATCTCCCCCCCGTGGAGAAGAGCGGTCACCGCATTCCTTTCCCGCGCGAGGGGTCCGCGTGTGTGGCGCGCGGTTCCGACCTTGGACAGCCTCCTTAGGACCCCCATGCCTGTCTTCCCCCGGCGGAGTCGCCATCGTGCCGATAGAGTGGAAAGAGTACTCTGGGAGGACGTTTCTAGTGGGTGGTTCCCTAATGTGATTGGACTTTGACAAAATAGAAAAATTCCCTAACTAGGTACTTGGGGACAAGAAAGTTGTTAAAAACGAGATCCAGAGTGATCTCTGGTGTGTACCTTCTCGTATGTTCACCATGTAAATAAACCTTCGTTAAGTTTTCCCTAACTCTCAGCCAGCTTCTGCTTGGGTGACCACCGCCCAATCTTCAAGTGCCTGTAGCCCGACATCTGACTCAGCTTTTCGCTACCCTTAGTCCGCTACTGGAGCAGACCCAACGCAACAGGATGTGGTGCGGCTCGCACATTCCTTCGTAACTAGTCGGGTACTGTACCCGACTCCCTACCTCCGCTTACGTGAGACAAAGATTGCTTTTAGGTTGTATTCGGCAAAACGCTCAATAGAGCTCTCGATCTCCCGATCTCCACTTTCAACGCGCGACTCCTCGTCTCGGGGGTGGTGATCGCCTATAGGGAACTTCGGGATGCGCATCTCGTTATCCAATATATGCGACTAGCTAACATCGTGTCCAGTCGCCGCCTTTTCGACCGGCTAGATATCAAACGTGAATACCACACTATGGATATTGTCCGAACTGTGCAGACGTCCTCTACGTTCGATCCCTCCAACTAAGATGAACAAAGAGGACCATAATGGCCATCGCCAGGCGCGGGCGAATGTCCTACACCACCATTATGGCTCCAAAAAAAAACACGTCTTCTGTACGTCGACATTGCAGCTAGGCCTCAACCACTTCGAGCTTTGAGAGAGGGGGGGTAGCCTGTCGTAACTTTCAATTCGGTCGGATCACTCCACTCGTCCAGCAAATTCTTCGCCGCAGTACCAATGACTGCGATAGAACTCGTCGCTCAGTCATACGAGTCCAAGGTCACAAAGACATGCCAAGTAACGAAGCCGCCCATGAGGCAGCCCGCACACTCTTACTGGGCAGACTCTGACCCGCATCCCTCTCTTATTGCCTAATGACATTACTGATCACTATCGTTCCGAACGCCGGCGTTACCTTGTTCCTACGAAGGGGCAAAGCTGGTGAACGAACTCCTCTTCCGCTATCTACAAACCACCTGCTGTGCCCGACGCCCCTAAAACACTTTAGTCCTTCTTTTGACGGCCGCTGCTCGTTCTGTGGGGGAAGTGGCCGAGACTTCGCACGTGGTTTGGGCATACAGGCAAAATCCTTCTCTCCCCGATATCACCCCTTCCCCTACCCGAAAGGACAGGGAGGAGGCCCTTCTCGGTTGCCGGGAACTCGATGGACCTGAGCAGCAATCAAAACCAACGAGATACCGGAATGTGGGACTCCGCCTGGTATTGTAAGGGGCGAGAACCACATAGCATTACCACCACCCTGAAGTGGTCGCCAGCCAATAGAGCAAGTGTGACTGATTTTAATGCTTTCACACTAAAAATAACCACCGGAGAGGGGCCGACCAGGTTTGAATCCATTTTACTTTGTCCTTTCATAAAAATAAATAATATAGACAAGAAATAGAGAGGGAGTCCGGACCGGCAGCAATGTTTTTCGGGCTTACAGCAATTTAAGGTGCATGAAAATGATCTAAAGGCAAAAAGAAAGTAACGTGAAGAAAAACAGGGATATAAACAAAACAATAAAAGGGAAGCAAAGAAAGAATCTGGCTACTCGGGTTGGGTAGCTGCGCGCCTTAACCACTAAACCAACGATTTTTTTTTATTGAGCATTCAGGTGCTCTTTTAACGGGGTAGCTCCCAGAGGGCGTCAAAAGTAGGGTTAAACTCGTGGCCTCCAAAATCGAGCGCGCCGTCGCACCGCAGCTCATTTCGGCGGCCACGGTTATACCTCCGCCATTTGACTCCCAGAAACTGCAGCTTCTCGTGCTTTCGCACTATAATATCTGTCGAACGTAGATAACCACTGCCAACTTCTTAATGCAAAAGAATTTCTTAGCTCATTAGTGACGTCATCAGAGACAGGTGGTTATGCTATCAAGTGACGAAACAAAAACGCTTAGTGTGAAGCGATAGCTGAAGCGGCCATCTGTGTCGCTCACACCTTGCCGCATCGTCGCGGCGGCTTTTCTCAAGGCGCTCCTCAACGTTGTTCAAGCCGCTCTTTTGGCTTTAGGGCGGTGAGGGAAATAATCAAATAAAGGCTCTAAAAACATAATAAAAGTGAATAAAAATTTTAGAATATGAGTATGACAAAAATGCAAAATGCTCGACCGGCGAATACCGCTAGTAACGATATAATTAAAAATAAAAGGAATAAAAAGAAAAAATGACGACGTGTCTAGTGCCGCAGCAACAGCAGCAACATCGCTCACCGTTCCGCATTTCTCCAGGGCAGGCTCAGTAGTGCTCTCATGTTTTTTTTTTTCTTCAGGCAATTCGATGCTAAAAAAAAAAAAAACAGCAATAAAAACCCGGAAAACTATGACAGGGTATTTTTGTAGCTTCCTGCTACGAAATCTACGTGTAACGCAATGACAGAGCTTTGTATATTGCTTGAAGGCCCATTGGCAAAGCCTTTTATTGGCGAAACCGGCGCACGGCTCAGTCAACACAAACTTCCGAACATCTTCCTGTCCGGTAAAATATGAAGAAACGCACTAGCTAGGCATGTAGTTACTCTTTAAAAGTGTGTGGGCAACTTGTACTGTCTTATATATTTCTTTCTATGCTCAGTTTCATTAGACTAACATATCATTCTCAACACAGCAGGATGCCTGCACATGTAAGGACTCCTTCATGACAGATGGGCAGCTCGCTTTCGTCTCTCGGCTCTTCAGCCTCGCCTAGTGGGTGGTTTTGTCGCTATCTGAATTACCGGTGGCAATTTCATTACCATGAATGCTATAAGCGGATCCTGATCACGTGTGGCACATGTGGTGTAATCATTCCCTTCAAGCAAGAACTTAGGAGGACGCTTAAGCTTCAGCAGGCGTCATAGCGTCTTAACCCTGCTTTTCATTCCGATTCCTTTCTATGTTTTCCTTGCTTAAAACTTTGAAAATATTAAACTTTTTGTTGCCGTAACACCAGTACACATACCAAAGACACGTTTTCAAGTCATACGCACCATAATACAGCTACTAGGTACCCACCTAACACGCTCCAAGCGTTTCTAGGTGCTCTCCGTACCAGACTTTAATCGGCGATGTAGTGCTCAGGCCAGCAGTAATGGCTGCCATGTTATTTTGTCCCCAACGCTGACTCCTTTTTCTTGCATGCGGACCTTGCCATTCCCTTCGGAAGGTTGAGGACCTCAAGGAACTTACTTCGGTTGGCCAATTTCAAATGTCCCATGTCTGGATGGTCACCTGCAAATCGGCACAATCTAAGAGAAACTGGTGGCAGTCTCGTTGCTGTCGTGGACCCATAACCAAAAGTGGTGAAATTGAAGCTTCTCGAGCACTTGGAAGACGCCTTCATACAGCATTTCTGTGCACAATAGGGAGCGTGTTTGACAGGGGCCAATCAATGAGTTCCAAATGGCCAATGGCACGCTGCCACTCCACTCACGAGCACAGCATGCATTCCACAGCAAAAAACAAAACAAACAAAACAAAACAAATACAAGCACGCTCAAACGCAGCGGCCACCAACGGTGCTCACTAAAAGCTGTAAGAGCCATCGGCGGAAGGCGACCGAAGAAAAAAAAAAAAAAAGGAAGGAACAATTAAGCGTCCCCTTTAGGCGCGCCGGCTCCTACGCCTTTAGGCCCGTAGCTTTCCTCATGCTACACTCCCCGACCGTCCCAAGCGGCATCTCCAGAAGAACCAAAACCGCAGCGCGCGGACAATGCGCGGGGAGCGCGACACACAGACCACGTCGCCCAGCGCCAAAGCCACCTAGACTACTCAAGGTCTGTCCGGTTGCTCCGTGACGTCACGCTAGTTGTCCGTCCGCCGCTTGCCTCCGCTCGCAGCTGGGAGAGTTCGCCAGCAGTTCTCGGCGCATTATTTTGCTATCAGGCAAAATGGCTGTAGCAGTGAATCAATAAACATAAATTGGCGACTAAACAACCGCTTTTCAACCGGGTGCATAATTTCTCTATATACAGTCCGCTTTAATTTATAATTTGTGCTTACTTTCATGGCCCTCGCGGTACACTTCGTTTTGCAGTGCTTTGTTTTTACATTTTCATCTTAATACTTGTGACAAATCATTTCACTGCTATAGTTGCGCTCTTGAGATCACTGCAGATCATATTAATGCTGAAGCAATATTTCCTAGACTGCATAGCAGTAGAATGCATGATATCCAAGTGCATCTCATTCATTTTACAGCATTTTAAGAATGCGTATGTTTTTTTTTTTTGTGTCAATTTCGAAAGTGGATGGCCTGTTAAACATCGAAAGAAGCAAAACTCAGTGAAGCTGTAAAAAACCTCCATGAAGACATTATGAACATATATCGCTCTCGGTGCTATGAATTAAAATACTTCAATTCTTGAATTTTTCAAAATTCCTGGCAACTGCCTTCCGAAGAGTTTGCTTTTCTTTTGCAGTGACTGTCCAAACTTCTTGTCGCAAACACATTGATTTTGCATCTCTTCAAACGAAGACAGTGATTTTTTACATTTTGCTTCCTCGCTTACCTTTGGCGGAATTATTAATGGCTTTTTGGATAATGTTATTTTCCCGATGTGCCTTCTTTCTTGCTGGGGACTCGCGAATGAAAGGTACGATGGAAAATTGGGGAACTTCGAAGGCACTGCGTTATTTTGAATTTGAACACGGTCGCGCCTGGCTCTTCCAATTTGTTTTTCATAATGTGAGAGCTTCGTGATGAAGTCTTGCTCATGAAAATGGAGCTCGAATACCTGCATGAGGAAACTTAATTATAAAATCACCCAGTTCTCTCGAAACCACTATTCAACAACTTTTAAATTTACAAAATGTTTTTGTTGTGTGTTGGGTTTTGTGGCACATAATCTAAAGCCATCGAAAGGGGTTAAATGTTATTTACTTACCTTGAAATGTATACAGTTAGCGTAAAATCCTTACGAGGAACACATCTCATCTATGCTTTCCTGTGAGCTTCATTCTTGGGAAAACCAAACACTAACAACGTTTGGGCTACCGTCGTAATTTCCGCGGCATTCAGGCATACAACATCGACCCGTGTTGCGGCGGTTGCGAAATGCATGTGCTTTTCTTCACCGAACATCATGGTATAAACGCGCACAATTAAATCAAGAGAAAACAGTTTGACGTCCTGAAGCTCGAAAACCTGGACGTGGGAAAAGAGAAATACCAGCGCGCTCGCTGCCTAGCCTAACCATAGGTAGATACAGCCACAAAGTCGCTAGAACACCGATGCTATGAGATTCCGTTGTTGAGTCGCCGCCCACTTCGCTGAAAGCCGATTCAGAAACAGAACTGTTTTTAAATATTATTATTTTTAATGCAATGCTAGCCATGTTTCCTCAGATCAATTCCATGCTTACTGATCACCGTAATAGCTTTGACGCCTCTCCGATCTTGCTGCGTTCCGATGGAGTTGCATTCTGTTCATCGTCCATGTTCGCCTTCTCGTCGGATATCCTCCTGCAAGAAATGTTTTACGTGCTTGTATTGGTTTCAGAATGTCTCAAGCAACAGCTGCTCTCGGCCTGCAAATGACCCGAAGTTAGTCCTCAGTAGGCGTATACGCAGACCCGTATATGCTGCACATACCCCACGGCGAGGATGTTGCCGACTGAAGGTGTTTAGGCACGGGAGCAAGCGCAGGTTTTGTTTCTACGGGCTTCGCAGGGAAGCTTTGTTTTAGATCACAGTGCTTTGCAGAAACAAGCGATAGCTTCAGTGGATAATTTGCCATGTGTTATTTATTGTAGCTTAGATCTAAGTTTTTGTTCTTTTATTTTTTTTTTTTCCTTTAGAGCACTGGGTTGACGTCAAGTACTCGAAGGAGCGCAGCACACTCGGCAGAGCTAGTGATACTTCGAAACACGGAGGTAAGCGTACCGCTCTTTGCTGTGTGTTTTATGAAAAGAAAAAAAAAAGAAAGGAAAAATGTTTGCTCAAGACGCTCTCCGTGAGAAATGAACAAAAAAAAAAAAGAAGTACCTGTCTCCCACCTGTCTTGTATAAAGAAGTCTGCATGTGGGCAGCCGTCATGCGCAGCTGTTTTTCATTGACACGCGGTCACTTCAACATTACAGCATTACAGAGAGTAGCAGTTGTGTTCCTTTCTTTACTTGTGCTTACCAGCACTGTTTCTGTCGTGTCTTCAGATTAAGGGTGGAAACTTGAAAAGCGGGCAAAGCCCTGTCTCGAATCCGAAAGCCTCCATCTCAAGGCGCACGATGGGAACTTCGGTAGGCAAGCTTGGACGACCGCGGGGCGGCGTACAGGAGCCGCACAATGATGATATTTCGTTCGCTGCCGTACGAGGGTGTTTTTAGTTCATATGGGACGAATCCCTGCAGTCTTCTTAGTGCACCGGGTCACCTGCGCTCATCTAGCGGGTTTCTGGGCGTGCGCATCACACGAACTTACACGCGTACATCGTGCAAACAAACAGACGTGCGCGCCATATGAAACACGCTCGCTTTCACTGAGCGAGGGGGTGCAAGTATGGAGCCCGTGTTCTGCCGGCGGGGAGCTCTATTCTTAGTCTGCGTAGCAGCTGGCGCTGTTGCTCTGCGCAGCCAGCGAAGCAGCACGCCGTCGCCCAGCGTTCCTCGAATTCCGTCTGCTTGCAGCGGTCGTGAGCCGTTCGCTCCCCTTGCAGCCGCCTATAATATAACAGCAGACGCACGCGTGAGCCCCACTCGCCAGCCCTAGAACCGTATCGCAGCCGCTGCAGGAGCCGTCGATCACGCCTTGACATTCTTGCCGCGTGGCGGCTGAGCGTATATGTGCGAGCAGTCGCGGCAGGTATGAGAGTCGCACCTAGCGGAGCGGCCGTCGAACTGTAAAGTGTGAAGTGGGAGCGTGCGGTCGCGTGGATGAGCGGCGCTTGGATGTTGAGGGTGACAGGGACGTCGCTTCACACATACCCCGTGGTATCTGTACTGGGGACATCATGGTCTGCGACGATAATTTTTCTATACGGCGAATGTAAAAATTCATTTTGCTCTTTTATTTTGCGTATTTTCGAACTGCAAACGCGTCTCAGTGCAAGTAAAAAGTGTAAGAGGCCAACTGGTCAAATCAGAGGAAAACAGAGAATCTGTCAGAACGGTTAGGAACACATTTTGCAGCCCTGCATATCGTTGCATCGCTGTAAGCTACCTCGCTGAAAAAAAAAAATAAAAAATAAAAAAAAAAACTGTGTCGCAGCTTCGTCTAGTGCTCCTTTGTTGAACCTGTATGGCAGCTATTGGAATTCCATTTTGACTGTACTCTCTAAGTCTTCCTTCCTTTTTCATTTACACCATGCAAGCCCCTGGCCATTTATACATTACGGTGACTTGCCAATTAGGCTGCTTTTTCATACGCGTGCTACCAAAAATTGCTCTATAAGCCCGGCCATCAAGGAAAGTTTTTAATATCGTTTTTTCTTCAAAGAAGGATTAAAGGGCAGCTGAAACACTTTTCGAAAAAAAAAAAATATAGTTTTGGTGGATTATATACATTTTAGTCTGCTGAACAAGACTATCTTGTGTAAAAAAAAGCGGAAATGAACGCAAACGGCAATTTTTACAAGAAAACGAGCACCATGCAAACGCCGTTGTTTCCCGTGATTGGCCGGGGCCATAATGACGTCATTGTTGGTATCTCCTGCAGGCGCCAGCGGTGTTGCTGCGTGCATCCGCGTTGCTTAGAGTGGCTTCGCAGTTCGATTGAAAATATTACTAATTATTCGAGCAATGTAAAGCAGCTCGGACACTTACCTTACGCGTTGGAGCTACTAGATGCTAAAGAAAGCACACACACAAAAACCATCGACGCTGTCAAGTGCGTCGGCAGCGAAGTCATCACATTTGTCCGAAATCGGCACTCGAGCTGGCGCGCATCATTCTCTTTACACATGGCAAATAATAAAATTGAATCCTTGTCATTTATACAACCTTTGAGTATCGCCCGACGGCGCAGCAACAGCCCACGCGTACTGAAACTGCAGCCTCGTTTTCGCGGTGTATCAGGCAAGTTCAAAATTCCTGCAGCGCCGGATGCTACGAGGTTACCTCAACGGTACCGGCAGCGAGCGCGGGTGCTAATCCCTGGTCGTCGGCTATATATTGTTTCGCATCGACGCCAGTGCAGACGACGATTTGGGCGCAGTATTAAATGATCCACTAATAAAACTGTCAATCCCGTTGTTTTGCGATGAAATGAAACTATGATTAATTACGGCGCCGCTTTGTCAGAGGAGATGTATACAAGAAGAACGGATGAATCGCGACGCACCGGGGGCTGCTGCATGCTGCAAAGAGGAACATGCTTCCATCGCAGTTGTAACTCCTACCAGCACTTGAGTGGTCCTCAATAAATGTTCATTTTTACATTTATTTATCTCTGGGCTTATTATTAAGAGAACAAGAAATCTTAGCACGCTTTTCTGACGCCATCCACGGGCGGCATACGAGAGGCGCGGCACGAGGCCGATGCGTCGCCGCGCGAGGGTATTCTAGAAACTGCGTTATAAATGACTATTGGAAATTAAGAAGAAGAAATGGACATGGGCAGGACATGTAGTGCGAAGAGAGGATAACCGATGGTCGCTGAGGGTAACAAACTGGATTCCAAGGGAAGGAAAGCGTAGCAGGGGGCGGCAGAAAGTTAGGTGGGCGGATGAGATTAAGAAGTTCGCAGGGGTCAAGTGGATGCAGCTAGCACAGAACCGGGTTAAGTGGAGAGATATGGGAGAGGCCTTCGCCCTGCAGTGGGTATAATCAGGCTGATGATGATGATGATGATGATGATGATGATGATGATGATGATGTAAATGCAGATCACCGCATTTCGTTTGCTGTACCTAATTGGCAATTTTTGCCGCAGTCGAGAACGACGGGGAGCTACGATAAAACAGCGAACCGCGCGTTTTACGTTCGGCAACCTCGGTTAAAGGATGTGGAAGCCAGTCGTGCAGCAAGGGCATTAGCCTAATTAGGGATGAGAATAATGACAGAACGGCACTGAACTTGAGTTGCGCAGATTTAATTGGAATCGCGTCGCATCGCTGCCAGGATTCGATGATCGTCATCGGCACGGTAATCTCAATTGAAGGCAAAATACTTTTTCTTTTCATGACATTGCGCTAAATGTTTCTTATCCTCTGTGAAACTATGACGCACCTTGACACGAGGAAAACGTCCAACAAGGTTTATTTTGCAACCGAGGGCGCACCGGTCGGAGAACGCCACATCGCAATCGCTGCGTGATCGCGGAATCTTTGAACGCGCACATAATGACCGAGCTGGCGAAAAAAAAAAAAAATGGTACCAGCAAAAGATTGTGCTGATCCGTCTATCACCAAAGTGCGGGATGGAGCGAACCACTGACCGTGCAAATTCGCGCGGTGGTAGTGGGCCGACCAGTCGGAATTCCGAGATTGACGTGACATCCTCCTGCTCTCCAGTTTCGGCGTGCAGCAATCCGGCACTCCTCGGCAGCGACGAGGGCGTGACCGCGGCGCGTTTTTAACAAGATATTTTGGCTTTTCTTACCGATGCAATTAAAAACAAATGACACGCATAATTATCAAAGACCCTTCCATCCAATCGCTGCATTTCATACAATTTTAAAATCATTTCAGCTTCCCTTTAACGCCTAGCAAATAATTTATAAATTTCCTCGGGGTGTTTGTTACTCTTCTTCTCAGGTGTTCTAAGCCCACATCACCCTTTAAAACGCATTCAGATGAGCCGGGACATTGGTACGCTGTACCGTTTGCAGTTAGGAAACGCGCTTTTATGTTTGAAGTCGGAGGACGCTCGAAGGACAATTCGACGACGATCTGTGCGAAGATTTGTTAGCAGCGGAATCTGCGCTTGCTGCATGGTGCGCGCAGTAAAGGGGCGTATGATGGACGATGCATTATATTTCCCAGCTTCAACAAAAACATGGTGATTTGGGCTAGGGTTTACAATGCGGAAGCATTATGAGAGAAACGCGGCGTCGACGGTGGTGGGATGTGTTGTGGAGGGTTCCAAAATCCGAAAGCTGCTATTCATGATTCACAGTGAATGGATAATGAGTGAGTGAGTAAGTAGTGACCGTTATTTAGTGGAGAATAATTGGTGAACAAAAGGAGGATAAATCACTTAAAGTGATCAAATCAACGAGTAAGTAGTGCCCGCTAATGGTGCTCACTAAGTACCGAAGTGTAATTAGTGATCAAAAGGCAATAAATGCACTGAAAGCAATGTAATGCCTGGTGTTATTAACTCAGAGATAACGTATGGGCGGTGCCCGCTCTTGCACGTCCCCACCCTACCCGCCACATGCACGCAAGCATCTGAGCACAGAGAGAGTTAAAGGTGGAGAGTGCTGTGAAAAAGAGAAGGTAAAAACGTAACGACTATGAAATAGATCGTCGACCTTGCGCAACGAAGAACAGAGAGAAACAACAACAACAACAAAAAGAGAGACACAAGGAAGAGAGGTAGACGCCAGCGGATGTGTCTTTCCGTTGACGGTCGCGCGTGCCTGGGCCGAAATGGACTCTGCTTTAGCATCGACGATGGACTCTGGTTAGTGCGTATTTTATTTCGTTGCTGCTATTTTTATCGGAAACAGTGTTCCTTTGCAAGCGTACCTTAGGAGCCCAAAATGAACCCGGTGAATAACCAAATGAGTTAAGCAAAAGACGACACAGTGGGCTGTGGAATGGAAAATGGTGGGTGTAACGTTAAGAGACGCAAGCGTGCAGAGTAGGGATGGAAGAAAGGAGAGTTAATGATCAAGTGGAAGAATTGGGTATGTAATGCAAGATAACCACAAGTTTGGGTAACTGACTGGATTCCAAGGAACGACAAGCGTATCAGGAGGTTGCAAAATGCGGATGAGGTTAAGACGTGGGATGAATTGCAGGAGAGACGTGGGGGCCTGCATTGGGTCGGGCTGGTTATGATGATTAAACGGCCGAGTTTGAAGTGCATGGAGGAAGCAAAGTCACGTGGCACTCATGCCAAACCTCGTTTTATTGGCCGGTTCCTCACTGACTTCAGCGTGCCTGGAGAGAGGGCAAACGGAGCAGACATGGTTCGCGGAGGCCCACGCAGTGGAATTCCCTCCCGAGGTTTCTTTATCCACGTTGAAAACTTGGTCATTTGGGCTGCATGTGTTGCTGCGTTAATCTTGATCACCACCGGCACATTTGCCACTGCACCTTAGGCAATGCCTTGTGTACAGCAGCGTCGCTAACTCTTCCCCGGATCGGACCGGTTCATGAAACGAGTGTCCACTGCTATATATGCCGATTTTACAGTGGGAAAAGCGGCACTTGGTTTCTTGCGTTGCTCGAATGCCTTATTGTCTCTAGGTGCTGCGCATGTGGCGACATACCAGGCTGCTGGCATCCGCAGGGAAAGTTCATTACACAAGTGTTTTCCTCTCACCTCATCTCCATGCTCGCAACAAGCACTCTCTGAGCCTGGTTTCGGCTCACATTCCCTCGAGTCGCGATCGCTCCCTTGTATATCCGGAGCGTGTCACCGTCCGGCCCCCTGTCGAGCGCATGCTGTGCTGTCGCACGTCAGAGTCGCGTCGCTAGCTCGGCATTGTTTTGAGGCGTGTCATTCCTCCCCCACGCATCGTCTATTCTATTCAGAGGCATCAGTTCCGCTGGAGGGCTGTCGCTGACGTCCTCTGTGGTGACTGACTCACTTCCTTCCCCTCACCAAAATATCCCTGCATATCGACGTCAATGGCAGCGACGTGAGAATTGCGTCGAGAGCTGGGCTTCACCCTAAATCTCTGCGTTGTGGAGTAATATGCCACGAAGAACCTGAGAATCAAGTCGTCGTCTACGTGCCAGATCACACATGGCGTCAAAGAATTTTATTCACGCAAAAAGTGAAGAGATAGATGAAATAAATGCATGTAGTAATGTAAGACAAGAAAGTGAAAACTACTGACAACACGAAAAATACATAGCTCCGAAACAAACATCAAAACAGCAAGGCGATGATCACAAATCACGACAACTGAGCAGCTGTGAAGAATGATATATATATATATATATATATATATATATATATATATATATATATATATATATATATATATATATATATATATATATATATATGTGTGTAGATGTAGCTCAGTTGAAAGAACACTGGACGCGACATTCGGAGGTCGTGGATTCAGCTCCCACCATCGGCGTGTCGCTTTTCCTTCCGCTTTGCATATAATATTATTTATCCCGATAATCACCATAAGACTAGTTTTTGTCAAATACCAACAAAAAAACAAAAATCTCCAGCGTTTGCCTTGGACTCGTAGACGGTCAGCTCCTTTAAATTCTATAACGAGCTCCTCATTTCCCTTTCAATTGTATGCTTAATATATATATATATATATATATATATATATATATACAAGTGAAAAATTGCTTCATACTGTTTCCAAGTTTATTTGTAGTCGACGTTTCGTTCGGCAGGAGCCCTGCCTTTCTCAAAAAGAGTCTTGAGAAAGGCAGGGCTCCTGCCGAAACGTCGACTACAAATAAACTTGGAAACAAAATGAAGCAATTTTTCACTTGTATGTAACCTCTAGCAACCAAGTATGTCTATTTACTTATGCTATATATATATATATATATATATATTTGTAGTGTGGTAATCTTCATCGTTATAGCCACAGACATGCGCCGCGTGCTGCCGCTCTCAAGAACGAAGAAGTTGGCCGTTGTCTGTGTGATTCGCTACGCCTTACGCCCCGCTGCGAGTTCATCCCGAGCAGCTGGATCCATCTGCGTCGACCGAATAAACACACCCCTACATGCATATAGGACAGGTAGTAACCGCAGACCCGGACCACGAAAAGGAAATAACAAGAAGAATACGATTGGGATGGAGCGCATTTGGCAAGCACTCGCAGATTATGACTAGCAGCTTACCGGTATCGCTCAAGAGGAAAGTATACAACAGTTGCATCTTGCCTGTACTCACCTATGGGGCTGAAAGGTGGAGGCTAACCAAGAGAGTTCTACTTAAGTTGAGGACAACCCAGAGGGCTGTGGAACGAAAAATGGTAGGGGTAACATTAAGACATAGGAAGCGTGCAGAGTGGGTCAGAGAAATAGCTCGTTACCGACATTCTAGTGGAAATTAAAAAGAAATGGGCATGGGCAGGACATGTAGTGCGAAGAGAGCATAACCGATGGTCGCTGAGGGTAACAAACTGGATTCCAAGGGAAGGAAAGCGTAGCAGGGGGCGGCAGAAAGTTAAGTGGGCGGATGAGATTAAGAAGTTCGCAGGGGTCAAGTGGATGCAGCTAGCACAGAACCGGGTTAAGTGGAGAAATATGGGAGAGGCCTTCGCCCTGCAGTAGGTATAATCAGGCTGATGATGATGATGACATACATACATATATATACCGTCGATCGCTAACTAAATATTATTCGATATATGAAACACAGTTGAGCTTCTCAATAACCCAAAGTCGTTAATACGGCGCAGCCATGCTAGTTGCGCACTTGCCGCAACAACCCCGCCGGAATACTGGCAGCGAAGCGTCCGCCGCGGCAAAGATGCGCTGGCCTCCGGTCGAAAGAGACCATTTCTATTACTGACATCCTACAAACGGAATAATGTGTCAAGTTAAGATACAGTCCATTTCTGCCTTCCGCCACATGGCACCTTCAACAGAAGCACGTCACATGAAAACCGCCGCAAGCTTTGATCAAAAATAAGCTACCGTTATCGTACAACTGATGCACCGAATGCTAGCTTCCTTGCATGGCATCAGTATCGCGTTGTAGGCAGACCGATGGACACTTACAAAAGGACGCCCACCTCATCTTGAGCGAATTTACAGCATTAGGGCGTCCAGCAGGTGTTCAAAGTCACGCAGCGGATACGGATTCGTGCTCGAAAAGTAACCGTATGCATATGCCTCTGTGAGAAGCGCGCCTTGCAGGGGGACGGTGCATATTTCGATATATCGAATATAGCGCTGAACTTGAGTTCGACAAACGCAAATACCCCTATACTTTTTCCAGGGGTTTTCAACTGGGTATTCCTAAAGTTCATTATGAGCAATGATTCTGTATATCCGTAATCGGCTGTAAGCGTATATTCATAATGACCCTGTGTTTTACGCACCACTTAGCATTCTGTAGAATAGAAAGAATCAAAACAATGGCCAAACTTGTGCGCACGAAATGTATGTGACTCTGTTTCTTTAAACGCTTGCAGTGAGACATTTTTTGTAATAATAGTCATACAACACAACAGAAACGACAAAACTGTGCCCTGTTGACGTTCGAAACGCCCCGTCGTAGAAATAATCGGTAGGGGATCTGAGAAACGTGAAAGGTTCTTTTTGT
This sequence comes from Amblyomma maculatum, assembly GCF_055883805.1. NCBI lineage: Eukaryota > Metazoa > Arthropoda > Arachnida > Ixodida > Ixodidae > Amblyomma > Amblyomma maculatum. Next base: position 314,358,925 of record NC_139344.1, on the reverse strand, counting down.
GTTTGCATTCGACTCAGCTCCAGGATGAACGCATCCACCGCAACCTTGCGCGTAATGTTTATGGGTGTGTAAATCTCGCTTTTTTTTTTAATGCGCGTTCGTGAGGATTTAACGGACATTAAATGACCGGTAAGCTTCCACGTGTAGTATACGATACCAGCCCTTTATGGCAGCTCAAAAAATCAAAGCTGTGTGCCATTCCTAGATATGTGTTGCTCTTGCTTATTTGCATAACACAAAGCGAAATGCTCGCCTCAGAGCGCTATCCGTCTCGATAAGAGTTGGTTTCGTCTAGGCAAAACATTGGCTACTTTGCTTGCTCACTCATTCGCTCTGCTTAATTTGTAGCATATATCGCGCAGCCGAGCCGGCATGCTTACTGTTTCTTGAATAACCTTTTTTTATTTGTATTTACTGGTGAGGTCAGAACAGTAATGCGCATAGGCAGGCAGGAAGGATCAAAGCAACCTCGCTGTAGGACGCAGGTGGTCTCACCTGCAATGGCTATACTGACGTGAATCTGCTAACAGCCATCGGTAGTAGTAAGCACTGAAGACGCCGGAGAAGTAAAAAAAAAAAATGGAGGACGCTTAAGCTTTAAGAATGGAACGCGATAGCGTTATCGCGCCCCGTTCGCACCATCTACTCATTTGCTTGTCGCGCTTTTTGCTATACTCATTTTTATTTATTAATCCTTCCGGGATGTAGAAGCGCTGCCAGCCACCTTGCCGAAACGTGCGGGCCTCAAGTTGCAGTCGTAGTTCGTCGGCAACATCGTTGCCGATCCGAGCCGGCGCGATGAAGGTCTCGGAGGCCATGCCCTGTCTATCTCAAAATAACAGCTTGAGGGGCGAGTTGGTGCTGCATAGTACCCAAAAATGTGGCGCAACAAACACAATCACATGCGAAGAAAGAACACAGGCGCACACTACCAACTGTAATATGGATCTAAACACACACTTCCTCTTCACCACTCCTCTTCTTCTACACTCAAGTACATCTTCTCATCATCCTCTTCTTTGCCAAATAGATAGTACCACTTTCTTCCCCGCAGAACATAAACATCGTCCAAGCATGACAGTCACCAATTCTACACTCAAGTACAGGGACGATTGTGGTATTGCTGCTGGGCAAAGAAGAGGTGTGTAGAGATGTAACAACTTTGTAACAACAGTTAGTCGCAAATCGAGTTTTAAGTTCGGTATCCTCCGTTAAGCATAACGACTGTGAAGCCAGCCGTGCAACAACGGTATTAACCTAATTAGATGCGGGAAAAATGACAGAAGGGCACCGGACTTGATTTGCGCTGATTTAATTGGAACCCCAAGAGGCCGCAATCGCTGCCAAGATTCGATGATCGTCATCGGCACGAAATTCATCAGTACAAAACACAGCAAAGGCTAGAAAATTGCCATGACAGAGACCCTCTGCGCTGCTTCTTATCCTCTGGGACCGTGTCGCCTGGACCACCGATGTTCGTACAATAGAAAGCCGTACAACAGAATTCACATGAATGCTTGTTTTCTAATGACACGAGAAAAACATTTCTAGAAAATGGAACGACGTTTATTTTACAACTGAGCTAAAGAGGCTCACTGCTGGTCTTCGTATAATCTTTGAACACGCGGAACCTTCAGCACAGAACGATGAACTGGAGAAAATAAATGGCACCAGCAGCAGATTGAGCTGATCCGTCGATCACTAAAGCGAGGGATGGACCGAAGCAAGCGGGCAAAACGCGCGGCCGGCATTCCGCCATTGACTTCATATCCGCCTGTTCCCCGGCGCCCCGCTCCCGGCAGCGACAAAGGCCTGACCACGACGCGCTTTTAACAAGCGATTTAGGCTTTTATTATCGACAGAATTCAGAAAACATTGACGCACATGATTAACAAAACACCTCCATTCCAACCACCGAATTTTAGGCAATTTGAAAACCGTTCCAGCCTCTCTTTAAACGAGAGAATCGGACAACCAAGTACTCAGACAAGAGAAGAGTATTTCTTATAGGGGCTGACCGAGAACAATAAGAGCCTTCTCTGATCACTACATGATTTGCGCGATTTCCTTATGCCTTTTGGCAAGCCTGCGAGAAACAGGCGTTGGTTGACCGGATGCAGCGGAGCTCCCTCAGAGGCCTTCGCATGTTATTGTACTGCCTTTCTTACTTTTGGCACTGCGTTTAGTGCCACTTTTTGCACAGCCACATGGGGGACTTCCTCTGGCAGTGGTGAAATCCGTTCTCGGTGCGGTACGCCTTAACTAAAGGTTCGCTTGCTTTCTTAGTGCATATCGTCTGCGCCCGTTCGCTTTGGGACAACTGCTGCTTGTAAAGTAGCATGTGTGTCAATTGGAGCGGACGACCGGTAGTACGTTTTAGAAGCATAACGGAACTACGACCAGCTGAATGACGCCTATCCGTTCGTGCAGCCAGACGTGTATGCACAGCCAAGCGCTCCCGGTCGCGCCTGTTCAAACATGGAAGACGGGACACGGCGGCGCGCACCGAAGATGGGGCAGCGTTCGTGTGTTGGTGCGGCGCGGGCCAGAGTCTCTTGCGATGAGAGGAGAAATAAAACCTATAAAAATGAAGAGAAATAAACCTAGAGGTAAATAAAACAACGGTGCGAAGTAGAGCGGCGACGTACTTGAGCTGTGGTTGTCGATTAACATTTCGAGCCACCGAGAATTGGATGGCGTGTATAGCCTCGATGAAAATCCCCCTTGTAACAAGGCCTCCTTTTTCTCTTTGTCCCACAAACCGGTCTGATTTGAGGTCCACAACTCGAGGGACTCATGCACTGGAATTGCTTCCACAGCTGGGGTGCGGTGCTAAAGAACGCGCCGTCGCTTCGCTTACAAAGGGCTGTCCGGATCCGCGGTTGGACCCGCCCTGACTTGATCAAACGACTTATGTGTCGAAGGAGGGCATATTAAATGGAAGAAAACTGCGAGCTGCACGCCGGCCGCCGTCTTCTTTTGGCGTAAGGGGTCTGTGTATGAAATTGTGCTCTCGGGGACAACCGGAAAATGTTGCTTTCATCCGACTGTTATCTGCGCTACGTAGCGTGGTCCTGAAGTCGGGCGTTATTTAGAGGGTAGGGCTTGAGAAATCTGTGCCGAATTAACTGTCGAAAGCTAAATTTTACGAGGTCAATGTTATCGGAAGAGCGTTGTCCCGCTGCCTAGTTGCATGGTGTTATTGGAGGCAGCATGCGTGTCTCCTCGAGTCCTCATATCTCAAAGCATTATCGACAACGTCTGATAGTAGTGAGTGGTTTTATTATTATAGAATAAAATAATAAAGGAAGGAAAAGATATTTGCCTGCCCCGGTATCTGCTATCGAAATGAACTGAAGCACTGCAGTCTGTTAAACCATCCCAGGAAAGCTGTGAAGGAGCAGAGTCCGTGTGCGTTTTTGTGCAGAAATGAGGACCTGTTCGGCGGTGTGCTCTTGATGAGTATAGTGCCGTAATTTCGAGGCTCGCAACACTGCTGTGCAAATTCCTGGTCGTACACACAGCGCTGGGGTGCCGGGCTTGGAAGCGCCATTCAATTGCCCGCAAGGGATCATCACATGGGCGCTGTCACTTGAGGCTGCATGGCGTGCTTCTCCTGTTGCGAAAAACGATTTCTGAAAGGAGTAGATGTTATTCGCTGTTTTCATTTAATAAACGCGAGGTAGTTAGAGCGAGTTGCAGTCAACCTGCTCGCAGGAGTAATGGCGTTGCGGTCCGTTCAGAAGAGGCAATAGCGCAATTTCATTTAAAGAGTAGCCATGCAAGAACAAGCCCCGCTTCATCGATGTGAATGAAACGGAAGGCACGGGCGCAAACGACGTCCGCCACAACAGCTGCCTGATGGGCCCCTTATACAATCTCTCGGAAACATCGCAGTGGTAATGACGGCTCTGGGAGGCCGTCCAGAGGCTGCTTCTCCTGCCCTCCTTCAAGTGCACTGCTCCGAGGCTGTCCCTGCATCACGAGCTCTCTCTTGCTTTGCGGCGGTCATTATTGGCGATTGCATTGGGCTTCCGTAGCCCGCTCGGCGTTCCACCGCATGTGGTGGTCAGTGTCGTCCTTCCTCGCGCTTGACGCGGAGGCGTTTGTTGACGCACGAAGCCCTGAGCTCGGTACAATGACGCGTAACATCCTGCACGTGCGATTGCGCGTCAGCCGAAAACACACGATGCGCTTCTCAGCGCCACTCGGACGCCACACCGCATTACCGTTGTCGTTGACTTGCAACTATCTCAGCGGATTACTCTCGTATCTTCTCTTTGAGGCTTTATCATTCTTCCGTTGCCTTGTTCGCGTATTACGTTGGTACTGACCGATTCGACGCTTCAGGATCGAACCTATTTTAACTTATCTGCGCATGCCTGATATTCTCTTCGTGTTTGGAGGTATGTTGTTGTCCTTTTTTGCCGAAAACAAACCGACCTGCCGCTCTACTCGCCATGAAAAACAGCGCGCCGTTGAAATAGTGGCAAACTTTAATGAGGTTCATTTTTCTTTGTTTGTTTTGACACGAATGCCAGGTGCGGTTAATATTTGGCCCACAGCTCTCTTGCGACAACTTTCCAACTGTGGAGGAGTGCGACGGCTCCAGACGACCCGAACATTCATCTCAGAAGAATGGATCGGACACTGTCATTTTCTGTTCGGCGGGGTTTTCCGCGCCATCTTGCATGCTTGATCCATAGACTGCGCTTAAACGTGGCTTTCGCTAGAAAGTACTTGCATTTTCTGGGGCAGACGATAGTCCCCTGAAAGTTCCACTAATGCCATTGCAGATACCGTGGAGCATATATCAGTGGTGTGCCCAATGTATGCGCGCGAATATATAATGGTAGCCACTACCTTGAAGCGTATGGACATCAGGTCTCTATTGGAGGATGTGCTACTGGGATCTTGGCCGGACAAGTGGAAAACTTTAGAGGCAAGGCGGGCTTTTTGCCGCTTCTTGAGTGACACGGTATTGGACTTGCTCTTGTGATACAAGTTACGGTGGCCGTGTATTTATTTTATAGATATTATCATCACATCGTCATCCATCCCGACCTTTTTCTTCAATAACATATCAATCCATTAATCCAAACATCCGTCCGTCCGTCCGTCTGCACATCCATGCATCCATGCATCCATGCATCCATTCATCTGCACATCCATTCATCTGCACATCCATCCATCAGTCCATACATCTATCCATTCGTCCATCCATCCACTCATCAACTCACCCACGCGTCCGTCTGTCCATCCAAAGCAATACACATTGCACTGCATTTTTCAGCCCCTATACGGAGCTTACATGAAGCGATGCATGACGGGTAATTCGCCATGATGTCGATAGCGTACGGCGGGCAGCACAGCTATCATAGCGTAGCCAGCCTGAATTGACCGAGTGCCTTGTCGTTTTCGACGGTCCACCGAGCAAACACGTGGCTGTTCGTGCACTGCCTTTATGTGTGTGCAAGATGTCAGCAGATTCCTGAGGAGCGTCGACTCTTCGCCCGAAAGATCGCGGACCCGGTCAAGTTACGCGCGGACCACTGACTGCACTATTCGTCTGGACCTTTGGCCACCCGTCGACATCGCCGTCATTCATGATTTCTAGTTCTGGCGATACCTGCCCGGGTTGGCGTCGATCTCTGTTGTCCCGTGCAAGCCATTCTCGCTCTCATGCAGAGGTATCTTTAGAGTCGTCCGATCGCGCCAGCATCGTCTGCGCGCATTACGCTACCATGCAGACAAGGTGCCGTGCTGCGTCGTCTGCTGCCAGTGACAACAATATGGCAGATTACCCAGCATGCATCGAAGCTCCTTATATTCATGCGTCCTCTGTACCTACACATTCCCACACAAAAGTAGCAATCGTGCTCGTTGGTCGTCGGCCTAAGAATGCCCGTTTCATTCGGCAGTGCTCAGTTTAATGTCGACGCAGATAAATAGAGATAGATGGATTTATTGAAAGGAAAAGCAGGGAGGTTGGCCGGAATGAATAAAATCTGGCCTGCTACTCTGCACTGGGGAAGGGGAGAATTGAAAGAGGATCATGATGGGTGATGATGTGGGAGAAGGCATGTGAAAAAAATATTGAGGCACGACAGTGATCTTTACAAGCGCTAATCGAGTCCGGTGGCGCACAAAAAACGGCAGAGCCCGCACTGCCTGGACACCCTTCCCCTTCTTCTGCCAAGCGCCCAGCAGCAGTTACTCCGACAGAAGCCTTTTGTCCAAACGCTTCAATGTAAAGGCTATAACAGTTTAGTTAGGCTAGTTCTTTCACGCGCATACACTGGGCACATCAATAATATATGGTCCACGGTCTCGGGGATGCCCCAAGTTGAACATTCCGGGGAGTCCACCTGTCCAATTAAATGCAAGTACCTGCGCGTGAATGCCACGTTTAAACTGTAGCAAGCATGCATGACGGCGCGGAATTTCACGCGGAACATAAAATGTTAATGTGCGATCGAGCCTTCTTAGGTGAACGTGTCGGGCGTCTGAGCCCAGTAAGCTGCCGTAGCCTTCTTCATACAGTTCATTAGAAGACACGTCGTGTCCGCTCTTGAAAAAGGCAAAACTGTTTGGAGGCCATTACTGAGGGCAATTTTTGCTTCAACATCTATCTGTTCATTTCCATGGAGTCCGCAGTCGGCAGGGATCCATTGAAACATTATCCCGTGGCCTTGCAGTAGGGCAGATGTAAGTAGCTCCATAATGTTTTGTGTCAGAGACTGGTGGTAGGTGTTGTGGCGTAAGAAATTTTCTAAAATTTGCAGTGCAGTCTTTGAGTCCGTGAATATGCGCCAATTTTGTGGTGGTTCCCGACATATGTAGCGAATAGATTCCCGAAGCACTACAGCTTCAGCAGCGGTTGACGTAGAAGTATGTCCCAAAAAGAAATGTATTTTTTTTTCTGAGTAGGTATGGCCACAGCTGCAGCGTCACAGCTGTGCTGACTCAGATCCATCAGTGTAGACGTGAATATAATTATGATATGCTGACCGGGCACAATTGATTTCTTCTGTATCCCGGGAATACGAAGGTGCACCAAAGGTTTATCCATCACCCATGGTGGTTGGGCAGGACTATGTGGAAGGGCATATCCTGTTCGTACTTGCGACTGATGGCAGGTGAGTGCACTTGTAAAACTTCAGTCCGGCCGCTCGTCCAGAATCTTGCTCAGTGGGTGAAAACGGTGTCGTGTAAGTGCTCGTAAATATAAGTGGTGCGTGTGACAAGTATATGGATATTGGGCGAGCATGCGCCTCTTCAATTGTGCCTTTGTTAGAGGTGCATCTGGGCAGTCCAAGGCAAATTTTCAGTGCCTGCGCTGTATCCGATACAGTCTTGGAGACTGTATCGGATGTAGCCAACAAATAGAGTCTCGTAAAGCCTTAGTAGGGAGCGCTCAGTCGGACCCCATTTGACGCCAGCTATGAAATGAAGAACATGGCAAAAACTGATTAGCCTTTTCTTCACCATATTAATATTGGTGCGGGGCACCCCGCACCTCCGCCAAGATGATATATGGGGCAGAAGGCTAGCACAGGAAACCACAGCAGGTGATGAGAGACGTAAGTGTTCAAGCAAGAACCAACCGTTGCTTCAGCTTCATCGTCTCTCAGTCTATTTTCCATCGTCGTCCTCTTAGGTGGCATGTACGTAACAATATGTTTCGGCCATGATAGTCTGCGGTCAATAATTACTCCCAAGAACCTGTGACTTGAGACATACGGTATCACAACTCCGTGAAGAATAATCGGGTAACGGCTAACACATTTTCCCGTAAATGCGATTACTGCACATTGTTCTGCCGCCACAAATCTTGACGCTGTAGCATGTCGATGACACAGCTTGTTGCAATCTCGCACGTAGTTGTGGGTGCGTCGAACTAGAAGCCCAGATGCAGATGTCGTCAGCATATGTACTGATGTGGATATTAGTTGGCAGTTGATTCACCAGGCCAATCAGCGCAACGTTAAAGTTGGGCTGAGGACGTCTCCCTATGGAACTCCACGACTGACCTGATAGCGAGTAGTCGACGCAGAAACATCTAGATAGCCATGTCAAAGGATACTGGAAGAGTCGGGAATGATACGGAAGCAGTTGTGCTTGCCTGCGATCCTTCCAGTCTTATCTCGGCGCATCTTCGCGCTACAAAGAAAGCGATAAAGGTACGTTTCGTGATACCGAGCATGAACGAAGAAAAAGCACAAAGTAGGTCCGTGCGCCAAAATCCGGTCACAGGGTCGCATTCCGGCGACAGTTGAAAAACGAACATATGAGTATTTCGCGGCAATATATAATTTCATCGAGATGACTGCTGTGTGGACATTAGGAGAACGTTTGTCGTCACCGTCTGCAGTTGATCCGACCGCTCCTATTGGGCGCACGGTGTGCAAAAGCTGGACCCGGGTCTGCGAGCGGGCATTGATTGGAGCAAGCTTCCCTAATTATTCGATAATTGCAATTAATCACCGGAAAGCCACCGACGATGGGGTTGCTCGTTAGTGGACCTTTTCTGATGCGCAGCAAAACGCGATTCGACAAGCGTGCCCCGCGGTGGCTGCATCGCGGCCTCCTTCTTCATTTTTGAGGGTCGAGCGGAATAGAGAGCTACTCTGTGGCTGCTTATACTTCAGGACATGGCCGCTTGCATAAAGCAAGTGCGCTCAAGAACACGTTTCTCGGCTGTTGGCGTAACTCAGCGGACTGCTTACCGGCCAGCATGATGTGACGACACTATATCGCGCGAAACTGAACGGTCTGAAAGCAGTGATGTCACAGTGAAAACGTGGCACGTTTTCTATCGATAATGCGCATGTGTAACTCACAGTTCCGAATAAGTAGCGAAGCACAGGAAGTGGTAGGCGAATCTGTATACTTAGGTAGTAACCGCAGATCAGGACCATGAAAGGGAAATAACCAGGGGAATAATATCGGGAATGAGTTCATTTGGCAAGTACTCGCAGATTATGAATACCAGCTTATTTGTATCGGATCAAGAGGGAAGTATATAACAGTTGCATCTTGCCTGTACCCACCTGGGGCACGGTAACGTGGAGGCTAACGAAAAGGGTTCTACTTCAGTTAAGGAAAATGGTAGATGTGACGTTAAGAGATAGGAAGCGTGCAGAATGAGTCAGAGGAATAACTGGAGCTAATGACAAAGATAGGATAATCGATGGTCGCTGAGGATAACAAATTGGATTCCAAGGGAAAGAGCATAGCAGGCGGCGGCAGAAAGTTAGGTGGGTGGATGAGGTTAAGAAGTTCGCGGAGGTCAAGTGGGTGCATCTAACACAGGATCGGGTTAGTCGGAATAATATGGGAGAGGCCTCGCCCTGCAGTGGGTATAATCTGGCTGATGATTATTATTATTATGATGCATTTAAGAAAAAGGTAAAGGTATAGAGAGGGAGCCCGGACAAGCATAGCTTTGCTTAGCTTAAGCCAATATAAGATAAATGAATGCCCAGAATAAAAGAACGTAATTTGAAGACAAACAGATATGCAAAAAGAACAATAAAAGCAAAACGACATTGTACGGCATACACCTCGGCGATGAGCAAAAGTGAGAAAATGAGAATAAAGAGAAGAGAGGCACAAAAAGACGAAAAAATTCCAGGAAATACGAGGGATGAATGAAGAATTCCGCAAGGCAGTCAAAACTTGCAAAAGAAAATAAGGGAGCATAATCACACAAGGCAAAGAACACAACCAAATCCGTGCAGCAAAACTTAAGAAACATGGAACCGAGAAAACTATATACAGGTAGAAGAAAATAAGCACAAAAACATCAACAAACAAGCAATTAAGGCAGCGAACCGCCAACAAAAGGTGTATATACTGGCTAACGAACCAGAGCATGTACAGCAAGCACCAGTAATAAGAGCAAACAAATGAAGAGAGAAAAAGAATAGAGAAACCAAAATTCAAAGTATGCAAAGTATTCCCAAAATATTAATTATGAAATAAATAAATAAAAATAAACAGACCACTACGGCTAAGCTTAAAAGCGATCATGCTGAACACACAACGGAATAGGAAAAAATGACCAAAAAAGCCGATAATAATCGTCCGAAATGATATACGATCCAATACGTCTAATAATGTAACTGTTATTTCCCTTTACCGAAGTAATACTGCGTCGCCGCAGCATTGGGCATACACGTCTAACACGCAACGTTATACTTCTTAACCAATAAAAAGCTACATGTGGAACATGCGGTGATGAGCTGACAATCAACTATATTTGCTTTCATACGCATAACTTGAAGTGGAGAGAAAAAAAATGAACATTTTTACATGTCTCTCTATATAATGGGCATATCCCATTCCATATAATCCTTTTCCCAGGAGAACTGGAATCATTTTATTAGCGTTAAAAGAACAGGGATACAAAGAACACGATACACAGGGGACACCCGCTAGTTTTAGTGATGTTCCTAGAAGAAAGTGATCTTGTTATAATTTTCATGTGATTTCGATTTTGAAAGAAGTAAACCGTCTACACATATTCTGTCATTTTGATAAAAATGGAGCAAACACGAAAACTAAATCAAACCGTGTGTTTGGCCCATGACGGCTTTATTTTTGCGTGCCTTTGCGCCGTAAAAGTCGACGCAATTAACACAACGCAGCTTTAACTGCTCTGTGACTACTTGTGAAGCAGGGACTGCAGCCAACGCGGAACTTACGGGAAGGTGAATTGCGAAATGCGTACGTTTGCCATGAGATTTCGTTCCACGTAGAGGAGCCTCAAGTAGTCACCAGGGCGGCTCTTTCTTTCCTTACATGCTTTCATTCGCTCCTTTATTCGTTCTTTAATCCAGTTTCTGCGTCTACAATTTCCTCTAAAAACAAGCAAACGATATTTGGATTCATGCTATTCTTATTCCAGATTCATTTAATAGCTTTGGTATACTTCGCTTGCGCCAGTTATGCTATCAGCCGCTGTGAATTCTTTTATGAGGCACTCACTTTCTCGTCTGTCTGTTTGCGTTATTTGTTTTGTATTAATTTGCAGCTACTAGTTTTGATATTTGTAGTGTATTTTTGTATTTGAGAACTGCTCCATCCTTGCTACTATATGTCGGTGTCGGCCATCCTTTACTTACATAGTTCGGGCCTTTATTCCAGTACTGATCCATGTTCGTTGCTGGTCAGGCCACATAAACATATGATTGATTTAGTCGAGGGTTCGACGGCATACCGTCTGGTCAGGAATCATGGTTAGTTGATCGATTCACTGGTCACTTACAATCGATCAGCAAATATGATTGATTGCATATCATTGTTGCTGCCAGCTTCCATGTTGCATTTTCACCCATTCTCTCCACATTCACTGTGCTCTTTGCGAAAATACTTGCTGATTTCGCTTGTGTGCCTATTGTTGTTCTATCGAGTTCTCAACGTTCATGTGTCTATTTGCGAGTGAGCGTCCCACGGGGAGTATTCCTGTTTCGCTGTCTGGCGTGGGGCAGCAGCCAACGCCTCCAAGCATCCTCTGCCGTCATCATCTGGCGGAGGCCAGAGCTTGTACCAGGCCAATATCGCTTCCGGATTTGCGCAGCCGCTAATGAATGGGGGTGATCGGGCGCGGCAGTGGAGGCTGTGTCCTAGGGGTGGGATCCATTTCGCCGATGTCAGTGCCCTGTTACGGGGAATATTGTTTTGCTGTATTTATAGTTCAAGAAATTTCGAGAACTCTGCGCTGGCGAAATGCGAAAGCCTAAGCGTTGTTGCTGGACACGGTACATCGCGCGCCCTTTGTAGAGCTTTTGCTAGCAAGGCCGGGGCTCGTGACGCGCAGTGGAAATTTTCTTTCCTTGGCGCGCGTTCGTTGCAGTGCGATGTGATAATTGGTTTACAGGAAAGGAAAGCCGCAGTATCTCGTGCAAGTATGAGATTGGACGGCACCGTTGCTCCCGTCGCTTCCTTGGCGCGCGTTAGTTGCAGTGCTCATACAAGTGTGGGATTGGCGGTACGGCGTTGCTCCTCGTTCTCATAGCCACGGGACATTCAGACAACAGAGGCGACGCCAACGAACTTTTCCATCGCGCCACCGCTCTCTCCCCACGATGTCATCGCGCCGCTGCCCATGTGACTTTGGGGCATAGTCACGTAGGCCACCAAATGGACCGTGACCTCTGTCAACGTCAAGGTAACAATATTTGGAGGTCAAACTTCTGTGTTAAGCCTGGTGGTCGCCATGTGACTGGGGCATAGTAACGTAGGCCTCCAAATGGACCGTGACCTCTGTCAACGTCAAGGTAACAATATTTGGAGGTCAAACTTCTGTGTTAAGCCTGGTGGTCGCCATGTGACTGGGGCATAGTCACGTAGGCCACCAAATGGACCGTGACTTCTGTCAACGTCAAGGTAACAATATTTGAAGGTCAAACTTCTGTGTTAAGCCTGGTGGTCGCCATGTGACTGGAGCATAGTCACGTAGGCCACCAAATGGACCGTGACTTCTGTCAACGTCAAGGTAACAATATTTGAAGGTCAAACTTCTGTGTTAAGCCTGGTGGTCGCCATGTGACTGGGGCATAGTCACGTAGGCCACCAAATGGACCGTGACCTCTGTCAACGTCAAGGTAACAATATTTGGAGGTCAAACTTCTGTGTTAAGCCTGGTGGTCGCCATGTGACTGGGGCATAGTCACGTAGGCCACCAAATGGACCGTGACTTCTGTCAACGTCAAGGTAACAATATTTGAAGGTCAAACTTCTGTGTTAAGCCTGGTGGTCGCCATGTGACTGGGGCATAGTCACGTAGGCCACCAAATGGACCGTGACCTCTGTCAACGTCAAGGTAACAATATTTGGAGGTCAAACTTCTGTGTTAAGCCTGGTGGTCGCCATGTGATTGGGGCATAGTCACGTAGGCCACCAAATGGACCGTGACTTCTGTCAACGTCAAGGTAACAATATTTGAAGGTCACACTTCTGTGTTAAGCCTGGTGGTCGCCATGTGACTGGGGCATAGTCACGTAGGCCACCAAATGGACCGTGACCTCTGTCAACGTCAAGGTAACAATATTTGGAGGCCAAACTTCTGTGTTAAGCCTGGTGGTCGCCATGTGACTGGGGCATAGTCACGTAGGCCACCAAATGGACCGTGACCTCTGTCAACGTCAAGGTAACAATATTTGGAGGTCAAACTTCTGTGTTAAGCCTGGTGGTCGCCATGTGATTGGGGCATAGTCACGTAGGCCACCAAATGGACCGTGACTTCTGTCAACGTCAAGGTAACAATATTTGAAGGTCAAACTTCTGTGTTAAGCCTGGTGGTCGCCATGTGACTGGGGCATAGTCACGTAGGCCACCAAATGGACCGTGACCTCTGTCAACGTCAAGGTAACAATATTTGGAGGTCAAACTTCTGTGTTAAGCCTGGTGGTCGCCATGTGACTGGGGCATAGTCACGTAGGCCACCAAATGGACCGTGACTTCTGTCAACGTCAAGGTAACAATATTTGAAGGTCAAACTTCTGTGTTAAGCCTGGTGGTCGCCATGTGACTGGGGCATAGTCACGTAGGCCACTAAATGGACCGTGACTTCTCTCAACGTCAAGGTAACAATATTTGAAGGTCAAACTTCTGTGTTAAGCCTGGTGGTCGCCATGTGACTGGGGCATAGTCACGTAGGCCACCAAATGGACCGTGACCTCTGTCAACGTCAAGGTAACAATATTTGGAGGTCAAACTTCTGTGTTAAGCCTGGTGGTCGCCATGTGACTGGGGCATAGTCACGTAGGCCACCAAATGGACCGTGACCTCTGTCAACGTCAAGGTAACAATATTTGGAGGTCAAACTTGTGTGTTAAGCCTGGTGGTCGCCATGTGACTGGGGCATAGTCACGTAGGCCACCAAATGGACCGTGACTTCTGTCAACGTCAAGGTAACAATATTTGAAGGTCAAACTTCTGTGTTAAGCCTGGTGGTCGCCATGTGACTGGGGCATAGTCACGTAGGCCACCAAATGGACCGTGACCTCTGTCAACGTCAAGGTAACAATATTTGGAGGTCAAACTTCTGTGTTAAGCCTGGTGGTCGCCATGTGACTGGGGCATAGTCACGTAGGCCACCAAATGGACCGTGACCTCTGTCAACGTCAAGGTAACAATATTTGGAGGCCAAACTTCTGTGTTAAGCCTGGTGGTCACCATGTGATTGGGGCATATAGTCACGTAGGCCATCGAATGGTCCGTGACCTTTGTCAAGGACAAGGTCACGTGAGGTGACGTCAGTGTGACGTGGAAGTAGAGGGCGCTAGAGGTGCGATGAGTATATAAATAGGAGCCCCCGGGCTTATGCTTAGGTTACACCATTGCGCGAGATGGAGGAAGAACAGCCTGCTACAATAGCGCGTCGGAACACGAAGAAGACACTTCGGAATGAGGTCCTGAAAAGGCTGCATGCCATAGAGACCGATGAAGGACGGGCTTTACGTTTGGAGAAACGCACAATGTGTTTAATCCAAGCTTGCAATGAGTGTAGCTGTGTACATGAAGCTTTCGCATCCTTACAGGGTTAACCAAAGTTATACCACCAGCCAGACATGGCAGTAATTTAATTACAGTAATGAATTTACTGTAATTTAATTACTTTTTCCGGTAATTTGTATTGTATATAATTACTTTTTGGTTTGGTAATTTAGTAATGTAATGAATTACTTTTTGGTAGTAATTTCACAGCAAAAGTAATCAATTACTTTCGAAATTACTTTGACTAAAGTGTTTCGCTACTCCTTCGATAGACAACAAAGTAGAGTTCCGCGAAAGCAGGAACGACTTGCGGCAAGCCGAAGCCAGCGTAACGGATCGGCGAAAGGAGACAGAATTGAGCAGAACAGTGCGTCTGAGACCTCGTGTGTGACAGGGTCACTTAGTGCGACTATCCCATGGCAGCCATTCTCCAAGCAGCAGGATACAAGGCGTCAAGGGAATGCCGAAGAGAGAGATGGCGCTAGAAGGCTGGAGTTGAAAACTATCTGGGAGCGCGGCGCAGTGGCACTCCCTGTTGTGTCGGCTAGGGCACAGTGGCTCCTGGTTACACTCGTCGCCACGGGGCAAGGGAGGATTGGAGTGGGGGAGATAGGCGGAATGGCCCATGGCGTGAGCCACCGTGGCTTGAGTATTACTTAGTAGTGAGCACGAGGTGCCGAAGTCGATTCTCGGGACTGCGGAAGCAATAAATAACCTAGCTTCTTCGGGCCCTTCAAGTGACGGATGCAGCTCCGGCCCCACAAGACGCTTGGTTCGCCGGTCATTTACGAGCGTTCGACCATGCTTCTGCTTTTTTTTTTGTGCGGTTGTCTTGTTTTTGTAATGGCAAGTGCTGTAGGATAAGAGGGATAAGAGTGCTGTAGGATAAGGGAAGGGAAGGGACGTAATTTGGCGGGAAGACGAAAGAATGCGTGTGCTTTGCGTCTGGAGAACAAGCTGTTGTTTTGTTTACTAGCTTTACTTAGTTTTTGCATGGATGGAAACTAGAAAGTAATTTAAAAGTATTTGACTTTCTCAATACAAGTAATTGTAATGCAATTTCATTACTTTTTGGAGCTGCAATGAGTAATGTAATTTATTACTTTTCTGCATTTTCAGCAAATTAATTAATAATGTAATTTAATTCATTTTCAAAAGCAATTTTGCCATGTATGCCACTAGCTAATTTTCCCCTTGAGATATATGTATCATTTCCGCATAGTGCCCACGTGATTTTCATCTGAGGTACCTATGTTATATGTAGCTGTCACTCAGCCGCATGAAATGCATATGGAATGATGGGAATTATCACTTGGAGAGTTTTACCATGGTTAGTAACCGTCTCCTTCTGGGCGGACATCTGCATCGCGCAGTGAGGGAACGGAGGAAAGAGGTCATAAGGAGGGACAAGTGTGTTTGCACAAGACGCACGGTTTCCATTGGTGCCGGACTCATTCATAAACTTTTGACTTCCAACCAGGGATAAGTAAAAAAGGACGGCAAGCATTCTTCATGCCGTCTGTGGGCAGTACGGTTCCTGCCATCTCGGAAATAAGGAAAGTCAAGCGGTGGTTCGCAGCTCACCAGATATTGGGATGTGCATCTTCATCATAGCGAATATTAAATGTTTCCTGCCTCAAACTCAGGCTCGTTTGCTGTGCAACTACGCACGGAGCTTGATTAATGCGGTAATTTTTGTTGCGTACTAAGTTTGACGGTGGTTTGGAATCGTCTGCGCTGAGATCGACACCGACAACGAAATTGCGCTTGTGGACTGCGGCGGCGCCAGATCTGTCGTATGCAGCGGCGTAGACGATTACGGTCTTTCACTACGGGCGCCGAGCCATGTCAGTGGCACAAGGGAAGTTACTACGAAGCGAAAGTTAAAAAAAAAAAGGGCCAGCGATTGAGGCAAACAATTTTATCAAAGTAAATATGATAAAAGTGTACGTCACGGTAAGTGCGGGAGGGCAAGATTACTGCTGTCTAAGCCAGGAGGCAGTAAAATAGGTGTAGGAATTATTACGTTTGGGGACTAACTGTAAATTATTTTTTTACCGTTACGGCCTCGAAGACAAGTCATTACTCCTTAAGACACAGTAAGGCATTATCAACCACAATGACTAAGTGCTACGGTTAGTCCCATTTTATTCATTTTTTTATTCCTTCGCTTTGCACGCGATTAATATCTAACAGGTGACATAGAAGGAATACACAGGGAAAAGCGGGCCTAGTTGTGGAGAGTGGTGGACGTATATTTGATACCGTAGTTTGATATTTTTGTCTCGGCTGACATGTTTAATTTTTCCTCACCTATTCTTTTTACCGCAAAAATAATAGAGGGACACTTGGAGATGTGACGCGATAGCTGGTCGTGGTCATTAGGACGCTCTCATTAGCATGCAGGCGTAAGACACCATCCTACGAGAAATACCACGTGACGTTCATTTAAACCTTGTTCCCTAGCCGTTCAAGCGCGCCTTGCGCGGACAAGTCAGCAACGCGTCAACACAACTCAAGGGCCGTTGGTAGCGATCCCGCCCGTGGCCCGGAAAAATGTATTTAAACAAAAACCAGTTACTTTATAAAGTTAAATTATGTGAGACATGCGGTGACCTTTAATCGGCATTGCGTGCCAACTTTTAATTACTTTGGTTTATTCGTGATGTCACGTGCGACATTATGGGATGTTTGAGGTTTCCGCACGAGGCCATATCCAGTGTCCAGTATCTAGCGATGCCGCCGACGACAATGGCTTTTCTGCAACATGGGACTCTTGCGCAGTGGGCTGAAATTCCGCTTCCCCACCACCAGCCATCCTCAGAAACGCAGAGCCGCGTCCACCAGCGTGTCGGAAAATGGGAAGGCAACGTTCGGAAGCAGACGAAGGGTGATAATAATTGTAATAATAATAACGTGAATGATATTAATAATGATGATGGTAATAATGACTCAAGCCAGACCAACGCTTGCCCCACTTTCGTGTGCGACGGCTGCGTCTTTTGCGCGGTTCGGTTAAGGAACGCTAATGACTTCAGGCTTCGGCGTCGAAAGGGCAGACTTGTCTTTCTTTCTTCGTCTTCTTTCTCTCCGATTTCTTCTGGAGAGTTTCTGCTCTTCGTTTTGACTCTGAGTAACTACGAGCTTGTTTTGTCCTCTCGCCTTGACACCGCGGCATGCATGGAAGGCCCAGCAGGAGAGAGCACAAATATGTCAAAGGTGCTCCTTTTCTCGTGTGGGCTCCTTAATCCTGACCGCTCTTTCCTTCCGTGCGACCAGTGGACATTGTTCGCGCGAATGTAGAAAGACCGCAGCAGCTGTACCGCACGCGCGTCCCTTAACGAGTTACGCGCGCAGATAACGCGAGAGCGAGAAAGTTCCAGTCGCTTTGAAATCTTTTATTACTTGCCCCAGGGAAAAGGCTTGGAGATGTTCATATGGGCGTTTCTTTTAATTTATTCATTTGACTTGAAAATTACATAGTCTCATATTAAATGTGATTGCCTCAACGTCATCGCATTTCCGCGGACCGTTTCCGTTCATCTTGATAGCTGGTGAGATGATAGCAGTATCCTGGTGGCGCCACCTCCGAGAGATTGTGCCAAGACATACTGGGAAATTCTGCGCGTTCCTCGCTACATATGATGGCCAAAAGGGGGGAAGGTTGGATGGGAGTCCCTCAGAGACATTGCGGTGGTTTTTGCGAAGCGTGAGATGCGGCAGGTTGAAAGCTGGATTCTCATTACTATAATATACTGTACTATACGAGTGCTTTACAGTGCGTAAGATAGCACAGCATGCCGAAGGATACCGTACTATGCTATGCTGTAGGCACCCTACACCCGCTAAGTGCCGCCACCGTCAAGGCTACATTCAGCACCCTGCACGACAGGTTCCTCCTCCCCGAAGGCTCCCTCCACGTCTCCGCAGGGATGGCGTCTGCTAGCGGTGTGTCGTTGATTGTAGAGGCAGGATTTAGAACTATTATTGGGGCTGAAAAATTCTTGCGAGGCGAAAACATCAGGAAATGAACAAAGCTTTTAAAGCAGGCTATGTGGGCGACGTGAAAGAGAGTATCGTGTGGTCGAAGTAACAGCCTGGTGCGTTGCGCAGGCGAACATCAGTGCGCCCTCGGAAACCATCAAATTAAGGTGACCAATATATTTATCAGCTAGCTTTTTAGGATCCTGATTATTGCGCTGCTAGTTTTATGCAGTTTACCAACCAGAACGGATTACCGCTACATTCTTACCACTTAAATCGGTGCCTGTGATAGCGTCCACTTGTAGGCTAAGGTATGTGGGTGGGTACCTTCCTTGGTTCGATTCCCACAAAATAGCATATCTTGGATTCCGCCGATCTTCGCTGCCGACGTGAACGTAAAAACAAATTAGCAGCAATGAACGAAAATTCGGCGCCTTTATCCAAGGTCATATATATGGGCAGCATCAAGGCCAAGGAACATCCTTTCTGCGCATTTTAAGACAACCACCCACTTCTACAACATTATATAGGTAAAAAAAGAAAAACGGACCTTAACCTTACTTTTTGCGACGAGCAAGGCGAATTCATCGCTGCCGTCTTTCGTCTCCCAATGCCGCGTTGGAAAGGCGTAAAATTTTGTTCCGTCAGGCGAATTAATGTAAGTATTGCTGCAGCCTACTACACAGCACTGTGTGCGGCTGTTTTTATGCGTCATTTGTGGTCGATAAAGAGGAGCAGAGCTCATTCGCGACGACGCGCACAGCCCGACACAGCACTGCGTGGCGCCGTCGTCTGCTCTAGCCTTCCTGACAGGGACACGCTCGCCGCCGCGAGTGGCGTGCATGTCGCTTCTGAGTTAGATGCTCAGGGTGCCTATATATTAAATTGCATATCACATTTAAGCTCTCGTGGCACTAAGGGCTCTTCGAAGGTTTAGGCTTTTAATACGTCTTCGGGGCATTACATTATCCACTGCATACACGGGCTTCGCGTTTGACGTTTTGACAGCATTGTGACGAGATACGAACTAATCAAAATATTTCATTCGCTCCTAGAGCATCTAGGCTCTCTTCTTTAGTCTAGTCGTCTGCATTGCTTAACTTTCAAATAGCGCTTGTAAGTTGGTCGAACATAAGTGCTTGGAATATGTGCCGGCCGCTTCTCAACCTTCGTTCGCAGCCGCAGACGACGCTTCGCCTTGGATAATGCGCATGCTGCCCACTCCACAGCTTTCATAAATAGCGGCCCATCTCATTAATATGCAATCACGTCATTTTCAGTTGCGCGGGTATAGGGCTAGAGGCTGAAAAAACGTAGATAAGAATTGAAATGGAAGGGCGCGTCAGTAATTTTTTTTAGCTTTCTTTATTTCCCTTTTATTTCTGGACGACAACAATAACCGGTAAACGACTTCTTCAAACATTCGAATTAAAAAAGATGTGTCACAATTTATTGTCGGGTTAATGAGAGCTCTCTTTGACGCCTGAGAGCAGAGCGTGCATTTGGCGCCAGGATACGACAACTGCTCCCCGTTGGTATAGCACGTACGCTTCTGCGCACGCGCTACATTTTACAGCGGCAGCTTTTATTAGTGGTTGCCACGCAATGACTTAGTACGCCAACGGCGTGCCGCGCCATGTAGTCAGAGCCAGTGAAGTCGTGAGTGACAAGAAGTGACGTCAGGTGCTCTCTACCTCATAAGGAGACAGATTGGATCAGCAAGCACAAATAGTTGTTGCTGTATCTGTCGTTACACGGCATAGAGTGATCGGTGAGTGGTCGCCACGCAATGACTTAGTACGCCAACGGCGTGCCGCGCCATGTAGTCAGAGCCAGTGAAGTCGTGAGTGACAAGAAGTGACGTCAGGTGCTCTCTACCTCATAAGGAGACAGATTGGATCAGCAAGCACAAATAGTTGTTGCTGTATCTGTCGTTACACGGCATAGAGTGATCGGTGAGTGGTCGCCACGCAATGACTTAGTACGCCAACGGCGTTCCGCGCCATGTAGTCAGAGCCAGTGAAGTCGTGAGTGACAAGAAGTGACGTCAGGTGCTCTCTACCTCATAAGGAGACAGATTGGATCAGCAAGCACAAATAGTTGTTGCTGTATCTGTCGTTACACGGCATAGAGTGATCGGTGAGTGGTCGCCACGCAATGACTTAGTACGCCAACGGCGTTCCGCGCCATGTAGTCAGAGCCAGTGAAGTCGTGAGTGACAAGAAGTGACGTCAGGTGCTCTCTACCTCATAAGGAGACAGATTGGATCAGCAAGCACAAATAGTTGTTGCTGTATCTGTCGTTACACGGCATAGAGTGATCGGTGAGTGGTCGCCACGCAATGACTTAGTACGCCAACGGCGTTCCGCGCCATGTAGTCAGAGCCAGTGAAGTCTTGCGTGACAAGAAGTGACGTCAGGTGCTCTCTACCTCATACGGAGACAGATTGGATCAGCAAGCGCAAATAGTTGTTGCTGTATATTTTGTTACACGGCATAGAGTGATCGGTGAGTGGTCGCCACGCAATGACTTAGTACGCCAACGGCGTTCCGCGCCATGTAGTCAGAGCCAGTGAAGTAGTGAGTGACAAGAAGTGACGTCAGGTGCTCTCTACCTCATAAGGAGACAGATTGGATCAGCAAGCACAAATAGTTGTTGCTGTATCTGTCGTTGCACGGCATAGAGTGATCGGTGAGTGGTCGCCACGCAATGACTTAGTACGCGAACGGCGTTCCGCGCCATGTAGTCAGAGCCAGTGAAGTCGTGAGTGACAAGAAGTGATGTCAGGTGCTCTCTACCTCATAAGGAGACAGATTGGATCAGCAAGCGCAAATAGTTGTTGCTGTATCTGTCGTTACACGGCATAGAGTGATCGGTGAGTGGTCGCCACGCAATGACTTAGTACGCCAACGGCGTTCCGCGCCATGTAGTCAGAGCCAGTGAAGTCGTGAGTGACAAGAAGTGACGTCAGGTGCTCTCTACCTCGTAAGGAGACAGGTTGGATAAGCAAGCACAAATAGTTGTTGCTGTATCTGTCGTTGCACGGCATAGAGGGATCGGTGAGTGGTCGCCACGCAATGACTTAGTACGCCAACGGCGTTCCGCGCCATGTAGTCAGAGCCAGTGAAGTCGTGAGTGACAAGAAGTGACGTCAGGTGCTCTCTACCTCATAAGGAGACAGATTGGATCAGCAAGCACAAATAGTTGTTGCTGTATCTGTCGTTGCACGGCATAGAGTGATCGGTGAGTGGTCGCCACGCAATGACTTAGTACGCCAACGGCGTTCCGCGCCATGTAGTCAGAGCCATTGAAGTCGTGAGTGACAAGAAGTGATGTCAGGTGCTCTCTACCTCATAAGGAGACAGATTGGATCAGCAAGCGCAAATAGTTGTTGCTGTATCTGTCGTTACACGGCATATAGTGATCGGTGAGTGGTCGCCACGCAATGACTTAGTACGCCAACGGCGTTCCGCGCCATGTAGTCAGAGCCAGTGAAGTCGTGAGTGACAAGAAGTGACGTCAGGTGCTCTCTACCTCGTAAGGAGACAGGTTGGATAAGCAAGCACAAATAGTTGTTGCTGTATCTGTCGTTGCACGGCATAGAGTGATCGGTGAGTGGTCGCCACGCAATGACTTAGTACGCCAACGGCGTTCCGCGCCATGTAGTCAGAGCCAGTGAAGTCGTGAGTGACAAGAAGTGACGTCAGGTGCTCTCTACCTCATAAGGAGACAGATTGGATCAGCAAGCACAAATAGTTGTTGCTGTATCTGTCGTTACACGGCATAGAGTGATCGGTGAGTGGTCGCCACGCAATTACTTAGTACGCCAACGGCGTTCCGCGCCATGTAGTCAGAGCCAGTGAAGTCGTGAGTGTCAAGAAGTGACGTCAGGTGCTCTCTACCTCATACGGAGACAGATTGGATCAGCAAGCACAAATAGTTGTTGCTGTATCTGTCGTTACACGGCATAGAGTGATCGGTGAGTGGTCGCCACGCAATGACTTAGTACGCCAACGGCGTTCCGCGCCATGTAGTCAGAGCCAGTGAAGTCGTGAGTGACAAGAAGTGACGTCAGGTGCTCTCTACCTCATAAGGAGACAGATTGGATCAGCAAGCACAAATAGTTGTTGCTGTATCTGTCGTTGCACGGCATAGAGTGATCGGTGAGTGGTCGCCACGCAATGACTTAGTACGCCAACGGCGTTCCGCGCCATGTAGTCAGAGCCAGTGAAGTCGTGAGTGACAAGAAGTGACGTCAGGTGCTCTCTACCTCATAAGGAGACAGATTGGATCAGCAAGCACAAACAGTTGTTGCTGTATCTGTCGTTGCACGGCATAGAGTGATCGGTGAGTGGTCGCCACGCAATGACTTAGTACGCCAACGGCGTTCCGCGCCATGTAGTCAGAGCCAGTGAAGTCGTGAGTGACAAGAAGTGACGTCAGGTTCTCTCTACCTCATAAGGAGACAGATTGGATACAGCAACAAATAGTTGTTGCTGTATCTGTCGTTACACGGCACAGAGTGATCGTCGTGTGACTTCTCTCAAAGAAAGAGCACGGCGAAATAAAGGAGCTCACTTGACAGAATATGTTAGCAGCGCTCCCTCTATCTCGTGAAGTGAGTTCCTAGCGATGTTTCGCCCCTTATAAACCGATCTGACGCGCGTCCCCAAAGAAACTCTGCTCGCTTGCGGGCCGACGCAGCGGCGCGAAGTGCTAATTACTCAATCATTCATCGGGCGTCGACTGCGTTCGATTATTCACGGGTGCACACCTCGAGACTCTCGGGAGAAGCGGAGCCCTGCAGTGCCTGCTCTAATGTGAAGCTACATACAGTGCACGGGAGGAAGGGAGCTTGAGGTAACCGCTGCTGGCTATATAGTAAACCCTTGCGACAGCGGAGTTGCATGTCCTAGACGGGGCACCGGATTACTGACTGGCAAGCCCTACTGGTATATGCTTGAATGGAGACGCTTATGAAACAGCCACTTAAACTAGAAAACGTGTTGGGTATCTTATACAGCCCTTTGCTGCGTCAGCGGGCATCTTATTTTCAGAGTAAAAAACAAAATGGTCGTTTTTATTGTTATGTAATTTTTGTTCTATCATCATCACATCATCATCACCAGCCTAATTATACCCACTGCAGGGCGAATGCCTCTCCCATATTTCTCCACTTAACCCGGTTCTGTGCTAGCTGCATCCACTTGACCCCTGCGAACTTCTTAATCTCATCCGCCCACCTAACTTTCTGCCGCCCCCTGCTACGCTTTCCTTCCCTTGGAATCCAGTTTGTTACCCTTAGCGACCATCGGTTATCCTCTCTTTTTGTTCTATACTATATTGTTTTCCTACTTTCCTCTCTCAAAAACCCCAGTGCTTTTTCTTTCTTGGTTTTACGCTTTAATGCGGCGTCTGCGGTCATGGAAAAAATGCAGTAGCGTTCAGATATAGCTCCCATTGTCTGTAGGGAATCAAGGGACGCGTAGTACGTTGACTGTCTGTTCTACTGTTCAGTAGCCACAGTAAGCTCAGCCCCCAACCATGTAGACTCTACATAGTAGGGGGCTCTACATAGTAGACTCTCAGTTCAGTTCAATTCAATCGTTCAGTCGTGTCCGACTCTTGGTGACCCTATGGACCATATCACGCCTCGCTTTCCAGTCTCTCTCTATCTTCCTAACATCACATAACTTCATCTGCAGCGCCTCGAGGACGCCATCTAACCACCGCGTTCACTACCTACCCCTTCTCCGGTGACCTTCAACCTTTCCCAACATCAAATATTTCTCCAGCGACTCCTCTCTTCTGTGGTTTCTACTTGGGCATAGACCAGCAACCACCGCGGGTTCGAGCGTCGCGCGAGCCGAAGCCCCGATCAGCCGTCACCACGCGCACACTGAAACACCGCAGCGCGCACTCAACCTCCACCGGGAGGAGAGCACTTCGCTGCAAGGACTAAAAGCCTCCAAGTTCACAAAGGAGACGTTTATTGAAACGCCATCCTCCAGCGGCACACACACACACGCACACGCGCATACACATATATACAAACGCACATACACACACATACTCAGTCACCGTGTCCCGGGAGCGCGCGAGGAGCAAGGCTCCCCTGCGCGCACGAAGTGACACGGAGTGCGCGCCGCAAGCACGCAAGGGCGTGCTGCGATCTCTCTCTCTCTCGCAGTGACCAAAGGGTTCATTTGAGAGAGAGTGGGCAACCACCGCAAGGTACGCCTGTCGCGGATCGTTGGATCACGATCGACAGGCTCGAGTTGCGCTCTCAGGTACGACCCGGAGCAGACGAACTCGAGTACACACTGGTCTGCGCGGACAAAGGCCGGCAGACAAGAACAGTTGCGTACGCACCTTGCGATGTCTCGGAGGGGTCTCTCTCTGAGCTCCGCTCGGACGGTCGCGCGAGCGCGGCCGTCGAAGTGGTGCCGTGTTCCCGCCAAAAGGCGCCAATGAGAACATCCACTGAGACGCCAGGGCGGAGCTGTGGCCCGAACGACAGTGACAAGTCGTCCGAGCCCCTCTCCGCCGCCTCAGGCGGGAGAAAGGGAACGAGGAGAACAACTGGGAAGCGGGCGGCGGCCGCGCAAAGGGCAGCCGCAGCAAGCCCGAATCCCACATCCTCCTCTCCTTAATTGCCCTCCTACCCACCAGCGAAAGCACGCGGCAGGTCCCCAGCATGAAGAAAAGAATGCTATCCTCTCGCAACAAGTCAACTACACTTCAGTTCCAGCAAGAAAGATCTCGAAAAGACAGACACTCAAGAAAGACAAACATTAGCAAGGAACAAAAAAAAAAAATGAACAAGATGACATGAAGAATAATGTACAGAGTTCCGGAGGCTAAGTAACAACGACTATGTACAGAACACAATCATGTACAGAGCACAACTATGTACAGAACAACTATGTACAAACACAACTATGTACAGAAGTTTCAAAGTTCGTCGGTGCAGCTCAGGGATCCTGCGGTGACTCACCGCTCGTTGACTTCTGGGTGGCCAACGTTCATCCATGGCTGCAAACGATCTCGGTCGGTGGTGGTACAGGTTAGGTGCAGGGACAGCCAACACGCCGAAGGGGCCCCAGGTGTGGAAAGTCCGTGACTCCGTGGCGATCCAAGGTGCACATGGGAAGACCGCGCGGGGCTTCCGTTCCACCGCGCTCCGCACACGCCGGCAAACACACATGGCGCGACGTCGTCGCCTCCACGCCCAGGCACGCACACTTACAGCCGCTCACAAACCAAGCAAAGGGTGATGCCGACCTTCAGCGGCGAACCTGTCCCGAGCCCCTTCGCAACCGCGGCAGCCTTGGGTGAAAGGGGCATCGTCCATGCTCCCCGTTCCCAAACGGCCCCAACTTCCTTTCCACACACACCGGAAAGGCCGCGCGTCGGGGCTGCCTAACGAGCAACCCTCGCAATTTCAAGAAGAAAGATGATAGATGACGCGCAGTACAAAATAAGGCACTCACTGTACAATATTTACAAGATAAGGAGCAAGAACGGAAACAAAAGAAAGCGAAAAATGGGAAGAGACACAAAAATAAAAATAAAGCACACAGGCTGGAACTGAGCTGCCAGAAAAAGGGGAGACCAACCTTGCTTCCGGGTAGGGTTCGACGAGCAAGCTCGCTCGGTGAAGCGGTATGCCTTTGGTTGCGGAAAAGGCCCTTCGTCCGGCATCAATCACATAGGTGAACGTCGCCTCACCTTGTACCGGTGCGGGGCACGGCTGCGTTCCACCGCATCGGGTGTGCCTTGGCGCTTGCCTGTGGTGACAATGGGCACCAGCGCAAGCTTGTCAGACCGTTACGCATAGACCTTCAGGTCTGCAATGTAGGCACGGCTGGCATTTCCCGTAGGGGGATTCTCCAGCAATGAGCCCCTGCTTGTTACTGAGGAAATGCCCCATGAAATCGCAGGTGGCCATCTGCCACGGACGCACACTGTCAGTTGGTGTCGTCATGTCCGGTGGCTTGCCACCCCTCGACTTCTCCATTTGACAGACATGGCAGGAACGGCAACAGCGGAAAATGTCGCGCTTCATGCCGGGCTGCACTCACCGATTGACTCAGTTTCTGGAAACCTTGGAGCCACTCAGATGACCAGCCAATGGTTTGTCGTGAGAGAAACGCAACAGAGCGTCGCTCAGACATTGGGGAATGGCCACTTCAAATGGTTCATGGACTCATCATCCGTGGCTATGTATTTCAGCGCGAGTCCGTCATGGCCCAGCAAACATGAATCCCCAGGGCACGCCGCGACACACGCTGGCTCGTGCCCCCCTGCGCCCGCTCAATACAAGCGTAACGGCGCTACGTCTCCCAGAGACCGTCGCTGACATCGCAACAAAACGGGTCATTTTGCTGGACCGTCGTAGCTCTTCATGGCTGAAAACGATCCCAGTCATCCCAAAGGAGAGCCTGGTTTCGTCCCCCCGCAGGTTCGCAGCAGAACTTCCGCTGGCATCGGCGTCTCAGATGTGCTCACAAAGAGCTTTCACCCTCGCCTGCTTGGCGAAGCGCTGCTTACCTGCTTACCCGGATAGCGGAATGGGGAACCCGTCTGCGGGCGTCTCCTCCGTGCCGATCTGCGGCTCGTCCGCTGTTTCGCCCCCTTCGCCTGCCGACGTAAAGACGCCGCCGCGGGCGAGTGGGGCATGGGATAGCGCGTCAGCTACCACGTTCTTTCTCCCCTTAAAGGGGGGATGAAACGGCTAGAAAGGTCACTGACAAACGTTTTCAATGCGCAGAACAAATGCTTCCAAGCATTCGTTCAAAGTAAAACTCATCGGAAAAAATCCAGCGATTTGTTATTAATTTTTAAAAACAGCGTTTTTTGAAATTCGCGGGCTGCGCCATTTCCGCGTGGCGGCGAAATTTGGGACTATTCGGCCGTGATTTCCTACGTCACCAGTCCCAGAGTGACAGGCCACGACAGGCTGCCATTGGCTGCAGCCGCGAAGCCCACTACGTCACTGACACACTTCCGGTAGCTGCGAAAGTCGTCTGCTCGAGTGCTGCAATGCATGCGTGAACCCGAGCTTGGCGCTTCGGTTCGCGATGTTAACCGAAAAGTTGGTGGCATCCTTACTGAAAGTGCGCGTCGGTGCAGGAGTGCGAAAAGAGCACTAGCTGGTCCGATTTAACACCGTACCGATTAAATAGGCAGCATCAACCTTTATGTACCGACCGACGGCGCAGCAACGTACTGTAGTCCCGTCTCGTCTTTGCCCCATCGACCATTTGTGCGGCGTGTTGATAATTAAATGGAACGTGCGTCAAAAAAAAAAAAGGTGTACCCTCAGCTTCATCGCGAAAGTACACAAATTCGCACCGCTTAAGTGCAGCACCCTATGCCGCCAGGCGCGGGCGCTGCGGCCGACGGCACTCCGGTCGTGCGCTGCTCCCTGCTCGTCGATAGGCCTTGTTTCTTTTGCATCGCAGCCACGGCGGACGGCATTTTAGAATCGTCCGCTTCGCTGCGTCTCTAGTGTAGTCGCTCGCGTGCTCCTGTGCACGGTTCTTGCGTGTAGCTTCGGAAAACAGTGACAACCTGCGCTGCCGAACTCTGCATGTGGCGAGCTGCTTTGCTCATGTTTTGCGCCGTTGTTTCTGGATCGGCCGATGCGTACACATGAGATAAAACACGCGTGCACGTTACGCACTGGCACTTCCTAAACTATGGGCGTCCGACTGAAAATGCGCGTCGGTGCAGCAGTGCGAAAAGAGCACGCAGGTCCGATTCAACACCGTACCGATTAAAAAGGCAGCATCAACCTTCGTGTAAATGAAACGTGCGTCAAAAAAGGTCTGTCCTCAGCTTCATCGCGAAAGTACACAAATTCGCACCGCTTATGTGCAGCACCGGATGTCGCCAGGTTACCGCAGAGATGCCGTCCGCGGGCGCTGCGACCGACGGCACTCCGATCGTGCGCTGCTCCCTGGTCGTCGCTATGCCTTATTTGCATCGAAGCCACGGCGGACGGCGTTTTGGAATCACCCGCTTCGCTGCGTCTCTAGCGTAGCCGCTCGCATGCTCATGTGCGCGATTCTTGCGTGTCGGTGCGAAATCAGTGACAACCTGCGCTGCCGAACTGAATGTGCCGAGCTGCTTTGCTGATGTTTTGCGCCGTCGATTCTGGCTCGGACGATGCGTACACATGAGGTAAACACGCGTGCACGTTGCGCATTGGCACTTCCTAAACGATGTGCGAAAGGACTCAAAAAAAAAACAAAAAAACACTACACTATCTTTTTTGTTAATCTCAATTTTAAGATTCGCGGACGAATAATTCGTGCTCACCTGTCATCCGATATCCAAACTCTGTAGCGACCATCAGTCCGTGCTCTCGTCGGTGATACGTACGCGTATACATTCCATTCGTTATGCACAAGAGATGCCTCTCGCCGACCATAATGAAAGCAGCTCCGGACTAAAAGTGACGACGACATATGTTTGCACGCGGGCAACTCGCACGCTCGATCGTCTGCCAGCATCCATGCAGAGTCGATGTTATCGCGTCAACTCCGCGAGGGGTCACCGGCCGCCGTTGGTCAAACCGCAGAAGACGGTACCAAAGAGACTGACCCAGGCAGCGCGAGAGAAGAAAGCGGTCTTGTAGAAAGCCGTGCTCGGCAGGAGTGCACGCTAATTTGCGCTGAATGGGACAGGGATATGAAGGGAAGTGCTCCCTCCGCGGCGGCCGCCGGTATGTGTGAACTCCCACCTGCAGGTATGCGCTCGCGAACGACCCGAGTCGTTCGGGCTGCTGTCGCACACAATTCCGAGAGGTCAAGAAACTGAAGACACCGGCGGCCGAGGAAGACAGCAGGCAAAGTTGAAAGCTATGCAAACGCAGACGGGACGGGAAAGGCAGACCGTGAATGCATGGGCTACGCCGCTACGCTCGGGGGAAAACAGGCGCGACGACCGGAAGTCTGAGCACCGAGCGTCACCCGATGGCGCTTCGTGGGCGGGGCTAGCGGGGCGGAGTTCCCGCGCTGTTTTCTTCGTTTTTTTTTTTTCTGGTTTCTCCGAGTGTTGAGTTGAGGGGAGCGAGTAGGAGCGCCATTTTTAATAGCCTATATCTCTGCTGTTAATGAAGCTAGCTAAAAAATTCTTGCGGTGAATTGACCTGTGAGGGAGTACCTATCTCTCGACCGATTTGCTTTACCCCATTTTAGGCATTGCATGACCCCTTTAAGATACTGCACCGAAAAGTCGAAATGCTGTACCAGGAGAGATTGGCGCGCCAACCGGCTCGCAAGTTCACGGAGCCGCATCAGCCAACTCAGCGCGCTGTCGGCGCGGTTTCCAAAGGGAGCCCGGCCGACGCCTCGGCGTTCCCCGAACAGAAATGACAGCAAGCGGGTTACAGGTGCTGTTGTGCGGAGATGCCGGCAGCGGCGGCGTCGCGAACATTGCTTCCGCAACGGCGTAAAGCTGAAACAGCGGAGGCATATGGTCAACGGTCGCACCGCAGGGTGGTTCGAAAACCATGTAGCGTGTTTCAGTGCCTTTGCCGAGTGCCGCGCAGGGGGCGGCAGGCATGGCGCGTGAGCTTGATCGTCAAGGCGACCGGCTCGGCCGATGTGCTGTCCAACGACTCATGGAGCCAAGGACAATTCACGTTGGGCGCCAGTTGTCGTTTCTACTTGGGCATAGGCCAGCAACCACCGCGGGTTCGAGCGTCACGCGAGCCGAAGCCCCGATCAGCCGTCACCACGCGCACACTGAAACACCGCAGCGTGCACTCAACCTCCACCGGGAGGAGAGCACTTCGCTGCAAGGACACAAGCCTCCAAGTTCACAAAGGAGACGTTTATTGAAACGCCATCCTCCAGCGGCACGCGCACACACACACACACACACACACACACACACACACACACACACACACACACACACACACACACACACACACACACACACACACACACACACACACACACACACACACACACACACACACACACACACACACACACACACACACACACACACACACACACACACACACACACACACACATATATATACAAACGCACACACATATACAAACGCACATACACACACATACTCAGTCACCGTGTCCCGGGAGCGCGCGAGGAGCAAGGCTCCCCTGCGCTCACAAAGTGACACGGAGTGCGCGCCGCAAGCACGCAAGGGCGTGCTGTGATCTCTCTCTGTCGCAGTGACCAAAGGGTTCCATTGAGAGAGAGTGGGCAACCACCGCAAGGTACGCCTGTCGCGGATCGTTGGATCACGATCGGCAGGCTCGAGTTGCGCTCTCAGATACGACCCGGAGCAGACGAACTCGAGTACATACTGGTCTGCGCGGACAAAGGCCGGTGACAAGAACACCTTGCGATGTCTCGGAGAGATCTCTCTCTGAGCTCCGCTCAGACGGTCGCGCGAGCGCGGCCGTCGAAGCGGTGCCGTGTTCCCGCCAAAAGGCGCCAATGAGAACAGCCACTGGGACGCCAGGGCGGAGCTGTGGCCCGAACGACAGTGACAAGTCGTCCGAGCCCCTCTCCGCCGCCTCAGGCGGGAGAAAGGGAACGAGGAGAACAACTGGGAAGCGGGCGGCGGCCGCGCGAAGGGCAGCCGCAGCAAGCCCGAATCCCACACTTCTCATCAGATGACCAAAGTAGCTGAGCTTTAACTTTAGAATTTGACCCTCCAATGAGCAGTCAGGGTTTATGGTCGACAATATCGACTGATTTGATCTTCTGGCAGTCCAAGGAACTCTCAAGAGTCTCGCCAGCTCCACAATTCAAACGCGTCAATTCTTCGGCGGTCAGCCTTCTTCACAGTCCAACTCTCGCATCCATACATCACAACTGGAAAGACCATAGCACGAATTATACGGATCTTGGTTGGCAGACTAATAGTAGACTCTACATAGGTACTAGCTGACTCTGCCTTATACTTATGAGTAAGGCGGTGTGAATTGCGCTTCTGAAGGTCGACTGATACTACTACCGAGCCCAAATTGTTTTGCGCCATGTTGTAACTGAAGTCGAACCGGAACAAAAAGGAGAAACCGTACCGAACCGGTTCACGGTACGGTTCCGGCCCACTTGCTGGCAACTTACTTTCATTTTTTTTCTTTTATCGCTGCTTGTAAAACGCCTTCTCATCGTCATCAGCATGACTATACCCACTGCAGGGCGAAGGCCTCTCCCATATTTCTCTAATTAACCTGGCTCTGGGCTAGCAGCATACTCTTGACCCCTGCGAACTTCTTAACCTCATCCGCCCAACTAATTTTCTGCCGCCCCCTGCTACGCCTTCCTTCCCTTGGAATCCAGTTTGTTACCCCAAGCGACCATCGGTTATCCTCTCTTAGCACTACATGTCCTGCCCATGCCCATTTCTTCTTCTTGACTTCCACTAGAATGTCAGTAACTTGACCCACTCTGCACGCTTCCTATCTCATAATGTTACCACTACCATTTTTCGTTCCATAGCCCCCTGCGTTGTCCTCAACTTACGTAGAACCCTCTTGGTTAGCCTCCACGTTTTAGCCCTTAGGTGAGTACAGGTAAGATGCAACTATTGTATACTTTCCTCTTGAGCGATACCGGTAAGCTGCTAGTCATAACCTGCGAGTGCTTGCCAAATGCGCTCCATCCCCATCTTATTCTTCCTGTTATTTCCTTTTCATGGCCCGGATATGCGGGTACTACTTGTCCTAAGTAGACATATTCGCCTACTACTTCAAGTGCTTCGCTCCCTAACGTAAACTGCTGTTCCTTCCCGAGGCTGTTGAACATTACTTTAGTGTTCTGCATATTGATTTTCAAGCCTACCTTTCTACTTTTCCTGTCTAGGTCACCAATAATTCTTTGCAGTTCATCTCCTGAGTTACTTAGCAAGGCGATGTCATTAGGAAGTCGCACATTACTGAGGTATTCTCCATCTATCCTTATCCCTAACTGCTCCCATTCCAAGCCTCTGAATACTTCCTCTAAGCAAGCTGGGAATAGTACTGGGGAGATCGTGTCTCCCTGCCAAACACCTTTCTGGGAACTTTGCTACTTTCTTTATGCAGAACTGTGGTTGCTGTGCAGCCAGTATATATATCTTCCAGGATTTTCACGTACGGCTCGTCTACCCCCTGATTTCGCAATGCCTGCATCACCGTCGAGGTTTCTATACTGAGTGAAATGCTTTTCCGTAATCAATGAATGCTATGTATAAGGGCTGGTTATACTCCGAGACTTTTTCTATAACCTTGTTGATGGTATGGATATGATCGATAGTAGAGTACCGTTTCCGAAAACCTGCTTGATCCTTTGCTGGATTGCAGTCTAAGGTTGTCCTGATTCTATTAGCGATTACCTTAGTAAATACCTTATACGTAAAAGACAGTAAGGTGATTGGTCTGTAATGTTTAAGGTCCTTAGCGTCCTCTTTCTTATGAATGAGGATAATGTTTGCGTTCTTCCATGGCTCCGGTGCCGTCGATGACACCATGGCACTGCGTATACAGGGTGGCCAGTTTTTCTAGCACGATATCTTATTCAAATATTTTGTCTCCTTAGACAGCTTACCGGTATCCTCTGTAACTATCCGACCACCTTCTTCTACAGCGCACTGCAGTAATGAAATCTCTGAAATTATTGTTTATTTCTTCTAAGGTAATGTCGCCATCCTCAGTTAAAGCTGAATATCTATTCTGTAGCGAGATCCTGAACTCTTCTGCCCCACCCCCCTCACCACTAATTCGTTGATGGACTTTCTTCTTACTAATCTGTTGCGTCCCTTCTTCAGATTTTGATTAATTCGAGACCGCACCATCCTTTGGTCACTGCATCGCACTTTCCCGATTACTTCTATATCTTGCATAATGGCGGGGGTTGAACACAGTATGAAGCCAATTTCATTTCTACTCTCCCCGTTAGGACTTTTCCATGTCTATTTCCGGCTCTTCCGTTTGCTGAAGAAGGTATTCATTATTCTTCATTTATTGCGCTCTGCAAACTCAACTAGTAACTCCCCCCTGCTATTCCTAGAACCAATGCCATAGTTACCTACTGCCCGGTCTCCTATCTGCTTTTTCCCTACCTTGGCATTGAAGTCGCCCATTAGTACAGTATACTGCGTCTTTACTTTTCGCATTGCCGATTCTACATCTTCATAGAAGCTTTCAACTGCCTGGTCATCATAACTACATGTAGGTGCATATGCCTGGACAACCATCAGTTTATACCGCTTATTAGGCCCAATTACGATGCCTGCCACCCTCTCACTAATACTATACAATTCATCTATATTTCTTGCTATATACTTATTGACAAGGAAACCTACTCCTAGTTCTCGCCCCTCCAGTAAGCCTCGATAACATAGTACATGCCCATCCTGTCAGTACAGTATATGCCTCATCCGGCCTCCTAACCCCACTAAGCCCTATGACATCCCATTTCATACCCTCTAGTTCCTCTAACAGCACTGCTAAACTAGCTTCACTAGCTAGGGTTCTAGCGTCAAACGTTGCCAGGGTCAGTTTCCAATGGCGGCCTGTCCAGCGGAGCCAGGAATTCTCAGCACCTCCTACTGCGGCACAGGTCTGATCGCCGCCGTGGTCTGTTGTTCCGCAGCCGCTGGTGACTGAGGGCCGGGGTTTGATAGCACTAATCATGGGAGGTTGCGGCTAATTACTGCACCAACTCCTGTTTTGGTGAGGGAGTGCGTTGCCGGAGGTGTTCACCGTTATCAGGTCCTACCCCAAACCTGTTTATGCAATTCCATCGACACGCGGATTTCTTTTTTTTATTATTATCCGTCACCGGGATTCGAGCCCCGGTCCTCTTGCATGGGAGGCGGATGTTCTACCGCTACGCCACCGCTGCACCTGCGCTACGCACTACTGCATCATTTTAAAGCTTCCGTCAAAAGCCACGACACAAAGTATCGACGAATGAAACTGCCCGCTACTGCTAACTGCCCCCCTGTGCTGTGCTGTGAACAACACTAAGACACGCATAATTCATAAAATATACAAAAGGCTTATTTAGTAACGAAAGCCATCACTCTTGTAATGCACATTTGACTACGTGCGGTCACATAAATAACTCTTTCGAATCGTCATTCTACTGCTAAACACCTGACGGGTGAGTAGTACACGAGTTTGTACCTTGAGGTCAGCCAACCACGTTTTGCAGAGATAGGAATATTTTTTGTACTTGCACACAAGCACCGAAACTATGTAGCGACCACTGAAACATGCGCCACCGCAACAACCTGCTTTTTGCGCGCTGGGTCTACTCAGCGCATTAATGCACCCAGTTGTTAGAAAAAAAGGCGGGTTTATAACATACTCTAAGGAAATACTTATCAAAAATTAAAGATTGAGAACCACAATGGTTATACTAAGAGATGAATAAGTAGCAAAATAAAAGCTTATTCGTTCACTCACTTGCCTCGAAAAGGATCACACAGGTCACAGCTCGTTCGGGGTACTAATCACATATTTTCAAGCAATTTTCATACGCCTTTTCACTTATTTCCAAAACGCCACTGCACATCGCAAACATCAGGACCGTACTGAAAAATTGGCCCTTGCAGAAAGATGACAAGAGCAAAGGAAAACATATTGCCACATGCATAGCGCCAATCTGGTGTCGGGCTATCGTTTCTTCTTAACACGGGTGGCGCTGCGCAATGGCTAATGGGGGAAGTTGCCCAATTCGAGAGCCTTCGTAGGCAGTTAAATAATAGCATATAATTCGTTAGTTGAGTTACGTTTTTAGAAAAATATATGTACAACTCAAAAACGAATTCTTTCCACGACATCGCAATGAATCGCATGGCGCGTGCATAGCAGATGCAATTTGGTTGACCGAGACTT
Source organism: Amblyomma maculatum (assembly GCF_055883805.1). Lineage (NCBI taxonomy): Eukaryota > Metazoa > Arthropoda > Arachnida > Ixodida > Ixodidae > Amblyomma > Amblyomma maculatum. Next base: position 314,323,557 of record NC_139344.1, on the reverse strand, counting down.
CAGAATGATAAGGGAAGGCCGCATTGAGCAGCGATTTACTGCTCTGTTAAATGAACTTAGCACAAATATGATTCCATAAGTCGATTTCCCCTTTTGTCTTTTTTTTTCCGTTTTGTCCCAAGCAATTTCTAGTTGTTTTATTTCCCTTGGCAAGTTAAACTATTCATTTTAAACCAGCCAAAATACGAGACACAGGAAAGAAGTCTGGACTTCTTTCCTGTGTCTCGGAGCATTCAGAGTGCTGCTGAATGCTTCACATGGTGCGAGCACTGAACAGCGGCGTCGCCCTGCAACCAACGTCGTTCATGTTTTCTTGCGGCTAATCGATTCGATAATTAACAAACAGTTCTTGCCTTTTTCTTGTCCACTAACGACTCCACGTTTCCTCGGCAGCTGTTAATCTTTGCACGCATCTGCGCAAGCAGTAGGGTCTCCGCGCATGCCTCTAAATTATCTCCTTTTCTGTCGCTGCAAAAATATGGCGTCCTTTGGTCTCTGCTTGCAAGTAACGAAATTTTCGTGTGTGTGCAGTGCGTTATTTACTTTTTCTACCTGGACGATCCCTTTTCGGGCGTTGGTGGGTCATTGTTTATAATTTTTCTATTGTATCGTATTATGCGACCTTAATTAACCGCCGATTACGTCCCTCGTTGCGGGTACATTTACCAACACTACGCCTCACTGCTAACTGACCGCTTGGCTTTTAAGTCCGTGGCGCACACTGCATCGAGAATCAGTTTCGTGCGAAGCAACGGGAAAAAGCGCGCAAACAGGCGTCCGCACGAAAAGGAGGCGGAGACTTGCTTTCTAATGGGCGTAGCTTAGTGCAGCCGACTTTGTGGGATGCCATCGTAATCACTATGATTACTTAAAAGTGCGGAGCGCTTAATAAACACTATCGACAGTTTTAATATATGTGCTTCCGAAGTATAGCCTATGCAAAGGCTCTTCTGTTCTCTTTTCTTTTCAAGGAACTAATTCGGGGAATCAGCTGCGATGCAGTGAAATAAGGCCGAAAAATACAGCTGAATAAGAAAATTGACGGTACTATACGCTAGAAAAAAAAAACGGGAAAAAATTCAATGTGCAGCTACAAAAAAGTACCTAAACGCTCTCAAAAATGAATAAAGCGCGGATTAAAAAAAAAAGGAAAAACAACAACAACCTAATATGGAGCGAAGCTAGGCTGGGCATAGAAATGTGTACGGAGACCTCGTTCAATCTTCAGCCGAACTGTGCAGATAGAGGACTGCACTTGCAGAAACTGGGAAAGCATGTGTGCGTCGTTTCAGTTAGCACTGCCTTTCGCGGCAGCTCGTCCTGAATGTCAGGACGTACAGTGTGTGTGTGTGTGTGTGTGTGTGTGTGTGTGTGTGTGTGTGTGTGTGTGTGTGTGTGTGTGTGTGTGTGTGTGTGTGTGTGTGTGTGTGTGTGTGTGTGTGTGTGTGTGTGTGTGTGTGTGTGTGTGTGTGTGTGTGTGTGTGTGTGTGTGTGTGTGTGTGTGTGTGTGTGTGTGTGTGTGTGTGTGTGTGTGTTTTGCATTCGAGTGTGTGGGGAAAACGTGTGCGGTGCGGGAAGTCCGCCTTTTGAAATGCCAGTTGCACGAGGCAGCTCTTTCTGTGCGGCTTACTGAACAGCATGTTGCAGTCGAGAACTCTGTGATTTCATTTCTCCACTTCATATCACGCAGTTGAGCCTGAACCGAATATGCGACGAACGTTGTGTTCGTTTCGCGAATGCGTTTAAATTTAAGTTAATAATGAGTTAGTTAATTACTAACCAGATGATTCTGTACTTGGTACGGCTGCCTCCAAATGCTTAGAGGTCATGTCCCCTATAGGTCAGCCTGGGTATACGTGTTGGCGAAAAAGCGAGCGCTCTTTTTACTCTTCTCCTTCACCCACTCTCGGGCCACCCTCATCGCGCGCTCTTCCGGGTGGAGCTCCACCCTTTCGGCGGGGCCAGGGTCGGAGCGTGTTGCTGTCCCTCTTGCGGTTTCTGGTCGATGGGCCCGTATCACGAGAGCGGTTACGGCGGCGCCAAGCCTTCTGCGCAGCTGTCGACACTAGCCCGGTGACCTTCTCCTGGAAGCCACGCGACGCACTGCTGTTCGGCCCCTGTCTTTTGTGTGTTCAGCTCGCCTCGCTTCATTGGTGCCAAGGGGCCCGTCATTTTCGGGGAAGGAGGGGACGTCTGCTCACCAGTGAGCGTGTTGGACGGGGCCCAGATGACCGGAAGTGTCTTTCTATGTGCTGCGGATCAAAACAATGGAACAAGCCGTGCGTGGCTTTATTTCTTTGCTGTTTTTTTCATGTCCCACGCCTTCCTACAGAGGCCGGGAGCTTTGGTACTGTTGTGTGAACGGCAATTATTCCGACTAATTCGTATGTTTTTCTTCGGATATTGACTTCCTGTCAAATTTAAAACACGTGTTCTGTCCTTTGAATAGATACGGCAGCATAGGTGTAAGTTTCTGCTGGAAAATAAACTTCATTTTTGTTAACTCTTAACATCGCTGGCCTGTTATTTGACCTCGGCGCAAAACGTGTTGTTGCATCGTATCATATTTCGTATGGATGTACAAATCGCGGCATTTTGCAATGCAGTTTCCTTGCAGAAGCTTTCAGCTTTAAAGCAGGCAATCATCCAGGCGTAATTTGCGCCAATTAAGGTTCACTATATGTCAGACGCTGAAGAGTCAACCTACTATCTTACGTGGTATCTCGTTCGTGTTTTCTCACACTGTTATATCGCCCCCAGATTGTTGTGACATCAAGCAACGGACTGAAGGATACAAGATTTCCGTGGGCATTTCGATCAGTTTTCTTTGTTGTAATTTAAATAAAGCTTGAAGGCTTAGTCCAGGAGCTGTACAGTGGGGCCTGTGCGTTTTGCATAGCGCGCGCGATTGTCGTTCTACAAGTTCCGCGAGGCGCCCTCCGAGGGAATTCCAGCACAGCGATTCACCGAGAGGGTCAAGTTTGTACAGCGCACTCGCATCCTCGTCGCTTGTACACAAAAAGGAGGACGGGGAAAAACAGAGGTCCAAACAGAGGCGACGAGCAAGGGAGGCGGTAATCACGAACGGCAACAAACACGGTTAGTGGCGGATCATTCCATCCGCGTCGTCGTCTATGGCGGTGCTCGCAGCGCAGTTGTACGAAAGCTACAACTGTGGCGGCGCTGCCGGCGAGTGCAGCAGAGGCGGCAAAAGCAACAGAGCCGGCAGCGTACGCCAGTGTGTACAGAAGAGCTGTGTGGAGAGAGCGCGATTATTGGATTAGCACCGGGGCGTTGTACATGTTTGCACGTCGGCACGCGCCACCCTTGCTGCTGGAGGAGCGCTCGATTAGAGGCTGACCTCCGTGAGGTTCACGCCCCGAGCCACGGCTTTTTGCTCTCGCCAGTGCGTTTGTATGTGTGTGCTCAGACGCATGGTAGGAAGAATGGGAAGTCAGGGGCCGAGGGCGCAAACAGCGCGCAAGCTTCATTTCGTGCGTGAAACTAGAGATGGGCATGGCTGCTTCGAAAGGAACTGCGATCTTTGGACGGCACTGTATACACGTGGCTATGAAGCGTATTGCAAGGTCAGAATGCTGCGTTTTTGTGGGACTGGAATAAATGAACTTGGAGCTGCAGTAAGAAACTTTGAAGGATCGTCCTGAGGGTTGCAGTGATTGGGAAAAGAATGTTTCTATAAGCTTAGCGGTTTGCTTGACGTTGTTGGATTCACCTTCAATTCAATTTAATTCAGTTGATTTCTGTCAAAGCAGCAGGGGCTCACATAAAATTGAAAAACACTTCACTTGACGAGGTTCAAGCCCCCTTGTAGAGCATACAGCGGTCGTAGAAAAATGTTTACATAAGAAATGCATAATCTGCAAGACAACCTTTTATAGAAAAATTTTCAATGACATTGCATGAACTGAAGCAAACATAATAAAATAAGAAAGCTACATTTTCATGTTAGAAAATTGCTTAATCAGTGTAATGAACACAATAGATATATACAGGATGGACTATGGACAAAAGAACTTTAGCTTTATCATGGACAGACAATGAAAAATAGTAACCCAACATATATTTTTGCCGCTTCACTCACTCTCTCACTGACTCTCTCTCTCTCTCACTCACTCACTCAATCACTCGCTCACTCACTCAAACTGTAGTAAATGTTGACATCCATTCTGTCGTTTGTGGCGCGTATGATAAAATTGGAACGAATTTCTTTGCTGCCATACCGTCGGAGAAGTGAAGGGGTGTTAAAAGACGGTAAGGAAAACTTTTGCTTCGGAGATTCTTTTGTTCCCCCGATGTCTGAAAATGATAAATAATAAAAAGAGGTATTTAGAAAAGCCATCTTCCACCGACGGTCCACAGCAGGCGAAACCGCCCGATGCCTGCGGCGATTTCCAGCGCTCGGTGCAAAGAGACAGGGCGCCTGTTTTAGGCCAGGAGGAGGCGCTTGGATCGTCGCCAGGACATCCCTGCGGAAGGTGCCGCGAAATCGGAAGGGAGAAACAAAAAAAGGGGGAACAAAAACTTGTCCGGCACGCGACGAGATTGAAATGACCAGCGATTTTGAGCAGACTCGCGCGTTTGCCTAGGAACTCAACAGAAACTTGGTTTCCCGCTGCTGCCATGCATTGCGCCGCAGGGGCCCCCAAAGGGAGCAGTCGACAAGGGCTCGCGCTGTGTGCGTGCTGCTACCTCCACACGGGTTGCAGAAATGAATTGAACGCTTCTTGCTTTCTCCTTGTGGTCGAGCATTTTGTTGGTTTTTATACGCAGCGACTGTAGGCTTCCTTCGCTATGACCCTTGTATCCAAGTGCAGGCTGGTTTGACTGTAAAACGGGGAGAGGGGTTGAGCCGATCTGTATTGTACCCATACGAGATGACATTCATGCTTGTCTTGTCAGGTGTTGGAGCTGCTCTATTTAAGAAACAATGCATCTACCTCCGCTGCACATCCATGTCTGTGGTGTTACAGCCGTCAGCAACGATGTCTCGAAGCAACTTGAAGCATTTAACGCGTTTGGCGCAAGATTTCCGCTCAGGAAGGAGTTCGCATCATGGTTATGCCTTCTGTAAAAGCATGTACAGAAATGGCGTTGTTAGCTGCACATTCTGTGGGGTTGTAATGCATCGAGAGCGTAACTGCACAAGAAGGGAGATTAGATGCCTAATGTAGCCACCGCTCAGCACTTTCTCAGTAATTACATAGCGCTCCCAACCTCAAGTTTCGCAACAGCAGCACCACAGCGGCGCGAAATTGCCGGCAGCGCGGAGTGCGGCAACACGTCGCTCGTAATATTCGCAATGAATCTGCTCCCTCGCCTTCGCGAACAGGCTGCTGTGTTGTGCACCGTCACAAAGAACCGCCGATCAGGTTTCACCGCTTCCAAGTGGTATCAGAAGCAGAGGCGCCAAGTGTGGATTGCCGCAGAATCTCCTCAGTTTAATTTACTAGTAATCGTGTCTCAGACTGATTCGAAAGCTTGCATGCATGCTTGCCTAAAACCGACGCTGTTTATCACACGTTAGAATAGGCGCTTTTGCAGGCGATGTTAAATCACAGTGCCGCATGCAAGTAGCAGGATAGAATTTTAGATAATTTGTTTTGACATTCCAAATTAGCAGCACAAGAACGCGAAACACAGTTTGACAAGCGGCACGCTTCCGGCGCTTGTGGGCATCGCGTTTTTCGCTGTGCCTTCCAATGCGTGAGAAGTTCAAAGACAAAATAACGCGCTAACTATTGCTAAGTTTGCAGCCTCGAGGATTCCGAAATTTACTATTTACCATTAAGTGCAGTAAATTTATATTTCACTAAACGTATGTCTAGACAAGCGGGCAAATGTAAACGTACGAACAGAAATAGAATGGAGCCTTTACACCCGCGCGGCGTGTGCGTGTGTGTGTGTGTGTGAAAACTTTATTGAGTAGATTTAAGGGAGGGGGATGTGTAGGTGGGGTCCCTAGTCCGGGACTGCAGCGGCTGCCGCTGCTATCCGCGCGCGTGTCACGAGGGCCCTTTGGGCCTCTAGTCTAGAGCTGGATAGGGCAGCCTCCCACCCCTCAATTGTTGGCATGCATACGGGTCACCTGGAGGATTGTGTGGCCAGGTCCACACCGTGTGGGGCAGGCCTGCCTTCTCCCCGCAATATTTGCATTTGGGGTCGCAGAACCCGGGGTGCATTGTGTTTAAACGGGCTGGTGTGTATATGTACCTATCTGTAGGCGTCGCCATCTAACTTCCTCCGCCCCTTCGCTGGGGGTGGATATTTTCTGAGATAGTCTGCAGTGCTGTAACATCTCCGCGTACGTCGCTAGAGGGCCGGGATATGGGGGTGTGGACGTGTATTATCGTTTTTAGGAATCCACCCTGGAGGGACAATATCGTTGATGTTGCAGCGCGTGCATATATGAACGAGTGAACTAGAATATCACAGTGAGCGGAACTGCACTTATATGCTCAAGAGCCAAATGTAAACGCATGCAATGAACTTCGGAACCGCATGCGTGAGAAACGGGAAGTTGGCGATTAATCTCCGTGCCTAGCATGCGAAACCTGAGGCGCCATCGTCCGGAGGGACCCGAACAGTTTCCCACAAGCAATGCGCGCGGGTCTGTCTATAACGTCAAAAATGCTGAGAAATTTTTTACTGATCTCGAGATGTACGTTGTAGGTGATGTCGCTCACCTGTGACACACACTTCGCTTTCACAGAAACATTGCTGTCTTGTATGATTTGTTCCACACGGTACGCGTTAGACAGCAGTCTTTCCCCTTTTCTAAGATTTCCGCACCGAAAATGTCCTTGAAGGTTGCCTATTTTTTAAAAACCGCACTTTAGCCGGCACCATGCCGGCACATTGTGAAATGGGGCGCCGCAGCCGCCCGCTTCCCGCATTATGAAAATTCCCGCCGAAGAGGGCGCTGATCGCTCGCGCTCAGAAAGAGTGCGTAAAGGGAGATGGGCAGCTTGTGGCACCTTAGGACTGCATTGAATGCCATTTCGCTGAGCACAAAAGATGCCATGAAGAACCATGCAACCGCACTGAGACTGAGACAGAGGAAGAAGGTAAATACCAAACAAATAAATATGCGGGGATAAAGACCAGCGGTAAAGTGGCTTGAAATCAAGCATAGGTAGAAGCAGAGGGCACTGCGATAAATGCTTTACAGAAACTCACCCTAATGATTTCGAAGGAGCTCCGCTTATCCCAGGTTGGGAAAGTTGTACTAGGCAGGGTGGAGAACACAAGGGTGGTTGGGTAGGAGCGTTGATTAGACATGGCAAAAAGAAACAGTAATGTTGATGGGACCTAGATGCTAAAGAGGCAATAGAAAGCCGCCAAGCAGCTTCTAGGGCCCATCGAAAAGCAAAAAAAAAAAAAAAAAAAAAAAAGAAAAAAAAAAAACAAAAAAAAAACCAACGAAAATAGACCCTTGCTTGAACTTCAGCAGAAATGGAATGAATGCAAAAAACAAAAGAACCATGTACACTTTTTTAGTACAAGAAAGTATTAATGCTGCAACCGACAACTGGATGGCAGATATTCGAAAAAAAAAAAAAAAAACATAAGTAGGAACCTAGAAAGTTCTGGAACCATCGGAAGGCATTTGGCGAGAATACATAAGAGACACGCTATCATATAAGGGACGAGGAGAATAATGTACTGGAAAATGAATAGGTCATGCAATTCATTTGCGAAGAGCTGGAACAGGCTTTTAAAGAGTGTTACAACGGCAGTGGTGTTAACCTTGATGCAGGTCATTAGAAAGATGAAGCTTTTAACATTGATATTGGCAAACTGGATTTGGGAAAGAAAGGAGAAGAAGGTGCCTTTGCATGCAGCAACAGGTTTGGATGAAATGCCGATGAAACTAATTGCAGTGCTCGGCAAAGAAACAAAAACGACCCTGTATGCTGCTCTAAGTGACACACTGAAGATAAAGACATCCCAGCAAGCTGCCGAGAAAGTAGAACGAGCCTTCTATACAAAAGCAAAGGTGACATCGGTATTGTATAGAATAAACAAAGTAGGCTCAATTACAAGGATGGACTGAGGAGGTACTAGGAGAACTCCTTCAGGCAGGGTCGTAGACTGCCTAAAGATAACTTGTTTGCGGTTACACAATGGCATTTGAAGAACTGTGGGTGGCGTTTTTAGATATCAAAGGGGCTTACGATGATACAAACCACGCTCTGATGGGGGAAATTGTTGAAAAAGAGGACATGGGCACGGAAACGATAAGTTTATTCAAATAGAATAACGTATCAGAATATGGAATAGGAGAACAAGAAGAATAACGTAGCAGTCAAGTGGCAGGCCTTGTGTCGTGCAAAAAGAGTGCTTTTTAAAGGGGACTTGGGTGGGGATGTTCTTTATCACCAGTTCTATTCACGATCTACATCAGAGAGATTGAACGAAAGATAGAGTTGAACGGATTGGGTTTTACGATGTCATGACGGAAGAGGGGTGAATTGGAAGCTAGCTGCATACCAGGATTGATATATGCAGATAGTCAGGAAGGCCTCCAAGACTCTAAGCTAGCTGTGCAAGGGAGCAGATGTTCTGGGATTAAGATTTGGCGCAGAAAAATCAGGAGTCATGCATTTTAATGATGACCCCGGAACAATGACGCTACAAACTTAAGGTTAACTAAGCTAAGCGTACGAGTACCTTGATATTTCGATAAACGATGGCAAAAACTATTTTGCAGTACCACAGAGAGGAAATTGCAAAGAAAGCAAAAAGAAACGCTGCTGCCATGAAAAATCGCATGCTCCGGGGATGTAACGAATATGAAGCTTTTCGAGGAATCTGGAAGGCGCAATTGTACCAGGCTTGACGTTTGCAAACGCTATGCTGGGCTTACCACAACCTCGGCGCTTGAAATAAAGCAGAGCACAGTCGGCAGACTTGCTGTGGTGGCCCACTACTAATGAGGCGGTTCATGGTGATTAGGGATGGCTGGCTTGCTAAGCGCGGGAGGCAAAAAATGAGGTGCAAATAACGGTTGAGGCGAATGAATGAGAAGAGCTGGACGGCAAAGACGTTCAGGTGCAGTATTGATACGACATGGAGGAGAAGAATTATATGGCTTGCAAATAAAAACAAATGTTATGGAGAAGAAAACGATATTAAAACTACCTTGAAACAAAAAAAATTCTTAGAAGATTCCTATTGACAAAAGAGAATGCTGTACTACATGCTGTGCTGGTTTGGAATACACCTGTGAATTGCCATCAGATAATAAGCTAGTTTCTAGACCTGGAACTCCTCTTGGAACAAGGAAGGATCTGTTGGATGTACAAACCTCGAAGCCAGAAGGAAATTCTGTCCTACGAATCATTCCATTCCAAAACAGTTAAACGGGCCATAGCGTTATTGTGATTAGATCCGGCAATAAAGAAATCTGGTCAGCACAGCATGCAGGAAAGTTTTCAGTTGCAGGTTGCACGCTTGCAACAAGCAAGGTTTCCGCAGACAGTAATTTCGGCAGTGGCTGAATCCCTGCTTCAGAAGGTCAAGGGCAAGGAAATAAATGATAACTCAGAGGAGAACAGGAGGGTGAGGCCAGTTGTTATTCCGTACACCCACTGTGCAGCACATAATATGAAGAAAGTCGCTAATAAGTTCAAGGTGTCTGTAGTGTTTTCTGCCCCTCGTAAGCTGGCTACATTGTGTTCCAGGATCAACCTGTGGTGTAAAGCATATTCATATGTTTGTCAGTTGTGAAGAAGGGGTTATCTACCAGATTCCTTTAACATGCGTATATAGGACAAACGGGAAGATGCCTGAATGAACGTTTGAGGGAACACGAACGCCTGCTAGGAAAAGAAACTGGGTTCAGTCTTGCGGTTCACTGCAGCAAATGTAATTGCATGCCTCGGTTACTTGAAACCGTGATTCTGGATAGAAATCGAGGCAGGCCGTGAATTAAAGGAAGTTTTCTTTAGAACCGAAATAGGTTCAGCCTGTGTGAGTGAAGCGTCTGAACGCTCCTTGAGAGCGAACTTGCCTTCTTAGAAGCCCTTTGGTAAATTTTAGTTATTGACCGTGCATGCTTGACTCATTCATCGCCCATGTACTTATTAGTTGTATACTTTGTCAGGAACGGAATATTTTTAGTTAGCTTTTCACCCTGTTTTCGTTTTATCGCTCTTATGATCGTTATGCTATGTCGCGTTGACTCATCTGATTTTCCTGACAATGATTCCGCGCATGCCTGATTCATTTTTCGTCCGTGTTTGTTGTTAAATGCTTCGTTCAGATCAACTGAATATGTTGATATTATTTTTCAGTTCCGTAATCTCTTGGCCTTATCACCTGTGTTTTATCGCTTTTAAGGCCCTTTACACCATGGGACGTTTGACTGCATCTGACTGTTCTGCCAGCGCTCTCGTATTTATTGCGCACGTTTCTGCCCAATAAAGATCAGTAATTGTCATTCAGCGCTCTTTCCTGTCCCATCTTCTTTTCGCCTTCAGGTTATTTCATTTGCGCTTTTTCACATCGATACAAACCCACGATGGATGGAGCTTTATAGGGCGGCTGAGACTAAAATTCAAAAGGAAACAACTTTTTTACAATTCCATAGGTACTTCTTGTGGCTAGGGCTGGGTGCTTGAGGATGAAATGCTACCGAAAACAACTTGACAGCACAGGTGACATTTGCAGCTGCTGCATGCAAAGCAGGGAAACGATTGTTATTATAGAATGTAACACCGACACTGGGATTCAAGAAGCACTGAGGTTTCGGGACTTTGATGGCAGGCTAAATTATGGAACAGTGAATCAATTAACAGATGACTTGAGGACTGGTGGAAAAAGTCAAGTGTTGGACTGTGCTGACGAAAGAATCAGTTAACCTTAAAAATATTGAGCACTCAACGTATTACGAGCCACAGGTGACCGTTCTCGCCACCCCGTTAAAAATGGATGCTAATCATTGTCTATATATATCTGGAGCAGGTTGGGATCCCTATAGCAAACTGAGTAAAATGCAGAGCAACTGAGGTCCTTTTCCTGCTGCGCTCTGTGTTCAGCATGGGTTACTACTATATGTGCTTCACTGTTATATCTATAGGCGTCGGAGAATGACATCAGTTAGTTCTTTTTTAGATACGTTCATAACTCTGTGTTTCCTTGGGATAACCTTCATCACATTTAGCACAATCCTCTCATCAGTAGTCGACAAATGATTAATTTTTTTTTATTTTATTGCTGCATACCACCTCTTTTTCTGTTGGGCGGCAAATTTATTTTTCGCCATTGCAGATTTTGAGCGAGCACGAGGAAGTTCCACCTTTTATAGCGTTTTGATCCGGCGAGTTCAGGTGACTGCTGCGGTTGCTGCAATAAATATTTTTCCTCACCTCACATCGTTCTCGCTGATATCAAGCTAGACCGCTATCCTCTTCGAAGGACAGACGGGGCCCCATCCGTCGCCAAAAGTAGACGGACCAAGAGAAAACGCGGATTATTGCTGTTCTCACTGGGCGGCGCTCGCGTTAGCTTGGTCTTCAGGAAGCGGTCTGTTTACCTGCCGGATTGCTTGCGGAAATTTTGATTCATCAATCTTTCCGTGAGGGCAATAAGGCTCGCGTTCGAGGATTGGCTTGCTTACACCTCGCCCCTTCTGCTCTTTCTCTCTCTCTCTCTCTGTGTGTGTGTGTGTGTGTGTGTGTGTGTGTGTGTGTGTGTGTGTGTGTGTGTGTGTGTGTGTGTGTGTGTGTGTGTGTGTGTGTGTGTGTGTGTGTGTGTGTGTGTGTTTCGGACAGCAGCGCCGCGTCTAGCTTAAAAAGCCGTTTGGATGTTTTTCAGTTTTGTTTATTTTTCCACAATTGTTTTTTCTGAGAGACGTTGAGCAGTGACAATTCTCAAGGGGGCGCGGTGTGCGTACACGGCTCATTTGGAGAAACAGAAAGGTCGGAGTAAACTGGCGCTGAGGCTACAACAGCCGCGACGCTGTTTATGCGCTCGTCTCTAATGTTTATAATTTGAAGTTGTATCGCGCAATTTTTGCCTTCTTTATTTTTGTTCTTGCTGCGCCATCCATCGCGCTGATGAATGGGCCACGGATAAACACGTAAATAACCGATGTGGAACAAAAATCTTGGCGCAGTTTTTTTTTTTTTTTTTTTTTTTTTGCAGCCTTCTCAAACTAAAACCTCGTTTTCATAAAGGATCCTTGGCTGGAACTGAGGAGGGAAAACAAGAGACCACCATGCAACGATGGCTGAATTTAATAGCTGCTCTTGCAGAATGGCTACTGAGGCGTCTGAGAGCTGCACCCGGAGGTACGATGGTTCGGTTGAGCCTAATTTGCACCGGGTCAGTTTTGGTCGCTCGATATTATTAGGCGCCGCCCTTTCACATCATCAATGCTGCCTTAAAGTCGCCGTGTGGATGCGCACGCATCAAACTTGTAACCTCGTTCTCAGCAGCAGTAAGCCATGCTCTGGGCAAGAAGGGTGTGTAAAGAATCAGAAAACTCGACCAGTGAACACCATGCATGTTCGCGTGTTTACAGGGTGGCATAATTATCTCCGTGGCTAAAGTAAACAGGCCCTGAATTCACTTACACGAGGCGAAGCGGGAGCGGCATGATGTCATATGCATCCTCGGGACCTTTTTATGAGTTATGCGATGATATCCAAATGTGCGGCACCCAGGATGTCGATCAGACGCGGACGATTTTAACGGCCGGTTTGGTGACACGGCAGCTGAATGTCGCCAGATTTTGGTAGTTGCCTCGATCATTTATGGCGTTCGGTTGCTGATATTATATGGTTGGGATTTCTGCGCAGTAGGAGTGCAATATGGTGAACCTCGGAGGCTCGAAATTTCCTCCACTACGGCGTCTCTCATAGCCGTTTTGGGACCCCACAAACCAACCAGTTCCAGCTGCTCAACCAAAGCGCACGTTTGGGAGAAGGACAAATATTATTTGGTGCAATTCAGTATATCCGGAAACCCGTTGGCTGCACTTTCTCTTAATCCTTACGGCATGAGGACATTGCGTGCAGCGCGACTGTCAGACAAGCAACAGGGACAGACAATGCTAGGTACTGAGGTACATCTATCTGCTCCTACGCGAATGTGAACTGAGCACATATGCTCAGTTAGGGCCTGCGAGAAAGCCCCTACTCGGCCGGGCAGCTAGGAAGCTTTGTGCCTAAGCCGGTCCAGGGTATATTTGTCTCGGCCGGGCACTTCGATCCCGAGGACATGCAACTTTCAGAGCTCTTCTTCGGAGTTCTCTCTACCTTTCTTCCTCACAGATCTCTGGTAGGCGTCAATGACCGAGCTATGCAGTTTCGATTTTCGCGTCTAACACCGCACCGGCACAATTGTTACACCGGCACAATTGTTTAGGTATCTGTTTCTCCTCTTACGCGTCGCTTTTCTGTCTTGCTTGCGCCTCGTCTGGCTTCGGTTGAAGCGGAACCAGCTCAAACTATTCTCAGTGCTCGAGTTTCTCCTTATTTCTCGGCGCTGGCAATGCAGAGGCGGTGTTTTGCCGTGGAAAGCACACGCCGGTGGCGCATGGTAAGCTCGACGAGCACACAGATTAAGAGCTAGCGCACTTTTGGAGAAGCAAAGACGCTGCTTTCCTTGCTTAGAGCTTGTTAGTAATTTCAAGCTAGAGCATTGAACGAACCTTCAGCATTCATTATCCAGGAGCGCCGCGAATGCCCCAAGCCTTCAACAAGGCAGTGCTTGTTGTCTCGTATGGTCATTTAGTTAGAATAATAATTCTACGTTTATGCTGTGGTTATAGTATTCTACAAACTCCTCATCTTAAATCTCAAAACTCAAAATTTCAAGATCTTAAACTCATCGTAAATTATTTCTTTCTCTATCACCGTTTCAACTTCAATGATAGCATGTCGGGCCAGGCCAGGCCTTTAAGTCAGCACCAGGCCGGGACGTGCTTAAGCGCTCTTAGTGTCGGGCAGGGCCGGGTTCGGGTCTGTAGCAAAGAATCTGGGCCGGGCTAAGGATCATAATTTCGGCCCGTGCACACCTCTATACTCAGTGTTCGCGGAAGCTCAGTGCTGTTTCCATTTTCTTCTTCAGACTTGGAGGCAACTGAACGTTAACAAGAATCAGATGTCGACCCTAGCTTTCAAGTTTTTAAAGCAGCAGAATCAAAATCAATGAAGACGCAGAAAGGACAAGATGCACTGAAAACTAAAATTCTTTATTGGAAGGCCGCGCTTTTTGATTCCTTGTCAAACCTCGTCACATCTCTTGATTTTCTCTAATTTCTTTTTTTTTACACGAATATTGATAATGTGCTTACGCACTGCTCTCCTGTATCATGTATCGTCAATGCTTCCAGGATCTTTCGTGTTAGCCGGTCTCCAGGACTTGCACTTCGTGCAGATTGGGCTTACATGTGCGTGTTTGTTTCCTTTTCGTCGTTTTTATTTGCTTTGCACTCTCTGCAGTGATGTTGCGTGCTCTCTTGTCCTATCGTTGAGGAACATTACTGTTTGCCCTATGTATTGCTTCCACAGGGCAGGGGGATCGCATAGACCAGTACTTTGACACAATCACCGAGTCTTGTTTGGTGTGTGATCTGACATTGCTGTTGTTGTTGTTTTTTTTTTTGCCGGTTGACACGAGCAGACATGCTTGTTGCCTTATTAGGTGCTGAGCAAACAACCCGGACCCCGTGCCTCTTGCCAATCTTCATGGGGTTGTGGGTCAGTTCATGGACGTACGGGATTATCGTCGAATTCTTCATGCAGTCGCTTCTTGAGGTCCTGTTTTTCTTTCTTGAACTCCTTTTATTTTCCGTAACAGGTGTTCAGCTACGCTGCAAAGCATGGGAAAGGGGTAGCCGGCGTTTTGTAGCCGACCTATCTGTCGCTGAGAATTTTGCTCCATCTGGTGGTGGCAGGATTCTTCAGAGCTGAGTGGAGCGCAGCCCTCACAGTTGAGTCACAGTTGCCGTTTTTACGATCTCAGAATGGCTTGACGGGAAAGGAAAGAATTATATTTTGGCCCTAGGCTCATATCTTCAACAGAGATGTCCTGGCAGGAATTCCTGGTGTCTGTCGAGGAATGGCAAGGTACTCTGTGATGGAAACTCCTAGGTAAACTTGAACAAGTAGTGCGAAAAATCTCAAGCACGATATCCCTGAGTTGCTCGCAGTCTGTTCTTTTCTGTCTTACAAAGTACCAAGAAATCATCCACATAACGAAAAATCAGTATGAGGGGAATGTTTCCTTGTATTCTCTTGTCACAAGCTGCCCGGTTCAGATCGCTGAGGAGTGGGGCTACTTTTGATGCAATGCTGACTTGTCCTTTTTGAACGAATGAGGATTCTTCATGTAAGGAAACCGAGATAGGCGTACAGTCCACTTACAGTTGTGCCCAGTTTTGTATATGCCTGCTACAGCAAATATACTCCAGTCGTCCATTCGGCAGACCTCAACGGGCTATCGCCTATTCCGAAAATGCTGACATGCTTGCTTCCAAGTCGCATGAGCTTTTTTGAGAATACCGGGCGCTCTTCGTCATCACACCTCCAAGAACGCTTCCCACTGCGACAAACGCTCTACCAACCATACATCCACGTTAACTGAGTGTTGTAGCAATGCCTTCCGTATGGGTCAGATCTCGTGAAATCAGCCGAATCAGACTGCCTTTAGCTTACACCCCTCGCTCGCTCTGCTACCCATCCCAATTCAGGTTGATCGATTGGGGCCCAGCGCTGCCTGAAATCGCGACGGGTATGTCCCGTGTACGAGGCCTCCGCGTGGTCGTCGTAAATGGCGTTGGCTCCAGTATCGGCTATGCCCACGTCAATGGCGCATCCAGACTCATCGGCCAAACCCTCGTGGCAGAATATCCGCGGTTAATGAGCTTGTAGGGGCTGGAACGAGGGAGCCGAAGGTACGAACAAGTCTCCGGGAAGCCGCAGGGATGTACTGAAGACGAGTTCGGCCGCCGAACAGCCAATGTCACGACGCAGGACGGCACGTAGGCCTAGGAGCACCATAGGGAGGTGGTCGACCCAGTGCTCGCGGTCCAGACGCGCAGTGAGGGCAGCCTTGAGCTGGTGATGGAGCCGCTCGACCATGCCGTTGGCACAGGGATGGTAGATATGGTGCGGCAGTGTTTAGTGCCGAGTAGCCGTGTGAGAGAACTGAAGAGGGCACATTCGAACTCGCGCCTGCCATCCATGGTAACAATGCCGGGGCAGCCGAAGCGAGAAACCCACGCTGAAACGAAAGCTCTGGCAACTGTTGGCACAGTAATGTCCGGAATTGGCACGGCTTCGGGCCAACGGGTGAAGCGGTCTCAGAATATAGTTGTACCCCTGAGAGGGGGGAAGCGGTCCAACCAGGTCAAGATGAATATGGTCAAAGCGCGATCCAGGCGGCAGGAAAGACTGAGGGGGAGTCTTGGTATGGCGTGTCACTTTGGCGGACTGGCAAGCAAGGCACGAGCGGGCCCACTGGTGAACGTCTGTGTTGATGTTCGGCCAGACGTACCGCTGGGTAATGAGCCGCTGCGTGGCTCGAATGCTAGGATGGAAGATGTCGTGGAGGGAATGGAGAATGGCACGATGAAAGGCCTCCGGGATGAACGGTCGCGGTAGAGCCGATGATATGTCGCACCTGAGCGATCCGGGTACAAACGGATGAGGCACGAGCTGCAGACGGAGGGCTCGGGGGTGGGTACGCAGGGCTTGCAGCTCAGGGTCTTCAAGCTGCGCCCGGGCCAGAGATTGCCAGTCCACAGCAGGTGAAGACACACTGATGGTGGTAATGCGTGAAAGTGCATCAGCTGCCTCGTTGTCGGTGCCTTTGATATGTCGAATATCGGTTGTGAACTCCGATATGTAGGCCAGCTGACGAAGTTCACGGGCGACGTACTTCGAAGAGTTCGTACGGAACACATACACCAGAGGCTTATGGTCCGTGAGAACGCAAAAATGGCTGGCCCTCTAAGAAGTGGCGATAGTGTTGGATGGTGGAGTAGCTGCTTGCCATCTACTTCACCATCCAACACTATCGCCACTTCTTGCTTGGAGGGCCAGCCATTTTACGTTCTCACGGACCATAAGCTCTAGTATATGTGTTCCGTACGAACTCTTCGAAGAACTCTTCGAGCTTGTGTGCAGCTGACTGTAGGCATCGTTTGATGTTAGAAAGCTTCGCAAGCGACCCTTTTTGCACCTGTGCGTGCGAGCGTTAGCCGTTCCCGTCGTTCTCCTACGTTACAACATTTGCGAGGCCGTTACGCACGCTAGAGACGCGCTTGTAGTAGCGTCACTAGGGACAATTGGTGCTTGATCTCCGCGTCAGGAGAGCGCGGCCTTCACTGGATGCTGCACGGGGGCGCCCCCGATCACTTGAAGAATTCCGGCGTTTGTTTTGTGTTAATGCGAAGCATATGTGAGTTGGCCCCCAGGATTCCCTCATGCCTGACCTCAGTGGCCGGTGGAGACAGAACGAATGAAGAGGTGAAGAATAAAATACATTTTACTCTTTTGCTTCTGCAGGACGAAAAGAAAGGAGACGGCGATTAAAACAAAACTATTGGAACGGCCGTTATGCACAATGCAGTAATATGGAGCAGCAGAAGATAGCAACCGTAGAGATGGGGGGAGGGAGCGAAGGAGATAAATAAAAGCTCTCATAATATGCTCAGGTTAATCCTCCATCGTCGCTAATGCCCGTATTGCGGTCGAATGAAGGGTAAGATCTCGGGCACTCACTTTCGAGGCATACCGAGCAGACAACCAGCTTTTTTCTTTTTCTTTTTATTGCGTGGGTGCGAGCGGCAAGAAACAGCTTGGTGCAAAAGTGATACACCTGTTCAGTTTGTCAGTTTTCACCCATTTTCACCAATAATAGATAAGCAGAAATAAATCAATCACACACACACACACACACGCACGCACGCACTCTCTCACACACACACACACACACACACACACACACACACACACACACACACACACACACACACACACACACACACACACACACACACACACACACACACACACACACACACACACACACACACACACACACACACACACACACACACACACACACACACACACACACACACACACACACACACACACACACACACACACACACACACACACACACACACACAAACAAACAAACAATCACGGTGTCGCGCAGGCGGAACAGTCCTACGTCTAGGGTCGTTCACCAATCAACCGCGGGGCAGGCGTGCTCGCGCCGACTTTGAGAAAAACAAGAAACACTTTCTTCGCTCCCCCGAGTTGACGGAGCAGAGGCTTGCTGATGGTCCGCTTTTCTTTCTCTCTACGCGTGCCCCAGACTTGCCTATAGCCATTGCTTCGCAGTGCTTGTGTGCTATGGACTCTCCATTATTCAGGCCTGATACGGGAGATGAAGGAAGCGCGGAATCTACGAAAAGAAAGAAAGCAGAGGGAGAAAAAAAAAACGCAGCACATGAAACGCCGAGAATTGAGCGGGCGAAGCGGTGTATAGTGGCCGCCGCTGCCGCGTGCATTTTGCATTAGGACGCGCCCGCCATTAGCGTCACGTCACCCGATACGCGGCGCGCAGGGCGACCGGCACGGCGATGGCTATGGCACCGCCCCCACCACGACCCCGAACTCGTGGCTCCGACATGTCACGGGGGGCTTAAAACACTTCCAGAAATCTTCCTCGCCGCGGGCTGCGATGGGGCGGGGGAAGACCGGTGTGCTGAGGCCGATTTTTGCCGCACGAAACGAATCTCTCTCTCTCGTCGGGCGTATGCCACGTGCGCCATTAGCATAATTAAACTCCTCCCGCGGCCTGCGGTGAGTCGCCGAGGAGGAGTGCGTGCGGTTTTGGCTGTTGCCGTTGACGGCGACGTGTTTTCTGTCCCTACTTCTCATCCCCCCCCCCCCCCCCCCCCCTTGTATTCGGTTTTGCCGATTTTAGTTATTTTTTATTTTCGCGTCACCGGGGCCAAAGTAGGAAAAAGGTCGGACGGGTGGTACTCATTACCCGCGCACTCAGTTTAGTTCATTTGTTCTTGTCTCGTCGTCATGTCGGTGCTTATTTTTTTTTCTATATCGACCGCTCCTTGGGTTTCTCCACTGTTGAAAATCTGCGTTGTCTGCTAACCAGTTCAATAGATTTGTCGGAGAAGCCATATCTGGTTACGACATAAGCAGATTGCAAACACCCTCTTGCCAGTTAGAGCATCCAAGTCGCAGAAAACCGCTTATATGAAGTTTCGGCTCCAATAGATGAAAATGACAGAAGAAAAAAAAAGGAAATGATGCCAAGAAATCTCTGCGTCTCCATTGTTCGGTGGCGCTCCAAGTTGATAACGTGCCTCGGTGTCTCCGGAAAGCGGTGCTGGCCATCGAGGTAACGTGCTAAATAACCTATAAGACGGCCCCTTTCAAAAAGACTGAACCAAAGATGCGCTATGCTTCTTCGGATGAGCCCCCTACCGGTTGCGTAGCTTATCATTTCCGTCCCCTATTTACTTTGTTAATTCGCTATTTTTCCTATTTACCGCAAACATTACTGCAATTGTGGAGACCGTAACACCTCGTGCCCCCGTTAAGGATACGTACATATCTTTTTTTTTTTTTTTTTGCAGGATTGCAACTGATGGCGACATTGCTTCCTGTTAAACGCGCGTATGCACGAACGGTCGTCATTTGCAGCGCGGCCGCAACGCGGCTATTGCAGCAGCGTTGCACGCTCGCGCCTCAGGGCGTGCAAGTGGGGCTTTTACGTCACGACTCACCGGCTAGCGGAATCGAGCGCTTGCGTGACTGTGCTCTTCTTGCTTCCTCCGTGCCGGCGCTTTGTAGTTGTACTCTGAATCACCGATTCTATGCATCGTTGCTAACTCGGCTACCAACCTCTATCAAATATCTACAATTTTGTTTTAGCTTTTAGACGTATTTCGGATATCCACAGCTGTGTACGTCACGTTTAACGTGTATGCTGTACAGTCGTCAGCATTAGAGCGCCCCAGTCAAGTTGTGTGCGGCGGAGCAAACAAAGGGAGGCTGGCTACTCTGTAAGTGCAACAGTTGTCAGTGGAAATAGTGTGTCTACGTGCCTTCTTTCTGGCGCCATCATTGTCCCTAGAACCAGGTCCCTGCTGTAAAATTTCACTTTCATTGTGCGACAGGTCGGTGCTCGAAGGCTCTGCTAGACAGACGTGCTGACGACAGTACAGTGCAAAATGCGGAGCCTTAAGACATCACAGTAACGTGCCGTGGACGTCCCCAGCGGACGATCATGGCCTTCCCAGTATATTCAGGTAATGTTTTATTTAATGTACTTTACACCATGCAATGAAGACTCTTTCCCTATGATGAACCAAGAAGTAATATATATGTCATTATAGCGGATAGGGGAAAATAAATACATGAAAAACATTTATCAACAATTCAGTTAATTGCAATTGCTGCTCATATGCAGAATACCTGCATATAACATCTGCATATAGCAACATAACACCTGTGTAAGAGCACTTGAGTACTACACAAAATTTGTACAGCTCTTCGCTCACCTGTTTACGTTTATATCCGCCCCATGACAGTTTACATGGACTGTTCCTTAGCAAAGTTATCATATTTAACACTGAGACCTTGTATTCGTTTTGTATGCTGTGGAGCAGAGTATCGCAGCTCTAAATACGTCCACGTATAGCAGCTGTCATTTTGTGTACATTGCCCTCCCGCTTAACTCTAATTTGTACGTTAATGCGGCGTACATCGATTGATAATGGTGCAAAATTGGCCTAATCTGGGTCGAAATGAAGAAATCTCAGCTTTTTCCAACAGCTGGAATTAATATGAATCTGATATGGATTGCCACTCTCAGCAGCCGTTTTCGTTCGGCACTTTGACAAGTATGTAAAAACAAAAATGATAGCAGAGGGGCTCGGACCAATTCAGTTTAAATGTGCATGGTTCCGCCAAAGTAGCAAAAGTGTCCTAAAAATAAATGGCTGTGTAGATGCGTGCGATCACTGTGATGCGAGCGGTGCAGTTATGCAAAGCTATCCAGAGCGTTATCGATAGTTCGGCGAACTATCGGTGCCACAACTCATTGTAATATAAACTTTGTTTTGGGGGTGAGTTCTTAGAAGGTAACTATAACAGGACTCTTCAGTCCACGCGTCAATGAGCTGTGCGGGCGCACCTGATGGACGCGCCACGTGGCTCCCCTGATCCGAGCCGAAATCGGGCGGAATTATTATTGCGAAAGTAATACTACTCTAGGTTTCGAGCCTTCAGCGTAGCGCGGCGGTAGCCACGTATTACCCACGTGACGCTGTGACGTCACACCCCACGTGACACTAGGGTGAGAGCTGGGCTGCCAACTCAAGCGGTCGGCAGGAGCTGCCAACTTGGGTTTCTCGTTTCACATGCATGTGACGGTTATGTCAGAATCAGCCTGCTAGGACCCTGGCATTCACGTTACCCCTATAAGCCACTAAGACACGTTCATATGGGTTGGTTAAAGCGGGGCTTTATATCTGGGCTGAGGAAGAAGAAAAAGAGAAGAACGCTCGGTCACCCGCAGCTAATGCTTAAGCCGCGTTCAGACTACGTGCGCAACGTACGTATCGTTCGTAATGATCGTAAGCGTAAGCGCAAAAAACGTAACGTGTCTGTTCAGACTGCTGTCGTATTGAGCGTAAAATACGCAACGTACGCAGCCAGCGTGGGCGTAAATGTCGGAGGACCCGCGACTTTTACGTCTAGCACAGATACGTCTGTTACGCGCGACCAATGCGCACTGCCGTTTCGGTTTTCCCTTTCCGGTCATGGGGCTTCCGGTCCTCCCAGATTTCGCGCGCAAACCACTACTAGGCGACATCATCCAACGCTCCTACTTTGCTGCAGTGTCTCGGCTCGCCGGTGTTATTGGTGTTGTGTCGGTGATTGTGTCTGTCCGCAGCTTGATCATGTGCAGTGCGGAATCTTCGCTGTGGAATTATCAGCCTCTCATAAAAAAAAGTTAGGCAGAGGCCGGCTCTCTACTACGAGTAGCTGAAATCGCACAGAGAGAAGTGCAAAACGATGCCTGGCTGCAAATTGCCAGTGCGCTGAGTCAAAGTAGTAAGTGGTTTATCAATCCGTTTTTTCATGCGCGAACAAGCTCTCAACAAGCAAATGTTTCCTCTAGTTTAGAAAAGTGAGGTTATGGAGGCGGGGGATGTCCGCTTCATCCCCGTGCATTCTCGCAGCCCATCGGCTCCGTTGACAAGTGAGGAAACAGTTGGCCTGCAGCGAAAGGCCGATGCGGGGAGACGTTGCGGTCGGGCCGCAGAACGGAGCTGGTACGGACTCGTCGAAGTTTGAAAGAAGCTCACCGTAAAAGAGAAAAAGAAAACAGCATTTTCTGAGGGGGGACGAGGTTCCGTGGACGTTTCCGTGTCTGCCGCGCGCCCCGGCTCATTGTTTGGAGTCAGTAGCACGGCTTTTGAGTCACCGCCCCGGCCCGTCTCCAAGATCGCTCCGGGGCACTGGTAAAATCGCAAGCAGGGATGCAGGCGGACCGTACGCCTGATTTGGTGCGAGAGAGTGCGATCACGGGACACCGAGCAGGAGTGCGCGATACGTCGACAATGAGAACGGGCGCGTGAAGAAATGTGCGAAGGAGTGAGCGGTGCGTCAGCACGGTGAGCGGACGTTTGAAAACTGTGTGCGAACGTGCGTGTGTGAAACGAAGTGCATTTATAATCGAGTTGTTAATTGTTAATATACCCATTGTTCTTTTTCGTATTTTATTTGTGTGTCCAGTCTTTTCTTTCACATCTCATTTTGAGCTTGAAGAGCCCAGACCTCCGCTATCAGCCGCTTGCTAACCGGCGCCATGTTGAGAGCGCTGATTGGCCGGTCGTAAAGAACGCATCTTACCGAACGGCCCAGTGTGAACATGCGCGGTCGCAAGCTACGTAAACGGGAGTTCCAGCCACTATGCGCACTGCGATAAATACGATACTTACGACGGATGCGCACGTAGTCTGAACGCGGCTTTACTCTCAATATTTGGTTCAGCAGCGTTGAACCCTTGGCATGCTTGCCGACGTGCGTACTTTTCCGAGTTGAGTTGCTGCTTTCAAAATTTGGCTCTGGTTTAGCTCTTGTTAAACTGGGTTGAATTGCCTTTTCATGGCTGCGCTTATGGTTCAGCATGTAGTGTACCTCCTTCCCTAGTCCGTTGTTTTTTTTTCAGTCCGTGTCCATGGCCCCCTGGCAGGAGCTGCCAATTTGGGTCTCTCAACGTCAAACGTGGCCCGGACGACGCGACGGGCTGAAACCTGGCGCTGTATTGCTAACGCAATAAAAACAGCAGTCGAGACCGGTTATTGCGCCAGGCGAGCTCAGTGGTACGGAACGTTCGGTGTCAACAAGCGAGCTGTCTGGGTTACCCAAGAATTGTCAACAATTTGATACTCGCAAGCGCGTCATTGCTCAAAAGCTATGTAGATTTGTTGTTGTTTTTTTTTTTACGTGAAATTTTAATCTGTTTTGGAACGTCGCACCACACAAGCTTCCTCGTAGACGTTGCCGATGTTTCGAATGCAGAAACCAAGACGGACAGGAAGTAGCTGCAAGTGTACGAAATGCGTTGCTACAAATTTCTATTGCTCATTGTGGTTTAAAAATAATAAAAAAAAACACCACCAACAAATTTGCTGGTATGGCGTAACTACATTTACTTTTGTATATGAGCGTATTTACGGACATAATTCGTGACTTTAACAACGGAATAAAAAAAGTACACATAACTAATACGAGCTACTGATAGGTATTGTCATGTAGTGGTGACAAGGTCGACGACACAAATGAAGGGGTCGATGATTGCACTGAAGAAACTCTTTATTGGGCTGACCTGCGCCCGCAAAAGAACTAAGCAACTCGGCTGCGGCGATAGCAACAAACGTGCTCGTCGATCGTCGAACAAAGAATGCCCGTCGCACTCGTCAACGCTCAATTTAAAGGCTGCTCAGAACAATCTAGATAACGTCGAAATTGATACCAGCACAAGCTGGAACATTGTAGAAAGACACCCGAGTGGCCGGAACCTTCGAGACAGATCTCGGTGCATCTTGCGCTACAACGAAACTGATAAAGGTGTGACTCGCGACATCGAGCATTAACAAATAAAGAATACGGAATTGATACGCGGTCCAGAATCAGAGTGGTAAGCCTGTATGCCGGCGGCTGTTAAAAAACAACAAATACTGTTTTGAAGGTTTCGCGGCAGTATAAATGTTTTGGCAATATCACTGGCCGGCAGCGGCATAATTATCTACAATACTATCAGTATTATTATCTGTAGCAGTACTATCATTGGTACCAGGCTAATAACACTGTCAATTGCACGACCGATATTAGCACTATCGATAGTGGTATCGACATTATTATCGATAGTAGTACTATCTACAGCATTTTCACACTACCGATGGGTTAAAAAAAACTAGTTATTTTACCGATCACCATCCTGGAACCATCGCTGCGTGCAGCGCACCTCTGATATCCGCGGTGTTCGCGAGCATTTCTGCATGTAACGCATAGTTTAATAAAAAAGCACCATATATATATTCGCAGGGCACTTCGTAGTGCAGCCTCTTCGTACTGTGAATAAGGTTTTGAACTAATCTGCCGAGATTTTTTTTTTTTTACAAATAATATCATTGAATTGCGAAGCTAATCCACAGTTGACAACAAAGCTTGCTGCAAAAAGAAATATATTGATATCCTTGTACTGTCGCATTTAGCAGCTCCAGGACGCCTGTCCAGATGTTGTTCATCGTGTGACGTTTGTGGGCATTCCTGCTGGACATAGCTAGAAGCTTTGATCATGTTGGTCTGTAATGTTGGTGGTTGCCAGGAGGCATGCTGTCCGGGTCAGCAGCAAGAGGAACATCCACTGCAACCCAAATAAATCACGCACTTCTGCGTCCCGAATTGGCTCTCTTAGCCATCAGGAGCACCGTATAAATGGCTGAATATCATGTATTTCGATTAACAAGCACTGAATGACCCTATGTGAAGAGCCTATCTCTCTGATACAACTTACCGAACGAGGTATTTGTATAAAAGCAGCTGGCACAGCACCATATTATGTCTAGAAGGCTTACAGTGCTCACGAATGTTGACTCAGGAAAGAAGGTTGCTCAGACTGCAGAATCAGTTCAACGAAATATCACTACTTATACCACAAGGTTCAAATGCCGCACTGCACAAGCTGCTGCTGACTAAGAAAACGATTTCGGGCCTATAGAGTAATGCTTGCAGTACCAATCTTTGGGCGGAAAATTTTGATAGAAAAAAAAATCGCTGTACTGAACCTCTTCAGTTATTAGGAAAAAGTAAATAAACAGAAAACTATAAATAAAGTATGCTTTTTTCTTTTCTTCAGTCACAAAAGTGAAATTCGTATTCTTTGTCAGAAGGTATTTTCCAACATGTTTTTGAATGTATTTAGCCATATACTAGAGTACACGTAATTTATTTTTTCACCACATTAAGCACCTGTAAAGCAGTTGTTCGTTTTCCGCTGCCGATGTTCTGTTGTCGGCGTATTTTCATTAGCTCTTTATGCTTCGAGCTTTGATGTGTTAAACCGTTGCTTCAAAGAGTCCCGCGTGACATACTTCTCATGTTTTTCATGCTCGAGTTCGGGTAGGCGCCGAAAAAAATGTCGTCCTAGGGGAACGCTTCCTCATTGCTTACACACTGTCATCTTTTCACAGTGGTTCCGACGACCTCCGGCGCTGCATGGTTATACACAAAAACAATACACACACAAGATAATTAAACCAGGACGTTAACACAGATGATGCGCTCGCTACCAACTGCCAGGTTTTCTGGTACGAAGAATAAGAAAGCTTCACACAAAACGTGGGGTTGCAATATGAAGAAGGAAACAAAAGATTCAGAAAAAATGAACGAAAATAAAATGAAAATAATAACAAATTAGGTCTAACGTTTTCTCACATTGTCCAAACGTCTTGTCACATTGTCCAAACGGAGAAGTATCACCTCCTTGCTGTTGAGCGCCACCGACGGAACACTCGCGCATTCCCCTTGTAATTATTTGTCATTATTTTCATTTTATTTTCGTGTATTTTTTCGGAATATTTTGTTTCCTTCTTCATATTGCAACCCCACGTTTTGTGTGAAGCTTTCTTCTTCGTACCACAAAAACTGGCAATTGGTAGCGAGCGCATCATCTGTGTTAACATCCTGGTTTAATTCTCTTGTGTGTGTATTGTTTTTTGTGTATAACCATGCAGCGCCGGAGGTCGTCGGAGTCGTATAGCCAACTAGCCCGCACGCAGTACTACTGAGCTTTCACTGTGGTGCACTAATTTCTGTTTTAAACCGGTACACGCTGGAATCGCAGTCATTGCGCCGTGCTTCTTGCACGCATCACATTGACTGCGTCATCATCGTGAGTGGAGTTAAGTTCAATCCCATGGCATCACAATACTTTCATTACCTAGGAAGAGGTGGATGTTTCGCTTTCGCTCTGGAGCTTTTAGGTCAGGATTTTTTTTTATTTTTTTTTATCGGGAACAAAATACTTCAGAGATGTGTGTTCTTTAAATAAGTTCACTTTTCAATTTATCGTAAAGATTTAACCTTCAGCACAAGTCAAGCATAACAAAACGGTGCCATTGTTTTATAACAGTAGTGCATGTCTCTTTCGCGCATTAATTTTTTTTGTCTCCTTGAAAGATAGCTTCGCTGTGAACACACGTGCACATACAAATGCGGCCTCATTACCATTTCACGAAGGAGGGCGGTAGCCAGGATCTGTATCCTTCGTTCTTATTAGTCGCCAGTTCCACCTTCGATACTGAAGCTGGTGTCTTCTATTGCATCGACCATGCGTCATGTAAGTTGTAATTATAAATGATCAAATATGGCAGAAGGATGTACCTGGAAAAGTTCGAAACAAGTCCCCATTTGTTTTATTTTCTTTTTTTTTCTGCTGTGTTAGGTTGTGTTGCGAGCCGTGGAATCGCGGCTGAAGAAGCACGCTGCCGGCCGGCGCCCAATGCGGTTACTAGAAGCACCGATCGCTGCGGGACATGACCTAACCCACCTGCCTTCTGCACTGCCGCTTGTAGTTGCCGGCAGCCGGCGAGAGATGGCGCCAGCTACCGCCGCCGCAGCGCCAAGTGCCGCAGTCCCGGTGGCGACTCGAAATGCGTGCAGGCGTCCTCTCGCCCCGGCCGAACTTTCTGCGTTTTCCCTCCACCCTGTGTTTGCCGCCGACTGTCGTTCTGCTTTCTCGGCTACGTACCCCAGTTCGCTATCGGTGCAACCTCACAGCGCGTCGCTTTTCTGCTCTCGCTGCTCTCCGATGATAAAACCGTCCAGTTTTGTTCTCCATATTTCGCCAAACCCTGGCTCCTTGTCCAACCACCTTTACGTGTTTTTCCTTCAATGCGCTTTTGGCATCATAC
Organism: Amblyomma maculatum; assembly: GCF_055883805.1. Lineage (NCBI taxonomy): Eukaryota > Metazoa > Arthropoda > Arachnida > Ixodida > Ixodidae > Amblyomma > Amblyomma maculatum. Next base: position 314,296,055 of record NC_139344.1, on the reverse strand, counting down.
CCAGTGGTTACCGAGGTGTGAAGCGGTAACGTGAAACTAGAAGAGTGAAAATGTGCGTGGGCCAGCGTCGTCTCAGCCGTTGACCGCCTTGCCTCGGCGCTGCTCATGACCGGGCTAGCCGCGTAGTGGAAGTTTGCAGTACTGACCGACATTGTGTCCTGATTGTTTGGTAAAGAGCAGACACTACCATCGGGCCCAATTGACTGTAGCGCACCAAGCGGCCGGTGCTTAGCGCATATCCGCTTTCGGGCGCACACTTTGAATGCCGAAATGCACTGCGGCATGGCAGTTTGAATGCTAGCAAGCGCCCTTTGTTCTATACGGTGGGTATTTATTTTCAGCATTGAAATATAAAATGGGGTCACGGTTACTGGCCATCAACGTAGCTGCGTCAAAGGCTTTGCCGAACAGGAGCTCTGTGAAATTAACATTTATTTTGCTTCATACAAAACAAAACCGATACAATTCTGTCACAATTTGGTGTGTAAAAGCAACCGGGAAAACAGACAAAACGTAGGATACATCATCCCACGCGTACATTAAAAAAAAAAAGTGAAAAAAAAAGAAATATTGCGCAATGCAAGAAACAATACATAGGTAGACAAATGTAGCATTACATGCAGATATACAAAGTATGGAAAATGATTCATAAGAAAATAGACATACACTATGCTCACAATACGCTTGCGGTTCCCTCTGAGTACCCTGTATTTTATTTTAAACACATATTACACTTAAGTCGTCTTGGGTATTATGCCATCGGAACACCATTGTTTTCAGCTTAAATGCGCACCCTTTCCTCACACCATCATGTGCTTTTGGGTACGACCTTGGCAGCAAAATTCCAGCAGATGGTCACGTCTTTCATCCTCAGCATTACATTTTCCAGAAATTTTGAACGGTTTCTTAACACAAATATGTTGTAAGCCCGAAATAAGCTGGAAAACATTCAGGCTTATGTTGCAAAGTGCATTGCATTCATTTTACGACGAAAATATAACTAGAACTCGTTAAAGTTGTAGCCAGAATGCACTGCAGTTTCAATATAAAAATTGTTCCTCTATTATGCGCGTCGTTACACCCTGGGTCTGTTTGGGACGGTATTATAAACCAACTAAGCTTAGCTTGCAATGTTTTCACATGGTCAATTTGTTGGAACCTGAAAATATGCACTGATATTAAAATTTCAGGAAACATTAGGGACATTTATTTCATGCCCATTAACACATTTTTAATGTTTATTAACAATTATATCGTTGATATGTGCACATTAAGTGACGTGAAATGGCCGAAAGTGAAAACTCAAACCTATTGACTCTTGGGATACGGAAGATTGCTCCGAACCTCTTGCACGTATGCTGCAATTGTTTCACCGGGCACAAAGCAGAGACAGGCGGATCCTGGCATAAGCTAGTGAATTTACAGTAGAAGTATTTGTCATCGTGATACACCTTTTACCGAAACTGTGTAATCAGGTTAAACGTGAGAAAGCTGTAAAGGAATAAAATTACGAACATGGCCAATATGATTTGTCGAATCTCGCAAATATATATATCAAGCTACACGGCGAAGATCCCTATCAGTAATTTTTAAGCATTGCTCCATTTCCCAATTTTAATCTGGTTTTAGAAGCTGTATTGACAGCCGACTACGCGTTTCATTCTATAAACACTATCTGATACACGAGCGGCAATAACACGTTAGAAGCAATGAAGATAAATGCGCTGGTGGAATGTTTTCAGAAACGGAGAGGACGGAATTATCGGCGCACCACTTCGTTAGTATCAAGCTGTTTTAAACACCTCGGCGTTGTCTTTAAGCGCATTCCCTTGCTGCGCTTACGTGTGCAACGCATTTTTTTCGTCGCAGATGGCAATCGTCCGACACACAAGTTTCTGGTTTTTCAGCTTTTTGCACGTTACCTTTTTTTTTCTTGCCGTCTTAACAATAACGGTCTTCCAATTTTTTAACGGTATCACTCGAGCATCGACCGTTCGCAGCGCCCTATGAATGAACGAATCGGCAAACGAGAGTTGCCGCTGTTACGTTTGTGGGTCGCGCGCCCCTCGGTAGCGTTGGCCTGGCGGCTCCGTGGACGGCGGACGGCATCAAAGGTGCCAGCAAAGACGAGGCGTCTTCTAACGAAACAACCTTTACTGCAACATCATGAAGAAACGGGCAGTGAAGCTGACCCGGAGAGATTACAGACACTCTCACACAGCTGGTGTCTAGCGTCGTGCCAACGGCGCGTCAAAGTAGTCTCTCTGAGCGGAGTCGGCCGCTGCTTTTTATAGGTTTTCCCGTTCACAGGGAAAGGGTAAACCCTCACAGGAAAGGGAGAGCCAAACATGTTGGTTCACGACGAATGACTCAATCGCAGGTGTTCCGACCTCATCTCCTCCACCTCCTGCAGACAGGAGAGGGCGACGCACTTTCCCTCGAGCTCCAGGCTTGGCCAGCTTTTGCACACACACGCACGCACACACATTTGGCGCGTGGCAGGAACACGCTGAGACTTGTCGGCGGGAGGAAGCGTTGCGCGGCCGATGAACGGCGTCTAAATGGCCGATCCGCTCGCGGTTCTGCCTGTTGCTGTGCGGTGGCCGCGTCAGCTGTCCCACTTCTCGGTGGAGAAACGTAACAGACTGCCCCGCCGGGGAAGGGAGATCCCGAAGGGCAGGGGACTGCATCCGCTGTCCGGAGGGATCGGGATGTTGCTGCTAGTCGGGGTCGTCCGACTCAGCTTCTCTTGAGCTCAAACAGCCTGAAGAAGTCCTTGGCAAGTCCGGTTTCCAAGGCACTCTGCAACTTGTCTTCAGGAGAAATTTCTGACAACCTACAGCATCACAACCACGCTAAAAACTCAACCGTTCAGCCAGCAAGCACGGCACAAACTTCACTAAGTTTTGCCAGACTATTTCCCTCTTATGCCCCCATCTACATTAAAGGGCAGCTTAGCAGCACTTGGAACGCGTCCACAAATTTGAAAATCGCATTTTCAAAACAGCACTTCATACAAAGATAATACAATACAAAGGTTCAAAATCCTATGTCAGGAAGAAAAACAACAAGAAGTGAAAACTGAGGCTTCTTCTCACGTTATGGGCTTCGACTTAAGCCCTCGTCGTTACCGTTGAGATCACCCTTTCCACTAAAGCTTCGGCTGTCCGTTTCACGGAACAACCGTACCTTCCTGTTTCTGTGCGAAGAAACACATGAGCATGAATCACTCACATTTCGGAACAACCTATCCCTCTCCTTACGTGTGGCACACCAGTCACGCGATTTCTCGGCACGGGCGCATTTGTGCCTTTGGGATAGTAGCTTTCTTTTTCGCGATAGCTTCAATTTGCTCCATTGTTTCTCGCGCCTGCCTTTCCGTTTTTTTCTGCGGCAGCACTGGAACACAGGTTTTCTGCTTTCTTTTTGCAATCTTTGGAGTTTGCTCTCCTTACGATGGCAGCATTCTTTCTCGCGCCTGCCCTTTCGCGTTTTTCGTCGGCAGCGCTGGAATACTAGCCTTCTGCTTTCTTTTTGCAACCGTTTGAGCTTGCTCTCCATACGACGGCAGCAATCTTTTTCGCGCCTGCCCTTCCGCGTTTTTCGGTGGCAGCACTTGAATACTCTAGTCCTACTTTCTTTCGGCGCGAGCTCTGGCAAGCTAGCGGTCAACGTTCTAGCGGTAACCGGAGCTAGTAGGACACGGGTGTCGTCGAAGTGCGGCGCCGCCTCTGCATCGCGGCCCGCAGCGCAGGACTCACTTTCAGTCAAGTCCGAACGACAACAACGGCTGACTTCAGTCGTGTCAGTCCCCCTTCTAGGCATTTGCTCTGGCGGCTCGCCACTCAGTGCGTCGCCTCGTTCAGAGCTAACCGGAGCAGGATCAAGCTCCTGCGACAGCTGGGGCGCTTCGGATAGCGTGAGGGTCATGTGCGCTACGTCCACGTTCGCACTGGGGTTGCTTTCGCGAATACAACCTAGCGTGGTATCAGAGCACGAACCATTCTGACTCTGCTCTGGTCGCTCGCTGTCGCCTTCGCAAGTCTCGCTCTCTACAGCATACGCGCACTCCTCGTCGGTCTGCCCTGGCTGATCACAACTCGCGGGCTGCGCAGTTTCCCTGATCGGCACTTCGTTTTTCTGCGTGCCCTGCTCTACGACACAGCTGATTTCGGAAACCGAAATTTTCTCATTTCCTAGCTGATTTCCATTTCCGCCACGCTCTAGACCAGCTTCTGCTTTCGACTCGAGAGACGGTTCAGTTACTACCAGTTCCCCACACTCATATGATGGAACTGTATCTCCTGCAGCTACTTGGGTCGGCATGCAGTTCACCTCGCTTAACGGCGTCACTTCGGACTTCTCGCCGATTAAGCCTGTGCTAACCGTCTCAGCTAGTGGCTCGACCAAGGTAACACGATGCTCTTCTGTTCGAGAATCGGTCGGCTCACTACTGCGGTCACGTTGCTCGGCCGCTTCCCCAAGCTGTTTCTCACACTCCGGTGCAAGTTCGATTTGCTCCGGAATTTCCGCACTGTCTAGCCATTCGCTTACAGCGGCTTTCAACTGATACGCCAAATCAAAGTACGACTTGTAACAATTTTTCTCGCTCTCATATCTCTTCCTAAGATCATGAGGCGTTATCTGATATCGTATCAGCAATGACTCTTTTAGTTCATCGTAATTTTTCAAGCGGTCGCCAACCAATCGCTTGATTTCTTCCGACGCTTCAGCGGAGAGAAGAGCTACCAACATCTGCGCCCAACTATCTCGCTCGAAACGTTTACTTCTGCAGACATTCTCGAAGTCTGCCAAATACTCGGCCACATCCTCGGCAATGAGGAACGGTGGCGGACCATCTCGCGGTATTGAACCGTTACACTGAATGGCATTGCAAGCTTTAATCCTTTCCACGCTCATTCTATGTGCTGATATCTCCAGCTGCATCAGTTTCCTTACGCGAGCGTCCTCTTTCTCGAAACGTTCCCTACGTTCACGCATCTCTTTCTCGTGACGTTCCCTGCGTTCACACATCTCTTTCTCGTGACGTTCTCTACGTTCACGTTCCACTTTCTCGTGACGTTCTTCTTGACGTTCGTCAATGATCTCAAGGCATTCCAAAAGCTCGTCATCTTCAGCTTCCAATGCAAGAATAGCCTTTAACACTTCTGGTTTTCTGAGTTTGTCTGACAAATCCAGACCCAACTCCTCCGCAAGCTCCAGCAATTTCGGTTTGCGCAACGACTTCAAATCCAAATTCATGGCTGTTCCGAGTGCTGCCTTCTCTACTGCCCACTATTGCCTTGCTGCAATTAACCCAGCAACAACGACAACACAATTACCAGCTCTGTTCTCTACTTAACAAAAGCCTGGCAAAACTCAGTAGAAGAAAGTCCCGCACTCACCAAACCTCGCAGCCAAGAATCCAACGCAGTCGTTCCGCTGCAGGCAACCAGTCATCACACAGGGCTCGTTGCACTGCTCCCGCCTTTCCGCTGAGCTGCTTTGACTCACGAGTCACGCCTCGGACATCTCCGCTCTTCCCACCAGATGTTGCACCTCGGTCAGGCCTGGCTCGTTTCACCGACCACGGTCACTGCTTGGTCGTCCTCGTCTCTCCGCTTTCCGCTGTTCACCAGTTGTTGGACGACGGTATCGCCTGGCTCGTCCCTCCAACCACGATTACGGCTTGGTCGTCGTCATCCCACCGCTGTTCACAATTGTTAGGTTTGGCGCGCGTGGGCCTGGGGTTGCGTACCGCTGCGGCGCGCGGCCCCTCGGTAGCGTTGGCCTGGCGGCTCCGTGGACGGCGGACGGCATCAAAGGTGCCAGCAAAGACGAGGCGTCTTCCAACGAAACAACAACCTTTACTGCAACATCATGAAGAAACGGGCAGTGAAGCTGACCCGGAGAGATTACAGACACTCTCACACAGCTGGTGTCTAGCGTCGTGCCAACGGCGCGTCAAAGTAGTCTCTCTCAGCGGAGTCGGCCGCTGCTTTTTATAGGTTTTCCCGTTCACAGGGAAAGGGTAAACCCTCACAGGAAAGGGAGAGCCAAACATGTTGGTTCACGACGAATGACTCAATCGCAGGTGTTCCGACCTCATCTCCTCCACCTCCTGCAGACAGGAGAGGGCGACGCACTTTCCCTCGAGCTCCAGGCTTGGCCAGCTTTTGCACACACACGCACGCACACACATTTGGCGCGTGGCAGGAACACGCTGAGACTTGTCGACGGGAGGAAGCGTTGCGCGGCCGATGAACGGCGTCGAAATGGCCGATCCGCTCGCGGTTCTGCCTGTTGCTGTGCGGTGGCCGCGTCAGCTGTCCCACTTCTCGGTGGAGAAACGTAACACCGCATGCGCACGAAGCCCAGGCCTGGTGGTGAAAACATATCTACAGATAGGCATAGTCAGCAAGTGGGATGCCTAGACAGGCATTCCATTGGCGTTTGCCGCAGCCAGGGCGCGCTGCGTTAAGGCCTTTTGGGCCTCGAGGGCGCAGCAACCGGACAGGGTTGGGGATAAGGGTGGGTTTTTCTGGCAGGCCCACACCATGTGGTAGTTGTCAGACACCTCCCCACAGTGCGGGCACTGCCCGACAAATTGGGGATCAAAATGTTTAAGAGTGACCGGGCACAACATTGTATTGGTCAGCAGGTGCAGGAGCACCCGCTCGTTAGCATTCCCCAGCCCTTTGCACAGGGTAGGGAGAGTTTGGTGCGTTGTCTGTAATATTCACTTAATTCTTTAAATTTGTAAGCTGGGTTGAAATCACAGTCCTGGTCCGCGTCGGATCCCGTGAGAAATGCTCGGAGAGAGAGCGCGCGGGCGGCGTCGTCGGCTGCCTCATTCCCTTGGAGACCTTGGTGACCTGGAGCCCAAACGAGAGATCAGTACGCGGGATCCGAATTTCGACTACAATTTTGGTAGGTGCGGCAAGCTATAGAAGAGCAGTCCACCCCTGCTGGACGCTCCGACAAGCCCCTCGCGAGTAGGGTATTATGTATTTGGAGGAGGAGCCAGAGGCTGCGAGGGCTATGGCAACCTTGTGCGTGGGTCGGTGGCCTTTAACATGAGGCCGTCTACTGTTTTGCCCTTGTGGATGACCGCGGTTGTGTACCACCCCCTAGCGTTCGGGCTGGAGACGTCCACGTAGAAAACTCCTGGTTTGCTTGCATAATGGCGGTCCAAGGCTTTCGCACTCGCCGTCCATTATGGTCCTCTTTGTACATGTTGGCGGGGAGACATGGAGGGCGCGTCTCCATTTTTCGGGAATGCGACGTCTCTCCTCTGTGAGTTGGGTGTGTTGGATGTGAAGTCGGGCAAGAATACGGCGACGTGACTTTGTTAGACGTGTGTACTGGTTGGTGAGGTGGGCCTTCCGAAGCTCCTTGAAAGTATTCACTACTACCATCGCCATGAGAGGTGGAGACCGGGAGGTCCATTGCTCGTTTCATGATTTTACAGAGGATAACTTCAAGAGTACCCTCCTCCTGTTTCCGTAGGTGAAGGGAGGGAGTCGAATACAATATTTGACTGGTCACGAATGCGTTGGCCAGCCGCGAGGCATATGCGGCCGCCGTCGTCTGCTAGGCTGTTCCTGGAGCTGCGCATAGTTCCCGACCCTTTCCTTCGATCGTAACGGGAATACGCGACGCCGATATTCAGGAGAAGCCACGTGACGCCCAGCTGCAACCAATGCACTCAGCGACTATAACTATCAGAAACCTCTCTTACCAGCTTCGCTGTGATATCAGCTGGGATGCTAGGTAGTGCGGTAACCAAAGGAAAGAGTCGGGGGCTACGCGCAGCTCTAGGAACAGCCAAGCAGACGACGGCCGCCGCGGCCTGGGCTTTGCGCGCATGCGGCAACTCCCGGCGAGTATGCTGATTTTTTTCTGACATAGGGTGCTGAACAAGCGAAAGGTCGATGTTAGCGTGATACCGTTAAGAAATTTGAAGGTTTTACTACGCGAGAACTCTCGTCTTCAACACATTAGCCCACCGTTTTTCGATGTTCAGATTTCACCTGGCCAACACTTATCACCTATAAGAGATTGTGCACTGGTGGAGGCTAAACAAACACCCCAACACGTAAAACTCAACGCGAAACATGCAAAACTAACCGCTAGGCAAACCAAGCAAAGAGCGTCAGGCGCGAGTTCGCTCTTATCGAACTGCGCACCAACCCACGAGCCCTTGTTGAGCCATAACTGAGCACATAGGCCTTCCCTTCACAACCGCGCAAGTCAGAGTGCTGAGCTGAACTGCTTGAAATGCAGCGTATAGTTTCCAAGCAGACAACATATCTCGCCTTGCCTTTTCTGGAAGCTTCCGGGATGTCACGAACTCGCAGGCCGATGACGTGCGCAGCGGCGCCTGTTCACGAAGTTCCGCTTCGAAGGCCAGGAAAGCCGTAAGCAGTCTGTCCTCACGATCCAAACCCATCCGCAGTATGATTCAGTCTGCGCCGGCGGCACCCGCGCATGCAACAATTTAACCATTTTGTGGTGCTGTTATCAGTCGTGCCAGATTTGGCCGAGTGTCCGCTCCAAATGGTTGCGAGAATTGTGTAATGCAGCAACTGGCCACCTTCTTGCCCGTCTACAGGTGCTCGAAAACGGCTGCTGACGCAGTCGATGCATTGACCTTGCGCAGTCTCCGGGATCACCTCTTTGTCTCTGCAGTTCATGTAAGGATGAGCTGTGCAAAATACGCAGGGTTATGTTGAATTCATTGCGCCAGAAAATCCAGCGTCGCCGAGGCAAAGATCTCTGGCGTGACTCTGTATAGGTGACAACTAACTTACACTAATGAGTACGTGTGAGATAAAGATTAAACTATAGGGAGTATTCATTAAGGTATAGCAGCAAAGAGCGCAAACGAGGATCCTCAGCGGAAACCGGCAGAACGCTGCCCCGCCATACACAAGTATTGTTGCTCCCATCGGTGTAGCTGTCGTAATTGTTCGAGGTGGACGGGCTTCCGTCCCGCCGCCACTCCGCGACCCGCGGAGGGCACAAAGGCACAAAAGACGGGGACGACACAGGGTTCATACTCGAATGCTATTTATTGCCCTTGCAAATAGCATGCCAGCTAGCTATACACCAACAAGGTTTTCCTTGGAAGGGCAAGGCTACGTAAGAAGGACTTTTACCGGCTGGGGAATGGGGGTGCGACTTCGGCGGCGGACATTTGCACGCTCCGTGAATATGGCGGCCGGGATGTGCGCGCCGCATTCTTCGGACAAAGCCATACCATGGTGTTTGCCGCGGGAGGCGGCGAGAGCGTGCGGTATTTACCAGTCACTTCGCCGTTGGGAACCAGAAGACGGGCAGTCGTGCACGACGGGTCCTGCCGTGTGCGCCACGTACTGCGTCCCTGCTATCCCTCGGCATTTGCCAGGAGAGGCGGCGGGAGACGGCCGTTCGCGTTTCCGGCTGGATCCAGAAACTCCCCCTCGTCTTCTCGTGGGAACCCGCTTAGACGTCTTGAGCCCTGTATACATGGACTCGACAAAGACGGGTCGAGTAAGCCTGTCGAGTAAAAAACCAGTTGTCGGGTTCATGTATACCCAGTCGGGTCGAGTAAAATAGCCGAGGAGCGGGTCGCGTTAACTCGCTTGCAGGAGGTAGGTTAACTCGCTTGATCGCGCCTGTCTAAAAGCATGTAGACACTGTCGAGTCAGCAAGTCGAGTTATGGCGAACTCTGGGATTAAAAAGCAACCGGAGCGGCGATGAGCGTCAGCGAAGTTGAATGCTTTTTAGCCCTCATCAATGATAAAAAATAATAATCGAAGCTCTCAATAGTAAAAGGCAACGGAATCAAATACGAGTAAGAAACTTGCACAATAACTACAAATCTCGACGCTACGCGCCGCTGCGATACTTACTCGCTAGAAAGCGAGTTCGTGTAGACACCAATCGGGTCGAGTAATGGTGACCTCACTTAATCGACGCTTACTCGACCCGGTGCTGTCGAGTCCATGTATACAAGGCTTTGGTGGCGCACCCTTCGCTGATTCTCCTTCCTCCAAGGGGAGGTATTTACCTCCTCTCCCAGCCGGTGCAGCCACGGGGCGAAGGGGGAGACAACTGGTTTTCCACATAATACAGAGCAGAAAACCAGAGCCGGTACAAAGCGCTGTGATCGAGAAGCAAGCCTCTCCATTTCGTATTGTCATCGAACCTTGTCACTTTCTGCTTTTAACGCGATAGCGTTAAAGACCTGCTGGCAAGACCGGGCACTGGTCACGTGACATGGCCGATTTGGTAGGAGCTGCCAACTCAGACTAGAGGGAAATCGGACCCTTGCATTCTGGGTCACGCTGTTATCATTCAGCAGGTTTGATTCAGTGACGTAATAACTTCAGGATAGCACGAGGCAATGTGGCCCGCCTTGCTTTAGTACTAACTATGTAAAGAGCGAAATGAATTTACAGTTGTTTGTACTATTTTTTTTTTAACAACTGCTGGACAACTTTCGATCTTGCCCGAATCTTCTATTTTCCTTATTTTTTTTTTCTCTTCAACGGGTGTTTCTCACTGGGTGTAGTTTACTCTGGCCTTGAAGTTTGCAGCACAGCTGCGTTGTTTGAAACAATATTCTTTTTTCTTTGTTTTTCTTTTTCAGGCAGTGTTTTGCGATCAGCCGTTTCGTGTTTTATTGCTCGAATTTCCTTTATCCGCCTCAATAAGCGGGATATTAATTACACGCCTCCGTGGTTTCTGGTTTTCTCGACTCGTTTTCACCGTTGGGAGCTGGTGTGTGTGTGTGTGTGTGTGTGTGTGTGTGTGTGTGTGTGTGTGTGTGTGTGTGTGTGTGTGTGTGTGTGTGTGTGTGTGTGTGTGTGTGTGTGTGTGTGTGTGTGTGTGTGTGTGTGTGTGTGTGTGTGTGTGTGTGTGTGTGTGTGTGTGTGTGTGTGTGTGTGTGTGTGTGTGTTGCTTGGCACAGGAACGAGTCGTAAATGCCAGACGTAATGAACCGTAAATGAAACTGTCGCTTCAACCGATTTCGCATGCTCGCTGGCTCACTTCTTGAGTGGCGCAAAGTTTACACAATCACATCATCAACATTCTTGCGTGCATGTTAGGCCCTTACTTAACTGTGACGCATTGTGAGGCAGAGTGTTTTGCAATTCTTGCAAAATTGTGCTTAAGTTGAATAAGGACATTGCTCCGTTCTTCATTATGGCTCGTAACGTTAGTGCCCTTATCACGTTGATCTTTGCCCCCTTTTCTTTCTCATTTGTTTTCAAGTATAAATGTTTGGTGCTCATCGCGGATTTGATAGCACCAGAGATGCCGGCATTAGATTCGGTGGATTGACCATCATGCAGGTTCCCATGAAAGCATATGTATGTACACATGCGTACTGGCATGGTTGTTAAAATGTTTTCAGACCACAAAATGTGACATGGGGCGCATACAGTCGGGCACTTGCGACGCCCATCGGAGCTCAATATATCCGCAGAGGGCAGAAGAATCTCTCTCGCCCCTGAGAGGCTTTATTCGGTTTTGTTGCCGTGTCAGGATATACTTCCGATGAGAAGACCCCGTGGCCTGGGAACTCTTCAGCAACCCTGTATGTTTACCCACCCATCTTGACGCACACACATGTGGCGGCTTCATTCTGTGACTGAGACGGAAATCCTTTGGCTTCGAGACTTTTGACCAAAACTGTACACACCTGTGCCAGTATGTACGCCACAACTGCTATATCAGACAGCGAGGAACGAAACAAACTGCAGTGTCCTTATTCCCAGTCTATTACCACACGCAAAATAATGAAACAATACCTGTCCATTTAGCTTATCGTTAACGGCAGCAGGCCGAATAAGGGAGGTTATAAATAAGAGCGCCCCTTTGGTGTCAGCTGGTCAAGAGTGTCCTGATAGCTCCGTGGTCTCTTTTCTATCGGTATCGCCGTCATCCAGCCATTCCACTCGCTCAGCGTCTCGCGGCTGAATAGCGGCTGGGCTAAAATTGCCTGCATCGGGAACAGCGGAAGATGAAGCCGGGACAATTTGCTACAAGTAGAGCGCTAACGACTTGGCGGTGATATTTCGGGCGCTCGCATTTCGTCCGGGGCATCTCCGCCAGGCGGAAGCCACAACGTGATGGCGGTCGCGCTTTCGGGTTCTTGCTTTTTTTTTCTGCTTCAATTCAGTACCGCTGCTCGAGCCTATACTAGACGCGCACATTGCATTGCATATATGCCGACCAGATTCGGGCTTCTAAAAAAGGACGGTCAACACGACTTCATTGTATCTTCTTTCTTCGTAGTAAAAATCTATTCTGCGGCACTTTAATATTTAAATCTTTGCGCGACATCAGTTAATGCATTTATTTGCTGGGTCGTCGAACTTTAAAAATTTTCCGCCACTAGATTCACTCATGACGTCATGGCATGACCAAGATGGACCACGTGACCATTATTTCGAAGCGACTAGCGGCGTAACCTAACGTCAGGGATCCACGCGGGAAAACCGCCACGACGTCACCGCAATTTTCTCGCGAAAGCACTCGTTGATGGCGACACAACTGTAATTCGTTTTTAGCAGCGATGCTGTTTAAGCCGGAGGCTGTTCCGCGTATCGTGCGCAGCTCAACGTGTTCGCAGTAATGACGTCACCACGTCCGGACGTGACGTCATGACCGGATGGGACTTGATCGTGCGTCACATCTGGTCATATGGAATAATCTGAGGTGACGTCATCATGATGTGACTCCCCATCATGACCGACGATTTCACTCGGCGAGAGTTGCTGGAGCACGTAATAGAGACGAGATTAACGTGCTTCATGGAGCAAAACAACCTGTGGCCGCACGAAATGGTCGGTTTCCGACCACTTATGTGCACGCAGGACGTAATGCTCCGACTAAAGCATGATACCATAGACTCGCGATCGAGAGACGCCAAAGTGATCCTGGGCCTAGACCTCACCAAAGCCTTCGACAATGTCAGGCACGAGGCTATCCTCGAAGGGCTCGAAGTGCTCGGAGTAGGGTAGAAAACGTACAACTACATAAAATACTTCTTATCGGGCAGAAAAGCCTGCATGATATTTCAAAATTTAGAATCTGCTACGATAGAGTTAGGAAGCAAAGGCACGCCGCAGGGCTCAGTGCTATCGCCTTTCCTATTCAACGTGGCGATGAGAGGCCTCCCGGGTAAACTTAACCAAATAAAGGGGCTAAATTTTAGCATGTATGCGGACTATCAACCTCTGGATTAACCATGGAAGCGATGCGAGTACGGAGGAACGCCTGCAGGCAGCGACAGACATCATTGTCAATTACGCGGCTAAAATGGGACTCACGCCTGTTCATCCCGGTGTGGAGGGGGCCAGCTCGGTCATTCATCTCGCGAGCGATAGAATTTGCCGCCTCATTTCCAGGGCGCCCCGCGTGAGCCGGAACCCAAAAGAGTTGGATAGATAGGGAAGGGGGGGGGGGGGTGCTTTAGGATATCGAGCGCAGAGGAAGAGATTCTACCCTTTGCAAAGTTGCGGACTGCGGTCTTAGAGCCGCTAAATATGAAAAGGGCTGGTGTGCTGGCAATGGCGAGGGCGATGGCTGCTTCCTCTGCGGCAGTGGAGGTGAGAGCATGGATAGTGGCGACGGAGAGGGGGGTTCGTGTATTAGAAACAGTGGCCAATGCATAGGCGGGATGCGAGAGGTAGGGTGCCGCATCAACATACACGGTGTCAGACAGTGTACCGTACTGGCACCAGAGGGTGGAGGCTCGGGCAGATCGGCGAGCGGAATGATGCTCAGGGTGCATGTTCTTGGGAAGGGGCTTGGCAGTGAGCATGGAGAAGAGGGAGCTGGGCAAGGGATGGGTGACACAGACAGGGTAGACAGGGGTCAAGCGAAGGGAAGTAAGAAGGGCTCTGCCAGTGGTGGTGCGAGATAAACGATCGAGTGTTGCAACGCGATGGGCCTCCACAAGTTCTGAAAGAGTATTGTGGACGCCCACCGCCAGTAAACGAGAAGTGGGGGTGGAAGTGGGAAGCCTGAGAGGCGACTTAAAGGTTTGGCGGATGAGACAGTTGACCTTGTCTTCCTCGGCACGAGACAGAAAGAGGTAGGGGAGTAGACAAGGCGGCTTAGCACAAAGGCCTGAACAAGACGACGGAGGTCGTGCTCGCGCATGCCGTAGTGTCGGTTAGCGACCCGTCAGATCAGCCGTACCGTTTGCTGGACGGTGGTAGTAAGGCGGGAAAGGACAGTAGTGCGTTTGCCATTGGATTGGAGAAAGAGACCGAGACTACGGATGCAAGAGACAGAAGGGATGGGATGTCAGTCGATAGTGACATTAAGGTTAGGAGATGAGGTTGGAACTATGCCTCGAGCCAGGAAGAGCAGGAGCTCCGACTTGGACGGGGAACAAGCTATAGCCCGACCGTGCGAGCATAATCGGCGACCGTTTTAGCGCCCGCCTGGAGAGCGGCTTCCATCTTTCAAAGATTGCCGGTAGTCACCCAGAGGGTGATATCAGCGTAGAAAGCATGGGAGAGGTTAGGAATGGTAGCTAGAGCACGCGCCATACGGAAAAGGGTGATCTTGAAGAGAAGGGGAGAGAGAACAGAACCCTGGGGGGTATCTCGATTTCCAAGAAGGAAAGCGGGAGAGGATAGGGTGCCGAATGAGATCTCATCCGTGCGATGGGCAAGAAAAGCCTTGATGTAACCATGGATCCGGGAACCCACGTTAAGGGTAGAAAGGGCATCTAGGATGGCGGTATGGAAGACATTGTCAAATGCTTTCGTCAAGTCCAGTGCCATGATCGCGCGAGTGCGCTTGGCGTGAAGAGGGTGAAGGACCTCTTCGGAGAGCTGGAGCATGACATCCTGTGTAGAGAGGGATGGGCGAAAGCCGAACATGGAATCGGGGAAAAGATGGTTGTCCTCGAGGAAGCGGTCTAGAACGACGTGCTCAAAGAGCTTACCGAGACAAGAGGTGAGGAAAATAGGACGGAAATTTTGAATGTCTATGGGTTTGCCGAGCTTGGGGATGAAGGTTACCTTAGCGTGGGTCCACTCAGAAGGCAGAGTGCCTTCGTGCCAATGTTTGTTAAAGAGGTCCGTAATGGCCTCTAGGGATGATGTGTCCAGGTTACGGAGGGCCTTGTTAGATTCCGATTTCCTTCTTGCACTCCGAGATCGCTATCTCTGCACTTCTCCGCCCCCCCCCCCTCCCTTTCTACATCGGTACCATTAATTCTGCGCTTGACATATCACTTTGGGAGAGGTTTGTGCGGTGCTACATAAGCTCCGTACCACTGTCGCCGGAGCGATGAAAAGCGTAGGTGGCGCTGTCAGTCGTAGGAGCGTACCCAATAACAGCTGCGACCTAGAACTGCGGCTATACGTATTACTTATATATAATCATCTGGAGAAAGAGCTTTCAATGTAGCTGCGACGTCCTCGAACCTTCTCTCGTGATCCAAGCGGTCAAGCTCATTAATCGGAAAGGGCGCGCAGTGAGCAAAAAAAAAAAAAAACAGCGAAAAAGAGACGTTCAGTTTGGAAGGGGGGGAGGGGGTGCACAGGAGCCAAAGCAGACGAATGGAGCTGTGACTGCGCTATCTGAAGACCTGTGTTATCCTGCTTGACCAACCATCAACAACATATCAAAGTGCGACAGAGAAGCAATGCGACGCAACGAAATTAACGCAGGACACGAGCTGCATAAGCAGACGTCCCAAGCGTCCTGTGGACACCTTAACCGCGCCGTAAGGGAAGGGAGGAAGGTGGGAGTGAAAGTGGAAAGAGAGAAAGGGGAGCCGTAGTGGAGGGCTACAGAGTAATTTCGACCACCTGGGGATATTTAACGTGCGCTTGAAAGCTACATTCGGCTACCAGTCGAGCATTTCGCTGTGGAACCGCTCTGAAATGTGTGGAATGCGCCGCGGAGAGGAGGAGCAGGTGCGAGGAGGTGACAGACTGCGTTGTCGAGTGCGGGCTTTGAGTGCGGCCGCCGCTGCCGCGCGCGACGTCACGCGGATGCCACGCGCTAGCTATGCACATAACTGCGCATGCGCAACTGCGTGTATAAACGAAGGCGAAACACGGCGGCCGCAGCTCAGTCGTTTCGTATGGAGAAGGAGAGTCGGGCCGCTGTGGAAGAGGCGTTGCCTTGCCGTAGACAACCGTTGTCCGTAGGCGTTGCGTTGTCCGTAGACAACCAGCCAGGGCCATGTACCCAGCGCTACAGAGACTGCGTCTTCTATTGTGGAAGTATCTCTCTGATCAACTGGCCAGAGATGGAGAGGCGCGGTTTCTGCAGCGCTGGCACACCCGTTTCTTCGTCGTTCGGGACGGCAGGCTTGTTATGCCAGCTTTGTCATACTAGCCCCCCCCCCCCCCCCCTCTTTTGTTACGTACCTCAAATCATGAGGAAGTGTATTGCCATATAAGATTTAATCATCTGTCATTAAGTTTCTCATTGTAATTTATTTTGAGCATGTGTTCTGTGGGTAGAACACGGAATAACTATTAATATGTGATTGTTGCTAGTATCGCACCATTCATTGTCCTCCCATGCATGTACTACAGTGCGTGTGTGTATATATACAAGTACCTATGTGTGTGGAAGACAATAAATTCCCTCTACTGCTCAGCGGCAGTATCGACAGGAGGCGTTCAATTCATCTGATCCAGCAGTTGAGGCCTGGCAATTGGCCATTCATCAGAAAAAGAATGAATACCCAAAGGCCAAGCTAGCAGCCTGAGAGAAGAACGTCTCGCCAAGCGGAGACGCCAGGATGCAAAGCGTAGCCGGCGGCGCGTAGCAGCTCAGATGGAGCCTTCGGAAGATCAAGGGGAACCGCCAACAGCGACGGAAGAGAATGTGAAGGCCCGTCGGGAATTGACCATACCATTCGACTGTCAGAAACTTCATCTGCGACTCGAACATTTGAAGCAGACTTCGTAAACAATACGTTTGGGCACATGTGCAGTGTCTGTGAAGGACTGTGGCCGCGTGGGACTATACTGATCATGTCTTTCTTTCTGTGCATGAAATAAAACAAAATGTGATGTGTGAATGCCTCTTCATTGCTAATCAATATAAGCACAACAATAGGCTCGGCAACTTGCAGAAACCAGAGGAAAGTAGCTCTCGCTACCCTGGCGTTGCCGAGCTAAGCCAGTTTTATCGCTTAGTGGAGCTTATTTCGATAAGCCGCTAATTTACAGACATAGGCAGGACTTTGTGGGGGACAAAGACACTCTGGACGAAACGCTACTATCGAGAGCTTATTTTTGGAATAGAACATTAGGTTATTTACGCTATTCGAAGACACGTCATGTGCAGGGAGGTATAAAACTGCAAAGATTTTGCGGACACACTTGACCTTTTTTGGTTCTGTTCTTCTCATTTGCCTCTAAACAAAGTTGGGAGATATGTTTCACGAATAAATTAGGACGGAACTGCTAAAAATGCAAATTAAGTGGAACTTGCCAGCTTAGGGGAACCAAAGTGTATCTCGAGACTTGCCTGTCTAGCGCGACCTGCATTCTACTGCTCTCGGATAAATTACTTTCTACTGCGCGAGAAACAAACGAGCTTGTCCGTCTTACTAGAAATTTTGGACACACTACAGATCTCAGAGAACGAAGGGCTGTGTTAAAGATGTGAGCACTAGGGTACTGATTTCTCTTGATGTTCCGAAAGCGCTCATATAGTCCTGTGCAGAGCCACTGCCGGACTCGAGCGCCGGCGGTGGCGAAGCGGCGACGCCTGAGTCCAGCCGTGGCAGCGCTTGAGGGAATTTTCTTTCTATGATAGTTTATAAAACAGCAGTGGTAACATCCCTTCATAACAGAACGCTGGCTTGTTTCTGTGATTTTGACTTGTTCCTGGCTACACCCGCTCCTCCCCTCCTGCCGCTTTTTTCGGAGTCCTTAAAGCACAGTAGAGAAGCCAGCATTGTATTCATTTTGCATTCTGGTGGTTGAAACGTTCGTTTTGAACCAGTGTAAGTGAATCACCGTCGTGCCTCGTGCAGGTACACACTGATGGGGATGACTCTTGCGATGGTCTTTCGGTGAGTGCCTTCCTGCTTCTTTTCTCGTAGTGGTGAGAGGCCGTATCGGCTGGGACGATGCCCCGACCACTCATCACGTAGCAGGCGTGCAACTTTCGCTAGACAGACACTAGACACGGTGTGCGATGCGAACCTTGTGGAGCGGTCGTGTCGAGAAATGCCGATAAATATCTCCTGGAAAGTGGCTCAGGCGGTCGCGAAGCGAAAAGAACATTATAACATGAGGATGCAAACTTGAAGAAGCGTAGGAAAGTGCGACTAATTTCCGAATGAAGCTGACCGGAATTGCTGTACTGATGGTGAGTTTCCAAATATAGGCGGTCCGATGTTTGGCGACATCATTTGCGGTGTTGCTAACCAGCAAGTATAGCTAAAGCGTTGAGCTGGCCCTGAGTGCATAAATCTGTGCACTTAAGTTCACACTTAATGGCTTGCATTTATGCCATTTAGTATGCGACTTTGACATATGTTGAAATTTTATTGCAGACAAAAAGTCGATATGTTCCATCTAAGGCCGACATCTTTAAAGATACGTCAGCATGAGAAGTGCTTCTGATATTTAGTTGTGTTTAGTCAAAGGTGGCACCCTAATTCCCTACTTAAACGCGAATCGGGACTTAGTGACTGGGATTCCTCTCGCAGTTGAGTGAGCGCCGTGCGCACACTGCTAGCAGTGCCGATTTTCATGGCTCATCGTCAGACAATACTATCAGACTTCCCGCTTGGCTTTCTGAGCTGAACGTTGTCCGTCTAATAACTTGATAGAGGGAATACCATTTGTTAAAGTAAACGATTACAAAGTGTCACGTTATATAACGATAATATCTCCGTATGCGAAGCGGCATTCAGCGTCCGTCGCATTTAACTCAAAAGTTGCCGCTTGTGTTTGTTTGTTTACCCATCGAAGTTCCGAACTTTTGTGCAACGGAATGGTGTGCCCAGACCGCAAGCGGTATCCATCTCGCGTTTCTTATTACCGGGACTGTGGCGTCAACTCTTGGTGTTTATCGGCAAACAAGGACAAAAGAAAACCGCGTCCGAAATTTCGTTCAGGAAACGCCTCCGGCAGCGGCGAATCAAGACTAAACGATCGCGCGAGTGAGTATGTGCTTCGCCTTTTCCGCTCATCCTCGCTGCCTTTTTTTTTTCGTTGTGTTGTTTTGTGAGCGGGCGATTCGAAAATTGAAAACATGGCCGGAGAGAGTGGTCATCGCGTCAAGAAGGTTCAGGCTTGTGAGACGCGTATTGACGGCGGCCTGCGATCGATACTTCATTTCGTGGTTCTCTTGAAGGCACTCGAGAAGACCCGAACGTTTACATGCGTCACGTGCTTTCGTTTTCCGATGCTTTTGACTCGTTATTCCTCGCAAACACCGTCGTTTCGCTTCTAATCAGACGCGACTTCAATGGCGTTTTTTTCTCTCGTCTTTGCGTACGAAAGCTAACCGCGTGCTATATAAATAGTCAAGTTCGTTGTACCATATCACTGCGGGAGGCTTGTGTGTATTTATTTATTTCAAAGGTTTTTCACCTTCAGAGTTTTGTTTTCTTCCATGAAAGGTGTCTGCATTTTCAGTCGAGCCGTACCTTTTGTTTTGTGGTGGGAATACACTTTGCCAGTCATGCAACTCTCATTGATACTGATGACGTCCATAGCTGAATGCTTACGCGCATTTTCCAGCTGCACACTTCAGCCGTATGCTTCTATACCGTAGTTGCAAGCTGAAGTGGCCCAGCCTATGCCGGTCGCAGTTGCAAGTGTAGCTGGCGTAAAATTTCTTGCTGTCCACCCCATTTGTCTAGCATAGGGTGATGACGTGAAAGAATTTGTAGCTGCCTTGTAGGTAGCTCTGAGGTGTGGAGTTAGGGCTATTTTACTTCTTAAAACCGGACTCTTGTTGTGGAAAGGGGATCATCTTTGAGCGGCTTTCGGAATGGCTCTTGTCAGTTCCTATCGATGGAACTTCCACTTGTTGTAAGCATACATAGTGATTTCTTGTGCTTGACCTGTCACGGTAATAAATCATTGCTCCCGTAGTTATAATAGTGCTCCGGTAACGGTCCGCTCTCCATAATCGCGATTTTACAGCAACAAAGAAAACGATGAAAAGGAAGAGGCAAAGAAGAGCTGCCTGGAAATCTATTAATATCTGGTTGTGAATTGAGATATGATTGCATGCCACGTTGAAAAGGTCATGACAAGCTGTTTGTTTTTCTACCCTGCGTTAAAAGCCGCTGGTAACGGGGAAGGCCGACTCTCCCGTTTCATGAGCCCACCGAGCCGTGATCTGAGGAAAGGGCGCGCCCACGGAATGCGAGGGTCACGCCGCTTCAAAGCCTGTTGGAATTGCCGAAAAATGAGGAGCACGTCCGAGAGCGAAAGCGTTGACAAGGAGCGCCAACGGGTGGGGCGCAGACAACGCCTCGGTTCGCGCAGCGGCGGTCGCGTCGTCCCTATCGATTCCCAATTACGCGGTTACCGCTGTACGCAAATGCAGTTTCCCCGAAGGAGAAGCAAGGCCGGTCGGACACTGCGCGCTCCCGTCCTGCGGACACTATGCGCCTTCTCTATACTTTGTCTCTCTTCTGCCTCCTCGCTTTTTCTAGTCTGCCTTTTTGGTTTTGTATCTCCATCTTAGTCTTTCCTTCCTCATATTTGTTAGTCTCGCCAGGCCCTTTCCCTGCATGTCCCTTTCGCTTATTCCTTTGGTTTTCTGGGGTATTCACTCTTTTTCTTGACTTATTTAAAGTCACACCACATGCTTTCGCGGTCTCTCCTTCTCACTCTGCCTTTGCGGCTCCAAAGACTCCAGAATCTCCTCGCTTTTCTTTCTGTCCTCATTTTCTGGCTTCTGCACTTTCCCCTTTGGTCCTTCACTTGTTTTTAATTCCCGCGGCGTTACTGTGCCATCTTTACCCGACAACCCGATCGCTTTCTTGGGGGACAGTGGGGAAGAGGGGGTGAAAAGCACGAGGGGAAAATTGTTTTGGGGCTTGCCGCTCGTTTGCGACAACGAGCGTGATAGGGACTGCCTCCGAGTCGGGGTGGTCAGCCTGTTTGAATGCCGCCAGCCGCCGCTGGCGTCGTGGTTTGTTGCTGAACTGCGCTGGGTGCATGAAGGGCGACTGTTCCACGACTGTTCTCCGTGCTTGGCTATCGCCGTTAGGAAGGTCGCGAAGTAATTGAAACCAAGAGCGGAGGGTAAATGGAGTCACTGGGGTCATGTTTTCCTCTTTATTTTTCTCTGTCAATGCTCAACGAAGAGGAGACAAGAAGAGAAGGCATCAGTGACTTGTATGGGGGAAATAGAAAATTGAAGTGAGGGGCACTTTATGACGCGTTATGGTCTAGGTTTGTTAACGAGGTTAGGTAAATGAGTGAATTATTAATCAGTATGGCTTTCTTTCAAATGAATAATAATCAATCAATCAATCAATCAATCAATCAATCAATCAATCAATCAATCTTTACTTAATATGAGCAGGAAGAACCGTGTGGTCTTCGCGTTGCAGCACAAAAAAAAAAAATCAAACGCACACACAAGTTTACACACAGAGATAGAACACAAAAGAAGAAACAAATAACACATGGAATGAAACAGACGAAAAGTATCACGGAAAGAAAGAATTTAATGAGTAGCATGTCTTATTACACAGTCAAATAATTGTACAGCACATCATGAAAAAAAAAAAAAAAACAATAGATAGAGAAAAAAAAACAAATAACTGACATTGATTATAGTAATAGAAATATACATAAAATAAGCAACCATTCCAGGGGCAACAAGTGCGTGGTACTTCAAACACAGGCTAGAAATACAGGGAAATACAATAAAAAAATAGAATTGAACGCGGGACAGAAGATAAAGTTTAAAGTTAAAATATAAATAAGAAACGGATAAAAAGCAGTACAAGATAATTTAAACAGCACTGAACAGGAGAAAAAGCAAAACGTGAAGTAAATTAAATACAATACTTAGGCTAGAAAGTGGAAGTTATATGTGATAGATACAGTTTAGAATATAAAACTACCAACGTCCAATATAAATGAAGAGAGCGAGTTTTGTAAGATGTCAAGTTAAAGACAAAAAGAGTTAAACAACATCTGCATTCTGTCAAGAGGGGAATGGGAATGAAGAAACGGAGAACCTTGAAACGGTCTGAATTCCCTCATGCTCTTTCGCGGAACGCGCATTAGGATGTACTCTAAGAGCTGAGGGCACATAATGTGGCCACGAAGGAGCTTGTACAGGAAAATTATATCTACTCTGACACGACGGCAGTTAAGAGAAGGAAGTATCAGTGGGGTACCCTTGGTGGAGCGAGAGGAGGAAGTTGAGCAAGGAAAGCGATATCGAAATGTCCGTAAAATTTTTTGCTGTACTCTGTCAACCTTGTTCCAGTTCGATTTACAAGTGCCA
Source organism: Amblyomma maculatum (assembly GCF_055883805.1). Taxonomy (NCBI): domain Eukaryota; kingdom Metazoa; phylum Arthropoda; class Arachnida; order Ixodida; family Ixodidae; genus Amblyomma; species Amblyomma maculatum. The sequence continues at coordinate 314,273,575 of NC_139344.1, read as the reverse complement.
CTCCAAACAACCGACGCGTACTCCAAGCATATGGACAGCTTTAGGAATGGAAGTGGAGTACGGAACTCTCTCGAAAGTCTGCAGACGAATCCGAGTGTCCGCATAGCCCGCTGAGCAATGCATTTAGTATGAGAGGAGAAGCTGAGGGTGCGGTCAAAAAGTACACCAAGGTCATTAATTTCATCAACCCTGTCTAACAGCACAGAATTCACAGAATAATGGTAGAGAAAGCTGTGCGTTTTACGAGCAAATGAGACAACCCTAGTTTTGGAAGAATTGAGGGTAAGTCGATTCTTCGCACACCAATCAGAAAAAGCAGATATGTCCGATTGCAACAACAAGCAATCTTGAAAAGAATGTATGACCTTTGAATGACCTTGAGGTTGCCCAGCTCCTCCCGTAGCTGGGCAACCTCATCGCTCAGAAAAGAGATTCCTTCAAGCGCGTCGAGGAGGAGAGCACGTAGTGAGGCAAATTCACCGCCATGTTCGCCGGTCGCGGTTGGAGGAAAACCGGTCGGGTGGCTGGACAGGAGCGGGGCGAATGGGAAAAAGGAGTGTAGCTGCCGGTGCACCACTGTCGCTTAGCCTAGCACCGTCAGACGACGACGACGCACACAAATTACACACGAATGGCCGGGAGCCGGACTTCAGGAGTTGCAGCTCATCATCCGCCCAAGTGACGCACTTCGTGTGAACACGTTTCGCACGGTCGGCACAGCGTAAAAACTGCTGCTTGCCAAAGAACGGGCGAGAGCACAACGCACATGCGTCCTTACTGGGCGCCATCTTGAATCAATCAATCAATCAATCAATCAATCAATCAATCAATCAATCAATCAATCAATCAATCAATCTTTATTTAATACGCGCAGGAACAACCATGTGGTCTTCGTGCTGCAGCACAAAAGAAAGAAAAAAAAGGCAAATGCACAAACAAGTTTACACACAGAGAGAGAACACAAAATAAGAAATAAATAACACATGAAATAAAACTGAGACGAAAAGTGTCACGGAAAGAAAGCAATCAATGAGTACCATCTCTTATATACGCAGTGGGAGAATTGTTGTGCACATCACGAAATAATAATAATAATAATAATAATAATAATAATAATAATAATAATAATAATAATAATAATAATAATAATAATAATAATAATAATAATAATAATAATAATAATAATAATAAAATTAATAAATCAGTCAGTCCATTTTTATTTTAATGTGCGCAGCAACAATCATATGGTCTTGGCACTGCAACACAAATAAGAATAAAAGAAAATGCACAGGCAAGCTTTACGCACAGAGATAGAGAAACAAAAACAAAAGAAGGAACAAACAATACATGAAATGGGATTTAAATAAAATTAGTCACGCAGAGAATGAAATCAATGAAAAACATATTACAAAAAAGCATCCGAAAGAGAGAAAGAACATAATGCAATCAAATGCCACAAAAAATACAATAATTGGAGACAATACAGAGTATCAGATAGGAATACAAAATGTTTAAGGTCAAAATGTAAATAAAGACGCGTAAAAATTGAGAGAACATTGAAAATATGAAACAGGAGGAAATGCACACGAGAAGTAAATACGAAAGGCGTGATAAGAGAAGTAATGTGTGATATAAAGGAGAGTTCAGAATACGACGCTGCGAACTTTCAATAAAAGCGAAGACAGCGAGTTTTCAAAGATATCGGTGGGAGGATAAAAAGAATTAAGCAGCATTTGCATTCTATCCAGAGGGGAGTGAGAAAGCAAAAGAGGAAAAACTTGAAATGGTCTGAATTCCCTCATGCTCTTCCGCGGAACTCGCAGTAGGACGTACTGAATTGTCTCAAGGTACATAATGTGGCCATGAAAGAGTTTGTAAAAGTAACTAATATCTGCCCTGACACGACGCTAATGAAGAGAATGAAAATGCGGTGAGTTACTCCGTGTGAAGCGAGAGCCGGATGTTGTGCAGGAGAAACGATGTTGAAATAGGCGTAAGAGATTTTGCTTTACTCGGGGCCGGAATAACAAGGATGAGGGTACGGTTCAAAAAAATATTAAGAGGGCCTTTATAACCCCTTACTATAGTATGCCCGATTTTAGTTTGCCTTCACCTAAGCACCCTTACCCCCCCACTTTCCAACCATACCCCGCACACTGTTGTTATGTTTGAGATTTGACGCGGTTTAGAGTTTCCTACCAGAATGCACTCGCCATATTTACCCGAAGAATCTGCGGACTGTTTATGAACATCGCCTGAGCATATACTCTTCCACCGGGCACACCGCATGTTGACAGCTATTCTGGCAAATGACAGGACACACAGCATTCTCCTTCAGCAAATGGAATAATAGGTAGAAGAAGAAAGAAGCGTGACGACAGGACAGAGCGCTGTATGTGGCAGTTGTTTTTGCTTGTATCTGCGCTTCCCGCTGAACTTGTGGTATTTTTGCTTTTTTGCTTGCGAATACGGACATTGATTTTTGTCATTTTTCTTGTTTGTCGCACTGCGTCATTCACAATGTATCAATGGTTAGCTTGCTTTTGCTACAATGAATCATGCAGTGCTGCGTTCTTGATTCATTTTACTTTGTGTATCCGGTGATGAAACGTACGAGAGTTTGTTTAGTATAGTTAGTTACTCTTTTCAGATGTGCCTAACTTCGCAAGCAGTAAAGGGGAAATATGCAAACACCAGTCTGGAGACAAGCTCGACGCTTGCCCTCGAAGTCCTTGGAGCCCTTGAATATGATCGCTTCAGTTCTGGTTTCAGTTCCCCATGCCGCGGGTAATCGCAGAAGCGTCTCGGGACGCAATTTCATTACTTCTTATTGTTCAGGGCACTGAAATCAAATTTGGGATTGAACACTGCGATGCCTTTACGTCGCTTTTTTTTCTGAAACCGCTCCGTGCGCTGTTAGCAGTATAACACGCCCTCTCTTCTTAGCTTAACTCTTCGACATTGCAGTAAGTCGTTTTCTTATACTTCCATCGTTCGTGGTCGTTGATGTCGCTGCTGGCTACGAGTTTAGAGTGAGAAATACGTTTGGCGCTTCTTTTCTTCCATTTCTTTATTGTGCACTACTGAAATCGGAGCCTTGCTTTCATCGAAGCCACTGAAGAACATCGCATGCCTGCGGGAAGAAGAAATGAGCTCCGTATAATCAAGGGCCTTCGGACAACTGCCCTCCACCGCCTTGCTTTAGTTCGGGAAAAATCGCTTGTGTGCCGTGCACAACAGTCAGGCAAATGGTCGAGAGAAAGGTTTGCTATTGGCTCAATGTTTGCAGCAAGTGTTCGCACGAACTGACAATAGTGAAAAAAATAGATCGTCCTCTGATGCGAAGCTCAGCGTGCTAATCACTGCGCCAATCCGGGCTCGTGAGAAAGCCAAATATACTTGTCTAGCGTGATGGTGGTAGTAGCGTAACAGTGACGATGCAGTTAGTGTTAATGATAGCGATTATAGTCAGCTGATAATTAGCTGCAATTAGTGATAATGATTGTAGCAGTAGCGATGACAATGACGGTACATTTGGTCGATAATGATGACAGTAGCAATAGCGATGGTGATGATATTAAGGATGACAATGATGATGCAGTTAGTGAAAACAGTCCTGTTAAGTGCGCCATTTCCGCCTTTAAGTAAACTTAAGCGCAGTCCTGCAAGGTTGTTCTTGCGTCGATCTTTGCTCAGTTGCGCTCAAAGTCACTTCCAGTAATGAGCCAAATATAGCCTGCAGAAACGTCCTTGCCTAGCGCGCTACTTTGCAGAACAAATGCACACATAGGCAGAGAATTCGGTGGGAAATGAGGTTGCACTTTCGCACATAATGGTTAGCATGCAGTCACCACAGTGTGAAGTAGGGCCACCCGACCGAAGAGCCCCGCTGTGACTAAGCCGTGGGATCAGGTCTAATCATCGGAATACCAGAGAGTTCCTATATCAGAACCTTACAAAAGCCGTGTCGTGACGTCTGTGAAGAGCCAGTGCAAAAACCCCCAAGAAAAGGAAAAAGAAAAGCCGTATTCGAAAAAGAGGAGGAGACCTTGCAGGGTGGCGGCACGAGGAGCGAGCCACGAGAGAGAGTGTGCTGGTCTAGCCGGGGGCCTGCTGTCCTGCATTTGCCTCCTGCTGCCTCGGAAGGTGGGCGCTTTGTCGGAAACTGCCGCTTAACCCAGGCAGCACAAACCATTGGCCCAGTGTTGGTACTGTGTTGGTAATGTCCGATCCAACGGAAGGTCAGTGCACTGCCAACACAGCACCATTATTGGTCCAATTGTTTTGCTCCGGCCGGCGTTTCAGGCTCCTCGTGCCTGTCGTCCCGTGTTCACGGCTTGCTGCCACTGTTGAAGGCCCCTCCTGCAGTTACCGGGTGACCAAACCTGGCGTGACTAGGTTTGGGGATTGATTTAGAGACCCCTTCGGGCGCTCTTTACCCGAAAGTCTGACCGAATGTCGGGCCTGCAGCGGTGCTTGGCCCGTCCACTCCCCGACCGCTGCCGTTGTTGCCCACAGTGATGACGACGCAAACTGGTCAACTCATCTGACTTTAGCGCATTTACTTGTTTTCGTTGTGCATGCGTTCTTTTCATTGGAACCATTCTCGTTCGGTCGCCTCGTTGCAAACCTGCCCTGGGGATCTCGTCCGCTCACAGTGATCGATGGTGCCGCTCAGAACGTCGACAATGCCGGCGCTGAATTTTCAGGAGATGGCGCCTTTAACGCTGTCCTATTAACGCTGTCCTATGTTGATGTTGGGAAAGGTTGAGGGTCGCCGGAGAAGGGGTAGGCAGCTAACGCGATGGTTAGATGGCATTCTCGAGGCATTGCAGATGAAGCTATGTGATGTTAAGAAGATAGTGAGAGACCGGAAAGCGTGGCGTGACATGGTCCATAGGGTCACGAAGAGTCGGACACGACTGAACGCCTGAACTGAACTGATTAACGCGATAGCCCGGTTCACCGAAAATGCGCCGTTGGCGTTGTGAGGGAAAAATCACAAGCATGGGCTCGCAGCTGACTGACTGGGTTGCCTGACGTTCTCTTTGGCAGGCTCGGGTCTTTCATATGGGACGGTGATTTGAGAATCCGCCTGCCGGGACCTTTTCATATACACCTTACGCCCAGGCTACGCAGGCTCGTTGATGCCGCTTGGTTAAAGCGGGGCTTTATATGCGGGCTTTTAGCATACGCTATCATGTCTTATGTGTTCGCCATATTTTGAGACTTCGGTTCTCCTCTTTGGCATATGCCGAGGGTTTTCTTTCATTTCCTTAAGAGGTCGTCACCTCTCGCTTCGTCAGCATGAATGGCCTTCATTTACGGACACTATGAAAAAGGCATTCGTGTGCACACTCTGGTTGGGTTCAGAATGAACGGAGCACTGGGGCCCAAACTCTCGATGGAAATCACTCACCGTAAATTCGTAACGGGCCCTCAAAGACGCTGGTTTCACAACTGCATATTTCCGGGACTTGGCTGGATCGGGGATGCCAATGGAATGCGCGAAATTATCGGCAGCAATAATGACGAGACAAAGTTGCGACTGAAAGAGGAGCAGCCGCTTCGTGCGAGCTCTTCGAGACGACAATATTGAACTTTTTATTAGGTCAAACCTGACAGCCTACAATGTCTTTACTCGGAGTGACCGCATTGCCTCTCCTATACCCCGTCTTCCCATGCTTATCGCACAATATGGGGTGTTCTCGTCACTCTGTTTGTCCGCCTTGTTTCCCTCACTTCTTGAGTGAAGATGCAGGCTTTGGTGACAGCGCTAAATGCCCATCTCGGCTCTGTCAGGTGGAAGTTTGTCGTCGGAATGTCACGTGACATGGTAGTCCCTACGGCTACTGTATGCTAATCAGTGATTAGGCGAATAGTGTGCAAGCGAATGAGGATATGGCAGACGGATCTTAACTGTCGCTTTTTTTTTTGTATTGAAGGGCAGTTATCATTACCTCCTTTACTTTGTCACATCGTTGACTTCCTGCGCTGAGTGCAAACAAAAAAGCTTGGTAGGGAAACAAGTCGGTAAGTAGAGGACACAACCTAAGTACGCAATGGCTGCCACACTAAAATCCTCCCAGAGAAAAGATAGTCCGTTCTTAAATTACTTTTTTTTTTTTCTGGCCAAAAACGCTATAGCCATCAGACGAAATGGTAAGGTGAAGAATGTTTGCTGTCTCTGGCTTGTTTGATATAGTTAAGCATTAAACTTCCGTTTTTGTTTACTGTTGCTACTGTTTTGCGGAATAATACAGGGCGCCGCTGGCCATGGCCCAATTGCTAGTAGCTCCTTTTTCTTTTTGCTGTTGTATTCCTACCATACAAAGCGAATCGCCGAGGCCACTGCGGGCGAAACAACCGGAGTTTCTCGTGCGGCCGCTGCTGTGTTGGCGTCATTTCCGCTGCGCCATTTCCTCTGGATAGACTAAAGTTATAACTTCACATTTCCTTGCATTTCTCTATCTTAACCTCTCCTTGCTCGTTTTTATTGGTAACAGTTCATCTTTTTTTGTGCGAATTTGATTCATTTCCCCTCTCTTCATATTGTTTCGTATTAGTTTTCTCATTCATTCATTCATTCATTCATTCATTCATTCATTCATTCATTCATTCATTCATTCATTCATTCATTCATTCATTCATTCATTCATTTGCTCTGCTTTGGATATTATTCACCTCTTTCTCACGAGTGCTGGCTCCGTTAATGATCTTTTTAGTTATTTTCTTTCCGGACAAACGACAGTGCACCACTTGAGCCTAGGTTATCCTCGAGAGTGCTTGCGTTTGTTACATCCACTTGGCGATTCGGAGCGCGGCCCCGCGTGCACCGCACTCTACGATGAGAGAGAAAAACGGAGCAGCTGCCGGTGTGTGTATGTGTGCGTGTGTGTGTGTGTGTGGGGGGGGGGGGGGGGGGGGGTTGTGCGCAGTTTTCTCTACAGCGTATACTGTAAAGGATAGCATGCTTCGGCTGTTTTCCGTTTTATTTCTTTACGTCCAGAATATTCCATCGGCTGTTCCGAAGCTAGCCAACGCTGTGTCGCATCACTCTAGGCTTCCTTTTAGCTCGCTTCATTCTATTTACAGATAATTCTAATTTTTTTTTTTTACGCAAGCTTGCCATGTAAATTATTTTCCGTAAGGAACCGAAGCAGGCTCCCGCTCTTATCGTCGTCGGTGAGCCATTTAGAGAAGTCCTCTTCCCTTGTTGTGATTAGTCCCACTTCGCGCAGAATCTGTGTCCTTGATGCCTTTGTCCCTGCCCAAGTTCACGGCAGGTGGCGAACATCCACTTCTGCAGCTGGTGTGGAACACTTCGGGCATGTGGTTGGACCGATGTCTGCTTGAGATCCCCATCGGCATGTTACCGACGGGGTAAGGGCCACCCCAGCTCTTATCCTTCTAAGGGAAACCTCCTCCAATCTCGTTAAGTTATGAGGGAAGGGGAATGTACACGGGGGAATGAGAGCACGTGTACTTTTCCTTAAATAGGAGGCTAAGATGGGAACAGCAGAGCGGGCATCAAAAGGGAGCCTGGTGGGGTACGCATTAGTGTTTGGAACTTCGCGTGTGAGGTGGTCAACGTTTCTCTGCTCAGCGTTCTCAGCATCGCCTTGTGTCCAATGTATCCGGATGCGTATCTGTTTTTTTATTGAGTGCATGGATTTCCTGGGTTACACTTTGTCACTTTCTTCAGTTGTTTTATGGCGGCTAAGGAGTCAGTATAGATGTGGGCTTCTGTTATGGAATCTATTTTATTTATGTCCTCCATAGCATCGCGGATTGCATAGAGTTCCACCACAAGCGGGTCCGGGTATTCTGAAACATATTCTTTATGTACCTTTAGTTCACTGAGTGTTGGACTAGTAGCTGCTGTTCTACCGCCATTTTCTATATTTGATGCGTCCGTATATGCAATGAAGGTACCTGGAAGTGCATCAACCAGAGGTCGAGATGCCAGCTTTTCTTTGCGACGAAGCCGAGTGGTCTTGTTTGTCGTAATAGTCGTGAATTCCCACGGAGGGGGTCAGCCATTGTGGTGTTTGAACTGCCACTTCGTTCTACAAGGATGCTATGGGCATACCGTACTTTCGCTTCATATCCCTTGTTGCCTCTCGTTGTTCAATTAATTCTGTCAACGTATTTATCTGTGCAAACTTTTGAAGAATAGGGATAGGGGTAAATTTTGGTAAGGCCGTGATAGTGCGCCTTGCGTTTCTATTTATTATTTCCAATTTGGCCCACTGCCGCCTCGTGAGTATTTGGAACTGGGCCTGGTATAGTATCCTCGGCTGTAACACCGATTGTACAAGACGTCTTGTCACGTCCGCTCGAGCTCTTCCTCCCCTAGACGAAATGCGTTTTATCAAGTTTAAGGAAGTCGCAGCTACTCTTTTCACCTTATGAAGCCATTGTGTTCCTTTGCCGGATTTGTGAATTTTTAGGCCAAGAACTCTCAACTTGTCCACCTCTTCCAATGCCTGATTTCCCATCTTTAGGGTGACTCTTTGCGTTGCCAATTGATTTCTTCCATTCTTGTTTGCAACATGAATGTAACTGGACTTTTAAGGTGACAATTCCAGACCTGCATCTTGGACGTACTCATTTATGGTATTTAAAGCCTCTTGCAGATACCAATTCTGTCTCCCAAGTTGTTTATGAACAGACCAAATCGTGACATCATCTGCGTATATTATGAACCGCCCTTCTGGTATTTCAGCTGATTTCCACGCCAATGGGATCAGTGCGATATTAAATAGCAAAGGTGCTAACACTGACCCTTGTGGCACGCCTCTGTTCGAGGTGTAATTGCCAATTTGTTTTCCGTTTATCCGGATAGAAAACGTCTAATCCAATCCGGGATTATTGCAGGAAGGGCACATATAAGGTTGTCAAGTGCACATTGGAATGGGCCAGGCTTGGCAACATGCGAACGGTAGCAACAACTTGCAGCGGTTTGAACAACGGTGTAATAAGGGGTTGACAGATGCATATGGTCGTATTAGTTATACAGTTTAAGAAAAACAGAGAAAGGTAACTGGATCATAAACAAAACTCTGGGGTAGTAAAAATAAAGATGCCATTGGTTTTTGCAACAATGTTTCTTATAAATGATTCACAAGCACTGAAACAAAGCTATCAAGTGATGAACTGTTAAGAATTGATGAAACTAGGTTATTCCATTTTCTTATGGAAGATATGAACATTTGAAGCAATGAGTACCAAATGGTTGTTCGATGAGTGTTTGTGAATGCTTATTGCCTTGTAGTCCTTGTTGTAGCATAGCTAAGGTACCTAGAAGTACTTATGTTTATCTGTTTGTGAATTATCTGATACATGAAATTTGAACGCGCTAATTTGGCTCTGATTTCGAGAGTTAAAATGTTAGTGTTATTGAGTAGCTCAGTAGGAAAACTTGTTAATTTGTATTTATTAAGGATGGTATCTTACTGCATTCCTTTGTACCCGCTCTAGTTTCTGAATGTTTTCTTTAGTAAACGGGAACCAAGTTATGTTAGCATGCTCTTGTGTGCATCTGACGAGCCTGTTGTAGGCTAGTAATTTTGCATCAGACGGTGCCTGTGGAATTAGGGTGGTAGATGTCTATATACGACTGTTGGCTTCTTTCCTTCATATATATATGTGAAGTCTTCGGATAGAATGACACCAACATATTTGTATTCGTGAACTGCAGTCAGCAGGGTTTTTATTAGTACCATTTGCCTGTCACTGCACCATTTTCTATCGATCTTCAAGGAGCTATTCAGTGCTAAATGGTCTTGAAAAGAGCGAATTTGACGATATAATACGCAGTCATCAGCAAAGAGTCTAATGTCTCTACCGATGCAGGAATCGTTTGAGGAGATTAAAAATAGCCTCAACACTGTGTGCGAAGACTGCCTATACTGCTCTCGTGCCGTACAAAATAAATTCGTCAGACACGGCAGCGTTTTGACTGGTTAAGCAGAGCAAAATTATGGAAAAGACCAAGCGACAAGATATGACAGCTGTGGTGAACTGTTACATGGGAACGTGAGCTTAAACTGGAGTCGGCAATAATTTTGGGCCTACTATTTTGCCTATTTATTGTATCTAATTGCGCAGACAAGGAAGATCATCTGGTAGATTCATCCTGGTATTGAGAAAAGTTTAAGGTATTCTGTTGTTTAAGCAGTTCTTCGGTTGAGTACAGTTTATAATGCACCGCATGGCTCTAATGCTGATTTGGAGCAAAATGATAGGCGCACTGCAGATGGTCTATATAGCGTGCGGCAGAACACAAAGCACGCAATGATGACGCCATCTTACCGTCTCGTGAGCCACTATTTAGTGAATTCCATTGGTGCAATGAATACCGTCATCGTCATTGGCGAAGTGGTCGGTACCATCCGCAAAAGCTGTTCAGCATGAGTGCTGTGCGTTGTCAGCGCACGTTAAAGATCCTCAGGTGGTACTCCGTAGACCTCCACTACGACTCCCCTCTTTCTATTTCCACTTTCACTCTCATCTTCCTCCCTTCCCTTACGGCGCTGTTCAGGTGTCCACAACGCAAGTGTGACAGATACTGCGCCTTTCCCTTCCTCTGAACCAATTATTATTATTATTATTATTATTATTATTATTATTATTATTATTATTATTATTATTATTATTATTATTATTATTATTATTATTATTATTATTATTATTATTATTATTATTATTATTATTATTATTATTAATGATGTTTCCTCGGCGATCAAGAACTCCTCGTTTCTTCTTTATGCTGATGATATAAAGATATTCAAGGTAATACATTCTTTTCAAGATTGATTGTTGTTGCAATCGGACATATCTGCCTTTTCTGATTGGTGTGTGAAGAATCGACTTACCCTCAATTCTTCTAAAACAATGGTTGTGTCATTTACTCGTAAAACACACAGCTTTCACTGGCATTATTCTGTGAATTCTGTGCTGTTGGACAGGGTTGATGAAATAATTACCTTGGTGTACTTTTTGACCGCACCCTCAGCTTCTCCTCTCATACTAAACGCATTGCTCAACGTGCTATGCGGACGCTCGGATTCGTTTGCAGACTTTCGAGAGAGTTCCGTACTCCACTCCCGTTCTTAAAACTGTACCCGTCCATATGCTTGCCGCTCTTGGTGTACGCGTCGGTTGTTTGGAATGGCACTTGCAAATCGAACTTGGACAAGGTTGACAGAGTACAAAAAAAATTTTTACGGACATTTCGATGTCGATTTTTTTTGCGCAACTTCCTCCTCTCGCTCCACCAGGAGCACCCAACTGAATCTTCCGTCTCTTCACTGCCGTCGTGTCAGAGTTATCATTTTTATGTACAAACTCCTTCATAGCCACATTATGTGCCCTCAGCTCCGAAAGTACATCCTACTGCGCGTTCCGCGAAAGAACATGAGGGAATTCAGACCATTTCAAGTTTATCCGTCTCTTCATTCCCATTCCCCTCTGGAGAGAATGCAGTGGTTATTTAACTTTTTTGTCCTCACCTTGACATCTTCCAAAACTCGCTCTGTTCATTTATATTGGAGGTTCGTAGCATTGTATTGTAAATAGTACTTTTTCACATATAACTCCCACTTTCTAACCTAAAATATTGTATTTACTTCACTTTTGGCTTTTTCTGCTGTTAAATGTTGTCTGTATCTTGAAATACTTTTTATCTGTTTCTTATTTATATTTTAATTTTAGACTTTATATATGAATCTTACTGTCCCGCGTTCAATTTTATTTCTTTATTGTATTTTCCAGTATTTCTAGCCTGTGTTTGAAGTACCACGCACTTGTGCACTTGTTGTGCCTGGAATGGTTGTTTATTTAATGTATTATTTATGTATATTTTATGTATATTTCATGTGTTATTTATTTCTTCTTTTGAGTTCTATCTGTGTGTGTGAAACTTGTGTGTGCATTTTCGTTTTTTTTTTCATTTTATTTGTGCTGCAGCACGAAGACCACATGGTTGTTCCTGCGCACATTAAATAAAGATTGATTGATTGATTGATTATTATTATTATTATTATTATTATTATTATTATTATTATTATTATTATTATTATTATTATTATTATTATTATTATTAGAGTTAGCTGCAGTGACTGTCGCTCGCTCAACTGCGAAACCAAAGATGCGGGGCACCAGCAACTTGATGGAGGCGAAAAGCAAGGCGGCCGTGCGAGGTCATTCGACAGAATCGCAGGTGGTACAAACTACCGGTGTCCTCCACTTCGGCGTTCTCTTTGGGACGTTAAACCCCACAAACCAAACCGATATTATAAAAATCCACAATAGAACTGTAATATGGCGGCTGTGACGGCTTAAATATTTGCTTTGCATGTGTGAAAGTTGGCACTGGTGTGACGCCTGCCATATGTTTGCAATTAGGGCGAATTACCAAACACTGACTGTCTGGTTCATGCCTTCGCACTTGATGTTTACCTCTGCCCAAATCCAATTTTCTGGCTATGTCTTTTTTTTTCTTGTGCGATGTTTCGCTGCAAACAATGAAAAGAAACTAGCTGAGGAGAATAGGGCACTTAAAAAGGAGCTCGAACTCTGTCGCGAGGAAACGCGGAAACTTAAAAAAAGCACAGATGACCTCATAAAGGAAATGCAGCTCCAGAGACAGGGTTCGCCCCCGCGAATAATGAACCAGGCCCCGCAAGCGCCGGAACCGCCCTTGGAGCAGCACACACAACAACCACAGAGCTTAGAGAGCAAATTGGAAAATTTTATGAGTATGATGCAAAACCAAATGATGCAACTGCAGCAGAAAGTAGCGCTACAAGATCAAAATTTCCGAACATAAGTTAAAAGCCAAAACACACAAAAAACCACAAACGACGCCAGAGACAGGCTTTTTAATGAAAGAAGATTCGGGGCAGAAAACCAAAGTGGAAAAAGCAGTGACGCAGCATGGCAGGACAGAACCAATTAGATATATGGCAGTGGAACTGCAGGGGATACCGGCGCAAGCAGGGACTCTTCCAGCAGTTCATCAATACCAGACACACACCGCCAGACATCATCATGCTACAGGAGACTAACACCACACCCACCCTGAAGGGATACACATGTCAGGAAAACGGACGCGTCGCTACCCTCATCAGCAATACGCTGGTCACCATAGCACACAAAGAGATTGAGGGTACACAGATAGAATATATAATAACAGAAATTATACCCAAAAAGAAGCACAAGGCAAAGAGCACCTTCGTAGTTAACCTTCACAGCCCCCCCCCCCCCCCCAAACAAAAGGGTGGCGATTTCAGCAAGCACTTTTCGGAAGCAAATAAACTAGCCAAGACGAACACCTTAGTAATCGCGGGTGACTTCAACGCAAGAAGCGCGAGCTGGGGATACCAAAAAACAGAGAGAAAGGGGAAACAGATATGCGTAGCGGCGGAAAGCATAAACTGTGACCTCCTCACGGACGAAAATCAACCGACTAGGCGAGGTAACAGTGTGAGTCCAGATACCTGCCCTGACCTCACCTATATTAAAGAAACAAAGCAGGCCGAGTGGGAAACTCTGCTGGAAGACCTAGGCAGAACCACTACATACTAAGAACGACAATTGAAGCAGCCAACGTAAAGAAGAAGATCGGAACGGCCCACCTTACCAACTGGGACGCCTTCCGCAAACACTGCGAACAACTAAAAGGGGAAATCACTTCCGTGGAGAAGTAGGGCCTACAACTGAAACAAATACAAGAACTCTATACGAAAGAAATAGATAGAACAGAACAAGTACCGGAGGTGGACAAGCGACTGCTCGGGCTATGGGAGGCAAGACGCGGGCTCACCAAACGCTGGAAAAAGCAAAAGCTGAATAAAAAACTCAAAAAGAGGATCGCGGAAATCACGATAAAGGCAGAGGAGCCTACAACTGGCCAGGCAGGAATGGCAGCAGTTCAACAGCTCACTGAACGGCACACTCAGCTCGGCCAAGACGTGCGCATACTAAAGGCCCTCATGGACCCAACCAAGACAAAAACAGAAAGTGGCAAGGCAATTCAGAAATTGGTCCACCAGTACGACGGAACAGACGAAGAACTGCTAGAAGCAGTCCGCATCAAATGCTACGGAAAGGACAACCCCCAGGGCTACGACGGGGAGTACCAAGGGGCGGACAATCCTGCAATGGACAGGCCCATCACGAGAGAGGAAGTCCAGGCGGCGATAAGCGCGACAACACGAAATACAGCAGCCGACGCAGACAAGATCAAGAACGCCTTGATTCGCAACCTCAGCGACGAGGCAATCGACCAGCTCATGGTGTACCTCAACATGCTGTGGGCAGATGGGATGGTCCCGAAGGAGTGGAAGCACGCTGTCGTGGTTATGATACCCAAACCCGGCAAGAAGCTTCAGATAGAGAACCTGAGACCCATTTCCCTCACGTCGCGCCTTGGCAAATTGTACGAGAGAATCGTCACCAGGCGAATCCAACAATATCTAGAGGACGAGGAGCAGTACCCGCACAGCATGTTCGGCTTCCGGGTGAACCTGTCAACGCAAGACGTCCTACTGCAGATCAAGGAAGAAATCATAGACACGACACCCAGAACTGGCGAAAACATTATCATGGCCCTGGACATCAAAGGGGCCTTCGACAATGTTAGCCACGAAGCCATCATGAAAGGCCTAAATAACGCCAATTGCGGAAGGAGGACCCACGACTACGTAAGATCCTTCCTATCAGAACGCACAGCGACAGTGGGGTTAGGAGACCTGCGAAGCGACACCTTCACCACCCCACGAAAGGGCATGCCGCAAGGATCCGTAATCTCACCAGTGCTCTTCAACATTGCGATGATCGGACTGGCCAGAAAACTCGGCAAGATCGATGGCATCCAGCACGCAATGTACGCCGACGACATTGCGGTCTGGACGAATCGAGGCTCGCTTGGACAAAAGCAAGAGAGACTGCAGGAAGCAGCAACATGTGTAGAAGAGTACGTGAGAGAAAGGGGCCTAACCGGTTCCACGGAGAAGTCGGAACTTCTGAGAGTAGGGTCCAACCCCACCAAGGAGGACCTGAAAGTAAGGTTAGAAGGCCAAAATATACAGGAAAGAGACACGATACGCATCCTAGGCATGTGGATCCAAGGAAGCAGAAGATGTACCCACACAATCAGTCTACTCAAGACTTCAACAGAACAAGTAAGCCGCATGATAAAGAGGGTATCGCAGAACAGAAGCGGGATGAAGGAAAGCGACACGATCAAGCTCGTCAGAAGCCTGATAGTAAGGAGAGTCACGTACTCGTTGCCATACCACCGCATGACCAAGAAAGACAAAGAACAGACGCAGGCGCTGCTAAGAATAGCGTACAAGACGGCACTCCACCTACCAAGAAACACACCAAATGAAAAGCTGCTACAAATGGCCCTAGACAACACATTCGAAGAACTAACGGAGGCCCAGCTAAGTGCGCAAATAGTCAGGCTCCAACACAGTCACCGGCCGCAAGCTCCTAGAGAGATTAGGACACGACGTAGAAGGGATCGTAGATAAAACAGCCACCATTCCAGACGAGGTCCGTCAAACACTGGATGTCAGCCCCCTGCCGAGAAACATGGATCCCAACCTCCACGCCGCTAGAAGGCAGGCCAGGGCAGACTATGTGCAGCAGAACCTAACCACATTGGAAAATACAGTATACACAGACGCGGCCCTATACCCATGGGACCGCAGGACCAGAAAGTTCAGAGTCGCGGCAGCAATGGTAGACCACAGGGGGGAACCAATCAGCAGTGCGACGTTAAGAAACTGTACGGTAATGGAGGGGGAGGAGGCTGCCGTAGCTCTAGCGGCGGCCGAAGGTTACTGTAGGAACAAGTCTCTGATAATCCTAACAGACTCCAAAGCAGCATGCAGGAACTACACACGGGCAAAATAAGCAAGGAAGCGCTGAGCATCCTCCTCGAAGCAAGGCTTCCAAATAAGACCTTAAGACACAGGATTTTCTGGATACCGGCACACACCGGGATAGAGGGTAACTCGAGGGTAGAGAGCCTAGTTCGCGAGATCACGAACCGAGCAGGGCAGTCAGAAGCCCTGGAGGACCCCATAACGGTGGAACCAACGTATACAGAAATACTTAACTGCCACAGAGGGCGGAGATTCAAATACCCACCACCCCACACATCATTAACACAGCACGAGGCGGTCTGCTGGCGGAGACTGCAAGCAGGGACTTTCCACAATCTATGCATACTACACAAGATGTTCCCGACACAACACAGGAACACATGTCCGTGGTGCAGGGCAACCCCCACACTATACCACATCACATGGGAATGCGAACTAAACAGAGCCTTCCACAAACTAAATAACCCGAGTGCGGAACAATGGGAAGGTCTGCTGACCAGCAGCGAGCTCACGTCCCAAAGGGCACTGGTACGCGTCACGCCTGCGAAGCAGCAAGACTCAGCGGTGCCCTGGAATAGGGGCGCCGACCTTGTGAAGAGGCCGAAGATATGAAGACATCGGCCCGCCGCTAAAACCAGAAATTTTTAGAGCAATAAATGTTTTCTCTCTCTCTCTCTGCCCTGAGGTGCAAATCCACGTTTGTTAACGCTGCATCGCAGTCACGTCTCTCTCGCTAAACCGCTTGGGAGGTCCGCGGGAGAACTCGTCAACGCGTGATAAAATGTGATAAAATTTTGGGGAGAGGGTTTGAGAAAGTGGAAGAAGGAAAATAGAAATAAAGGCGCATTTGGGTTGCAGGGGCACCCGAAGAGGCGAATGGCAGGCAACTCTGTGCAGGTGTCTCGTAAGGCACCTAGTTCCTTGCATGAGAAAAAACATCTATATATCAATAAAATTATTTGAAAATTCCCGAACTGTGCAGCGTGCGGAGTGTAGTGCTAAGTGTATGCAGTTAGATGTACGTTTTTCTTTCTCTTTTTTTTTTTCGCTCTTTTCACGCAAGTTCGCAGGAAGGGAGGGGTGGGAGTTACAGAACCTGCAATTGCATTGCGGCAATTGCAAGTTGCCTCTTTTCGCCCCCAGTTCTTTGCTGCATTCCTTCTTTGTCTCGTGTGCGGAGCTCTATTTTGTTTTCCTTCTTTTTAATTTATTTGGTGCTGCCACCTGGTATCTGGAGTAACAACTCTGTCCCACCAAGTTGACACTTGCCCTGAACTTGGTATATACAGGTTGCCACGATGCGGCCTAAATGGTTTATGTTATTCCATCAAAGCTTCGTGGCGTCTGCTTATTTATTTTTTGTCTCTGGTTTTTTAGGTTGTTGCGTTGCAAGGTTTTCAAGGAGTATCAGTATACTAGCTGTTTGGCGCCTGTCAGCTGCCAATGATGTTAAGGCGCTAACCAGTGGCGGAAAGTGACCCTTATTACTTAACTCCTTGGTGCTACCCGCATCTTTACGGTTTTGCATGCACTTTTTTCTTTCTGTTGCTTTGTAGTTGGCGGCAGTGCGCGTAGGTGTTGCTTTTCTAGTGCACCAATACCTGCCTTATGCAATGCATGCTGCTTTTCAGGACTCTGCCATTTTACCCCCCCCCCCCCCCTTTTTTTTTTCATATCAGACCCTGTTCGCTTTCTCCTTTCTCGCCATTTTGTGCTGTGGCTTTCAGGGAAGAGATAACAGCTACAAAGCGAAGTGTTACGAGCTTCGAACCACCGTAAGAGCAGATGCAACAAGCACAAAGCTGATATTGTTTTCCAGTGTCGTGCGTACACTTAAACATTTTATGGAAGAGCCCTGGCCTGCAATTCTTCTAATGGTTATGTTATTATTGATAATGACGAGAGCGTTTGCCAGGCAGTAAACAAAAAGCCACACACAACGAAGTGTTGCTTGGTTATCTTGTTGCTCACGAGCGTGTTTTAATTCTCTTTGGGCGCCTCCAATGAGCTACGTTTCATTTCTTGAGCCATTCAAACCGGCGCGTATCCTTCTGTAAGAACGCGCTTCGTCGTTCATTCGGTATCTGACGCAATGTTGGCATTCAGCAACGGCGCTTTCAAGAGCAATAACCGCAATGGAGGAGAGGAATGATGATGGAAGGCAGGATGAAGGCCTGGGGCGACGAAATTTTGAGATCCCTCAGTGAGCCAGTGTCAGAATCAATCCGTCATCCTCTCATACAACTTTTCTCGAACCTATTACGGTGGCTTTCCACATAAGCACGCGTTACCCAGCAAGCATTTTTCGCTTAATCCATATCAAAGTGTCACGCTCAAACACTGGAATCGCTGCCCTCAATGCAAAGAATTTAAATCGTTTTTTTTTAATCCTCAGACCCGAAAGTTGGGTCTCGTAACTTTGTAGAATTCAGCAGCCCTCTCGGTTTTGGCTGCTAACACTTGCCTCAGAAGATGCGGTTTTTCGAATTAACTTGTTTGTGGACGATTCCCAGCAGAGTTATTCGTTCCCTGCAGTGTTATCCACGCGAAGCGTTGCCTAGCGCTTTCCTCAATTTTTCGTTGTCAGCGTCGGCAGCTCATGCCAGCTGCTTCAACATGCGACCTTGGCTGCCACGATAGCAATGGCGCGATGCGTTTATATTTCCATGAGAGCAAGTTGCGCGTCTCGCACGGCTGGCAGCGCGCCAAAACGATTCCAGCCATGATGGCGTTTTTCCCGAAAGGCAATTTTTTGCACTCATTCCACAGGTAGCGCGCAGTCTTTCCTGTTACAAGCACGTGTGTTTTTATCGTCGTATGTTGTACTGCTGCTTGACTTTGTACGTTTATTTTCATAATTGTCGCGAAATAGGCTTTACAGCAAAGTGCTATCTGTTCCCGGGTCGCCGCAGGGTGAAGTCGTAAACGGCAAAAATACCAGAAGCGAGACGGAATGGTTAAAGAGTAAGAAGCGGAGAAGAGAACCTGCGCTAGTGTGGCGCTGAAAGTATGAAAGAAGGGGCTGAGATTGTGGCCTGGAATTAGAAACGGAGAGCCGACAGAAAGCTTAGGAAATTAAATGCCAACAAAACAAAAAAAGCAACATCACCAGACGAGACATCGTCCAGGATCCGTACCAAGATAGGAGCGTTCCTCGTCAATGGGGCTGCCGCAAGATTGTGCGATCGCAGCGCTACCGGAAGTCGGGGCGGCGGCGGCGGCGGCGTCAAAAGGCGGTGACACCGGAAGTTCAGAAGCGGTGCCGTGCAAGCTGCTTGCAATGCGGCGCGGTGTTCCGCTCGATACCTTTCTTTCCTTTTTCTTTCTGGGCTTGTTCCTCTCCCGGGAGGTTATTGCTGTACTTATTCGTATTTTTGTCCCCCTGGGCGAGTACCTGTGCGGCCCAGAATCGTGCTGGGGTAACGGCGCGCCAATGCGTCTATGCGGGCTGCCGAGGCCGGGATACCGAGGAAGAGCCTCCGGGCATTGCACGGAAAGAAAAAAGGAGCACTGGGATAAAAAGGCTCATAAAGAAAACTGAAAGCAACAAAGTAGCGTAGAAAAAGAAAACAAAAAAGGCGAAGAGGAACGCCAATGGAGAGACCGGCGATAAAAAAAAAGGCAATAAAAATAAATGGAAACATTTTCGCTCGGTTCGCAAGCAGAACGTACGTAGCGCCGAAAACTGTGTGTCCGCTAGAGTTGGCACAGCTCCTGCCCATTTTTGTTGCTTCTTCTCCCTCTCTGCCTTTTTCCCCACATCGTTTCTCTTTGTAGCTTAGTACTTTTCTGTTTTGGAGACTTCGCACCACTCACGCCGTTCGCATGAAACGTCGTTTAGCAGTTTTAGTTTATTTCACGCTTTTCCTCTTCGCTTCCTGTGTGTCTTCTCTATCATTTTCCAGTTTTTGTTCTTCGCTCTGAGCCCCCCTTTATTTTTGTTTATTACGCGGGTGGACCGACTGCGAATTCGAGATACTTTATCTCCCTTTGTCATCATTTCTCGTTCCTTTCTTGCGCGCATTTCGTTTGGTATTGGCTCCTGTTCTGGTTGGGACGATCGCTTTTGCCTTCGCAGATCAGTGCTGCATTGTTTTTCCTGGCCTTTGTTCACGAGGGTAGCATTCCTTTCACTCCCGCGGACGCAGTGCTGAATGATGGTGCAAGTCCCGAGAAAAACGAGTGATGGTGCGAAATTGTAATTATTCATTCGGTCTCTCCACGCGACACCGAATTTTCTCTTGTAACAGCTGGTCTGACTCAAATACTTGCTGTCATCTTCATTTCAAGCAACGCTGCTCCACATACGCGATGCGCGCTTGGTACTACAGTCGCCACGCATCGCGCTACCCTCTTGAGTGGCCGATTTGGCTTTTCCTGTTTTTTTTTTTATTCTTCAGTCGTACGTCGTAGCTCCATGTTTATTTTACTGACCGCTATAATACAGTCCACTTCAGTTTCTGGTAACTTTGTCATACCAATATCGAAGGTATACGTTCCATAGGGGTCAGCATCAGCTGCTTTAAGCTCAGCGCGCCGTTACATAGATGTCCGCATTTATTAACTTGTTTGCAGTTATAACTTTCTCCAGCCACTGCTGCTGCTCAGCTGATTGGGGCTTGTTGCGGAAGCTCTCGCATTGCTCGCAGCGACCTTGCAAGAGGTGCAGAGGTGAAGCGACACGTGCTCAGTATTTGCTCCCCATCCTGGTAAGAATGTTTGGCACCACCAGGTTACTGCTTAGAGAGCGTACAGTCGAGCGCGATTTGAAGGTTATCGCGCGAGCGTCGACCGAGAACATGAACAGCGCCATGGCCCAGAATTCTCTGCCGAGGCGAGGAAGGTATCAGGCCAGCTACCCTCACTCTTTTTACTGTTCCTTCAGCAGCCGTCACTCCCTACTTTTTTTTTTCTGCGAACAGGCAGTAATCGTAACGCACACGACGTATTTTTGAGTATTATCTGAAATTTTACTCTTTATCGCAACAAATGGAAAGCTTAGAATAGAAAGAAATGGCGGTGAATTTGTCGCGGGGGTGATGGTTGTTGTATAGAACAGCGAACGAGGGAGAGAAGAGTGCGAAATCATGATTTTTCCTCTTCCGAAACCGGCCGCCAGGTGCCTGGAGTGCTAGGCTGGTCGACGCTCGCGCGATAACCTTCAAATCGCGCTCGACTGTACGTGCTTCACTTCATTGACTCAAGTCGAGCCAAAATGAGGACGGAGCATTACTTTGGCTTCGCTATAATATCAGCAATTGATTTCTACCCACTCCCTACCGTCTCCTGATGCAACCCCAATTACCTGTAGGAATAAATATTGTGATCTCTCCCTTTCTCTTCCCTCACTCCCCCCCCCCCCCCTCACTCCCCCCCCCCCTCTCTCTCTCTAAATATATATATATATATATATATATATATATATATATATATATATATATATATATATATATATATATATATATATATATATACTTGGACTTTTTTCCGCACTATCTTTCAAAGCTCCCTGGGGTTTACCACTAAACTGGGGTAATTCGCACACACCTTCCTTCCGCGGCTATCCAGAAGAAGTCCTACGGCCACTTGGCGCTGAGGAGCATGAGATACGCGAGGAGGTTTATTAAGAGTGCCAACACGAGGAGGATACGTTGCCGATGCATTACCTCTTGCTTTTAAGGAAAGGTGGCGTTGTCGTCCTCCGTCGCTGGGAGAAGTCATACCCCTCTTCGCGCGCAGTATGGGCTACGCAGATTCTTCGGCAGCTACGGATATGTTCGCTTTTTGTTCGATTTATTCGCTGGCGACTGAAGGCGCCGGTCCTTCCTCCCCTGTCTTGCGCACGCGCCTAGGAACATTCATCTTCTCTTCGCGGTTTCTTTCGCTTACTCCCACATCCTCACCCGCTGTTTGCCGATCTTTTTCTCCTCCCCGCGGCACGCTTCTTCAGATTCCGTTCGATCTCGACCGGTGGCGCTGGCGGCCACTTTTGTGTCTCGCCACTCCCTCCATTCCTTCCTCTCTTTCCAAACCCCGTGCGCATTTCTTTTCTCCCGTTCGTTCTTGCCCCATCGAGCCTACTTCTCCCATCCTCCCTCTGTTCCTCCTCAGCTCGTATTTTGTTTTCTTCACCCGGCGTTCACATCTTTG
The DNA here is from genome assembly GCF_055883805.1 of Amblyomma maculatum. NCBI lineage: Eukaryota > Metazoa > Arthropoda > Arachnida > Ixodida > Ixodidae > Amblyomma > Amblyomma maculatum. The sequence goes on along the minus strand of NC_139344.1, from coordinate 314,251,523 downwards.
AGTTCAGCTCGACGCGACGCGGAGTGGGTGTGTCTCGAAGCAGAGCTGTAGAGATCGCATCCGAAGGAGGGCTGCTTCCGTGCTGCTCCTTCAATCGCGAACCTAAGATCTCCTTCCTCGATTGTGGCTCCCGATGTGAGGCTCTTGAAGCGGGAAACAAACGAGATGGAAGTGTGAGGGCTGTAGAAGAAAACAAAAGAAATCTTATTGAGGGTCATAAGATGATGATTATACGTAATTCGGTTGGCCACCGAAACTCCGGCTCTTCATCTCGAGGGTGCCCTCTCACCGTCCTTCGTCTCCTCACCGAGCGCTCTCTCCCTGTGTCCTACCCCTTCTCATAACTCTGCGTGGCGCGGCAGTGTTTGTTGTCCCGCAGGTACCATGGAATGGGGACGCTCTCCGTGTGGTGCGATCAGAATGAAAGCGATCAGTTTGTGCCGCCAAAAGGGGCAACTACCATTTGGTCCACGTGTTCCGAGTATATTGGAGCCCGACTTGGTAATGCTATTTTTAACAATGCGGTGTATTATATTAGCTTGTAAAAGATGTCAGTGATTCCAAGGACTCAAGTATGGCTGCGTGCTGGCGGTGATTTTCATATTGGAGTTGCTAAAGGAGGATTTTTTTTCGCCGAGTGAAGATATCGCGTTAGAAGATGTGAGTGGCAGGGGTCTAATGCGTGATGCGCTTACGTGGACTTGGTGGCGTACATTTAGCTTCCTCCTTCGAAGCTGCTCTCTTCCTCGAGCATTCATTCACTAGCCCGTTCATTCGCCCATTTTCTCTTTCACTAACTCATCTCGCTCGCAATTTCATCCACTCTAGTTTTCTATTTGTACAGTAACTCATCGTGCGGCTTCCAGTAATTCGCTATTTCTCTGTAGCTCACCATCTTGTTAACTATCTTCACTATTTTGCTCACTCACGCACTAGGCCACATAGGCTAATATATATATATATATATATATATATATATATATATATATATATATATATATATATATATATATATATATATATATATATATATATATATATATATATATATATATATATATATATATATATATATATATATATATATTCTTATGGTGCAGAGCGGCAATCTTCGCATGAAGCTATGAAGACATCCCGATCTCCGCGTTATACGATTGAGTATCGAAACTGCCAGGGACATTCGGCATAAATATTTATGAAATTATGACAGAAATAACTAAGAACATAATATTTATGTTCTTTGCGAATGCTGCACGCACACATGCACGTCAATAAGGCAACTTATTTCTTTGGCTATGGTTCACTTAGCAGCGTGCGAAACGCTAGCAGTTTCTTGCTTAACGCGTAATGCCGTACAGAATTTGAGAAAGTGTCATTTGTAACAAAGCTGAACTAGAAGAGTTTTGTTGTAAATGTTATTCATCTCCAATCGCACTGTGGTTCGCTGCAGCTTGGAATTACTGACAATGTATGAAGTTTCATCGTTTGATTAAATCTTTAAAACAGCAGTATAGGGCATGTTTTCCTTCCATATGAGTAGGTAACTTATAAATTCGCTTGCTGAGAGCTTTAGCTGGATCTTTACGACTGCTTGAGGTCGCGCTGCTCTGGTCCTCCAAGTTTCCTCTCTTCTTACGTTTTTGTTGTGTGTGCGGGGGAGGGGGGACGGGCTACGCTCCCGGCGACTTAATTACTAAAGGCCTCAAAAATTCCGTACCTTTTCGACGCTTCCCGCAATTATCGTCGACCCGCCCGCTCTCGTACATCATCGTTTCCTGGACGGCAGGTCAGCAGCGCTCGTGGCTTTCGGAAACTCCGTTCCCGCCGCTGGCCGTAAAATCGAGACTGCGAAAGAATAATTTGGAACAAACAAGGGAACCTATTACACGCAGGCGACGATTCTTTGCAAGTCTGCCCCCCCCCCCCCCCCCCCCCCCCCTCCTCCTTCCCCTTTGCTCCGAAAGAAAGGAACTCGCGCAATCAGGCGCACCTTTACTACTGTGTCTTTCCCCCAAACCTTGGCGTAGTCTTTCCGGTTTGAAATTCCGGTTATCGCATTCACCTCCTCTTCCTAGTAATTTAACTTGCCTTCCTGCTTGGCCTGTGCAGGAGAGGCCATTAATACTAACTTCGGCGGCGGGCGGTGGGCGCCTTTTTGGCCGGGACCCAGCATTACAGCTTCGTCGTTTGCGCAGGTCCTAACTGTCTCAGCAGCTTGGGCCGCGCCGGCCATGTTCACTATATATATGCACAGTCTCTCGTCGACAGCTTACTCTCTTCTCCTCGTGTCATTATCGTCATCATTGGCAATTACGCTGCGGCCATGGCTGCATCACGCGCAAACAGAGCTCATGCATGCTACTGAGATCTTTTTTTTTTTTTTGTTCGTGGACAGTGCGGAAGGAGTAAGAGTAGAGGCCCCTATCTGGCGAAAAGTGCTCGAGATTCTTGTGTGCCTCGGCGAGCTGTGCCTGACTATTTCTCGATGTCCGAGCCAACCGTGAGGCGCACAACGACGGGGAACTGGACGCAGTCACTAGACGCTATGGAGCCATCCTTGAACATCAAAGATCCTTAAGAAGGATCTACCCACCTCCCCACGAAGACCTTAATAGAGAGCAGTCGGTTGCCTGGAGACAGCTACAGACTAACCCATACCCCAACCTGAGTCTATTCAGTAAAATCCATCCCACAACATATGAGAATAAATGCCCACTATGCAAAAAAGCCCCTACACTCTACCATGTTACATGGGCGTGTCAAAAAACACAGGTAGCGCCAATAAACACCACACCAACACCGGAGCAGTGTGAGGCTGCGCTTTCCTGCTCGACGCCTGATGACCAGCTTAAACTGATCGACGGAGCGCGCAACACGGCAAAGACCACTGGGGCCCTGGACTGAGGGCCCACCCACGCCGGGAGAATTCCCTTTGTCGAAATAATGTGTTTCATTCATTCTCGACTGCACGTTGGGGATGCACGTTGCTGCGCGCGCTTCTAAAGGTTTCAATTCGCGCTTTCTCAATGAGCCTTTGCCGCCAGCTTTCAGCTAGTTCTTGTTGCCGTCGGCCTACAGCAGCGGGCGGGCATGGGATGAGCTCGGTGTGCGCAAAAAGTATGATTTTCTCGTCGCCGCTTTAACCCTCATCCTTCTTCAACCCCGAGCGTCCGTGAGACAGACCTCACATTTTTTACGGTATAGTTACTGCTTTAGTGTAAACCCTTAGGTTCTTTCAGCGTAACACGTGATGGGAGCGCTTTCTGGTGTACGTATTCGTAATAGACCGTGTGACGGCAACTCATGCCCATGTCATTTTCGGAAAGTTCCTTTCTTTTTTTTCTGTGTGTGTGTGTGTGTGTGTGTGTGTGTGTGTGTGTGTGTGTGTGTGTGTGTGTGTGTGTGTGTGTGTGTGTGTGTGTGTGTGTGTGTGTGTGTGTGTGTGTGTGTGTGTGTGTGTGTGTGTGTGTGTGTGTGTGTGTGTGTGTGAGAGAGAGAGAGGGAGAGAGAGACTGAGAGAGAGCGAGAGAGATTCGGCAGACGATCGATATAAAAGACACGGCATACAACCGTAGAATTTTGCTCCATTCGGCTCATCTCATAGTAAAGCCAAATTGCTTTGTCCTATGGAGGGGTGGTGCCATTTGGGTAAGCTAAAAAAAAAAAGAAAAGGAATTTTTTTCCGCGCTTCGTGTACTTTCATAAGCTGTGAAAGTCACCAAGCTTCTCGTGCTTTGCTTAAGACATAAAGGTAGGGCTTAAAGGTGCTAAAAATAAATAAATCTCACTTGTGATTGCCCCAAATCAGCTGCTTGTATTATTTTCCAGAAAAATGCTAGAGCGCGTGTTTTCTTCATCCTTTTGGGACACCCAGCATATCTGCTCTTCTTTTAACTATGCCGTTTCTTTTGTGCCTCTTTGAGAACTGCGAAAATTGTGCAAAAAAATCACGTGACAAAAGGTAAGTTCTAATTTATCTTTTCTTGAGAAAAATTTTGAAAGACTTCCAGTTTCAAATTCCTTCCTTCGTGGCACGCTCCTCCGCACACAGTGGAAGCATGCGGAAAAGCACGCTTGTAGTTATGCTCGACGGTCAACAAAATTGATTCAAGAGAAGCTGACACGACGCAGTTCCTTCTTGCGGGGAAAACAGAAGCGTGGGGCAAAAGAGAGAGAGAAAAAAAAGTGATGAAGAAGAAAAGTAAGGGTGAGGAACAGTACGAACCAAAAAAAAAAAAAAAAAAAAAACTTTATGACTGGCCGCTAAGAAACTACCTAAGCAGTTTTAACAAAAACCTTTCACCAGTCCTATATATTGTCTTCTTTACTCATATGCAAATGATGTGGGCACTTTATATGCACTGAAATTTCTGCGTGGATGTCCAACTTTTTATTTTTATTGTAGTCTTAAGCTTGTTGATTTCTGTTTTTGAGCTGCTGCTTCCCTCGGTCCTGGAATAAAAGTTCAATTCGTGTCGCGAGAGAATGCGTCGAACAACGCCATAGACCTTTCAGTTTTGTGTCTCAGAAATAGTTGAAGCGCGATATATTTTAACGATTCGTGTTGGCTATGCAAAGGCGCACGCTCTGTTGATCTTCCGCACCGCGCCGCTCGGTCCACGCCCAAGCAGAGCTTGGGGGAAAGAAATGCTTTTTTTTTTTTTTTCCACTTGGGCTTTTATGGAAAACCCAAGCCTGTCATGTGGAATTTCCATCCATCACAGCGGATCTAGCTGACCCCTAGCGTCATGTACGCGCTGTATGTAAGCTGCTTAAGAGCCAGTCGGTCTCTCTCTTCAAGAAACCAGAGGTCATGACGGGAAAAGGAACGGCACATGGCAGGAATGCATGTCTAATTCTCTTTAAATGAAGAAATGGTGGAGTAGGCATCATTTTCAAAGTCTTAATTTTTATTTTGCAGCTTGTAGAATGTTGTCTTGATTTAGTGTTTTATTTTTTTCTCTTTCTTTCAGCCGGATGTTGCAGCTTTCTTGCTCTAACATTGATGCATGTTTGCTCTTAGTTTTAATTAAAAATGCAAACGATAAATCACTATATTAAGTAGAAAGACTTCAAGGCTTAGATTTCGATGGTCGTTTTAGAACCTTGGTAGTCGAAATGAGCCCAGGCTTTTTCATTATGACTAGTCTCGGTGCTGACTATAGTGTTTATGTTAATGTCCATTAAACAGGGGATCGTTTCTTGTCAAGATGCCTTTTTTTTTTTCGCCTCTGCTCAGCAGCTGAGATGCGAGCGAACACCATCGGGCACAAAAGAAACCGAATTTGCTTGTTTCTCTCTTTCCTACAAAGCAGTGGGGGCTACAGAAGATGACTTAAAAAACTGCCCCCCCCCCCCTCTTTTATTTTCTTATGCACCTAACCGATGTGCTGGATTACACTCTAATTTCAGCACTAATACAATGACATATTATTGTGAGGGTGAAATTGCTCTGATAGTACCTTGGCGCACAATAATGGGTTCGTCTAATCCGCCCCTACCTCTCTCAAAACCGAGTTGGCACTGCACACTCCACGCAAAACGCTGGGATGCTTTCGAGGCCTTATCGCTCGAGTCAAACTGCTGGCTCGTGGGCCACAGAGTGGGAAAAGCCCGCGCCGCCGGCGCTCTCTCTCTCGCGCGCGCACCCGGGCGTGCGGTGGCAGCCCGGGTGCGGAGGGCAGGGAGGGTGGAAGGCTTATTTTAACATTCCTGAGTGCCCCTTTCCCGCTCGGGACGAGTGAGGGAAAGAGAGCGAGAATCGACTGCCGCGGGAGCCCCCTCTCGGCAGCCCTCTCGGTCGCGCGTATCCCGGCATGCCCCGGTCGGACAAAGATGGCGGGGCTGGGTGCCCGGGACTGCCGTGCGGACGTCGCCTGGGCGCAGCCTCCGCGCCGCGGGCCCCATTCGGCGGCCAGCTAGGCCCTACTCGCGAACCGGCCGACGTGCCCCGCGTCCCGCCAGCCTCCCCTGGGAACCCCAGGTCGCCGCCCCGGACGACGCCGAGCGAGTGCTGCGTTGCGCCCCCGTCCCCCGGAAGCCATTGCGCCCGGGAAGCCTTCACCAGCGCACGCAGCCGCCGCAGCAGCGCGCAGGCCGAGGTGAGAGCCCAGGAGCGCATGCGCACCCCGCGGTGCAGCCATGGCTTCCCCCGGAACACAGCCCGGCCGAGCGCGCAGCCCGGGGCCCGATATAGGCACGCAGGAACCCTCGACCGTGTTGGGATATGTTGGGCCGGCCACCCGGGCAGCGCCGATTAAGTGGTGAGGATGGATGGGCGCTGTCTGCGCGAACCCCACGAATCGCTGCGCGGAGGTCGGAGGAGGCGTATGTCCCGCAGTTTGCCCCCTGGTCCTTCGTCGTCCTTGTGCGCGACCGACTGGCACCGGTCAACACATCTTTTCCTTGATTCCAGTTTAGTGTAATCGCAGAGAAGGACTCGTGCCAAAAGGGGAGAAATTGTGTCTGAACTAACGCTTTCGTTTCAAACTACGCTTCAAGCACTCAGGTTTCAACAGCTTCGCCGCCACTTTCTTCATTCGCGCTCGGCAGGGCTTTCCCGAGTGCAGGAAACACATGTTCTTTATATCGGTCTCTCACCTCCCTCGTTGACCGCATGTGCTGTGACGATATCCTCGAGCACTTCCGCTGCCTCTTACGCGTTTCCTAAGATAGGTTAGGTTATTCTTTTGGGACAGTTTCTACGCTCAATCCGAGTATGCGAGAATAATTATCGCCGTATCTTGAATAACAATTCGCAGGGCTACTAAATTTTTACTGCGCGTGCTCCGCGCCACTCATTCCTAAGCCTCATCTTGCCGCGGAGTGAACATTGGAGTAATTTTTTTTTTTTTTCACATCGGGATATCTTTTTCTGTCCGAAATGAACCGAGTTTCTGACGACGCAGTTTTCGCTGCTGCTTTAGAGCAGTCATGCGACGCACACTAGGTGATAGATTGCAAAAGGTTCAAAAAATGCAATTGTGTCTGTAATATGCGGAGATGGAGAAGGCTCCTCTGTGGGGCTATTTCGGTTCTGGTCAATAAGAGAATACGGCGTGTCATCGATTGCACACCCCTCTGCTGCGCGCTCTGCGACCTATCTTTATTTAGTAGTTTGGGACCTTCCTCTCGCACAATTTTTATAATGACGTTTAAATATTTTTTTCTGAAGGTTATGTTCCATCATCACTCTGCAGATGTTTGTTTAAATTTTTTGTTTACATGCATGCTGACAGACACCATTTTGCTAAACCGCGTTTCCCGTTCTTATCCTGCATTTGTTTGCGGTGCTTCACCTTTAAAGCCTGTGCATGCGGCGAAGCACGCTTAGAGTTGGAGGTGAATGTGTTCTCTGGCATCGCGACGTAGTGCTACAGACACGAAGTAAAAATTAATGTTTTTCTTTTTTTTTTCTCGCTGTGTTAGAGAAGTGGACAACGGAAAGCCTGCCAATTCTGGATGCACTTATCCCCAACAACTGCCCTGGATGCAATCTTATCTCCGCGATCTTATCTCAGTGGCCGCTTCAACAGTCTTGCTGAATTGCATTGAATCTTAAGTGTGTTATTCAATTATTGGCTAAATGTCTTATCGCCATCATCAATTTAATTTGATAGATGTTCAGATGCATGTAAGCAATTGTTGGGCGGCTAATAGTTGAGCTAATCTAGACCAAAGCTTAAGTTTGATTTTTGTTTTTCTTTCTCTGCATTTCTTGAAACCGGACATTTTCTTTCTCGAAACATCAGGGTTCGGAAACGTCGAGAACGAAAAAGATCGTTATAAAATGGGGAATGTCGGCAAGGACGTGAATAAAGCTTTCATGGCTGCCTTAATTTTTGAGTAATGAGAGATGGCATTTTGAAAGTCGCGCTCGCTTTGATTTTCTCGCTCTCTATTTCTCTCCATCCCTCTCTTTATCTCTGTCTACGAATTTCAATTTTCGTTCGCATTCTTTTCAGTACTTTCGCGTGTCAGGTGTGTTTGTTTTCATGTTCCAAGACGACTTGGCCGGGAAAAGGAAGGTTTACGGGAAACCGAAATCCTGTCGTGTCTTTCTCCTGCCTGCCGTTCGCACTGCCTGACCTTTTCATCTTATCCCATCATTCTTCATCACGCGCGTTGAATAAGAAAAGAGGCGGCCGAGCGAGCTTTCCTCGTAAGCAGATTGACTTTCCTGGTCTCTGTTCTTTGTCGAGAGATGGCGCACTACTGCGTCCACCCGTCCTGCATGTAATACACTTCCCCGCAAATTCCTTGCTGCTGGCTGGACCTGTCGTGCAAAGTCTGCCCTGTCGGCGAGAATGCATATTCGGAGAAGGATGCTGCTCCTTCTTTGCGCGCTATGGTGTTTTATATTTACGCAGTTGGGCCAAGAAAGTTTAACCGCGATGATGCTGGCCTCTCACGTCTGGACTGGAGGGGGCCGGTTGATGATGGAGTGTGTGTGTGTGTGTGTGTGTGTGTGTGTGTGTGTGTGTGTGTGTGTGTGTGTGTGTGTGTGTGTGTGTGTGTGTGTGTGTGTGTGTGTGTGTGTGTGTGTGTGTGTGTGTGTGTGTGTGTGTGTGTGTGTGTGTGTGTGTGTGTGTGTGTGTGTGTGTGTGTGTGTGTGTGTGTGTGTGTGTGTGTGTGTGCGTGTATGCGTGTGTTTTCTAGCAGAATGGTGGAAACCACGGCTCACGAATGGCTGTCGTCCGTTGTATCATTCACCACTTAATTACACAGTCTTGCGGACATTAAAAAAAAAAATATCGCGCGAGCAACGCCTGTCTGGCACTGCTGCGCCGGGAGACGAAGGAGAAAAGAAAGCATGCCTACAATTTCTGCATCGATCTCTCTCGCCCCCTTTTTTTTCACGTCTTTCATGGAAGAGAAAAGTACGGCGGGATGTCAGAGCACATTAACCCCAGGTGTTCGAAATTTCTGGAAATCACTACGGCCTCCGTCATAGTCCTAATCGCTTTGGGATGATAGCGCCTATAAAAACAAACTAATAGACGGACGGACGGACTATAATAGAAAATTGCAATCTTTCAATAAGCCATGACCAATAAACCCGTTGCAACCGTTACTGACGCAAAACTTGATTGTATAGAATAGACCTCAGTATTAGGGCGTTAGTTTAACTATAAAGAACTGTCATTAGCGTTTATCCAAGTGCAGCAATACTGCTACAAAATAAAGCTATGCGGCTTTCACAGAAACATTTTGCCTGATGCGGGTTCTAAACTGGAAGCACCACTTTTTCTGCTCCACCACGTGAGCTAACCTGGACCAAATAATTGCAAGAGCGAATTGAGCAAAAATTGGAAGTGGAAATGGTGTTGTTCCACAGTTTAGAAGGATTCAGCAATGTGGAATTTATTTGTAATACGGTAGTTTATAATAACACTAAGTGTTCTAGCGATGCTACCTACAAACCCAACCAGAGTCTACGCGTTCGCGCCGTTCCTGAGACATAAACAGGCAACAGATTGGATACAGGCGCTTTCGGAATTGGGCCATAAAGCTCGAAGCCGAATAGCCAAGCACATGAAGCACTGTTCTGCGGAAGGCATGAATGATGCGTTGGCGGTCCCGATTTCCGTCGTGCATCTCCCCAACGCCGCTGCAGTGAGATATCGAAGCTCGCGCGATATTATTGAAAATTTGGGAGGCTCTGAAAGCTATGCGACAAAAATCGAGCTTTGAAGAGTTCGGCAGCCCTTCCGTGTTAGTCCCTTCATCCATGTAAGCTCTTTGCCGCACCATTGATTGATGGCCCCGAAGCTTTGTAGACAGCATTGCAGCAGGTAACAAAGTCTGGCCGTCTCTAGTGGTGCACATGACGGCAAAGAGTATATTATAATACATTATCACGGTTCGTAAGCACTGCTAAATTGGTAAGGGCTGTTAGTGACGCTTATCATATTTTAGCTCTAACTCCTCGCATCACTCAAACTCTGATACATCAGCGGCGCTCGCGTGCCGCATTACAACTTGATATAAAATACAATCAGTGACCCTGTCAACATAAAAAAAGGAACGTTTCAGAAACGTCTTTTTTCATGTTGACTTGGTCAGTGACTGTCATTAATTTTGCCATACCTGACCAGGCGAGCTTTGTCGAACCCTTGACTACAACTTGATACTTTCTTTCCGCTTTATACACTCCGGTTTGTGAACCGTCGAGGTCGGACCACTTACCACCACCATTCGTATAAATATTGGGGGACCACCTATTTGACACAGAAGGTTCGGAGTGGTATCAAAAGTTTGGTTTGTAGGGTTTAGCGTCCGAAGTTCAGCGTGTTACGGGACGCAGAATTACTAGTTGAGTCAGAGCCTGATATGGCTGTTATGCGCCTGGTATAAAGGCGCAGTATTTGCCACACTTCTGGGTGGACACCTGAACCGCGTCACAATTCAAGGGCTTCTTTTCCGATCGGTGGGATTGCTGCGATCTCAGCTCATTATCCAAGGAGGGGTCATCCCCCCCCCCCACCCTAAAAGAGGGGAGGGGAAGAAAGGGGGCGTCGGATGACCTTGGGACGAGGCACTTTCGGGCGCGAAATTCTGTTCTGACAGCGGCAATGGAAGGGAGCATGAGGGGCTGAAAGGAGATAGAAAGAGGTGCCATAGTAAAGGGCTCCGAAATAATCAAAATTTGGTTCGTAATGTAAAATCCGACCGGGAGGGTTACCAAAAACGGAAGCGAGCCAAGATCGAAGCGGCAGCAATGACTGAGGCTGCTGCCAATTGTTTGTGAAACTTGGTTCAAGAATAGTTGAACGTTTACAATTTATTTATTTTACAAAGTGGTAGGGAGCACATTCTTAAGTTTAATCCGTGTAAAACATGCCAGCTGGGCGGGATGGTGGCCATGCTAGAGTTGATTGCAAGTTTTGTTTGTTTTTCTGCGCTAAACAGACGAGGCTAAGGGCGTAGTCCACCAGCCGTGCCTTTGGGCTATTTAAGGTGTTAAGCTCTGTGCTACGCAAGGATTCTTGCCTTCAAATTTGGTACGGTGTCATTGTTTCCTTCAGAACGTGATCTCTACTCTCGATGTTCGTAGCCCGGCGCAGTTAAGGAGGCGTAATTTTCGCAGTGGTGTTAGGCTCAGCACACTTAATTTTGTTCCATATAGGCAGCTGTCAAGGCAGTTGCTTGAAGTAAAAAATTCACAACTAATATTCAAAGAATAAGATCATCGATCTGCCGCAGGATCGTTTTTTGACGTCTAGCTCGCAAATACTAAATTTGTGCCTCGGCTCGATAGTCACTAGTGCATAGCAAATGACATTCGTCGCCCAATACTGGCACTTCTGAAAATGCTCCAAAGACATTTGCAGCTTTCATTTGTCTTAGCGCGACATGTTCATTTGTAGTAGTTTTCCTTAGCTTTTGTTGCCTTTTTCAGCCTACTTGCACCTCGTCGCCTGCACTTTCCGTTAAGATGAAATTTTGCCTGGATTTGGGAGATCTCTAGATATGCATTTTGTTGAAGGTAAAGTTGGAAATAATTCGTCAACACCCCTATTATTTCGTTATCATGTTAGCTTCATCTTTTTGAAAAGGCCCTATAGAACATCGCTTCTGTTTGTAGCTATTGATATTCAAGTTGATCTCTCTTTCACATAAATAGACATAGAGGGAGAGAGAGAGAACGGGGTAGGGTATTCATGAATTTCTGAGCGAAAATATCCATTTTTGCCTACTTTTAAACTAAGTGAGGCTAGTTATTAAATGGCTGTACTATAGCGTATTTAGTCTATAGAGATGACTGCTGCATTTCTTTGACCGCACAACATTTTCAAAGCTAGATAAAGAAATTGGACGACGGGGGGGGTTGGAAACGCCACAAAGCTCCTGTGTCCTAACCAACCGGCCGAGGGATTAAGTTGGAGACTGTGTCCGGGTAAAATCGATTTCCTAACTGCGCTTGGTGAAATGAAAAGCAGCACTATGTTACGTTAGATGACTTCAGATGTGTTAAGAACTATTTCAGGTATACCGTGTTTTCTTCCTTGTTGGATGCTGCAGCAGCCCTTGAAGAGGGAAAATGACGGTTATTCTGTAGGCCTCGTTCGAGAGCACAAGGCTGACGTAAATGCTGAATGCATCGGGTCTGGTACGGGGCGGCACACAACGAAGAACATATTTAGGGCGCAGACTATTCCTGTGGACAAACCCCGCAGCGTCGACCCACGGATCAAATTGAGGAGATATTGCGGGGAGATTTGTCTGAAATCGATGCAGCAGTTGCAGATGCAAAGGAAGCTCCGGCGATTGTTTTCTGCGAGCGCTGCTTTTTGTGCAGCCACATTTAGATCGGTAAGAAGGCTTCGCTCTTCATTCCTCCGAGAAGCCGCTTTTGTCTTCAGCGCCAATTTCCATATAGAGAGAGTCTCGGCAGATCAGGGCGAAGCCGAGTTGTTTGCCACGCTTGCCAAGTGCTCAAGGCTTCCTGAAGAGGGCTCGCTTGTGCGCGGAACAGCGTGAATAGAGCCAATTAGCGACGTGACTAATTTCCTTGGGTTCCGTGGTTTTGTGTATCAAATTAGCGCGATTTCTTTGTCATCGGAGATGTGCAGTTTCGACATAAGGACCGCTATAGTGGACGGGTCGGGAATCACTTTGGAATCCCGGGCTTGCTTTTGAGCTGCTGTTGAGTCTCGGCTGATGGGCGTATTCTCATTGTAATGCCCTAAAAACGTGATAGCTGCATAGAATCTGACTTTGACACGTTTGCTATGAAAGAAGAGAGCTTGTATTGTCTCCAGTGTTTTCTTAAGAGGATTATAAGAAGAAATTGTAGAAAGGTATCTGCGGCCTTTTCTGCGTTACAGGTGTCGTCAGTCTACTTGAATGTATCGCTTCAAATTATGTCAAGAGTTCAATAAGTGACTACGAAAATGAGCCGTTGATTTGGAGAGATGCCCTCGCATGCATGTAACATTTTACCAGAGGTGATTCTTCTTCGTATCGTTCGACTGGTAATCGATTCACCCTTTGTAGATGACTTATCTCATTACCGTGAAACGTCAATGTAGCATGGTTCATATGAGCCTAATAACCTTGTTCGCTTGGCCCCATTTCGCTGTTAAAAATTTGCTTTGAACTGGCCGATTCCATAATCCGCGTCTTTTCCTTTCCGATTGGTGTCGAAGGCTAAATTTTGAGCGATTTTGCTTATTAGTAAATTTGAACTTGAAGGCATTGGTAGAATGACTTGGTTCATGCCGCGTAGTCGTCATCGCTATCTGCAGCCGCCCACTTGATTCTAGTTGAACAATCAGTTGCTGCTTGCAAGACGCGTTGTAGGGAAAGCGGTGTCGGACGGTGTAGTAAACGAAGCAAGGGCGCCTTCATCGATTGGTTCGGACGGCGCGCAGACGTCCGCGGCGCCATCAGCTGTCCTTCGACCCTAACTCGGTTCACACTCGATTAGGCGGTCATGTTTTTCATTTGTGCATTGAATCTGTCAGCTCGATTCGCGGGTCTCCGCTTTTGTGGTCGCGCGCCACGATGGTTGCTCCTCGACGATGCGTAAAATTAAGAAGAAAACAAAGTGTGCGCGCCCGCGTGTTCGGTTTATGGGGTTTGACGCCCAAAAGGAGACACCACAGTGGAGGATATTTGCGACCACCTGAGTTGCGTGCGCGGGCTTTGCATCACTGGTTATATAAAGGAACCAGAGAGCGATTTTCATATTCTTCGCGTCAATAACACGCAGCCATTGAACAGAGCGTGTAGACGTGCATACGAAGGAATGTGCGGAAGTTTGGGAGCTAATTGAATATGATTCCACATGTCAAAACAAACAAATAGTGCATGTTAAAAATATTTGAAATAAAACCGAATATGTTCTGCACAGCTGCTGAACAGAGCGTGTAGATGGGCGTATACAATGCTTTACAGTGTATCGTTCGCGGGGGTCCGAATAATTCGAATCCTTCTACATGCAGGCTTACATCACTAGCCGCATATGTTACGCCACACCATTCCTAAACATCAGATCAGACGAAAAGCAGAGAATAGACGCACTCATCAGACGATGCGCGAAGAGGGCTCTGGGACTACCCATCTCGACCTCGATTGAACGCCTCCTCGAAATGTGGTATAGAGTGTTGAAACTTTTCAAAGTGAGTCGAATATCATTTTATTCCAGTAGTCAAACCACTCAAGCAGCAGACGGTGAAAATTATCGAAACGAGTCAAATATATGAATTTTCGCTTATATAGAACAAAGTTGGGGTATGTAGTTTTATTCGACGAATGTTCCAGTAACAAGGGCTGAATCTTACGCTTAACCGCAGGCTGCTGTGGTCGGCGGGATGAAAGACAGGCTATTCAAGTTAGAGCTTTCGCAAGGGCTTGCGCTCCATTATTGAGCGGTGCTCAGCAAAAGGTGCTCCGATCTCAAAGCAGCTATTCAAGAAACACCTTCGGGGAAAACCACAGGCTGGCAGAGCGTCAACCTTCGAAGCTATGGTTCATATGCACTCCCCCCCTCTAAATGGCTCAGATATGACGCCATATTGTTGGCTGTCGTTATCAGTACCAAAAATAATTATTGCACTTGCATGACATAGCATGCATAGAATTTAGTATATAGTGATATCGATGGAGATTACTGTTAGACGCAGCGATAGCTTTGACTCAGCAAGGTGTGGCGTTTTACCGCATCGCCACCGCTAACACTTGGCTGTTTAGCACAAGGATTGGTTTTGTACACAGTAGCAAATATTCTTCAACGTGTTCTATACATATTCAATTCGAACCCATCACTCTTGAATTTGTATTCGATTCGGCTTATAACTATACTATTTGTATACGACTCGAAAGCAATGCTATACACTGTTCGTATTTGATTCCATTTCAGTATTAAGGGCACTAGTTACAGAAGCCCTTTTTCTTATTATAATGTCTTGAGTCTCGAAATATTGCAGGAGAAGAAGTGTTGTGTGTGCGTTTGTCCCACATCTGCTTCCTTAAGTCCGTGGTGACCTGGTTTGTATTGAGGCCTGATTATGTTTAACCGAACGCACACCTTCGGAGAAGGCTATATTTTCGGCACTAGATGAATCTCATCGTGGACAAAAACAGCGCCGTCAAACAAGCTGAAAAGTAAAGAAAGTAAACGCGACGCATTCGTCCGACGCAAAGTTGCCGAGAATATTCCGCCGTTGTATTTGTTTCTTTATCTAGCTTGTATACGAGGGCGAGCATCAGCGCGCTCCTGGATAAACATAACCGCACCGACAGACTGCTTCCATTTTTGGGAATGTGCGCCTTTAATCGACCCCCCCTCTTTTTATCATCCTGCTTTTCGTTTTTGTCTCTCGTTTGTGGAGGAAATGGTGGCGGTTTTGAAGTGGCGCCCTCATGCGGATTCTCTCGTTTTCGTACTTGCCTGCGACTTCTTTATACAGGCTGATAACGGCACGATCCTGCGGCAGTTTCGTTTCCTCGCTGCCCTTCCGTGTTGTGGAGATAGCATCATTACTGGGAGGGTCTCTTCTACAAGATTATCCGAGGGTGCGCTCTTCTTGAAGACGTCATTCGAGCTGCAGATGACTAAGAAAGTGCACATTCTGCGTTTGGTGTAATTCTAACAGATTCAACAATTCCGACAGCTAGGAGACGAAAAAAAAATCGTTTAAGAGTCGTTTAAAAACCAGAACGGGCGTATTCGATAAAACGTGGTTTGCGGGTTATGAAAAGGCGCCGGATGTGATTCAAAGATTAAGCAGAGTACGTACAAACTTTAGCTCTCCTTTCGTACGTTTATTTATCCGCCCAGATAAAGCAACTATGACTCATCATCCCTAAGAAAGCGCACATTTAAATGCATTGGCAACATCGCATGACACCCATTCTTCGATTCCTGCAGGTTTCATAATATAAAAGAGATCCACGTCGTTGTTCTTGTTAAACCAGCTTATCAAGTGCTTCCTCGGTTTTCGATTTTCGGAGTTGCACAGTGCGCGGTTCGTCTCCTTCAGCAGCGGCCTTAACGTTCTCGCGAAACAGAATGAAAAGAAGAAAAAACAAAAGCAAATATCGTACCAGTAGCGCGGTAGCTGTTGCTTCAATTGCGTGCGCTAGTCACCGTCCGCCATTAGGGCACCGCTACGAGCGGAAGGCGTGAATCGGCTAAGTATTGGGCGGCTAGTCCTCTTTTTTCTGTTTTCCCCTGAGCATTTGCGCTTTTCACCGTGTTGATAACGCTCGCAGAGAGATTGTAACTGTAAAGTGATGTCTACGCAGTCTCCCGGCCAGGGGCGCTCCCCCTGGTCGGCTTTCATTACTCCTCACGATCTACCTCTGGAAACGTTCCAACGATCTGGCGTTCCAAACATTCCTGTGGCGCTGGTGCCCAAGGATGGCGGATTTATTAAAATGAATAACCCTGGGACTGTCCGAGCTGCTCTCCAGGCAGCCTCTACCCTGTATGACCCGATCACAGAAGTGAGGCAGTTTGGGCGTGGCGGGATACTGTGCCGATCTCCAGACCTCAATTGCGTGAAGGATCTGCTTAAATGCAATTCATTTGGATCACTTCAGGTGAGCAGCTTTATCCCTACTCATCTTGCATGCACAAAGGGATTAGTCCGAGGAGTAGACTCTTCTTTAACTCCAGCTGAGACCCTCGACCTTCTTTCGGCGGCTGGTGTGGTAGCGGTGTACCGTTGCAGCCGGGAGGTTAATAATACGCGGGTACCAACAGAGTCAGTGATTGCCACATTTGCGGGAACTTCATGCCCGTCAGAGATAAAAGCATGGCCATTGATCTTCCGTGTGGATCCTCTTGATTCTAAGCCACTGCAGTGCACTAATTGCTGGCGATATGGTCACAGTGCTCGTGGTTGTAAGTCCTCCGTGCGGTGTTCCAAATGTGGCGATGGTCATCATTCGTCATCATGTTCACAACAAGACGACAAATGCTGCCTTTGCGGTGGAGCCCACGCTGCAAACTACTTGGAGTGTCCATCTCGAAAACAGGAGCTGCAAATTCTAGAGGTAATAGATAGAAAACGCTGTTCGCGTCGTGACGCTGTAATAGAAGTTAAGGACCGATTACACGGTTATGCAGGTGTGTCAGCCCGATCAGGTGTGCTTCTGGATGCATCAATCTCAAAGGCGATAATGACTACAGTGGAAGCATCAATGAATAAAATGGTCGACCGAATAGTTGCTACTGTCACAGAGTGTTTTTCTAACGTTCTGGCAGTTCAGCTAACGCAAGCCCTGCAATCAGGAACAGCCCCTTTCATAGCAAATATGCCCTCTGAAAGCTCTCAACTGCTTGAAAGCACTACTGTTGCTTCGCCTAACAGGGCTGCTCTCCCGGATGACGATGAAAACATTGATGACGCAGAGATGGTAGAATCAGATGTAAGAATTCTAAAACGGTGTGGGTCTCCCATGTCCAATCATTCTTCTCCGCGGTCCCAACCAAAATCAAAGAAACATCAGCATACATTAAAGTCAAAGGATAATATTTTGGGGCAGGCAGTTGCGGCTGCCAAGATTTCACAATCATAGGGGCACTAAGAGTTATCCAGTGGAACTGTCGTTCAATTCTAACAGCTTCAACAGATTTAGTTTACATTTCCTCTCAATATAATCCACACATAATTATTTTGCAAGAAACTTGGCTAACAGTCGAAAAGCATTTCTATTTACAAAATTATCATTCATTCCGACAAGATCGCCAATCAAAAGGAGGAGGTTTAATTGTATTTGTCTGTACAAAATTCTGTCACAGGGCTAAGATTTCTTTCCAGTTATCTTCTATAGATTGTGAGTTATTGGCCCTAGACTTTGAAATTCCAGGGCACTGTCCGTTTTCCTTAGTGAATGCTTATTTCCCTAGCGGTGTACAAGATACAAAACCTCTAGATCTGCTATTAGTTAATTGTCGAAACTCAGTTCTTCTGGCTGGTGATTTATAATTCGCATCATGTGTCATGGGGCTACAAGACAGATAGTTGTGGCAAGCGTCTTTGGGATTGGATAACAAATAATAACTTTTCCTGTAGAAATTCGGGTTCGGCCACATTTATAAGAAAACACAGTCAATCTGTGTTAGATTTAACTTTTACCTCTCCCAGTCTCTTCGTTAATAATTGGTCGATACTTGATTGTGGCACCTCTAGTGACCACATACCGATTGCGTTTGAGGTTAATCACCCTGTAACTCCAGCGACTTCTCAGTTGAAGTCATTTATCAACTATAATAACTTTCAGTCAACGTTACGCTCTAATCTTGAGTCATTGACTAACACGGATGAAGAAGAAAAATCAAAACGCTTATGCTCGGTGATTGAGGATTGCCGTAAGAAGTCTGAGATCTTGGTACGGAGCTCAAAGGGGAATACTTCAGCTGTTTGGTGGAATGCTGATTGTTCCCGAGATTACAGACGTAGAAAGGCGGCATGGAAAAAGCTTCTCCACAACCAGTGCCCGAAAAACTGGCAGGATTACAAGTTCATTGCAGCTACTTTTAAACGTACAGTTGCAAAAGCGAAGGACGAGTATGATGCTAAGCATTTTGATTTCCTCTCTAAATCTGGCAATCGAACTGCTCTTTTTGGTTTTTTACGCTCGCGGAAAAAGATTCCGCAAGCACAAAATCTACATTCCTTTATTTTGACTCCACATGAAGCAATAGACACAATTGAAACAATTGCCAAAGGACTGGAGAAGCGTTTCTCGTCTGCACTTCCTTCGGGCTCGATAACTGTAATGCCAATGGATCCAGTTAATTGTGATCCCCCAATTTCCGTTTCTGAGCTTTCTCCTATAGTTATGAGATTACCAGCCGCTGCTCCCGGTCCTGATAAAGTAACTTCAAAAATGTTAAAAATTCTTTTTGACGAGTCACCTCAGACGTTATTAGAGCTAGTAAATTATTCCATCAAACATGCTTGGATACACCCAGAATGAAAACTTGCCAAAATAATTCCTTTACTTAAGAATAAAGGTGGTGCCTTGTCCATTGATAATATTAGACCAAATGCATTAACATCAAACATTGTAAAATTAATTGAAAGAGTCATACTTATACGTGTTTCGGAATTCATGAATAAAGAAAATATCCTCAGCCCTTGCCAAATTGGTTTCCGTCAAAAGTGCTCCATCTGGAATGCGCATGCTGATCTCGAAAGTCGAGTTCTTTTAGCGCGGCGCCAAAAAATGTACGCTGCCTTGATAACGCTAGATATAGCCAAGGCCTATGATAGCGTTGAGCATAGCATTCTATTGCAAAAATTGAAATCTCTTCAGTTTCCACATTATTTAGTAGCCTGGATATCTGAATTCCTCCAAAACCGAGAGTTTTACTGTGCACTAAATGGCGTTCATTCTGGCAGATATAAGCAAGCCAGGGGAGTGCCGCAAGGAGCAGTCCTTTCACCAGTCCTTTTCAACATACTACTCAGCTCAATACCAGTTAATTATGACGTTCGCACTTACGTATATGCGGATGATATTGCGTTTTTTGCAACTGCATCGGATATTCAATCCCTTTATCTCCACTTGCAAACGTACCTAAACTCTATTGAGAATTGGTTGTGTGGCTTGCGTCTCACATTAAATGTCAACAAAAGCGCAGTCCTCGTATTTAACATAAAAGATTCTGTAAGTCTGTCTGTAATGTATCAGCAGCAAATAATACCACAGGTTAAATCATTAAAGTATTTAGGGGTCACTTATGATGATAATCTTTCATGGCAGCCCCACATTAACCATATTGCTACGAAAGGGGCTCGGGCCGTGGGCATGTTGCGCTGAATTGTCGTCCCAGGTCTGGAATGCGGAGAGATGACTTTTTAATGATTTATATTATGTATGTGCGTCCAATTTTAGAGTTTGGTTCAGTCTTGTTTTCTGGATCAGCAACTTATAAAATTCGACCGCTTGTTCTGTTGGAGCGAGAAGCACTTCGGTTGTGTCTGGGACTTCCAAAATTTGTTGCCAACAATGTGCTCTACCTTGAAGCCCGGATTCCACCCTTGATATATAGATTACAAATTCTAACCGTTCAGACGTACTTAAGGATATATGAATCAGAGTTTCACCGATCTATGTCTATTTTTTGCTGTCAACCGACCTCCTTTTTCGGTGTCCATTGGTCTAAATTTCACACCCCGCAGGTTGTTATGGTCAAAAATTTGCTGGACCCTTTAAATGTTTCCCTTCCTAGTATTCTACCCATACAAACCATCGGTTCATCTATTAAAATTGTCTTTGACGACATATTCCCGAATAATGCTAAAAACTTATCATCCGTTATTCGAAACGGATTATTAGAAGACCATTTAAGAAGTCTTTCTGCTAGTTTAGTTGTAGCTACTGACGCATCTCAAAGTAATGAAAAGGCGGGTGTAGGTATATATTGTCCACATTTAGACTGGTCTTTTTCTGTCCGGCTTCCGGACTTCACTCCAATTTTTGAGGCAGAGTTTCTGGCGGTGGTACTCGCTTTACGAAAATTAGACTCCTCTTTTTCTAAAGTGGCAGTAATTTCCGACTCTCTATCCTTGTGTTCATCTCTCTCTTCGTCGGTGGATTCTGCAATAGTAAAAACCTTTGTCTCCCTGATCCCTAGACATTTGAAAATTGTACATATGGTATGGGTTCCAGGCCACAGCAATGTGACTTTAAATGAATATGCTGACAATTTGGCAAAAGAGTCCCTTAATGGCCCCGTATTATCTATCCTTCCGGCGACCGCGTACATCACCGCAGCGAGGTTTCGAAGAAACGTCCTATTAAATATGAAAAATGGACATCTTTTAAGATCTGATGACTACCTGCATCTAAATTATTCTTGGAATAGAAAATTATGTCATTCACGGCAACTTGAGATTTCACTAACAAGGCTGCGATGCCGTATCCCACCTTTAAATTTCTATCTTTACAGGTCTGGTTTGGCACTGTCTCCCGTCTGCGCATTTTGCGGTGAACAAGAAACATTAGATCACTTTTTATTGTTTTGCGCCGCTTTACTACGCTGAGAAAGCAGTTGATGGAAAGGCCATTGCAACAGCTTGGCCTTAGTTTAAGCAGCCCGACATTGTTATCATTTGGCGCCACAATCCTTGGGCACAGTCACAGGTCTGTGTTTACCGCCATGCAAAATTTTTTACTGGACTCAAATCGTTTGCCTTGCTAAATATTTAAACATCACTTGTTCTAAAATTGTAGTGTCAATCTCCCGTGAGTGTTACCACTTTTCATTTTATATTTCACTTATTTCCCGTTTTGTTTCCTTTGTTCTACCCCTCAAATCATTTTTTTATGCAAGTATATTAAAAAAAAAAAAAAAAACCTTTGCTACCCAATTCTTGGCCGATCCCCCTCTGTGGGTATGTGCCATAAGTTATTTGGACAACAACAACAACAACAATTGCGTCACGGCAGTGGTGCTCTATTTTCCTTCCCTCTTTACTGTCGATAATATTTCCTTTTTTGCTTACTTCGGCACTCTTTTACTCCCCCTCATCCCTACCCCGCCTTTTTCTTTTTTTCTTTCGTCGTCAGCCATTTTTTCGTTGTTTTTTCCTGCATGTGCGGGAAAGGTCGGGACAGAAGGGGCTTTAGGGAAAGAGTTACACCAGCGACCTCTCTACTCCGCTTGTGTATCGAGTCGTTTCATAGCCAGGTCGAGTCGAGCGGCACAAATGCTCGGCGTGGCAACGCGGAAAGGGGCAAATGTTTCTCGTTCGTCCCGTTGTCGTGAGCGGCGGCCTTCGGAGCCCACTCTGGGCGTGCCCACGGTTCCGTCAGCCAGGGGAAGCAGCACGCGAACGGGGTCAGCAGCTACGCAAGCAGCACTTCGCCGTATCGCTCCTCCGCGAAGACTGAAACGGCAGCACAAGCGCCAGCGTGTAATTACTGTAATGAAGCGTTAACTCGGCTCCCCCCTTATTCCCCCTTTCGACACTCCTCTGTTCTCGCTCTCTCACCGTCCTACAATATCCGGGCCCTGGGGATGGAGGGTAAGAGGTTGAACATTGTGCGCAACACAGGAACTTAGTGTAAAGCAATTTCGGCGAAGAAATATAGTGTATTGGTATCCGAGGCACGTGATGTTAGATTTAACGACGAGCTATGCGAGGGATAAAACATAGTGGCCGTTGGTTCATAGTGGACAACTTCGCTGCTTGAGCGCACAAGTCAGCTACAGGCACACGACACGAGCAAGACAATGCACTTCAGGTAACACGCAGATAATTAAACATTTTATTCCTCTCCTGCGTGCAAAGACGGTAATGAAATCAGATTTTTTTTTCTTCCAGTATCATGCTGCATCATCTACTGCCTTGAGGAGTACTACATCAGATTTTTTTTTACCTGGACATAGTTTAGACCTTTGCACTGAGCGCTCCCTGGGCGCTATATTCTCCACTGGACTGTCGAGTGCACCTCGTGCTAGCATGTTGGTAGGTGCAGCGGTTGTCGGCTGTCCAAAGAGCAGGAATTCCGACAACTCTCTCTTCTCATATCGTCGCTAGCTACTGCTCAGCACAAATTTTAAAAAGTTAACATTCCCATCGAGGTTTGCCGTCAGCTTTTAGAATGGGTTTTGCGATCGCTGTTAGACACAACTGTTAATTCTTTTTAATGCTTTAGCGTTAGAACCTTCCATCATTCCGTTCGTCCAAAGACTCGATAAGATAGGGAGAATGAATAGTTACTCTCTACTTTCGAAGAGAAAAATGACAAGAGGGAAGAGGAAAAACCAGGCGAAGAACTACGGGTGGGGCAGTATGAAGAAGGCAGTGAGGGACAGTGTGTCGCACGGTGAATGACGAGCTGCATCGCTCCACCCTTTTTTACAGGCTCAGAATTGCTAAGAGGCCGTGGATGCTCCATCCGAACAGCAATGCTAACTCATAAACCTTTGCCACGCCAGTCGCGTTGATCGTGTGGACTTCTTTTTTTTTTTTTTTTCATTTCTAATCTCCCCACAATTCTCGTACCGGCTGCTTCTCATCGTCGGTTTGTGAGAACTGAGGACGCTGTGTGGTGCGCTCACTTGGTAGTAAATGGTCACGCACGCAATAAGTGGTGTTATAAAGCTCCGCCATTCAGTGCACATTGGAAGCATTATTTGGATGTGCGGGTCGGGCAGGTAAAGCTGTTGAACAGGAGCTAACTCTGGTCGTGTTACACACACACACACACACACACACACACACACACACACATATATATATATATATATATATATATATATATATATATATATATAGGCAGATCAATTAAGGGGAAATGAGGGTGCTCGTTATAATACATGAAGGAAAGAAGCCAACAGTCGGCGAGGCCAAGGAAAGCGTTGGGGATGGTATTTTATGTCTTTTTTTTTAATGTTTACCTGGATAATCACAGAATTTATTAATATAATCTGTTTAAGGGAAAGATAATTAAACACAAAGTAGAAGAAAAAACAACGTGCCGATGGTGGGAACCGAACCCACGACCTCCGAATATCGCGTCCGGTGCTCTTCCAACTGAGCTACATCGGCCGCTGTCCCCCCTGCTACTTGCTTGGGTATTTATGTTGTCTGTATACGAACCTTGAGAGTGTTCACCAGCGCCACCCTCAGCCATAGCGGCGGACGTGGAGCGTCCTTTGTTACCGCCAGCGTCACGTAGAACGTGATCAAGAGCGAGGGCAAAAGCTGTGCTAGAACCCTCTTACGCTACCTATGCCTTCAAGACTGGCAGAACCGAGACCCCGTAAGCTACAAGCAGATCAATTAAGGGGAAATGAGGGTGCTCGTTATAATACATGAAGGAAAGAAGCCAACAGTCGGCGAGGCCAAGGAAAGCGTTGGGGATGGTACTTTGTCTTTTTTTTTAATGTTTACTTGGATAATCACAGAAATTATTAATGTAATCTGTTTAAGGGAAAGATAATTAAACACAAAGTAGAAGAAAAAACAACGTGCCGATGGTGGGAACCGAACCCACGACCTCTGAATATCGCCACGACCTCCGAACCCATGACCTCCGAATATATATGGATATATATATATATATATATATATATATATATATATATATATATATATATATATATATATATATTGCCGCGAAACCTTGAAAACTGTGTTTTTTTTTTAACAGCCGCCGGCATGCGGATCAGTTCTGTATTATTTGTTTGTTAATGCTCGATGTCGCGAGACGCACCTTTATCAGTTTCGTTGTAGCGCAAGATGCACCGAGATCTGTCCCGAAGATTCCGGCCACTCGTGTGTCTTTCTACAATGTTCCAGCTTGTGCTGGTAGCAATTGCGACGTTATCTAGATTGTTCTGAGCAGCCTTTAAATTGAGCGTTGACGAGTGCGACGGGCATTCTTTGTTCGACGATCGACGAGCACGTTTTTTGCTATCGCCGCCGCCGAGTTGCTTAGTTCTTTTGCGGGCGCAAGTCAGCCCAAATAAACAGTTTCTTCAGTGCAGTCACTGACTCTTCATTTGTGTCATCGACCTTGTCACCACCACGTGACATCTGGTGAAGGTGCTGCCCTTGATCCTTCAAGCGAAGACATCAGCCTTATTCCTGTCGCCCTGGAAGACCAGCCTACAGGTCACCGAGCCAGCCGCCGACTCCAAGGCCTACAATCCGAACACGGTCTGCTGCCTGACCCCGTTCGATCTCGGAAGGCATCGACGCTGACAATGGCCTCGCCTACAGCACCGGTTATTTTCGTCCAACCCCGTGAGCCCCTCTGCTTCCATGGACGACCGGATGAAGATGCGGGAGACTGGATGGACCTTTTCGACCGTGTGGCACAATTCAACGGCTGGAACGACGCTGCGAAACTCAGGCAGGTCTACTTTGTTCTTCAAGGACATGCCCGAGTTTGGTTTGAAAATCACGAGACTTCTTTCAAGGATTGGGAGATATTCAGAGCACAGTTTTTGATGGCCTTTGCAAGTTCTGTCCGAAAAGAAAGAGCTCAGGCCCTCCTCCAATCAAGAAATCAACTACCAAACGAGCCCATCCTGGTCTACATAGAGGAGATGAAGCGCCTGTTTCGCCGCGCCGACCTTAACATGACCGAAGGTAAGAGAGTGAAATTTCTAATACGAGGCGTTAAAGAGTCGCTTTTTGCATGGACCCGCCGAAAAATGTGGAAGAATATGAAAGTGAAGCATCGACCATCGAGAAGACATTGGACACCCGGATGCGCCACTACGAGCGACCGCTTCAACCAGACTACTCATGTCACTACCCCAGTGCATCTGCAAGTGGAGAGAACCTTCGGGACCTTACCCGGGAGATCGTGCGAGAGGAGCTCCGCCGATGCTTTGTTCTTGCGCGTGCCCTAAAGGCATTATTATTTGTACCGTAGCGTTATCGATTATGCAGTTATGAACTCAAGTTCAGATGACATGCATCCCACGAGGAAGAATTATTCATAATAGTAATAGCAAAAAGCGAGTGCCGAACCGGCTCCTATTCGCCGTCATGTTGCAAAATATAGTAATAATAACAGTGCAGGAGAAGGCGCAAATTTATAAACGGAAGAGAAGCTAGCAAAAAATACGGGTCGATATGGAGTCGAAGGGCTGCGTGAACCAGCATCGCTTGCCGGAATCTGCAGAACAAAAGCCGAAAGGTGCACTCGAGTCTGCTTAGGTGAAGTCACGTCAACAGCACACCATTTTTGATGTAGTACAAAGGACGTTTGCTTTCCTTAACGATTGAAGATTGCATTTTTGCCTTAATTTCCTCTTCCTCATTTCACTTGGCTTTCGCGCCACTTCCCACTTTTCTTTAATATTTGTCTCGGCTGCTCTGCAGTGGTGTTCCGAAACGGTTTTGTTTCAGAAAGGATACATATTTTAAGGTTTTTTGTCGCGATTTCGGTCTGAGAAGCTTTTAACTAATTATTGCGTGGTGCTAATTATTGCGCGAAACAAGAGAGGAAATGCACCACGGCTAGAAAACGGCTGGCCACAATGAAATGTTACGCAACGCATATTTAGCTTACGAACATACCCCTAATGTTCACTGTGGGCAGGATATGCTGCTTTGTATGTTCCTTGCGTAGTACAAGGCAGCTTACTTGCTGGTGGCTTCTTATCGTTTATTCTGTATATGTAGGAGAACATCCCTAGGTGGAGTATTTCGTTGTAAGGGAGCAATTACTCATTGGTAACCCTCCAGACGATGCCATACGGCTGCAAAGGAAAGCCGTACAGCACAGAGGTTTACAGCTTTTACAGACGTTTAGCAACAGGATTGTCCCATATACCCGGTACGAGTCAGGTACCAACCGCCTATACGGATGGATGGATGGATGGATGGATGGATGGATGGATGGATGGATGGATGGATGGATGGATGGATGGATGGATGGATGGATGGATGGATGGATGGATGGATGGACGGATGGACGGATGGACGGACGGACGGACATGGATGGACATGGATGGACATGGGTGGGTGGATAGATATGGGTGGGTGGATGGATGGATCTGGATGGATGGATATGGGTGGGTGGATGGATGGATATGGATGGATATGGGTGGATGGATGGATGGATGGATGGATGGATGGATGGATGGATATGGATGGATGGATGGATGGATGGATGGATATGGATGGATGGATGGATGTCCTCAAAGGAATGCGAACTGGTCACAATGACGCGCCCTTTCGGGCAAAGCGTTTGGATGTGCGTCGGGTAAAATAACAGCCGCGGAACTGAAATACTACGCCTACTAGTCCACGGCCGCAGATGTAATCGGAATGCCTTCTGAATTTTTAACAATATCGCACGAGCATTGAGACCAAGAAGAGGAGAAACCATTGCGAGGGAGAGGGCATAACCACAATTTTTGCTGCTGAAGGCAGTGCGGGTGATGCTGAAAAAAACAAACATTTGCGACAAACAGCTTAGCCTACACAAAAGGTCATTAACAATCGTTACCTACGAGCAACAAATTTAGAGAACCCTTGGCATCGGTGCAAGAGTTTAGTTATAAGTTGAAGTTTATTTTCCTTTCTTACAAAGGAGGAGACGGGACGAAACGCTGAGGCAACAGCTTGACGAAAAGGTCCCTGCTCTTTTCCATGACTGATAGCACAGTAGGAAGACGACGGTCTGACTGCAATACATAGATTACAGAAGGAGGAAAATGGTGGTTGTACATCATGTCACAATATTTCAAGGAAAGGACCGCCTATCCTAATTTGTGTCGCTGACAGAAATACCGCATAAACAAAATGCAAGGGTCACGCCTGAAATTGTGAATAAACGAACAATTGATATGGCACTTATACACGTCACAACACAATAACAAACTATTATGTAATACAAGCAAGGAAGTCATTACTTATTGTCATCCACCAAAGTGCAGCTCATTAAGCAAAAAAGTAACACATTGGTAACACAATGAAAGTGACGCAACAAACTACAAAACAGGACAAGTTATCGAGTACAAAACCTGTCTCGACTGTAATTCCGAACAACCAGTTTGGATGCACCGGTTATATCAAAATTGTTCTGGTTTACATCGTTTAGTGGAATGGGAAGATAGGGATTGATTTATACAGTAGGCGCTTGGTGTTGGTTTAAACCAAATGTCTCATTCTCTTTTGACACAATGGCTTGGGTTTTCTTTATGTTCACAAAGCAAAATGATCATGTTGTTACGGGGATGTACTTAATGTAACGGCACTGCGATGGGCTGAACTCGACGCTAAGACTTCAGTTGCAGTATCCACTCTGTCAGCGTCGTTCTCTTTCTCCACGCTTCGTCGTGCCCGCGTTCCTCGGTCGTCGTCTTTGTCAGTGAGCACATCACTTGGGTCCCGCGTTTCCCGGTAACAATATTATCGGAGTGCTTTAAGTGAGATTTATAGCATATCAGAACAAGGGTATGACGCGAACTTGAGTGGTTAATCCTTAGGGTCCAAGTCCAGCCATACGGCTTTCATAAAAACTTTAGTTGAAGAAATATTACCTTTCGTGGTGGCTCGGTTGTTAAGACACCCACCTACTAAGCCGAAGTACGCACTTTCGAACCAGACCGCGGAGGCGAAACACAACAGGTTTCGTGTGCTTAAAAAATAAATAAATGCAGGACTGTCTTAAAGGGGTGATGACAGGGTCGTTTAAGCTTAAACCCCAACCATAACTTGGGGTTTAAGCATGGCTTGAACCTAGCAGTAGAGCGAAAGCTGTGTGTGTTGCAGCGATAGCCTCTTTAACACCGTATTTTCAATCCGTGGTTTTTAAATTCAATTAAATTGGTTTACTGGGAAAGAAAAGCGCGGTATTTGTCACACTTTACTCTGTGGACACCCTACCGCGCCGTAATAGAAGGAAAAGCAGAAAGAAAGCGGTGCCGCAGTGTAGGGCTCCAGAGTAATTTCGACCATCTGGGGGTCTTTAAAGTCGCACTGACATCACACAGCACACGGGCGCCTCTCAGTTTCGCCTGCATCAAAACGCAGCCGCCGGCGGTCGGGTTCGAACCCGGTTGCTCCGGCACAATGGTCGGGCACCTTAACCACTGCACCATCGCGGCGGGGCAATTCCCTGCGGGAAAGAAAAGGGAGAGGATAGGAATTACGGAGGGGAGCAATAGGAAGAAAGGAGCTTTGTGCAGTACTCCGGATTTCGGTGCACCGAGAAATCGAAGCTCGCGCGATATTCTTAGGCTGTACGTTTAACTCAAATAAAAGGCACATTGTCGATGATATACTCCGTTTCAAACATCATGTAGTGAAAGCTAGGCAAGTAGTCCGCAAGAAAAAAATGAGAAATCGTCACTAGTTCTGTGGCAGAGTGGTTTAAAGCGTCGCTCTTGGGCGACTGCAACTTCGGCGGCGTAGGTTCAAATCCGCCGCTAGGCTAACGTTTTTCAGCACTTTTCTTATTATTGCGTAAGCAATACTACTCTAGGTTTCGAGCCTTCGGCGTAGCGCGGCCGGTAGACACACGTGACCCTGTGACGTCACACCCCACGTGGCTGGCAGGAGCTGCCAACTTGGGTCTCTCGTTTCACATGGGACGGTTATGTCAGAATCCCTGGCATTCACGTTACCCCTGTAGGCCACTAAGGCACGCTCATACGGCTTGGTTAAAGTGGGGCTTTATATGCGGGCTGAGGAAGACGCTCGGTCACCCGCAGCTAATGCTTTCGCTCAATATTTGGTTCATTATAGCGTTGAATGAACCCTTGTAATTTTTTTCGCATGACGTTGAACTGCGGGTATGTAGGTTTGAATTCACCTCGCGTTTCTTTTTTCTTTAATAGCATTTTGTAATTGCCGCCAATTTCAATCATTTTTTTCCTTCACCTTCAATACCGGGCAGACACGATGGTAAAAGGTGGTCCATCTGTAATTTTCGTTTTGGGCACTACTCGCTCCTGTGTCTGTCTCGCGATACCGGGTATGTGATGAACGATTCCGTTTGTCCAGCAAAGCAGCGGATGGAGTATAGCGCGATGCGATTCGTGCAAGTTTTTGTTTTTTATATTCTTTATTCTCGGACTATACTAATATTAAAATTTTAATGAATCAATTTCTTTTCGACTTTTCTTTCTGCCTAAAAATTCATGTCCTGTTTCTTGCCTAAATGAGAGCTTAATCGCCCCCAGGTACCACCGACTTCAGGCAATGAAATCAGTGCGCTTGATCAGAACAAGATTCCTTTTTTTTTTTCTCGAATACGAAGCCAGTGTCCTTCAATAACCTCCACAAGGTGGTTTTCTTGAAGCTCGGCAGGTGGTCCTTTTCATTTTGAACACTTTCCAGCGTGGGTTTCGTGTACATGTCATGTACGTTTAGGAGGATGGCATGCTCCGTGAAGCTGTCACGCTTTACCATTGGTGAACTTGAGACATTCACATCTCGAGATCGTTTCTTTGGAAACTTAAATGGTCCGCACAGACTCTACGCCTCGTTTTTCGCGACGGTACGCGGAGACACTCCCCTATCCTTGCTCATAACACCGAGAATATCCCGGACAGATTTCTGCGGAAACAGGCTCTATTCCGAGCATACACGTTTGCAATAACTTGCTTCACATGCCTGAACATCTTCGAAGTATGAATCTTGGAAAAACCCCGCTCAGGAGAGGTGGTCGAGATTGCTTAGTTGGATGCTATTTCTCAAAAAGAGGTGTGCAGCGCGGAATGCACAGTGGCAGGGTGTCGGGATAGATAAAACGCGACACGAACAAAAACGACAAAACATAGAAATTCACTGATTCCGATCTTTTCCCTTCAAGTTGATGACAAATGTAATATGTATTAAGCTTGCAGACAATTTCCTCTCGCCAAGAGTACGCACTATTTTTTGTCGCGGATGCAGGGACCGCAAAAAAGAGTGTTGCAGCTGATGTATGAAACGGAGAATAGTTGGTTGGGCACCCTTTTTTGTACGTCTTTATCTGGCCTGTTGTGACTCTATAGACGACACCCATCGTTAGCATATTCCGTCCCTCGGCATCTTCGGTGCAAAGGTACCAGAACGAAATGAAAGGCCGGCTTTGAATGCGCGAAAGAAAACACGAAGGATAACGGGAGGAAAGGAAACGGAAGTCGTGACTGCTTCAGCGACAACGCACGCCACTCATTCTTGGCTGGAGTGAATGAATGCGGGCGAGATGTTAGTCAAATGAAGTCTCGAATCAAGAAGACAGCTGGTTAACGAGAACAGCATTCAAAGCTGTATTCTCTGCTGCGAGAGCAATCAACCCCGCCGGCCGGCTTGGACAAAAAGAAAGCAACAATGTTGGCGGATCGCCATGCTCAGTAGAGGGGGCTGTTAGAAGCCTTGTGCAGCGCAACATTCTTTCCGTAACTGTGGGGTAAAAAAGAAAGCCCTGTAGGAGGGGAGGCAGGATGCTCTGGAAATTCGGTTGCTAAACCTAGGATATTATTTTGCCCCAATCGTTTTAAATATGAAGTTAACGAGCGTCAAATTAAGATTTCCCGAAGCATCGCTAGAGCGACATTTGCTGTCATGACAAAAACAAAACCAAAGGAATACATGTATTAATACCCCCCGAAGCATCGCTAGAGCAACTGTCATGACATAAAACAAAGGAATACATATTGAGAAAGACCACAGTCGGCCTCCAGTATCACAAGCAAAGCTGATGTGCATTGGATGTCCACTATATATGAGTGCCTGACTTGAGTGTGATCTTGGGCCGGTTGGCTGTTTTGGTAGAGTGATTATTTTTCTTCTTTTTCTGGGCTTCTTGTCCCTTCTGGAAATGAGGCTGGAAGGAACGCCCACCCACGCACCTGGCTGTCGCAATCTCCGCGTCTCTCTTCCTTCGAGAGGGTTGCACCGAGAACGAATCTCTTCTGTTGAATGTAAAAGAAGAAAGGGGTCCGCCGATGCTGGAGTCAGAGAGAGGAGGGCGTTCGCCGCCTTCGTGAGCCCCCGAAGCGGTCGTTGCTATATTTACCCAACAAAAGACGTCTTGCCGCCGGGTTGCGGTTGCCTCCTCAACGCGCGGAGAAAGGGGGACGGGCTGTCCTCGCGGGAAACGAGAGGATGATGAGGAAGGAAGGCTAGAGAAGCAAGCAGCGCAACGGCGTCGTGTCTGCGCGATGACGTCACCGCTTTCCTTCACTGTACATCCCGCGCCTCTGTGCCCTGCGCGACGAAAAGGTTAAAGTTGAGCAGCCCCCTGCGTGCCGCCGCTCGGGCAGCATCGATCTGCAGCCTCTCGTCGAGTAGGGCACCACACACAGCGGGCTTCTTTCAAAGCACGATTTGGATCATCCGTTGTGCGTTCACTTGCAAGCCACGTCTCAAGCGCGGCTCCACAGCTTTTTCTGGTGGATCTATCGTCACAAAGTGATCCTTGCATGCAACGCGCAGAGGGCATATCGTCTTCTTTCCGTCACCTCTTCTGCCCAACTGGTAGCAATCATTACTGTTACTGATTTACTCGCTTTTTTTTTAATTACGCACAACAGTGAACTGTGCTCGAACTTGGAAGTCTCGCCGTTGTAACATCGTGGTCCCTACCAAGTCGAAGGCGTTTCTATCACCCGAGCTTGAAGCAGACTCGCACTGGGCCGTGAAAGCACACCGTGCAGCTGCATCCCGCCTCGACCTCCCTCGGCTCTCTGCGGAAGGCTTCAAAATCGTCTTGAACTAGTGGATCGTTGCTCCATATTCTCTGCACCCAGCATTGATTACACCATCGCACGTGCCGCCGACCGCGTGCGGATACACCCGCACAACTCAATCAGCACCCAATGTGAGCCGCGCGCTCATCACCGGATCTCTCAACTCCGTATTGGAGACAACTCTTACCTTCTGCGTTCCTACATCGCCGCACCCACCTGACAACGCCCTCCGCGGAATTATATATAATGTTCGATCGCCGGCAGCCAAAGCTTTCCCTCCACATTCGGTTCAGCAGCGTTGAAACCCTCAAGTTTGTTTCTTAAAGGTTAAACAGAACACCGCCTATATCCCGCGGACACATCTCGCAAACTCACAGGTCCTGCTAACGCCTGTAAAGGTTTTCGCTTTGAAAATTGTGGGTTTAAGCTTAGCTTGAACCCATAGATAGAGCGAAAGCTATGTGTGTGTCAGCGATAGCCTCTGTAACACCGTCTTTTCAATCCATGGTTCTTTTTCATAATTTTCCTTTAAGTTAGGCTTTGGAGAAAGTAAGGCGTCTTATTTTATTTGGGGGGGGGGGGGGGGGGGGGATTTTGGACACCTACCCCAACCAGGTCATGTTTTCATATTTTTTTTCTTGTTTTATAGGAAGGAAAAGGCGCGGTAAATGTCTCACTTGTTTTCTGTGGACACCTTAACCGCGCCGTAAGGGAAGGGAGGAAGGTGGGAGTGAAAGTGGAAAGAGAGAAAGAGGAGCCCTAGTGGAGGTCTACGGAGTAATTTCGACCGACTGGGGATCTTTGACGTGCGCTGACATCGCATAGCACACGGACGCCTCTTCGTTTCACCTCCATCGAAACGCAGCCGCTGAGGTCGGGTTCGAACCCGGGTACTCCGGCACAGTAGTCGGGCGTCTTACCACTGCACCAACCCGGCGGGGCTTTATAAAAACTGATTTATTTATAGGAAGGGAAAGGCGCGGTAACTGTTTCACTTGCTTTCTGTGGACACCGCAACCGCGCCGTAAGGGAAGGGAGGAAGGTGGAGTGAAAGTGGAAAGAGAGAAAGAGGAGCCGCTGTGGAGGGCTTCGGAGCAATTTCGACCACCTGGGGATCTTTAACGTGCGCTGACAACGCACAGCACACGGACGCCTATAACTGTCTCACTTGCTTTCTGTGGACTCCGCTACCGCGCCGTAAGGGAAGGGAGGAAGGTGGGAGTGAAAGTGGAAAGAGAAAAAAAAAGGAGCCGTAGTGGAGGGTTACGGAGCAATTTCGACCACCTGGGGATATTTAACGTGCGCTGACATCGCACAGCATACAGACGCCTCTTCGTTTCGCCTCCATCGAAACGCAGCCGCCGAGGCCGGGTTCGAACCCGGGTACTCCGGTACAGTAGTCGGGCGTCTTACCACTGCATAATAATAATAATAATTAAAGTGGAAAGAGAGAGAAAGAGGAGCCGTAGTGGAGGGCTACGGAGTAATTTCGACCACCTGGGGATCTTTAACGTGCGCTGACATCGCACAGCACACGGACGCCACTTCGTTTCGCCTCCATCGAAACGCAGCCGCCGAGGTCGGGTTCGAGCCCGGGAACTCCGGACAGTAGTCGGGCGTCTTACCACTGTACCACCCCGGCGGGGCTACCACTGCACCACTGATTGATTTATTTATAGGAAGGGAAAGGCGCGGTAACTGTCTCACTTGTTTTCTGTGGACACCGCTACCGCGCCTTAAGGAAAGGGAGGAAGATGGGAGTGAAAGTGGAAAGAGAGAGAGAAAGAGGAGCCGTAGTGGAGGGCTACGGAATAATTTAGACCACCTGGGGATCTTTAACGTGCGCTGACATCGCACAGCACACGGACGCCTCTTCGTTTCGCCTCCATCGAAACGCAGCCGCCGAGGTCGGGTTCCCACTGCACCACCCCAGGCGCAGTATCTGTCAGACTTGTGGGAAGGGAGGAACAGGTGCAGTATCTGTCAGACTTATGGGAAGGGAAGAAGAAGGGAGAGAAAGTGGAAAGAGTGAAGGAGGTCCCATAGCGAAGGGCTGCGGAGTCATTTCAGCCATCTGACGACATGCGCTGACATCGCTTAACACAGGCCTGAGTCCCCTGATGGGGCTGGGGAAGGTAGGTCACCGCCGCTTGCGGCGGGGGCTAGCCTGCCACCGAATTTTTATCTGTTATAGGCCGTCATTGCACCCGCCACCGCTTCGGTGGTGGACGACGGCTGTTGTTGCGGCGCGCGTCTTTCTTTCCCTCTTTCTTTTCTTTCTTTCTTCTCTATTTTCTCTTCTGTCTGCACGAGGCAGCGGAGGTGGCTCAGCTACAGAGCCAGTAGCAGGCCCGTGCATTTTCTTTTCCTTCTTCCTACAGCCACAACAACAATAACACAGGCCCGCCCCTCGGTTTAAGTTAGACTTTAGGAAAAGGAAGCTGCTGAGTATAGTTTTGGTTGGACTCCACGGAATCGTGGACACCCGCACTTAACAGGTGAAATTTACTTAAGGTTCAATTTAATGCCATGCGAAGACTGATTCTACCTAGCATAGTGAAGTCAATTGTAAATTGGGGGGGGGGGGGGTTAAAAGAAAGGAAAGTCGCAGTGTCAAGGTCACTTGAAAGTCGACGGCTGCTTTACCTAGCACAGTGAAGCTTTCGCTTTAATATTTTTGAAAGCTGCATACCGCTACTGCTTTACACCGTGCCCTCCACGGACAGCGTCATTGCTGCCGGCTCGCTTCTCTCAGCGTGTCATCCAGCTCTTTCAGGCGTCTACTCTGTACAGCACAGCACGGGCGCGTTCTTCGGCAAGACGCTGCAAGAATCGCTCGGACACGAACCGGTCGAAACGCTGAAAAGAGTCCATTTTACAATTCTTTGCTCAATTTCGCATTGCTTCAAACCTTCCCCGCATAAGAGCGCTTTCGTACCTAACAGCTCGTACCTGAAAAAGCCTTCGTGGGTAAATATGCTATGAGGAGTGTTCTATATATTGCTGCCGTGAGCTGCATTTCTATCGCCGGTCGGTATACGTCAGTGCAGTTCTACGTCGGCATATTTGCCGGCTGCTGTCGCGATTACTGCCGGGGCTTCGGTACAGGGCCTGCCGATTTAGCCGCTGTTTCACCGCCTTCTTTAGTGCAAAGACTTTGCGTGCGAGTTCCTGGCGCTTTCGCAGGGCTTCTACATCGTCTAGTTACAAGTCATTTTCTTCAAGATATTGGGTGAGCCTGATATACTCCTCCAGCTTAAGGAACAAGTCATAACACGCCTTTTTTTTTAGGACAATTCTCGCTCTCGACCTCAAGGGGGCGTTTGATAACGCAAAGCACCACTTTATTTTGGAAAATATGAGCCACATCAATTGTGGTGCAAGAACCTAGCATATGTAAAAGATTTCCTTCACGGTCGTACCGTCTACGCCGACCTCGGGCTGGCACAACCCAGTCAAATACAGCTAGGCACACGCGCCACAGGGTGCAGTTCTATCACCCTTACTTTTCAAAATTGTTTTAATCAAACTCCCAGCCCAGCTAAATCAGGTATCGCATTTGCAGTACGCCTTCTACGCGGATGACATCACTATTTGGACCACGGCCTATTCTATTGCGGAAATCGAAGACTGCCTTCAAGAGGCCGTAACCATCGTGCATGCCTACGCCGCTAACTACGGCCTTATTTGTTCCCCCGAAAAGTCGGAGTTGCTGGTAGTACACGGCTCCCGCCAACGCAGACCCACTGTTGAAGTCAACCTCATTGGAGACCCAATACCACAGAAGGACACCATCAGGATTCTAGGCATTTACATCAACGACAAGGGCAGAAATGTGTACGCCTTCACGCGGCTCAAAAACACCAGTCTTCACTGTTCAGGTTGCGCGTATGATAGCTAGGGTCACTAACAACAGGGGTATGCTCGAAAAAGACACTGTGCGCCTGGTTCAAGCATTCATCATTAACAGAATTGTGTATTCGACACCGTATTTCCACCTCAAAACGGGAGACTATAAGCAAATTGATGTAATTATACGAAACGCAGTTAAAAAGGCACTGGGCCTGCCTCAAAGCACTTCCACAGAACGCCTTTTGCAATTAGGGGTACAGCCGAATAACTCCTTGCCGCCCAACGCGCCATCCAGATTAATCGACTAGCAGCAACCCGCATGGGCCAGACCGTTTTTATGGACTTTAACCTGACTAGCCCGCAAGGTCTCGTACAAAAACAGGCTATACCGCCCGGGTGGTCAAACTGGTTCATACCTAATCCTCTACCCCGCTATATACATCCTCTGTTCCACCAGAGGCGCCGGAAGGCGCGGGCCAAATACATCCAGGAAAGGTACGGGACGGACAATGAATCCTACTACGTAGACGCAGCAAAGTCAGAAGCGGGGTACAGGGTAGCGGTTGTGATTCACCAACAACTGGTTGATGCCCTCACCGTCTGCGATGACAATATAGAAATGGCGGAGGAGGTGGCTATTGCTTTAGCCGCCGCGCATACCACCTGCAAACTCTATGGCTGCCTACCGCAACTACATCAAAGAACGAATATGTCCTCAGGATGCCAGAATATTGAAAAAGCATGGACATCCCGAAAAAGACAAATGCCTCGTCTGCACACCGGGACATCAAGGCGTGGAAGGGAGCGAGTGCGCCCATACCGCTACCCGAGCTCTCCTCCTCCGGGACTCGACCCCTCCATCCTCCACACCCCCCTATCCTGGCCCTCTGGCGACGTATGCGGAGAGGTTACAGCACTGCAGACTGTCAGAAAATATCCACCCCCAGCGAAGGGGCGGAGGAAGTTAGATGGCGACGCCTACAGACAGGTGCATATAACACACCAGCCCGTTTAAACACAATGCACCCCGGGTTCTGCGACCCCAAATGCAAATATTGCGGGGAGAAGGCAGGCCTGCCCCACACGGTGTGGACCTGCCCACACAATCCTCCAGGTGACCCGTATGCATGCCAACAATTGAGGGGTGGGAGGCTGCCCTATCCAGCTATGGACTAGTCGCGGACTAAGGACCCCACCTACACATTCCCCTCCCTTAAATCTACTCAATAAAGTTTTTCACTCACTCGTCTAGTTAAACGCTTATATTATATATATATATATATATATATATATATATATATATATATATATATATATATAACCGTTCTGTTTGTTTTACGACTACCTCATGAGTCTGTGAAGCACTGGTTGAGGAGAAGGAAGGCAGGGGATCGCGGATTAAAGGCGTGCAGGTTTGCCAATAAATGAAAGTATGGGGCACAGGAAATTTGTATGAGCCTTTTACGGTGTTCCTCATACTTTTCTCCCCAGCATGGATTGGTAGATTAAGAGAGAGAGAGAAAGGGGGTTGGTGAAGCTTAAGCGAAATGAAGAAGATACCGCTTGTTTTCTTTGTCGTTCTTCTTTTCGTATGGGCGGAACAGCACGATCACTTTATATGCACCGAGAGTGATTTGGTTAAAATAAGGTTTAATATAACATAAACTGGTGAGCACGTGCCAGACACAAAAGAAAATGAGGACGCCTTTTCTAGTAGCGGCATCCTCCATTCGAAGCACACAATCGCACTCATTGCTCGCCGATTTGAAAGGAAGCCAAGGAAGGTGAAAACAAAGCGGCACTTTGTGCCCTGCCTCCCTTCGCCGACAGAACAAGTGCTCGGCACACACGCGGAACGAGAAGGCACCCTTCGGGCCCGGTTATTTTCTTTGGCTTCCGCACGAGCGACCGAAGAAGGATGCTCCAAATCCCAGCCTGTTTTCGAAGCCCAGAGTGGTTAGGTTTACAAAGAATGGCCTCACTGGTCCCTCCTGAATGGAACCGCAGGCGCAAAATGGGCGGTGGTTCTTTTGGAATGCCGTGAATGGAGAGAAAATGTTACCTACCCCGCTGCTACTGGAAATGTATATTAGATCATTTTTCTGGCCCATCGCAGGACCAGCATGTCTTGACTTTTTTATTTACACAACGGAGAAAGTTGCGTTAGCATAAGTCAACTGTATCCGGATAGACACAAACGCAGCAAATGCGTCGATCGCATCTTCCGGGACTGTCTACACCTCCTGGCCAAAAGGAAGATCACGAGCAAGCACATTTACACCGACCGCTCTTCCCACACGAGCTCCGTTTCATTCAGGAAAAGCTGGGTTATTTGCTGAACGCTTTAGCGTACGTTGACGGCGCCTTTTCCCGCGGTGTCAACGTCTGGCACAACGAGGTCATGATTTGCAGCCGGTCTTGCGTGTGGCTCATCTCCAGAAACTCGCGCCGTTCCTATGGCGAAGAAATCTGTACAGCGTCACTCGACCACGATGTGAATTTTCTGGACACTTCCAGTAGCTTGTGCAAGCGCTTGTTACGCATTGTTTTGTGTCATCGTGGCTTATACTCTGCTTCGGGCTCGTCTTCGGGTTTGTAGGATTGTTAATGGGACATATTTGTGATGTTGTGGATATATATGACAATATGGCTTTCTTGAAGACACTTCTAGCCTCCGCATGTCCCCGCCTGCTTTTTTTTTTGCACCTCTTACACAATCTCGCGATTATTAAAGAAACGCGTCCACGCGCTTTGCTAATTAGGACAGCTAGCGCAACGTAGTCTCCATTACGCACAGTAATGCGCCTACGCCGCCCGCTTTTCGCGATGGAAGGAGGCAAACAATTTTGTCTGCATGGACTGCCCAGATGTCGCATTGTTTTTGATGCCATAAAAGCACTGCATAAGGACCTGCGTATGCTCGCCACTTAGCTTGCGAGATGCTGCACTCAACTAGCGGGGCTTAGTTGTCATCAGTTGGCGAACTGCCCTCCCTCGCGCGGTGCCCGTCGTTGGCTGGAAAACATTGGGGCAGAGCAAGCCGCATCGGTGCCCATTCAGCGCCGCCATGGTCAAAGTGCCTTTAAGAAAAAAAAAAAACATAATCCCAGAGGGACGCTGACGTACGTAGGCGCTGAAAACAAAATTGGCGCTCAGTCGGTCGGCTCGCGCTTGGCGCGAAGTGTTCTTCCTGCTGAGCTAGCCTTTGCCTGACGTGGCAATCCCTTCTCTTTTCAACTCCTATGGTTGCGCTATTTCGTGCCCTCATGTGCGATTGTGGGCGTTCGTTTTTATACAGCGTGCAAGACAGGTTTATCCCTATGTTTGACTGCGAAACCTTTAGGGACACTTGAGGATCATGGCATGCGTTTGTTTCCGTCGCGTTATGCTCTTCTTCTCATTTATCGTGCGGCCCTGAATTACAATAAC
This sequence comes from Amblyomma maculatum, assembly GCF_055883805.1. NCBI lineage: Eukaryota > Metazoa > Arthropoda > Arachnida > Ixodida > Ixodidae > Amblyomma > Amblyomma maculatum. The sequence continues at coordinate 314,212,123 of NC_139344.1, read as the reverse complement.
ACGTAACCAGCGCTTATTAACCGCAAGTACCGCATGCGGAGAGCCTACATATGATATCAGTCAATTTCTTCCATTTAAGGTTTGGCAATTGATGGAAACAAAAAGCTCTGCTTTACTTCTACATCAACTTTGGTCTTGCATCCGAGGGGACTCGTTGTGCTCGAATGGAGTGTGGCACGAAACAAGTCCGCTCGTCTCGTTCGTGAATGTTATTTCTGGCTTGAAAGCTTTCTACATTGAGCCTACAAAAGATAACACCGCGAATTCAGAGCCAGTCTGCTGTCGTTAGTTCCAGGTACTTCAGGGTGCTTTATTACTGTATTGAAAATTACTTTTGTGCCCTCGTGGAACACGCGGCTACAGCCGAAACAACGGATGTCCATCTGTCACTCCTTTCTTTCCTTCCGTTTCCCGTCTGCTCCGCGCCAGAAAATGACCCTCATTATGCTTGTTGTGCCCTCTGTCGGCTTCAAGTGGAGACAACGCACCGGAAGTCTTGTTGCGATGCTCACTCCTTGCTTTGCCAAACTCGATTGTTTCGCGTTCAACTCTGTCTCTCTATCTCTCGCGTATACACTCTCCAACCTTGTTGGTCTCAGCAGTGCGCCGCTGACGAGGCTAGTGTTCAGATAAACGACCGAGACGAGCGCTTGCGTCACTTCCTGTCTCGAGGCATCCCGCAACGCGATCTTCCGGCCCAAAGGAGCCGTTGCTGGTCCACGAGAGAAATATGGACAAAGATAGCGACCAGATTAATCGTCGCCCGTTGGGGAAGTACCAGCTGACGGATGGCCTTCGATCACTTCTTCCGGACGCTCGTAGACGAATTGTCCCACTGTATAGCTTGCCTCGGCCGGCGAAATGGATGGGCCGTCCGTTTGGCTTAACGCGGGCACCAACTTCGGGGCGCCTCTGACTGCTGCGACACCGCTGGCAATTCTTGCTACAGCGATGTTAGTACGGACTTGTATTGAGAGCTCAAAATCCTCTCACGTTATTAAACGAGCTTCTGGAATGGTTGTAAAGCTGGTCTTTTACACGAGCCCTGTTTTGATTCGAGTATACGAACAAGAAATTCCTCCTCGTTGAATAACACGATCTGCCGGGCTTGTTGGTTGCGATCCATTTGCATCAGCAGCGCGCACACCATCAGGTCTTGTTCATTTTTTCCTGAATGTGTGTGCATTGCTAATACAAATACACCGTGGTTGGAGCGTTTGATGATCAACTTTCGACACAAATACACTCGAAGATAAAAGGGCCGTCGTAGCGTCGAGAAACACAAGAGAGGGCCGGATCGCTCCAGCGGCCTTTTTCTTCCTTCTGAAATGATTAGGCTGCTAGTTTTGAAATTAAATGAAAAATAACCTTACTGGCTTCTTTTTTAAAAAGTACACGTGTCACCGATTAAGCACTGGTGTTTCCGCTCTGTCATTGACCCTGCTTTATTTTTCCTTATTTTAATATTTCAGTACTGCGCGCAGACATTTCACGACAAACGAAACCGCAGATTATTCCAAATGAAATTTTCGCATGTGCAAGTTGCTCTAGCATGAGCAGAACTTTTTATGTGCTGACGCAGAGTTCGAAGCCTTTGAATTTTCCCAGTACGGGGATGAGAGTAAGGGGACGTCGAGTGCCTCTTGCAGACGGCTTCCGTTCGCACGTGCTCCCACTCATTCAGGAGTCCGTGCGTCAACATGCGCGTGTGGAAGAGTGATCTGTCGTTATGAGGATATCGCTTCAATTATAGGCGTCACACATGCATAATAGCTGTGACAGGGGCATCGTTACGCAGGGTCTCACTTGGCCGAACTCATCCGGCGGGGTGCGTACATTCCTAACCTTCGCATATGTTGGCCATCACGGTTATCCTTCGGGCTCTTCCTTTTCTCCGCACTCAAGTCCGCGCAAAGGGCTGCACCCAGGTCGTCCCTGCCATCAGGTGAGGTGCCCCGGCCTCGGCTAATGGCTCGCCCCGCTCTACCCTGCTTTAAAACTTGGCACGCTACCGGTTCGCACAACACGCTGTCGCGACGGGCTCCCGCCTTCCACTGTAGCGCCCTGTCTGTTATTCCCGTCTCCTCCTCTGTCACCCATTACTAGCCTTCCGCCTCTCTCGCTCCCGCCTCATCTTCTTTCCGCTCTGCCTCCTCCGCTGGTGCTCTCTTCTGTCTGGGTTCTCAAAGGAGAAGCCTCCCCACTCCGGCAGACATTTCTGGCCTGCAGTCGTCGGCGCCCCCTGCCGCCAGTGGTGTCTGCATCGCCTCCGGCGTTTATCTCGGTGTCCTTCTAGTTCCTTTGTTCCCTTCTGCGCGCTCGGAGCACTTCACGTCTTCGGACCGCTCTGGATTGAACCGAGGAAGACGGATAACACGCAAACATCATCGCGTCCCCTCGACGGGAAGGTGCAGCGCCCTTGTCACGCGGAGGGTGGTGCGTGAGACTCGCCTATGGAAGAGGCCGAGCCAAGGTGAGCCGCGGCTGTAACCCTGCCGTTGCCAGCTGTCCAGCGTTAGTGGTACCGCGAGCAATGCTGCCGTTTATGTTTTTTTTTGTCACCACAGTTTTCCGCTTTTCGCTGGCAAAATATTTACAGAGATGAGGCTCCTCGTTTGAGTAACGGTGTCCACTCGAAGCTTCTCCCAGTACACATTAACGCCGGCAAAACAATGACGTGGGTTTCTTTGCGTTGATTTACCTGCCGTTTGTTGCGAACTAAACCTCTGCATTCGGGTCGTTCTTCGCTTCTTGGAAACGCACATTCAGTGCTGCTTTCCTGCGTGTCTGTGTGTGCCTTGCTGATATTTTGGGGCGCAATATCGTGGTACCCCGTGCATCTGAGAGAAAGTGAGGAAAGCCACTGTCGGGTTAGCGATGAAATGAAAGTCGACCGCAGCGCTGGATCGACTCTGCGCGCTTCTTTCCTTTGAAATCCGAGCTTTCTCGAACGACGAAGAGAAAATGCCTTCGGCGCTTCCTTTGGGGCGCATTTCATTTTGCGTTCCCTTTCGAGTCATTTGCCTGTTTTGCGCTCATGCACAGTTCTATATTGGCTCGACTTTTCTCTCTGGCCACGCTTTACGTATGGTTGACCTCTCTTATGCCTTTAATAGCGAAAGTGTTCGGTTGCCGTAAATGGAAGTAGTTCGTGGTCGTTATTTTTCGTTCATTTTGTCATAACTGTCACTGGGCACTAAGTAGAAGCATGGTGTAAAAAGGTTATGAAACCGAAGAAAGGCGCTGCATGCATTGCGGCAGCAATTGCAACATAGTTGTGTATCCAGGCTAGAACGAGAGAAAGAAGGTGGCCACACTCGCAAGCGAACTGAGGCTCTACCCTTGTTCAGTGCTCTTTCATAACGTAGTTATTCAATACTAGTAACGAGAAGAACTGCTGTAGGTGAGACAAGCGCGCCTGCCCACTGGGACTGAGTGATTAATTGAGTCAACTTAAATAGCAAAACAAATTGGCGGTGGCTTAGCTGAGCTAGGCCAGGATATACGTAGCGAAAGCATGTGCGCTTGGCGCTGGGCTGCGTACTCCTTTCCACTGCAATCTAATCTCATCCAATCCAGTGTAATCAAAGCAAGGCACCCGTGTGCTGTGCGATGTCAGTGCACGTTAAAGAATCCCAGGTGGTCGAAATTTCCGGAGTCCTCCACTACGGCGTCTCTCATAGCCTGAGTCGCTTTAGGACGTTAAACACCACAAACCAAACCAAACCAAATCCAGCCCAGTCTAATCCAGACCAATTCAGTCCAATCCAATCAACTACAGTTCATTCCAGTCAAATCTAATCCAATCCTGTCCAATTCAATCCAAACCAGTCCAATCGAGTCCACTCAAATTGTGTCCAATCTAATGTAGTCCAATCCAATCCTGTCCAATGCTGAGTTCAGTCTCGCTCGAAATGCGCCGCTGACTAGTCTATCGTCATCACTACTACCAGCATAAAATTAGCAGTGGCTTAGTTCGGCTATGCCATCTAAATCTTGATTGCAAGTCCAGATTAGTCTGGTTGTCTAGCAATGTTGTTGCATTAAAGACGAGCATTTCTTCTTCTTCATCTGGTTGCTTCTTGATTGCCAGGTGGCGCGGCGAGCGCCAGCTGCGGTGGTTGCTAGGCAACGGCTGTGTGCCTCCTCACGTGCACCGCCACAGCGAAATCGCAAGTTCGTGGCCAATGTAGCTTTCGGTATAAAACGTTGTCGCATACCATCTCTTCGTGCACAAGCTAGCAAAAGACCAGCGCGTGTGACGAGTCTGTCGAGCGCCATTTTAAGCGAACGATGACTTGTCTCCTCTTGATGCCTGTGCTGATCTGCATTCATCCTGTTTATTTATTTATTTTTTTTGTTTCATTTCGCCATTGGTCAGCATAATGGTTAACGCTCGAAGCTCTTTGCATAATGCTTATTTGTAGGCAACTCAAGCTTAGTCCTGTGGATGCAGTTAATGATTTGTTTCTACGTCACCGAACTTACTCCGTTCAAGTTAGTTTGCTGGCGAGAAAATTAAACTTGCAGACTTTCTTGCAAGCGCGTTAAACTGATTCATCTGTATGCCGGAATGTAAAAGTACTAAGAGCCTGTCGCAAGAAATACATTCGTAGTAAGCAAATGTAACGTCACGACCTCCAGGGATGGGGTAGAAAGAAACGCTTTCCCAGGAACACTCGACTTCGATGAAGGAGCCGTGGTGCACTACTTTCGCCTTTACAATATATGACGTTGAGTCTGGCAGCGTTTTCGTTTTTTACATCCCGGCGCTGTCTTGAATAATGCATGCCAGTACCAAATTAAGATATTTAAGAATGTGTAAAGAAAAGATACCAACTGCCAGGAACAAAGTTATGAAAAAATAATCACTTCTACCACATGTAGAAACCTGAAATAAATGACGGCAAAGTTCTTTGGGGCTGCAGAAAAAATAATGGATAAGGAACTGCGGGAGGCAGGGATTTTGTGCTCCGGCAAATCCGGGAGGGGGGCAATTTGGTTGCTCAAACAACAAAGCGAGTGATTACGTAGACTTTGCCACTTCACTGAACTTCGCGGTCTCTGTGTTTTCAGGGAAGGGACAAAAGTCGGCTTGAATCGCCCTCGATCGTCAACCTAAATTCTGAACATTTAGGCTCTTTTCGTAAAAGATATTCAGCACTACTCAAAGAGACGGGCGCTGACTCTAACGTCCTGTGTTTTCTTCCAGTGCCTTTGTGTAGCGCTGAATATCTTTCTACGAAAACATGCTTCAACAACTAGCCCATCAACGTGTTTTGTTAAGAGAATTTAGGCTCTTTCTGGGATCGTATTTTAACAGCGTAACCGACGTTTATGGTGTACAAATTTTAAATTGTCTAGACGATTACGCGGACTGGGAAGAACTTGGGACTCGATCAAGTCATACCGAGATATTGCACTTTGTAGTTTACGCTTAGATCTTTTCCTTTCGGCGGGTTTTACACCGCGCATGCCACAGTGACAACGCACCCGGCAAGCGTGTCAGCCTGTAATATTCCCACGCACGCATACGCCCTTGTCAAGATAGGTCGCCGCGGGATATCCCTGAGGCGATTTTTCCCACCTCTCAGGCGAGGAGATGGACAAAGGAAGGGACGCCCTCTGACGAGCGTCCATGAGGGCTGTTATCGTGCAGCTCACTGTATCACCTCCTATCATCGCTCTCTTCATTTCCCCTATTCATTTTCTCGATACGTTCGAAGCCGATTGGATACACCGATTATGTTTTCAAGGAGTGACGCAAATCCCACTCACGATGCCGGCGTAGTAGTGAGCACACAACCAGCATCGCGGAGCGGTAATTAGCGCTGAGGCTTTTAAATGGCGACAATCAAGCTGTGCTATAACCGGCGAAGGCGAAATAAGCGTGAGCTCACCATTCCATGGGCTTCTTTTTTTTTTTTTTTTTCATGTACCATAAATGTGGAGCGCGGAATAATAAATGTAGTATAGTATTATATATAATGTAAAATAATGTAATGAAAAGCGAGTAGAACTTTGCATTCGGCGGCGAGATTAAGTCGTCACGCATCATATGATGTCGCATGTTTTAGAAGAGTGAGATGAAGGATGTCGCGAAATGCGTCAACGCAGGGTAGTCGCAATATTCGTTAGTTAGCTGGGTTGTGCCAGAATCTGGCGACATGCACAGAACGCGCACTCGCGCGGACAGACGTGAGGAAGATAGCGGGGGACTAGCAACCTCACCACCGGGACAGCCGGAAACTGCGGCGGGAGGTGAAGGGCCGCCTCAGAAACGACGCCAACTTTCTCCGCTCGCTGCCGACGACTGTCTTCGGTCTGTTCACTTTGCGTTCACCACCAGGGAAATGCGTGTGTCAACTGGAGGCCTTGTTCTGCTCGGGTCGCCTTTGTGTTCGCGATCGACCAAGGTCAAGGAGAATGCTCGCTTCATTCGTGCTACGCGATGAACTTCCTTGGTTTCTTTGCCCCTTTTTATTTTGCACTGCGCGTATCACTTGAGGGCGCCCTTCTTCAAGACAGCCTCCATCACTTTGTGCTTATTGCAAATCGGAATAACGTCACACATTTGTGCGCGTAGAAGCAAGCTTAGTTTGCAGCAGTTCTGCTATTTGTTTCCGCCGAGTTTTTATCCTTAATATTCACACATAGGAAGCCCAAGGTGTGTTGATCGATGTGAAGTTATAGCATATTGTGGAGATGACCGCTTAGAAAGTACAAGAAAAAAACTGCCGCCGGTGCGATCCGAAACCCTATGGACGTTTCACGTGCGGACGAGGGTGGCTCTGCGAACACCCTTCATCAAAGATACGTGCAACTAAATACCTAACAAGATTGAGCAGCCGTCTCTGTCGATGGACGCGCAATTCGGAGGCCGTGCGTCCCACCGGCGGCATTCTTATCGATGGCCTCCACGATTATTTTGTATTTCACATTGGCAAACATTAAAAACGAAAAAGAAAATGATCTTTGGGTCAGCGGCTGTTGGTTCCATTCATCTGTATCGCATAACGAAGCCCCTCACTTTCCCAGTATTTCTTTGCTGACGTGATGTAACAGATACATGAGCTAAGGAGGTGAAACATAGCATGGATGAAAGAGAGGAAAGAAGAAGAAAATAGGTTTTTTTAGTGCGCAGTACTACTAGCCGCAATCACGGGTTTCGCTGATGTCTGTCCGAAGCCGCTCACTCTCTCTCTCTCTCTTCGTGAATTTGAAGTGGAGAAAGAGAAGTTGACGACGCGCTCGTCGCGCGGCTCAGCACTGAGGAGGCGGAGCGGCCGCAAGCTGCAGCGCTCTCTCTCTCTGTTAGTTGCGGACGTGGCGGCCGTCACTGGGCAGCTTTGCATAAACGTAGTGAGCAGTCGTGTGTTTTCTTCCATCTTTGGTACATCTCCCCTCACTCCTGAGCCTTCACTGACAGCAGACGTGCACGCGCGGTGCTCCCTGGACCTCGGCTCCGAGCCGCTCGCCGCGTCGTGAAGTAGCTTGTGCTTACCTCCGCGCCTCCTTCAAGCGCGTTTCCCTTTCTCCCACCCCAGACATTTCGGCCTCAGAGCAGTGCATTGTAAAGAGATGCATTGTGCCTGTTTTCGTTCATTTCTGAAGATGGTGTAACGAAAGCTGAGGATATGCCGTGCGTTTGCTTCGCGTCGCGATGGATGAAGCCGGGCCGTCTGGCACTGCCGCCGGGCTTGACGTGCTCAAGTAAAATGGTTAAGCAGTGCTACGCACCCACTTCGCATTTAATTAACTCTGCAAATTGGCCGTAATTTTTTTTTTCACGATGGGATGGAACGAGTCACTCGATGAGGAGGGAGGGGACCGGAAGTGGTATCATCAAGAGTGGTGGAAAACGACTGTTCCATGCGGCTTGCTTTTCATGCACAACACGCTCACCACCGCTGAAATTATAATAGTTACTCCTGTAGTCTACTAAACATATTACATGCGGCGAGGTCGCCTGGCGTCTGTTGCTTGGACGAACGAAGGATGACTGGTCATCTGACGACGTCTCTTCATGGCTGAGAACAGTGCTCAACATAATGGTCTGGGCTAACGAACCTACTGAACGATGCTGACGGCCGGAGGGCTGTTTGAGAGATATGTCTGCGTGAATACACCCCTGGTAGCTTTCTACATTGTTGTCTTTTTAGCCCCTAAGGAAACTACTGACCGCAACGCGTGATAGGTGAACAAATTGCAGCACGAAGAATTTGCATCATGCAACCACATTACTCGCTGAAGCATGCGAACAACCGAATGACGACGTGATGAACTCCAATATTTAGACCAATTAGGGCAAGTTTCACTGCCGACGACCTTTACTGATGTGTTATCTTTTTCGCACATGCAGCACTGTCGTTCTCGTTACGTTTGGTCCGTGTCGTTTAGACGATAAACAGCTGATGTGCTAATAATTGTAACATGAGCACCGCGCGGTCGCGACAAGCAAAGAAAGCGCGAACGGAGGCGGCATTGTGACACAGTCTGCCGAACTCTGAAAGCGTTGTGGTCCTTCCTCAATGGAAGGAGCAATGGCGAAGCCTATCGCGCCTTGCCTCGATCTAAATAATACATAAACGCGTCGCACGCGCTAAACTCATTCACGAATAGCTTATCGCCACGGGAACATGTGCATGAGTGCTTAACGCACTGTTTGCAACGCCCTCTCTCCAAACTCTGCGAACATCGTCGCGTGTTAGCGGTGTGTACTTGTGGCTGCACATCTTGGTCTCGGTCATGTGGTGTCGCGCGAGCGAGTCGAGCGCTTTAATGTTGCGTTACGTACCACAGCCTCTCCTGCCCTTCCTCTCACCTTCCCTCGCCATCGCTATCCACTCCGCCAACGCACCACCAACCAACCACACACCTTCGGAATTTATCTCACCCTAAATACTCCTACTGCAGGCTGACTCACTAATCGATTACACCCCTGAACTGTTCCGGCGAGAAACTCTGTTATCCAGTCTGTTTGTTACGCCTACGATGGCTTCGCATCTGCTTTGCTCCTCCTTATTTTCACGTAAATAGAGTTGCCTTCAAAATTACTCCGATGGAATGTCTTGCCTAATCACCCTCCCATTTATGGAAGTAATGAAGTTTCACGTCCCCACGACAGTAAAACTTGTCAGTATATAGCCTCGTAGGATGCAGATTCTGAGGGACGTAGTGCCGCTCTCATTCGGCGAAACACACCAACGCGCTCGGGGAATACTTTTGAGCTGCTCCATAAAGAGTTGAAAATTTACAGCGCTTCGTCAGATCAATGGAGCCTTGCTAGTGGCTGGTGCTGGCGACCCGATTTGCCTCTCCGATTGGGATAATTACCGTGGTAGAGTTTTCTTTTGTGTGATTGTGGCTGTGGCCGTTTTTACTTTTGTACAAGGCTACGCGAAGACAAACATTCACCTTACGTGGTTGCAGTGCGAACTTGTTTTTTTTTTTTTTCGTGTCCCTTCGCTGCTATTTTGAATCAAAATGTCAGCAACTTGCTTAGAAACTTTACTTATGTGGCTGTAAAATAGTAAAACCACGACACGTGATCGAAGCGTTTTTGCCCGCACAATATTGTGCTTAACACGAATATGTTCTCGGTATCTTGAGATAAATTATTAAAATTATTATAACGCATATTTCTGTTTTTTTACATTTTGACCGTGCAAGCCAGGTGCGGTGGTTGGGCGCAAGGAAGTTTTGGCTCTCCTATCCGGAGTGTGCAGTCATGCACGCCGCACACCTGTATGGCTGCATTTACGTCATTGTTTCGTCATGCGCATGTGATGCATTCGACTACGGGCATTTTTGGTGCGCATATTATACAAAAGCTTTTTTTTTTTGTATTATGCTCGATTGTGTAAACCATTCAAGGAACATTTTCTTGCCACATGCTTTCAAATAAAAACTGAATAGAGGAGTAAAAAATTACTATATAAACGCAGCTCTTGACATCCGTTCACGGTAGGAACAGAATGGAACAGCTGCATGATGTTTACGATGACGTATGGAACATATGAAAAACGCGTGTCCGCAAAGCACAGCAACGCTGTAACTGGTACTTTGTGCACGCGTTCCGACAATTGTAGGTCGCACAGGTGGCACAGTGCTTTCTACCTCTCTGGCTGAAAGCAAGCGGCGTTCTGTGGAGCCACATGGGGCTCATTTGGCACATGAAACGCGGTTATGACCCCGTGCTTGCAGCTGCTCAAGAGTGGGCTGGTAAATTTTGTGGCAAAATTTTACCGGCGTTGAACGGCGTCTTGAAAGAACGAAACAGCGAAACTTAAACAAAGGACCGGGGAAATAAATACACGTACAAGCGTACAAGCCAGCACTTGTATGTGTCTTTTCATTCCTTGGTACTTTCTTTAAGTTACGCTGTTTCGTTCTTTCTATATGCAGTACAAACTCGGCCGCTATCTGGATGGAAAGTCGGGATATTATTTTACATTACCTTTAATAGAACGGATTAAAGGAAAACGGGACACGTTTTATTCAAGGGCACGAAATGTCATCGCGTAGGTCAAATTGAAGCGGCCACTGCATACTGTTGTTGTTGTTGTGGCTGTCGGAAGAAGGAAAAGAAAATGCACGGGCCTGCTACTGGCTCTGTAGCGGAGCCACCTCCGCTGCCTCGTGCGAACAGAACTGATTTTAACTGATTTATTTAAAATGGAGAAGAAGGAAAATGAAGAGGGAGAGAAAGACGCGCGCCGCAACAACAGCCGTCGTCCACCGCCGAAGCGGTGGCGGGTGCAATGACGGCCTACAACAGATAAACATTCATTGGCTGGCTAGCCCCCGCCGCAAGCGGCGGTGACATATCTGTCCCTGCCCTATCAGGGCCAGGATAAACCACCCTCCGTCCCGCACCGCATACTGAAAGCGACAAGAGATATGTTCCATACGCATAAGCTGTCACAGGTGAATAACACGCCGTGCTATTCGACGGCGTTCACCGACGGCGTTCACCGGTCAAGAGAGCGTATAGAGGTTGAGAATATAGCAGAGAGGATCACGAGAGGCGGGTTCTTTCCATAATATTACCCACCACTTCTGGAAAGGCGCACGTATCCACCTCCCCACCTTAACGAAGACGCAGGACCCACTACAAACACGCTCCCTCCTAAATCCCGCCCTCATGTATACCCAGGCCAATACAACCCAAACTGCAGTAAATGCGGCGAAAGAGCGACATACGATCACATTATCTGGAACTGCGCAAATTATCCACAGCTCCCTTCTCCCAAGTAGTGGGAAGCCGTGCTGGTCAGCTCGGACCCGAAGACTCAACTACGGGCCATCGAGCTGGCTAATGAGGTCGCCGCCAGCCATGGACTAGCGGCCATCTAGTATGTCTCTCCTTAGACCTGCTTGAGCAAAGAAAGAAATGTTTTGCAATCCAATCACGCAAAATTGCACGCATGTTCTTGCAGAACGTGTTCTACTCTACTAATGTAATGCCCCCCTTATGTAATGCCCTCGGGCCTTTAAGGGAAAAATAAATGAAATGAAACAGACATGCATCCAGCTTCATGCGCCTTAAGGAAAATATTGCTACATAGCGCTTTGATACCGACATCACATTTTCCAGACAGTGCGCGCGCAACAAAATCAGGACACATGACAATGTTCATGCTTGGTAATGCACTATTCTGTATCGTCGTGCGTGACTGCATGTGGTGTCAGTGGTACTTGAAACAGGGCAATTACGAGCGCCTTCATCGATTCCTCGTCTGGACAAAGGCATTTCCACATTTGCGCCTACGGTACATGCAAGCGTCGTCCGCCGCTTGCCCCCTGATATTTTTACCTCGTCTCTCACCTGCGCAGTGCATTTTATGCCATCGTCCCGCTGTCATGGTTTACCACTATGAGTCAAATAAATGCCCTGCCTAAGCTAGTTTTACACATATATATATAGCTTTACATATGAGAAAGAGAGCTGCGCTATGGTTTTCAAGCCGCCACCGTGTTACCGTGGCACCCTGGTCACGGTGGGGTCTCTCGTCTCACATGGGACGGTTATGTCAGAATCAGCCTGCTAGGACCTCTATAGACACTAAGGCACGTTCATACGGCTTGTTTAAAGCAGGGCTTTATATTGTGGGACAGCACTTACACAAACGTCTGTTCATTTTCAGAACCAGCTGGCACACAGCGCGCGACGCTCCGAGCAGCAGTCAGCGATGATGATGATGATGATGATGATGATGATGATGATGATGATGGATCTATACAGATGAATGAGGTGAAAGTTCACGCGCTGCGCTCACACAAATCCCCCCGACAAGAGAGCGGCCACCCTGGTCGCTGATTACAGGGATGAGGGACGACGGGCATAAAGGCTTCATGCGCGAGACGTGGACGATCTCTTTGGAGCGATCTGCCACGGTGTGCAAGGGAATAATGCGATAGTTCACCGGAGATGTTTGTTGGAGTACTGTATAAGGGCCAATGTAACGATGGAGGAACTTCTCACACAGGCCAGGAATGCGGATTGGTGTCCACAGGAGAACTTCATCACCGGGGTAAAAGGAGGGAGTTCGATGGCGTTGATCATACAGGGCTTTGCGTTCTTGTTGGGCATCTTCAGTGTTCAAACGGGCAAGTTGGCGACACTGGGCCATACGAGTGGCAAACTCTTCGCCCAGAGATTCAGACGTAGAGGAGGGAGCAGAGAAGAAAGTAGTGTCGAATACTGTCGATGGTTGACGGCCATAAACTAAAAAGAAGGGGCTATGACCAGTAGTGCGCTGAACAGCGGAATTGTAGGCGTAGGTGACGAAAGATAAAACGTTGTCCCAGTTCTGGTGATCAGGAGCGCTATACATGGATATCATGTCGGACAAAGTGCGATGAAACCGCTCGATGAGTCCGTTGGTCTGAGGGTGGTAGCTAGAAGAAGCCTTATGGACGGTGTTGACTGCGCGCAGTGCTTCCTCAAGGACTTGAGAAAGAAATGTCTTTCCACGGTCGCTAATGAGAATACGAGGAGCACCACGCAAAACTATCGCACGGAGGAAAAAATCGGCGACTTCAGAGGCGGCACCGGAGCGAAGAGGTGCGGTTTCAGCGTACCGCGTTAGATGGTCAATGGCAGTGACAACAAAACGGTTGCCGTCTGACGTCAAAGGGAGAGGACCAAAAAAGTCAATGGCGACCATGTCAAAAGGCACAGATGAGCAAGGTAGAGGTTCCAGTTGGCCAGCAGGAGGGGATGTTGAACGCTTGCGATGCTGGCAAGACGGACATGATGAAATGTATTTGGCGACGCTGGCAGAAAGCCCAGGCCGGAAGTAGCGGCTCTTGATACGGTCGTAAGCTTTAAAGTGGCCTAAGTGGCCTATATTCCAGCAGTGTGGTCGCCGTGGTAAGCCTCCATAATTTTAAAACGAAGGAAGCGAGGGGCAACGGGTACCCAGCGTTGACCCGTAGGGTGATAAACGTCGCGGTAAAGTGTTCCATGATGAAATCGGAACCGACGAAGCTGACGGCGCAAGCTACTGTTTGGGACAACTGATTCTCCACGGAAGCGAGCGATGATTGTGCGGCAGTAAGGGTCAGTCAGCTGCAGGGACGAGAAATCAGCATTGTTCTCGAGTGGAGCTATAGCGATGGGTGCAACGTTCAGGTGGCTGACTCAGATGGCAGGAGGGAGAGGAGACCGTATGTGGGGCCACGTCAGTAGGTATCAATGGGCAGCGAGAGAGGGCGTCAGCGTCGAGGTGTTTTCGCCCAGATTTACAAGTGATGGTGAAGGTGTGTTCTTAAAGACGTAGTACCCAGCGACCACAGTCGACCTGATAAGTTATTCAGCGATGACAGCCAACAGAGTGCGGGATGTTCTGTGACAATGGTGAAGTGGCGGCCATACAAATAAGGTCGAAATTTTTGAACCGACCAAACAACGGCGAGGCACTCTTGCTCGGTAATAGTATAGTTACGCTCAGCTGCAGTAAGCGTACGACTGGCGTATGCGACGACTTTCTCTTCAGACACTGCATTGCGTTGCAAGAGAACCACGTCAATACCGTGGCCACTGGCGTCTGTGTGAAATATGGTGGGCGCGTCAGCGTCAAAATGGCGAAGCATAGGAGTGCAAGTGAGTGCCTGCTTGAGAGCTTTGAAGGCGTCTTCACATTCAGTGGACCAGGTGTAAAACACATTGGAAGACACGAGCTTGTGTAACGGGGCAGCAATTCTTGCAAAGTTCCGAATTAAACGGCGAAAGTAGGAGGCTAAGCCAAGGAAGCTGCGAAGATCTGTCTGACGTTGGGGCCGAGGAGAATAACGACAGCCGCAATTTTTTGGGGATCAGGCTGGATTCCTGCTTTATTGACGACATGGCTGAGTAATTTGATGGTCTTGCTGGCAAAGTGGTATTTCTTGGTATTCAGCTGAAGCCCCGCCTGGGCAAGGGACGTGAGGACTTCAGTGAGACGCTGTAAGTGCTGAGCGAAGTTCGGCGACAAGACAATGATGTCGTCGAGATAACATAGGCATGTTTTCCATTTCATGCCGCGAAGCACAGTATCAATCATGCGCTCAAAGGTGGCCGGCGCATTGCAGAGTCCGAAAGGCATCACGTTAAATTCGTAGAGACCGTCGGGGGTAGAAAAGGCAGTCTTGTCCTTGTCTGCATCATGCATAGGAACTTGCCAGTATCCCGAGCGGAGGCCGAGACTGGAGAAATACTCAGTGCCTTGGAGACAGTCTAATGCGTCATCAATACGAGGCAACGGGTAAACATCCTTGCGCGTGATCTTGTTAAGTGCCCGGTAATCCACGCAGAAGTGGACTGAGCCATCTTTTTTTCGAACCAGAAGCACAGGTGAGGACCAAGAGCTCGTGGATGGCCGCATGACATTTCGAGCAAGCATGTCAGCAACTTGCTCCTCAATGACTTTGCGTTCTGCTGCTGAAACGCGATACGGCCGTCGCCGAACAATAGCAGAGCCATCCGTCTCTATGCGATGAGAGGTAACGGAGGTCTTCCCCAACGCTGAGGCGCACACATCAAAAGACTCTGTGCCGCAAGAGGACGTCTAGCAGAGCTGTGGACTGCTCGGATGTAAGGTCAAGGCTGATAGCGGCTGCGAGCGCAGAGGATGTCGGAAATTGAGGCTTGGCAGCAGGCGGTGGTGCGCTGGAAAATGTGTTGAGGGGAACGGGATCGCAGTCAAAAATAAACCCAACTGTGGCTCCTCTGGGCAGTAAGAACGGCTAGAGAGTTGTATTGAGGGCCTAAACCACCGCGTAACCACGGGTGAAGGAGGTGAGGCACGAGGCAAGAGGTAGGCCGTCGGAGGTCCACCGCGGAGCGGGCATAACGAAGGCCTCGCCATCGAGAGGGTAGTCCAATGCCACGATGATCAGCTGCTCGCGTCCTGGGGGCAAAACGAAATCAACTGCTGCGAACACGTGTGGTGGTGAACAATCAGAAGTCGGTAATATATCGGGGTCCGCAACAAGAAATGAGGGCGGACGCCCACGATGAGAAATCCCACCCCAAGATCATGAGATGAACGCACGTGGGGCGCACAATAAATTCAATATGATGCCGCTGGTTATCGATGAGGACACGTGCTGTGCATTGGCCGGTGGGTTTCATAAGAGTTCCATTAGCTCCACGAAGTGGCGGACCGATGTATGGCGTTAGAACTTTGCGCAGATGAGAACACAGAGAGAAATGCATGACGGAATAAGCGGCGCCGGTGTCGATGAGGGCCTCAACGTACAGTCCTTCAACAATCACTGCTAACATATTCTACGGTCGCCCAGGAGGACTTGTAGATTTCGAACTCGAAGCAGCTTTCCCTCCAAAAACTGCTTCGATTAGTTTTCCGTTATAGGTTGGAAGGGTTGCGAGGCAGGACGAAGCGGTGACGTGCGGCGAAAAGGCGAAGGGGATCGGCGTCGGGAAGGCCGCGAGGGCCGTGAAACATCGGTGGAATTCGGAGGAGAGGAAGAACGCCGGTAGAAGTCTGAGTAGGGCAGTGTAGAATCATCAGGCTGGCGCACGCGGGCACGTTCAAAGGGAGCATAACCCCGTTGCTCGTCTTGCTGGCGGCGGCGACAGACACGGGCAATGTGGCCACGTATCCCACAATAATAGCACACAGGGCGGGAGGGCGCCAGGCTGTAACAGGACGGTGCACTGTAGGATATGGTGCCATGGAAGCGACGTGATCACACACGGGTGCCGAACAAGTCAGGGAAGGCGGGGAGAGTTGGCGTGAAGTAATCTTGGCAAAGGTTGGCAAGGGAGGTTGGGAGGCGATGGGAGGCGGCGAAGGAGGTTGGGAGGCAATGGGAGGTGGAGCAGGTGCCACAGTGCAGTTGAAATTCGTCAGTTCATCTTCGATGATGCTGCGCAAATTCACCGTTGCTGGCAGAAGAGTTGGAGATACAGCAGAGGGGTTGGTGAGGCCGTAGAGCTCCTCTCGGATCGTGGTGCGTATTAGGGACCGCAATTTTCCATCTATGAGGGAGCCGCCATCACTGGGGTCTTGCATGAGGCGGCACGACTGTAGCTGATGCAGACGTTGACATGTGGATGTCATGTCAGACACGGACGACGGATTTTTAACCACGAAAGCATTGAAAGCAGCAGTGTTGATGCCCTTAATTAAGTGGCGAACACGCTCAGATTCAGGCATAGCAGCGTCGACACGGCGACAAAGGGCCAGAACGTCCTCGATATACGACGTATAGGACTCGCCGGGCTGCTGGAGACGAGCTTCAAGTTTTTAATTTGCCTGCTCTGAGCGACCAGCCGGAGTGCCGAAAATTTTCTTTAGCTGGTCCGTGAATGTAGGCCAGTCAGCGATGTCATCCTCATGATTGAGGAACCTTAATTGTTTTGGCGACATCATCCAAGTAGAAGACGACGTTGAGCAGTTTGTGATCGTCATCCCAGCGGTTAAATGTACTGACCCTGTTGTAGTTGTCGAGCCAGTCGTCATCTTCACCGCGAAGGCCAGCAAAGATTTGGGGATCGCGCTGACGGTTGGTGACTGTCCAGGCAGGGGCAGCCGCAGTAGGAGCAGGAGACGCCGGGGGTGAGCGAGCACCGTTGCCTCATTCATAGCACAGGGCCGTTGACGCAAGCGAAGGCCTGAACGGAGCTCCAGGGAGAACGGTAGGTGGGTCTAAAGCGAGAGGTGGGGAATACGAATCGCACCTCCGCCACTTGTGGGACAGCACTTGCACAAACGTCTGTTCTTTTTCAGAACCAGCTGGCACACAGCGCGCGACGCTCCGAGCAGCAGTCAGCGATGATGATGATGATGGATCTATACAGATGAAAGAAGTGAAAGTTCACGCTCTGCGCTCAGAATATGTAGGCTGGTAGCCTACGCTATTGCGTCATACCCTTACAGGCGGAGCTTAAGTGTACCCCATATTTAGATGCAATAAAATGCTTTACCACCACCAAGTAAAACGCTGGTGGACTTTGATGCGTTCTACGGAACGCTGGTTGGGTTCGATGCAACGCCCGGTCGCCCGCAGTCAAAGCTTTCGCTGCACACTCGGTTCAGTGGCGTTGAACCCGTGCAATGTTTTTATATTTACATTTAAAGAGACATTCAATTGCACCCCCCCCCCCCCCACCACCACCACCACCACCACCACCACCACCCAGGAGAAGAACCTGGTTGATATGCTTACGCCAGACGAGGCCCTTTTTACCTGTACGGTTCAGGGAAGCATGTGTTTGCAATGAAAACATGACATTCGCATGCTTAGGAGGGCTGTGCGGAATCTTCTCACTTTCTTAAAAGGCATCAGTTTCGATACAACGCACACACAATAGATGGATTTATTGAAAGGAAAAGGCAGAGAGGTTGGCCCGAATAATTCAAATCTGGCCTGCTACTCTGCACTGGGGAAGGGGAAGGAGAGAAGAAAGAAGGTCATGATGGGTGACGATGTGGGAGAAGGCATATGAAATATATATACAGACACAGCAGCTTGCTTTACAAACGTGAATCAAGTCCGCTGGCGCTCAAATAACGGCAAAGAGCGCGCACTGCCTGGACGCCCTTCCCCTTGTCCTGCCAAGCGCCCAGCAGCAGTTCCTCCGACAGAGGCCTCTTGTCTAAACGCTTCAAGGAAGCAGCTAGCACATTTCTTTCGTTCGCATACTCTGGGCACACCAATAATACATGGTCCACAGTCTCTGGGATGCCACAAGTTAAACATTCCGGTGAGTCCAGCTGTCCAATTAAATGTAAGTATTTGCGCGTGAAAGCCACGTTTAAACGAAGACGATGTATCAAGCATGTCTGATGACGCGGAATATCACGCGGAACATAAAATTTAAATGTTCGATCAAGCCTTCTTAGACGGATGTGTCGGGCGTCTGGTTGAGCCCAGTAAGCTGCTGTAGCAATATTCATATAACTCTTTAGAAGACACGTCGTATCCGCTCTTGAAAAAGGCACAGCTGTTTGGAAGCCATTGATGAGTGCGCTTTTCGCTTCAACATCGGCCTGCTCATTCCCATGGAGGCCGCAGTGGGCAGGAATCCATTGAAACATTATCGTGTGGCCTTGCAGCTGGGCAGATGTGATGAGATCCATAATGTTTAGTGCCAGGGACTGATAGGCAGTGTGGCGTAAGAAGTTTTCCAAAATTTGTAATGCAGTCTTCGAGTCCGTGAATATACACCATTTTTGAGGTGGTTCCCCACATATATAGCGAATAGATTCTCGAATGGCTACAAGTTCAGCAGCGGTTGATGTAGAGGTATGTCCCAAAAGGAAATGCAGAGTCGTTTTCCGAGCTGGTATGACCACAGCTGCAGCGGATGCCTGTGCTGACACAGATCCATCAGTGTATATGTGAATATAACTGGGATATTCTGACCAGATGTGTGCCAGAGTAAGTTGTTTGAGTCCACTAATTGGTACCATTGATTTCTTTAGTATTCCGGGAACACGAAGGTGCACAAAAGGTTTATCCATCGTCCATGGTGGTTGGGTGGGATGATATGGGAGGGCATATCCTGTCGGTACTTGCGACTGATGGCAGCGGAGTGCAGTTGTAAAACTGCAGTCCGGCCTCTCATCCAGAATCTTGCTGAGTGGGTGAAAACGGTGTCTTGTAAGTGCTCGTAAATATACACGAAGTGGTTCGTGTGACAAGTATATGGACATTGGGCGAGCGTGTGCCTCTTCAATTGTGCCTTTGTTAGAGGTGCATCTGGGCAGTCCAAGGCATATTTTCAGTGCCTGCGCTTGCACGCTCTCTAAAGTCCGCAAGCAGGAAATGCTCATACTAGAGAGTACTGGGAGACTGTACCGGATGTAGCCAACAAACAGAGCCTCGTAAAGGCGTATTAAGGAGCGCTCAGTTGGACCCCATTTGATGCCGGCTATGTAACGAAGTACATGGCAAAAATTAATTAGCCTCTTCTTCACCATAGCAATATGTTTCGACCAGGATAGTCGGTGGTCAATAATTACTCCCAAGAATCTGTGCCTGGAGACGTATGGTATTACGACTCCATGAAGGGTAATCGGGTAGCGGCTGACACATTTTCCCGTAAACGCGATCACTGCACACTTTTCTGCCGCTAAAAATAAACCTTGACGCCGTAAGTACATCGATGTTAATGACACAGCTCGTTGCAGTCTCGCACGTAGTTGTGGGCGCGTCGAACCAGAGGCCCAGATGCAGATGTCGTCAGCATATGCACTTATGTGGATGTTAGTTGGCAGTTCACTCACCAGGCCAATTAGCGCAACGTTAAATAAAGTTGGGCTGAGAACTCCTCCCTGTGGAACTCCACGACCGACCTGAAAGTGGGTAGTATCTCCTTCAGGCGTAGTCATGTAAACAGAACGGCCGCTGAGATAGCTTACAATCCACAAGTACAGCCGGCCACCAACTCCCACGTCGTCAAGTCCATCAAGAATAGCTTCATGGAGGACGTTGTCGTAAGCTCCCTTTATATCTAAAAATGCAGCAGCTACTAGTCGACGGTGACGCTTTTCGTGTTCTACTGTCGCCACAAGGTCGATGACGCTGTCAATGGAAGAGCGTCCGCGGCGAAATCCAGTCATCATATTAGGATAAAGATCATTACTCTCTAGATACCACTCAAGTCTTGCCAGCACCATGCGCTCCATAACTTTTCCAACACAGCTTGCTAGGGCAACTGGCCGGTATGAGGTAAGTTCGAGAGGAGGCTTTCCAGGCTTCAAAAGAGCAACCAGGCGGCTAATTTTCCAGTGTTCAGGAACAGTACTAGAAGCCCATATATCATTGAAATAATTAAGTAGTGCAGTTCTACCATCCTTGCCTAGGTTCGATAAGGTTGAATAAGTAATCCCGTCAGGACCAGGTGCAGATGAATGCCGACAAGAAGCAAGAGCGGCGTCTAATTCAGCTATTGTAAAGGGCACGTCGTATTGATCATTCGGCGAAGGTGGTGCAAAAACCTCTGAAATTGGTAGCTGTGCCTGGTTTGTGCCCACAACCATTTTACAAAAATCTTCAGCTACGTCAACTTCATTGCGGCGTTGGTAAAGGGCCAGGGCACGAAAAGGGTGCCTTTCTCGCGGAGGTGTGCGCAAGCTTCTCGCAACATGCCAGATACGCGACAGGGGCTTACGGGGATCCAGTGATGAGCAGAACTGTCTCCAACGTTGTCGTCCTAACCTCTCCAGGTGACGCAAAATTTGACGTTTAGCTCGGCGAGAAAGTGCGAGATCTTGCGCGGATTTCGTTCTTCTGTACTTCCTTTCAGCCCGCCGACGGATCGCGCGAAGCCGCTCGAATTCCACGTCGATGCTGGACACTGACACCGGCACACTAACATAGCGAGTGTTCTCACTGAGAGAGGAAGTAATGAGTCCCTCTATTTGAGATGGTGACTGGAGGTCCACACTGGAAGTCTCCACCGCTGCCCTAAAGGCGGGCCAGTCTGTGTATTGCACACGAGGTGAAGTGGCAGGTGCAAACCACTTGATGCATATGTACGTTGGTATATGATCACTCCCATGTGTTTCCACATCACTACACCAAGAAACGGAGGGATGGAGGTTTCTGGAAACAAACGCCACATCCAAGCAGCTGCTGTAGGTTGTTCCGCGTAGAAACGTCGGTGAGCCGTCGTTTATATTGACGAGATCTTGCGTATGCATAAAGTCTGCCAGGTCTCTTCCTCTATTGCTCATTATTGCACTACCCCACTGAGGGTGGTGAGCATTAAAGTCCCCCACAATAATACGAGGAGCTGCACAACACTGGATTGTTGAAAATAGATATGATTTGTCCAAGCCATCCCTCGGTGGAATATAAGCGCCAATTACAGAACATACTCGTCCTTTCAGGGTTAACGTCAAACAAATGTAGTGGTTCGTGTTGTGGGGCTGCAGAGCATGGCGGACGTGCGCAATGTCTTGGCGTACACATACCAGCACTTTGCTTGTTTCGTTTGCTTCTCTAGACCATAGCAGAACATATCCAGAAAGGCGGAAAGCAGCCGGCATGTTGGGCTCACAGATCACAATCACAGGAAAGCGGTACTTCTGTACCCGCTGTCGGAAGTCACTCAGCCGACCACGCAGGCCTCGGGCATTCCATTGCATCACAACACTGCGGCGCAAGTGCATCATCACAGAGGTGGGGTTAGTTTGTTGCGCCATTGTGAATTATTGCAATGCCGCCAAGAGCGGCTCAAATGCGTCCAAAAACTGAACAGCAAACTTTGCTGTTTGCGTGTTGATGCTGGAGAGCAGCACCCGCATTGAACGAACCAGCTGTTTCAGCATTTCTTTTACCTGCTGGCTGTCGGGGTTGTCGGAATTTTCAGTACGTGTGGCAACCAAACTGGGATTAGGCCTGGCGTTGGCCTTTGATGGTAGAGCTGGCCACTCAGCATCAGAGGCGGTAGGTAATACAACAGCCTCTGTCTGATCCTTGGCATGTGACACTGTCTGCGACATTACAGCAAGAGTACTCTTAGCGGGATTAGACTCAATCTGTTGTGGCACCTGAGCTGACGTTAACTCTGAAGTTGACTTATCCAGGCTAGGCTTGCCTTCCGATTCCTTGTGCCGGCGTCGGGAACGGTGCTTGCGACGACGAATAGACGCGGCCGCTTCTTGATGAGTCGAGTTATCTCTCACCATCTTTTTTAGTATACGTTTTTCATCCCGAATTTTAGGACAGTCCTTAGCCGTCGATTCATGGGCACCCGAGCAGTTAGAACACCTGACAGTCTCCGTCTCGCATGCGTCATGAGGATGCGTACCGCCGCATCGACGGCAGGATACCTCGTTTCGACAAACGGCGCTCACATGTCCGATCTTGTGACATTTGTGGCACTGAACAGGTCTTGGAACATACATCCGAACTGGGTGCCTCACATAGCCCACTTTAACGTGGGATGGGAGGGATTCAGTTTCAAAGACTAATTTAACGCACTTTGAGCGGCCGAATCGATGAACATCCACAATGCGCGCCGTAGATTTGATCAGCGTGCAGAGATCGCTTTCACTTATCTCGGGGTCAACGTCGCTGATTACACCTGCAGTAGTCTTTTTCCCATGTGCAAGGAAGGAACGGACCGGCATGTTGCCTAGCGCACCAATTCCTTTCAGCTTGTCCACTGTTGCCTGGGATTTGACATCCACGGTCAGGACATTCTTCCAGGGATTAATTCTGACTTCGTCAACTTCACCGGGAACCAGCTGGTCGAAAAACTGCGTCAGGTGCTGTCTGTTTATCACATTCAGATTCGCCGTTGCCGTTGTTGGTACGAAGGCCACGGAGAAGATCCCTTGCTTTTCAGCGTTCTTCTTTGGTGTCTCACTCATTACTGATGTTCGGCGCAGCTTTCTTTTCAGGCGGCGCGACTGGACAGGCGTGTAGCTGTTGTCGGAATCCATCTCTGTCACGGTGGAGTCATCTGCCGAGTCTGGAAGCTCCACGTCCGCGACGTCAAGGTGACCCGTCGAGTACGCTGTAGCCTGTTCGATGGTGGCGGGTGGGCGCAGGGGTCGTGCGCCCGCCATCCCGAAGGATGTCGAGATCACAAATAGCTCACAGCGATATAAAATCCAGAAAAATGGAAGAGCGCTAGCTTCAGACGTTCGGAAACCTCCACTTCTTCTACCTGTAAATGTGCAAACGATTTGGTTTGAAAGCTTTAACATCCCAAACGAACTCAGGCTACTATAATCGGGATGTGGTTTTCGTGCCCATCGAGAAGCGGGATTCGATCCCGCGTCCTTGCGATCGAGCGTCTTAATCACTGATCTACCATGGTGGGGCGTACATATAAGTGAGATGCACAGGAAAACGGCGGACAACTCGGAACAGCAGAGTTGAACATAACCGATGGTAGACGCTCTTGGGGGTAACCGGCTTTCGGTAGGACGGACTTGACTATTTTCTTGCAGTTTTTCGCGCAGTAAATGTCATTCATGCACCGAAATGAAGGCTTAGATCCGGCGCGGCCCGCCCGAGCCAGGAACCACATCGTGCTAGCCGGTCTTGCGCCGCTAAAATTACCGAGCCAGTCCTCCTCTCTATTTTTTGCTGCCGGCTGAGAGAGGCGGTCTCGGAATAGAAGCGCTGCTGGGCGACGAGGAAGCGTTTCTCCGACGTCGGGCACCTCTGCGGCGCTTTGCTCGGCAAACCCTCGAAACCCCTGGCAAAGTCGTTCCCGGGGGGCCGCGAGGGTTGCAAGGCCGGCAGCGAATGCCAGCCCGCTTGAATGCAGTCGCGCGAGGACAAAGGAAATGCGCTGCAGGTCTTCGTGAAACAGCGTTGCGCATGTCTCGGTTTCTCTTCGAACGTGGACGCGATCCCTTGACGAGCTTAGCTGTTTTGCTTCGCGCAGGTGTACCGACTCCGCCAACCAAACAAATAGCATCGTGGAAAGCAAATTAAAGACTTTTCTACCTAATTTCGGGCATCAGCCAAGTCAATTTGGAAAGTGCTCAATTTTCCAATTTCATTTTTCAGTGTGTCCATTGCGCACGGGCGGAAGCCAATGAAGACGTCGACATGCAACGCCCAGCCCGAGAGAGTGCCACAGTAAAAGCAGTTATTTCGGAAAGGAAGAGTTAGGGCATAGGGGAGAGATGCGCTTGGATCTTCAATGGTCGGTCTTCCGAGGATCTCATTGGCCTCCGCCGCCGTCGTGAGCTTGGGTCAACATTGCTTAGGAAGGCCTACCACTGCTCTAGATGAGGGCTACTTACCTTTTGTAATAAGTGGCTGCAAGGCAACACGAGGTGTGTGATCGGCCAAGCTACTGTGACGCTCACAGCAGTGTCTCGTATGTTTTCCGTCACCCTGAGCGTCTTCCGTACGGCACCTGAATCGGTCTGCGTGGGGAAGAAACGGGAAAGAGCGAAACAATCGCTCTCCCAGCGTACAGCCAGGAGGGCCAGTCTGTCTCCCGCTAGGAATGTGTGGGCTCCGTTTCCTGGGATCCTCTTCACGCGCCCTTCTCATGGCCCTTTGATGAGCCGCTAGGCGTTCTTGGGGATCGAACCTTACAACAGTTACGAAGTTCCGTACTCGCTCCCCAGGATAAATATTTGAAACCCGTAGCGTATGCTCCAAATTAAATAAGAATTGGCCGAATGACACTATCGTCGATGCTGAATTGTTCTTTTTTTTTTTGTTTTTTTTTTTTCAGTAAGATCGCGCAAGGTGGATCCCAAGAAATCAACTCGCCTGAACATTCACTGCCGCTGCAAAAGAAAATAGAGCAAACAAGGGCTACTGAGAAACGAAAAGTTTTTCCAATGTGAGACAGAGTCGTCTGCCTGCATGTCCTTCTTATGTTTCCCCTGAAAAACTGTTGAGCAGCTAGGTTTATTCAAAAACGGACCCTGCTATCAAGATGCATGAAAGAGCTGCCCATAGCCTAAAAAAAGTGTCTGCGTACTGCATTCCGGCGCCGATTCATCTTGAAAACATGGATGCTTTTTGTATGCGACGTTGTTCTGTGGTACGATAGTTTGGGTGGCACAAGTTTGTCTTCGTTAGGTTGTAGTTATTGGTAGCGCTTTTATGACGTTTGCTTGCCAGTGATGGTCTGTGTTGGCCTTATGAAACTGCTTACTGCATATTTTGTTTCTCATGTGCCGGAAGTAGCAAGGCTTGCGTTGGCGCGGTCCGGGAATTTGCTGAGTTTTTCAGTTTTTACATCTATCTTTCGTGAAAGTACAGCTATTCGTTGCCTAAAATACAATTTGTGCGCCTTGGTTCTGCCACACTTTGGTTACAAATGAGCTGATGAAGTTTCTTGGCATGTTTGATTGGGGACGGTCTGTTCTCTGTATGCAAGGAGCAGGATGTACAATTGCTCTCGCTGCCGTGTCTCTCATTTGCGGCAATTATGCATTCTTCCCTCGGCATGTTATTAGCATCTGAATCGAGCATTGACGCGTTGCTACAGTATTGTACTCGCTCCAAGAATAGGCGCTTTCCAACTGGATCACATTCCTTTCTTTTCATAATGGGGAACGATTTGCACAAGTACAGCAAGATCGGCCGTGCGTTCGATTGGCATTGTTGCTGCCATGAGGGCACTGGAGAGCTCCGCCATGTGAAAAAAAAAAAAAAATAGGAGGAAATTTGTTTACCAAACGGGCCGTCCGCGGAACCACATTGGTAACCGGATGATCATCACACTGCAGTGCCTATTACGCAACTCATATGACTAAAAACCGCAGCAGAGACGGCAAGGAAGGAGGCGACAACACAGGGCGGTTTTGCCTCGTTATGCATCACACTACACCTCTACCCTCCTGAGTTAAATGATGGTGATCTAAGCATCACCATCTAGCAGAGGGCGGCAGAAAGTTAGGTGGGCGGATGAGATTAAGAAGTTCGCAGGGGTCAAGTGGATGCAGCTAGCACAGAAACGGGTTAAGTGGAGAAATATGGGAGAGGCCTTCGCCCTGCAGTGGGTATGATCAGGCTGATGATGATGATGATGATGATGATGATCTAAGCATGAAACGAATTAGAACAAGGAACTAACTACCTTACAGGCCATTTATGTGTGGTGACAATTCTCATATCTTGGCCAAAAGAAAGCTGCGACAGGCACAAGCGTAACAAGTGTTATGACAATGCCATCGTTTTGTTTCCTCAACAGTCCTCTTTAACTATTCGGGTGGTTAAAGTGTTTGGCTCTGCGTTCATCCTCGAACAGTGCGTGGGCATGTTTGCGCAATCCACGGACGTATTCCGGCAGCCGTCACCTGTAAATGCTACTGTCTCTACACGCCGAGCGGCCTTTCTTGTGACCGTTTTTTATTTTTATTCCGGCTGTTAGTTTCCCGCCTTGTTGGACGTCAGCGTACAGCCGCGTGCGTTGCTCGCCGAGAAATCCAGCTGCTGTCCTGAAAAGGAAAACAAAAGGCACAAGTCTCAAAGCCAAGGTGCAGAGAAAAGCTCCGCACACCTTCTCCCTCATCGTGTGGTCTGGTGACGAAAGCGGCGAATACGTTTGTTTGTGCGCCGCGTGTGTTTGCGTGGGCGTCTCTGGTATAACTGCGACCAGTGAGGAAGACATCGTGCGTAACAAGGGAAAAGCCGCTGAAAAGTCTGCTATTTCACGCGTCATCGCACGATGCAGCTGACGTCACGCGTCGATTACTTTCCCATTGCTTGCCTTATGCTTACCCATTGTGCTCCAAACAGATGCGGTTGGTATTACGTGTTTATTCATGCTTAGGTCAGAACTCTTTCGCTTACTCAAGGGACGTGCGCTAACAGATAGGACAGACCTGAGATGGGCGCCGTTGGCAGGTCTGCTTTGCTGAGTTTTAAACAAGTGAGAATTGATGACCCGGCCTCAAACTGGAAATACTGTTTATCTAGGTCGTGCGTCGTTTTTCGTTGGCCCAATTTCAGAGTTTTGCCGTTTGACCATCATTGCTGAATAAGAAAATTACAAGGGTTCAACGCTACTGAACCAAATATTGAGCGAAAGCATTAGCTGCGCGTAACCGAGCGTTCTTCTTCCCTTTTTCTTCTTCCTCAGTCCACATATAAAGCCCCGCTTTAACCAACCCATATGAACGTGCCTTAGTGGCCTATAGGGGTAACGTGAATGCCAGGGTCCTAGCAGGCTGACTCTGACATAACCGTCCCATGTGAAACGAGAGACCCAAGTGGGCAGCTCCTGCCAGCCCGTGTGTCACGTGGGGTATGACGTCACAGCGTCACGTGGGTAAGACGTAACTGCGGTCGGGTCACGCAAAGGCTTGAAAGTGCGAGCAGTATTGCTTTCGCAATAAAACTATTTAGTGTTGTTGCCTCCGTGCTGTCTTCCTGGCGGAAGGAAAGTGCGAAGCGGAACACGACTTTATTTTGATCAGGCAGTACTGTCGCATTATTATGCGCAACTTTTGATTGTGTATTTTTTGCCTCTTCTGAAACCGCGCGAGCGGCTATCAGGCCGAAAATGGCCATTTTTCTTTTTTAGGACTTGACAAATAGAAATGAATGTCGGATGAAACGGCAGGCAACCTTGATCGTCTGTGATGGGGAAGAGCTATCACAAGTTGTGTGCAAGAGCGGACATACGGCTAGTAGAACAAACGAAGCAGTGGACATAAATATTTGTCCCAACATGAAAAACATCAAACCGATTCGGTGCAAGGGCGTACTTATGATGCGGTCATTCAACCGCTATGTGGTGCTGCGGGCCGTGTGGAAGCTGGTGGCAGCCCTAACTTATGGGAACGCTGTCGAAGGAATTTCTGTGACGGCGCCATTGAGACGCAGGGCGACTCGCAGTGGATGTTTTCAAGCACGTAATGGTGGATGCAAGGGAGCTGCTCCTCCTTTGTGGCACGGGAGGCTGACAGCCGTCATGATTTTTAATAATATAGGGTCAGCGTCGACTAAACCGCTGGTCAACGCTTTATAACGGCGATAAATGTGCAACACGGCGAGAGATAGCGTCGTCTGCTAAGCTCTTCCGATCACGAGAGCACACGCCTTGCCACAATATCTGTTCGCAAAAACCCGACGGACACCAGAGCGCATGCACCTGAATAAGACGTCATTTTCATCCCTTTTTTTTTTTTTTTCCTTTTGCGGGAGGCCGCGCTGGCGAAACATAGTAAAGATAAGAAAAACTAAAAGAAAGGAAATACGTGGAAAGCGTTGCCTGGAAAGCGAACCTTCAGATTTGAGCAGCCCTCTGTGAGGTAGGAAACACGATAAAAGAGGCACCAAGCAAAATAGTACCAGAGGATTTTATTTATTTTTTTTTTTTTTTTGCGAACAGATATTGTGGCAGCCATGTATCCTCGCTATTGGAACAACTTAGCAGACAGCACTCTCCGTGCGCCTACGCGACCTCTCGCCATGTTGCACGCTTATCGCTGTTAGATGACAGCTGTACATGTTTGACTCTCAAGCCTCCCCACCAGCAATATCGCCCACTCACGCCATCTACTGAACCACACGCTGGACTAAGCGTGGCCGCTAGGGCCTCCCAACAGCCTGCGTAGTAGAGCCGGGCCCTGTACACATCGTAGGGCCGTCAAGCACAAAATATTCTTGAACAGTGTCAGCGCACTTTAATCGGATTGCAAAACATTTATTTCGTCGCTCAAGCAAGGAGAGACGTACTAGATGGCCGCTAGTCCATGGCTGGCGGCGACCTCATTAGCCCGCTCGATGGCCCGTAGTTGGATCTTCAGGTCCGAGCTGACCAGCACCGCTTCCCACTGCTCGGGAGAAGGGAGCTGTATTAATTCCGCCTGCGGCGGATCATTTGCGCAGTTCCAGATAATGTGGTCGTATATCGCTCTATAGCCAGCGCACGTTAAAGATCCCCAGGTGGTCGAAATTACTCTGTAGCCCTCCACTACGGCTCAGCTCTTTCTCTCTTTCCACTTTCACTCCCACCTTCCTCCCTTCCATTACGCCGTTTAGGTGTCCACAGCGCAAGTGTGACAGATACTGCGCCTTCCCCTTCATGTGAACCAATTATTATTATTATGCGGCAAGCGGACACAGCCCAGTGGACAGAAGCGGCAAAGAAGTTCACTCTGATGCTGTATGCATTCACACTGGCAACTCAAGAGGAAGTGGGCAGAGGCGCACTCTACTGACAACGACGTGGCGAGTGCACCTCACGGTGAACATGCCGACGGATTGTCCCGCTGCAGTTCAACCTCTAGCCAACACAGATTCACCGTCGGCCTCGCTTGGCTGTGAAACGACACGGCCTTCGAGGTGACGTCTTGAATACTGGTGGCGTCGGACCTCAAGTCACGCTTTGAGTATCTGAACCTTCGCACCCCCCCCCCCCCCCCCATTTTTTCGTTGTCTTGGCCGTAAAGTTTATTTCGCAGTCTTCTCGTTAAAAGGGACACAGTCGGTATTACCATGTCCGCTGGACGTCCTCTCTCATGTCCCTTCAATTAGTGAGCCTTACTGAAACCATTTTGTTCCCGCAAACTTCCTAACCCCACCACTCACGTGACTCCCTACTGTTTCCTGTTATGCTGGCTTTTCCTTGCAGCTCATTTCGCAACGCCATGGAATGTTAGCGTTGCCTCTGTATTCATGCATTACCTGTTTCTTTTTCCTTGATTCCCACTACGATATAATTAACTCGCTCTGCTCTTCTTCCTCAGCTCGCTGCAGCTTCCTCAGTTGATGCTTAGACCCTCTACAACGAAGGAGGGATAACGAAAACCCGAAAAGCAAACAAACGAAAAAGTCCAGCCCGAGTGGTGCAGTTGCATGCAGCGGCTGACTGCGCGACACAAGGATTTCCCCTGAATCGCTGCACGCGAGCACGGTAGTTTTGCTTACACACCGGTTTGTACACAGGGCCAGTAAACGCCGGTACCTCTGCTGCTCGAAGGTTAACAAATTGGCTTCCAGCGGTGGCCTCTCAACTGTTTCCGGACAAATCGTATTAGTCACGCAACACGGGGCTGGCCGCCGTCGTCAGCGTGTGACGTCACTCATTGATTCTCCGCCGGCTCGATGATGTCGCGGGGGTGGCTCCAAGGGGGCTGAATTACCTTTCGTCATCTGCCCCCCGTCTTAGTGCTTTGCTCAAGCAGCGTTTGGGCAGCAGTGCCAAATCCAGATGAACGAAGCCCACCGGTTTTCTATTCAAACGATTGATTGATCCTGCCAGTTTAAGTGAGGCACATGTTTTCAAGAAAGCCATCTGTTGTTTTGTTTTTTCTCGACGGTGTAGTGTTGGCTATGCATTATACTCCTTTAGTGCGTTTACTTTTCTAGTGTCGATCGACTCTCGCCTCTCAGTGACAAAGTCAGTACTGAGCGTTCAGCCAGCAAAAGAATGCTCTTGTATATAATACGTTCATATCAGCCGTAATCAACTACGCACTGAATGCGTGTGTACACGACAGAACATTGGGAGCTTACGCTTCTGTGCCTCGTCAATCTAGGCATGAAACAACAGAACAATAAAGTGTGCTTCAAACAGCCACAATGAGCATGAAACGCTTGCAAATGACTACAAGCGAATTCAATCGCTTCGCATGTTAAGAAGCGAAATAGGAGCTCATTAGTGAGAAAGAAAGAAAGAAAGAAAGAAAGAAAGAAAGAAAGAAAGAAAGAAAGAAAGAAAGAAAGAAAGAAAGAAAGAAAGAAAGAAAGAAAGAAAGAAAGAAAGAAAGAAAGAAAGAAAGAAAGAAAGAAAGAAAGAAAGAAAGAAAGAAAGAAAGAAAGAAAGAAAGAAAGAAAGAAAGAAAGAAAGAAAGAAAGAAAGAAAGAAAGAAAGAAAGAAAGCGATCAAACACCTATGTAGGTAATCAGAACCTTCATTGGTGCGTAGATCGAACCAAGAGTTGCCGCTTTATCAAGGCAGCCGGTTCCCATACGCGCTAATCAACAACTAGGGGTGAAATTAAGTGCAGAGGGGAAGCATTCAAAGCAGCGACGGCTACCAGTGAGGGGGAAGTTAGTTCATTATTTGTAAAACTGTGAAGCTTTTTTTCATTGCCTTTTTGTAGGAGGTTTCATTAATTCAGTTTGCAAATGTCGGTGGCGGGTTCTGAATTTTAATGGAGTCTTCAGAATTAGTTCTATTTCAAAATTTTGATAGCACTTTTCACTAGCCTACCTTATCGCTCCCTACCGCTGCTGTGCCTCATGACGAGTACGGGCCTCCATAATGTTTAGAGCTCTGCTTGCGGCTTTCCAGACGGTCAAAAGGGGAAAAAAAGGAATAAGCGAAGATAAGAACTCCAGCTATAGCAAAAAAAAAAAAAAAAGGGACGCCTGGGGAGTTGCGCAAACTCCCGAAAGCGATCGGCAGCCTCGCGTATTCACCGAGTGTAGCTTCGTACTGACCCCGCTTGAAACATGTGCCGTTTGGAGGCAATTAATTGACCAGTCGTTGCGCGAAGCTTTGTTGATTTTCTCGGCGCGACGCATGCGGACTGGTGACGGTTTACTTATTGTCTCGACTCTCGAGGGGAGCTAAAACAAGGTGATTTTACTGAGCCTGTCCCAATCCTTTGTTTCTGTTGTGGATGATAAAAAGTGGGCATGAGCCAACGCGCTGTCGAAAGACGTCGTAGTTTATTAAGATGGTTTCTGTCGCAACCATACAGCCCTGAGCTAACTGCAGGAACTCTTTATCTTTTCCTGCGTTTTTTAGCATGGCGCTCGACTTTGCAGATTTATTCTCATATTTTACTATATATGTTTTATATTTGATTGCGTAGTATATGTTTTTGACGTTATATTACGATGGTTTCGCTCAACATGTAGCTTATGCGTGGACCAAGTGTGTTTTTACAAGTAATCTCTACGGTACGCGCCTGGGAGCACAAAAATCAATGTGTCTCTTAATTTTGAAGCAGCCGTGAAAGTAATGTTTCACGTGATTGTTTGTAAATTCATTATGTACTTTCATGTTGACTCGCTTCCATGGCGCTATAAGAGCTAAATAGCTTCTCTGTACAACTGCCTTTTTTGGACGTGTAATGTTTTGATTTCTCGGGAGAAAGGTGCCGTCGGCTGGTTAAACCCTGTTATGCAAGTGGAATCTTTGTCATGCTTTGTTATGCTGTGTTGCTACAACAGGTGAGACTCATACAAGCCTGAGCCTAGTTTATAGAGCGGAAGCTCGTTTAAGCATGGTCAGACACGGTTTAACTCATCCGAGGCTCTCTGCAAAGAAACACAGCAGAAGTGCTGGTTCCAGCGCGTGACTCCTCCATGCGATCCTCAAGAACGCCACATCTAGACGAAGGGAGGGGGACGTCCCAAGAGGCGAACCAGATGGGCAGCGGTGACGATGGAGCGAAAGGGCAGGAAGGCCGTGTTTTTTATTTGTGGATATATGTACGAATAAAGTTTGCCAAGTGTGCAACACGTGTGAAGGAAGAAGCGAAGCATTCGCGACTGGGCTTGTCGCACAAAGAACCTGGCGAAGCTGCGGGAAATTTCGCTGCATTTCTCTTTGCACAATGTGCTCCCCGCAATCACAGTCGTCAGCGCTTTTAAAACGAGTGACGTGTATTCGGCGGACTCCCTCATAATGTCTTCTTTAATCATCTGTGAGCAAAGAAAAAATAGCGAGCAATGTCTTCTGCTGTCAATCCTGTTGAGTACGCCGTTTGTGGGCACAAAGAAAAAAAGTTGCTTCAAGGAAGGCTGTATTTTCTTCTTAAGTGGCCTGACGAAATTCAAGAAAGCCTAAAATCGGCGTAAATCAGTTTTCGCTGTAAGAAGCCAGGAATAGACAAAGCTGTTTCGAACTCATTACTGCGGCTCACCAAGGCTACACTAGGTAAGAAAACATTCATGCATGGTTTCCAATGCCCCGGAGGCTTCTCACCGCAGCTGGGTAGTTTTCCCTGAGAAAAGTGGAGAGCAAAGTCAACCGCTACACTGCACGTTGTGTCGCACTACGGCATAAGTCGAGGCACACATTTCTTCGCGCCCGTCGTTTATGTTTAAACCCCTGTACGTTGAGGCCTCCTACATCGCCCTGCGTATGTGGATGCGCAACGGGAGCCGATATCTTCCAACAAGCGTGCCTTCTTCCCTCTCCTATACCGACCACGTATAGAGGCTGCTGCTTGGCGCATAACTCGCTACTGCATTATCGGCCGGCAATGCCGTCGAGTGGGCTGCGATAACGCCAGGAGCTGCGCGCGATTACGGGCCGGTCACTTGCACAGGGTGCGGAACATTTCTCTCCCAGCGCCCGCCGTCGTCCAGGTTTGCAGAAGCAGCTTGCGTTCGCACCGTCAAGGCTCAATTCGCTCTCACCCGCAAAGGATTTCCCGCAGGCGAAGGTGAGCTGCTCCTGACAGTAGCGCTGTCAGATTTGAGCGATGCCGCACTGATACTTGCATTCAACCGTTGTGATGTCTCGGCACGAGGTGATTACACTAAGCAGCCGTGTCAATTGGCAGCACGAATCCAGAATTCCCAACTGGCGCTGTTTAGTTAAGCTGCGGCATGAGTAGCCGGATTTCACGAGTCTCAGAGGTGCGGGCATCTTTAGCGGGATGTCAAACAGCAAAAAGAAAACTGCTGAGGTAAATATATTGATCAATGGAGTGGCAGAGCAGACGTGTCAACTACTGCGCACACTAAAAAGGAACTCGGTCAGCTTCCTTACTCGCAGCAAATGGGCAACTACGTGCGCCTTCGCTTGCATGCGTCAGCAGGTGAAACAGTCAAGTCGATCACAGCCACTGGCTTTGTCGAGCATAATCCTCATTCCCCGTGGGGATGGCCGACTGGCAAACCCCAGGGTCGAGGCTACTCCGGAGAAGAAGCCGAGCTCTTTCTCCGCTTTTTCAGCGCGCAAAAGAAAACCGCGTGAGCATGCGACGCCCGGCGAAGTATTTTAACTGTCGGTTGAGTCGAAATAGGGGGGGCACCCTCGGCTACCGCGTGTGTCGATGCTCCCGAGGTGCGTGATGACGGATCGGGGGCGTTGTTCCCTTGTCGGTTGTTTCGACACCAGCGAGCGAAAGAACCGCTCCAACCTCCGTGCTGTTTGTTCTTCATTTCTCTTTTTTCCTTTTCTTTACATTATGTTTATTGTTTTCTTTATTTAGGCAGCTACTTGCTTTCGCCGGCGGCGGCTTCGAGAGATATGGAGACTTTAGCAGCGCCATTGCGGATACCGTGGAGTCAATTCGTGCGCACATTCCCATTCTTGTTGCATTCGCATGTTAAATTTATTCGGTTCACTCCATTTCTGCTTCAGTACTGTTCTTCGCTCAACGTCGTTCTTGCCGAGAATTCGAGCTCCTGTTTCTAAAGGCACATATGGCAAGGCTCCTTTCGGAACACTTTGCAATCTGCCTTTTTGTCACCGCAGGTATACAGCGATATCTGTCGAGAAAAGTGCCCCTGCGATAAAGAGTGTTCACTTTTTGTCCTTTGTTTGCTAGCATTTCGTCCTCTCTTCTTTACCTTAACTTAAAACTGATTTATGCTGCAGTTGAATAAAAACAGTTCCGCATTCACTGTTAGTACTGTTTGCTATTCCATGATGTTGCAGTGGTGTTTGCAGCGAGAACGGATGATTAATAATGTTGCACAGGAAGTTTCGAAAATGTCGGTTCTTTGTAAGGCGTGTAAGGACGCATCTGAAAAGGAAGACTGATGGGCTGCCTGATAACGTTTGAAATGGCGCAGTCTTTGTTTGATTTTGAAAAAAGTCGTCTTTTTCTACTAATTCGTGTGTTTGCAGCTCACTTTGTGTGAAACTTTTTATCAGCAGAGCCTACGGTAAACTTCCGTCGGACGAAGCACTCCTGGTCGTCTTCCATAGGCGCCCAATGATAAATTTTTCAGAACCAGCTGCAACACTGCTTTCACGTAGGTGACCCTATTTTGGACAATAAAACATCTACGAGCGCATTTGTTTTTTTTTCTGAACGTGGCTCATGCGTTAATTACTGGCGCCCGACGGAGTGGGTTGCACCCGGTCAGCGACTTCCAGTCCACTTATCTAGCCCCCTTTAATTCTGTCACCTCACTAAACGCATTCGCTGCGTCCTCTATTTTCATCTGTCCTCCAGTTCGGCGCTTTGTTTCCGAGCGGCTTCATTTGAGCTCGCGCGGTGATGAGGGGCGTCGAGAGAATCACAGCGAAGACATCTGAAAGGTCCAACCGTGACTCCATTGTTCTCAACTCTGCCATGACAACAGTGTCCGATATGGCTGGTGGGAGGCAGACCTCCTTTTATAACCTTCCTGTTGGCGAGTGTGGATTCGAGGGTCAAACCAGCTGCTCCGAAGTCATGCATGCCATGCTTACAACCTTGCCGCTTTTTAATTAGGAAAACAAGTGCGTGGTACGCGGATAAAGAAATAGATAAAGATGAATTCTAGACATGAATTTAAATTTTATTACGACAGCAGCACATAAGTACAGTTCCTGTGCGCTAGTCTTTCTAATTCTTCATGAGACACCAATTAGCCCAGCGATATCTCCCTTGGCAGCACTTCCCCATGCGATCTGCTTATACTTCGTCTCACAAGATGTTTGCAGCCCAGCGAAAGCACCCCGGTCCAAAGCACTGCAATTGTGCTCCTAGGCGCCTCCCCCCCCCCCCCCCCCCCAATTTGCGGGGGTGACAGTAGGAGCTCAATTCTCTATTATAGTGCGTAAGGGCACTTAGGAGCACAATTGTAAGGGCTCCTTTCGCAGTGCTGCAGATACCTTGTGGACGAAGTATAGGTCGCGTTTATTTACTTGGCTCGACGGGCACATAGTATTCTAACCATTAAGTGGCTGCGGCGATGCACTGTGCTCAGTTGCACACCACAGACCACTGCGATAGGCTCATATAGGCAAATTCCGAGCGACGAACTTATTTTTCTAAAGGCTGTTTCGAATAAAGGACATCTTTGCTTTTTTTTTTTTTTTCCCTATCGTGCGACGCTGCCATATAGGGTTGCGTTATCAAGCACTGTTTTTTGTTAATATAACATCAAATCTCTCGGCTCTCGTGAGGTTGAAATTTGGAACCGAGGTGATAGCCAAGTTCATGATCGAAATGCAGTGACTGGCGTGATAAAACGAGCTGTGGCAGCGTGGTGCCTATCGGCTCAGGTCTTATTTTTCGCGCTGATAATTACTGCTCTATGCTGTTATCGACCATATAAGCAAATTTTATTCTTAGCGGTTGGTCAATCGCCTTCAAAAGGGCAGTTAAGATAGTCGGTTGGAAGTCTAAAAAAGGGCTGCCTTGGTTCCTTGTAGTACATGGAGCATAGCATAGCATTTTTTTTTTTTTATCGTTCACTGGTCATCACGTTCATTACTTTGCTTACAGGTAACTTGCAGCTTATCTTTTAAACAAGCAGGGATCTTGACAGGCGAATTGGAAATGAATGCTTCGCCTTCATAATATTGTTGCTATCAAAGTTTGTTAAACTTGCGTTTGCATAAACCTGCATTAAGGGTTGCTCATTTCGCGACTTGCACCGTTTTTTTCTCCTGTGTTTAGATTTTGTGGCACAAAACGTAATGCAGTATTGACTTTGAATGCTGAGCGCGCTGGCATTTTTAGAGTGCTGTATTAAAAATCCTGTCGGCTTTTATGCTTCGCCTTACAGGATGGAGGACCCTTATATTAAAGCATATAACAAGCATGGTGTCGAGAATGATTCCCGCACTATAGTTTCAAATGCTACACAAGCGTACGAACAATCACGAGGCAGTTTTTTCCGACCTTAACGTATCGGCTACAATAAAGCCCCCTTTTATTTAACTTTATGTTTGTTCACTTGGACATTCCGCAGAGACTGCGCGATGGTTGGCCCTGATTACTTTAGACATCACGGAGTTGATTACATCAGAGCTTTTGCGTTTCGCTTCGGTCGGAACGCGACCGCGTCATGGTCGGGGATCGAACTCACGACCTTACACAGCAGGACGCCGCTTAATCACGGCGATGTGTGAACATGAAATCATTTCTCTCCAGAAGGCGACTGATAGAGCGCGCAGCCAAGGACAGCCTGTCTGGTTAAGAAGGCCAGCTGTGACCTCTGCAGTCAGATAAGAGCGCAGGGCGCGAGAATTTTCGCGATCTCTCCTCGTGCTTTTTCGGGAGTTTCTCGGGTGTGGTCTGCACATGGATGCGGGCCTAGTTCACCGGCACGTTTCCTGTGATGACGTCAGTGGCTTCCTTTATTAGAACTTGCTGCCTGAATGTGTTGTCTTGAATGGTGTCGACCAACCCGCAAATGAGAAGTGTAGCAGTGATATCCTAAAACTACTCTTTCCTGTCTCCCTGCAGGGCTTCCCCATGATAAGCTCATCTACCCATGAAGAGGTAGCGCTCACTGGTGAGTCTTTTACCACAGCACTGTTCTCTACTGTGAACGGGAGAGCACTCACCCATGCTTGGACACTCGCTTTAAACGAAGCGCGTTCAGAACGAGCTGTGTCGGCAAGTTCAGTTTTGATTCTCCGCGAAAAGGGGAATGTATCGGGTATTGATGCGCTTAAATTACATATACGCTGCAATATTATCGTTCTTCATTGAAAGCGTGGAGCATACTGTTCACGGTGGTGGCCACTTAAGATTAGGCCCGCTTTAACCCTATGCAGTGCTTGCGTGGTCGTAATGTGGGTTCTGGCAGGCTGGTTCGGATATCCCATATCAAGTGGCTACCACCTGCCAACGTTATGCTTGTAATTTTTGGCTCACAACGCTAGACTTTCGGTGAACGGGGCTTTTTGCGTTAACTAACATGATGTAATAACTAGTAGTTGAGTCCCTCGTGTTAGTATAGGGATGGACTTTGCAATCATAACGACACTGTGTAGCGACAGTGGCGCTCCTATATTTCACAAATTAATGCGCATGCGCTACACAGTCTACAGTGCTAAATCAAATTGTGAACGGTGGGCTCTCCTCATGTTAGGTGGAATCGGCATCACCTCCAAAATTGGGCCCGTCTGCACTATCCTCGAGATTCGCCTCGGTGTACGCGAGGATGAGTCTTCGCTCTCCGCCCCATGCACGCAGGTGCGTTGAATATAGAAGGGATATCTCGCCAAGACGTGACGCACGCCGAGACTACTGTCGTTGCTCATACGCCGATAAACGCTATCTCTCGAGCGCGCTCTGTGACGTCAATGCCTTCCGCTCCTTGTAAGCGCCTTGTGGCCCCACACTTAATTATTACATGTTATCTGACGCTCCTTCCTTTATCTTCCTCACTATATCGCGAGTCTTGTTTGCCCTTTCATCGCTGTTTCGCGGAGTATAGAAAAGATGGGACCTAGGACGTCCTTCTGGGTTTTGAATATGTTGCGATTAGAAAGAAAACAGGGAAAGTGCCAAAAATAGTTATTCCGTGGTCGTCACGAAAATATTCGGTGCATTGCGGGCCGTTCGTGACATTAAGTGCAGTCTGTCGGGCATTCTTCTGTAACGTGATGGCTCTGCCACGTTTGCCGTCGGTCTGAAGGTAAAACGGGCCTTGTTTTTTTAGCTGACGCTATTCTTCATGCTTGAATGGCGCGATGAGAGTTCCTTCCTGTGGTGCTGCCGTCGTCCGCCCTTATGAAGAGCAGTCGGACACTTTGTTTCGCCGAGTACCGGGCGGCCGTTGGAGGAGCTACAAGCGTCGAGCATTCAGTTGAAAGAGGCTCGTGACCGCAGTTTATGGCTGACAGCAAGGAGCAACGTTCAAATGATGCGTACTTTGCTAATGTCGTTTCGTCAAAATCCGCAACGACAGTAAGGCCCAGCAGGAATGTAATGGCGACCACTGTTATCGTGAACATTGCTGCGCTTCTTTTGCGCGCACCACATTGTTGAGGCGCTTTCACATATCGTGTGCTATTAGTACCGCGGCATACATCGTGTCTGTTCTTGATGCCTGCGAAGATCTCTTGCAACAGTGACCAGCGCTATACACGCAGGTATTCTGGCGCGCCGGTAGTTGACTATAGGCGCGCAACGATCAATGATGATGAGAGAAATATTGTATAGCGTGGACGTTTTTAAAGGCGAAAGTCTTTCGTGGCCCGCGATCGTGTCCGTCCATCCGTCTGTAACGCTTTAGTTGTGTAGTATGTCGTAACTTGAAATAAATTATGACGTAATCAGTGCTGTAGTATGTCGTCCGTAAAATTAATGATGACGTCATTTCTGGTGTAGTATATCGTGCCTTGAAATGAGTGTGACTATGACGCCATGACATGAGGCAGGAAAAAAAAAAAAAGCGGTGCCGGACCACCGCACAACAGACGCTTTCGTCTTATCGCACTTTCCCAAAGTGCACCCTATAATTTTTACCCATAGCGTTGTTCTTCGTACTTTGCGTCGAAACTTTCGTTGAGTTGAAACTGCATAGAGGCTGCAAAATATATCGCATACGCAAATATGCTTTAGTGCGTGACGCATCTGGAAAAAATGCCCATTCGTGTAGAACAATTGGTAAGCTGGCCAACGTTTGCTGAGCTATAGTGCTCTAGAAATTCGCAAAACACATGTTGTATGTGGTTTAATACGTCCGCAAACAATCTGCTTGCTTAAGGGCCACGACCGCTGTTTCAGGCCGAACGGCCCAGAAACATGCGTGCAGGCTATTTCTGTGTGCACAAGTATTTGACGTGGAATTTATTACGTGTTCTACAAATCGCAGCCTGTTGCGGACAGGCTGAAGACGCAGCTGTTTTCTTTTTCTTGTCACACTCAGACGGCAGATCAAATATTCAGAGAAAAAATGTATAGTACGGAGTGAATTAGCAACACGGAGGGGCCTTGTGTTCCATATATATATATATATATGTGTGTGTGTGTGTGTGTGTGTGTGTGTGTGTGTGTGTGTGTGTGTGTGTGTGTGTGTGTGTGTGTGTGTGTGTGTGTGTGTGTGCGTGCGTGCGTGCGTGCGTGCGTGCGTGCGTGTGCGTGTGCGTGTGTGTGTGTGTGTGTGTGTGTGTGTGTGTGTGTGTGTGTGTGTGTGTGTGTGTGTGTGTGTGATCGCTTAGTTATAAGTTCCCTTGTTCGGGAAGAACCGGACGGACATAGGTGGTTTCATTATGTTAAGGTTAATTTTTGCAGTCCAGCACTATAAATATTCATGAAAACAACTGCAAACTATAGCCGTCTATATTTCTAAAGCGAAATGCTGCTGTGACCCCGCGCAATAACTGGGAGGACGAGCAATAAGTGCAGTTCATAGGGCATGGCCAGCCATCTTTACGCGTGCCTTGTGTGTGATTCGCGTCAATGCCTCTGTCATGTTATCGCGTTCGTGCGTCATTGGACCGAAATATTGCGGACACTCTTGGAGAAGAAAATACTCTCATCAGCTGTTATCTCCTTAGTGCCATCCCGAGGAAGATAATAGCTAGCGTTGCGCGCACCTGTCTTCGCAACATTTCCGAGTGGGTGGACGGGCCTTAATATATCTCTACTTCTTGATTTTTTTATATATATACAGCGCAGCTCTTTGACGCCCGTTCCTGGGTCTCGCGTCGTCGCCGTTGTCCATCGTGTAACCAGCTCCACTTTGACTCCCACCTTCCTTCCCTTACGGCGTGATCAGGTGTCCATGACAATACTGCGCCTTTCCATTCGTGTGAACCACTTATGAAAGGCACGCTTCAGAGCTCAAGTGGAAGACGTTACCACACATGGTACACACTTTAAAAATAATTCATGAATAACGCCAGCGCCCACACCGAACTGCAGGGTAACGTGTGCAGTGACCGAGAATTGGCACACTCGAAGAGAAAAGCATCATATTTTGATGTAGTTTGCGTATATACAGCTAGTTTGATAGTCCGGATCTCCAGCCGATCGTCCCTTGGGTTTCGAGGAAGGCCTGGCCCGGATCTAGCCCGCCCTCATTTTCCTGTAAAACACACTGCTAGAAATTCGATGAGACACTTAACTTTGGCTACATAGTTTTCAAGTCCGTCTAAGGTATTTGCGAAGGTTCTTTCTTCTCGTCTGCAGCTTGTGGCATCTCTTCGCCGCGCGACGTTCCTATAGAGGCCC
Organism: Amblyomma maculatum; assembly: GCF_055883805.1. Lineage (NCBI taxonomy): Eukaryota > Metazoa > Arthropoda > Arachnida > Ixodida > Ixodidae > Amblyomma > Amblyomma maculatum. The sequence continues at coordinate 314,171,123 of NC_139344.1, read as the reverse complement.
CGCCGGGGTGGTTACGGCGCTCGACTACTGTTCCCAAGGACGTGGGATCGAATTTTGTATATATGTTTCGTTTTGGAAACGCCAGAGAGGAGGGAGCTTGCTAACAAGCAAAGAGGGAAACCGCGCGCAGCAGCGGCCTCGTCGTGCCACGCTTCGAAATTTGCTTCTTCTGGTTATTTCATTGTGGTGTCATACCATTTCCAGCTATGTGCGTCTTCAATTCTATGCCTCGTCATAAGAGGATGCGCCATCAGAGAAGGTATAATATGCCGATCGCGTTGTGGCGCGTTCGACAGGATGATGATGAAAAACATTTTTTTTTATATATACAGGGAGGAAGCTAGTGGAGCGGGCATCGCGGCAGAGCACTGCGCGAGCGAGTCAAGTACCATATAGGTGTGCTTATAGATGTGCTTATAGGTGTGCTGATTTTTCAGGAACAGGTTCTGCGCCGTGTACCAGTGTGAGCTGCATTGACGTGTGCATACATAGTAGCGAACAGTACTGATATATGCAAATATATATACATTGACTTTGCCTAATGTGTAGTTTCTACTCTCTAAATAATGATCACAACAAAAGTCTCGGAGGGCACTTAATATTGCTTACGCTCTGTGAATGAGAAAGAGTGAAATTGATTATGTTGGATTGAGAGGTGGATTAATAGTTTTTACTTGGGTGTACTGCGCACATTCATTGACTGACCACTGTGACCGCGTAACTGCCTGGCGACGACACACCGATTTTTCGCCAGCTGTTTTTCAGTGGATAGCGCAGATTGCCACGTTCCGTTATAATAAGCCATATAGGTGCCTCGCCTTGAAAAGTCTTGAATCTGTTTTTTTTTCTTCTGTCAATTCGTTTTATTCACTTCACATTTTCTCTTCTCCACTAACAGCCACATAAATTCTTATTGTTTCACGTTTAGGTCTTCCTCGTGTTTTTGTCCTTTTTATGTGTCAGGCTTTTACTTCCTAGGGTACCGCGTCCTCATGCTGATAGCGGTCGCCAACGTGCACTGTATCTTTAGGCTCAAAAAGAACTTGGGGAAATATACGTAGGCTTATATAGGGCTTATATTTTACGATGCTATGCCCAAAAAGGAAGGAAAATCTCATGATGAGACAAATAAGTTAGCTCCAAGGTTTTAATTCCATCGTCTGCTCTTACACTTCAAGATTCTTTCTATGCCTTGCCGTCATGCAGAGGAACGCTCGCGCAAGAAATTAGACGACGCCTCACGAAAATGCACCTGGGCCGGCTGTTTTTGTTTACGATCTGTTTCACAAAAACCACGCTCCCCGCCGGGGTGGCACAGTGGTTACGGCGCTCGACTACTGTTCCCAAGCCTGGCCTCGGCGGCCGCTTTTCGATGGAGGCGAAAAGCAAAGGCGCCCGTGTGCTGTGCGATGTCAGTGCACATTAAAGAACCCCAGGTGGTCGAAATTTCCGGAGTCCTCCACTACGACGTCTCTCATAGCCCGAGTTGCTTTGGGACGTTAAACCCAAAACCAAATCAAACCAAAAACCACGCACTCAGTCACATGACAGCGCTAGACGTAAGCTCCCGCGCACAGTGTGTCCATGGAGGGCAGTGAGCCGTTATTATGATTATCGCCATGGGCGGACGCTGTCCAATTGCACATCGCCCTTGACCTGCGCGCAGTTTTGTGAATTCGACCTCCTTGGCTCGAGCAGTCGATTCCGTAACTTTGCTCGTAAACTGAGAGAGAAACGAGCCCGAAAGGCGCCTTCCAATCGTATACAAATGCAGCACAACATCGAATTCGATCCAACACGCTCGCGGTGCCGTCCTATACTCGCTGGAGGCTTGTGAGTCACTCGTCTGCCAACGACAAAGAGGATAAACTACAAACGCGCCAGTAGAAAAGCCACAGATGATCAGAAAGATTCATGCACCATATACCCGAGAGCGTTACTTCCCTAAAGACGCCCGTTTCTAAGAAGGCTCGGTGGAACATTGAAATTTTATGTTCCGCGTCATCATGCATGCTTGAACTTCGTTTAAACGCGGCTTTCACGCGCAGCTACTTACATTTATTTGGACAGGTTCAACTTGTCCCAGAGACTGTGGGCCATATGTTATTGGTGTGCCCAGTGTATGCGTGTGAAAGAAATGTGCTAGCCGCTTCCCTGAAGCGTTTGGACAAGAGGCCTCTATCGGAGGAGGGGGGAGGAGAAAACATTTTTTTACGATGACATGATTTGGGAAGGTGCCTTTCGTTGTGAAGCTGAGTGGCAGACCCTATTCCGGGACGCCATTGGCCGCCGCCGCTGCCCGAGCTCTCTGTACCAGGACACGCTGGGCCTCCGAGCTGGACAGGGCCGCTTCCCAGCCCTCCCTATAGTTGGCTGTTTTATAGATTTTATTTTTGTATTTTGCTGGCAGGCCCACACTATGTGGTATAGGTCAGCATACTATCTGCAGAATGTGCACCTACCCGTGAATGTCGGGTCCTTGTGTATGGCGGGATTTAGAAATCACCCAGTTTGGAGCCAGCCGTCTAAGGTGGCACTGTCGAGACCTTTGGCGGGTCCCGGGAGTGCCCTTCTCCAGAGGCGTAAATAATTTGTAATGTCCGCATAAGTTATGCCTTGGTAGAACCGGAGGATTGAGCTGAGGAACTGGTGCTGGGCGCTTGGCAAGACAAGGGATGTCCAGACAGTGCGTGCTCTTTGCCGTTTTTTGTGCACCACCGGTCTTGATTCGCGCTGGTAAAGCAAGCCACTGTGCCTGTAGATATGTATTTCATATGCCTTCTCCCACATCGTCACCCATCACGATCTTCTTTCTTTTCTCCTTCCCCTTCCCCAGTGCAGAGTAGCAGGCCAGATTTGAATTACTCCGGCCAACCGCTCTGCCTTTCCTTTCAATAAATCCATCTGTCTATTCCTACAGCATCAATTACACGATTACGTTTTCGTTTTTTGAATGCTTGATTATCGGGTGGCATTTTTTATTTAGGTGACCACCTGTAGCTGTCGAGTTTCGAGCTCAATATGAGCATCATCATAGGTGGACACTCCCGTGGCACCACCTTCGAGCTGATGAGGTTTCCAACGGTCGACGAAAGATATTTTTTTTTTCGATATGGAGTTACTTATGCGTTCGCGGTAAAAGCGGAGAACAAAGAGCTTCCTTAGTGGCGTGATTGGGAAAATAATATGGAAATGATTTCACAGGGAGCTGAATGACGAAGTCATGCTCGACCGTCAAGTGGGCTCCCCAAATATTGCGCCGGATTTGACTTCCCTCCCTCGTCCATTCAATATGGAAAGATGGCACAGCGAGCGTGCGACGGCACGTACGGAGGCGCACTGTGTGAATTCAGTAGACTGATAGCTTCATCAATGGTTCAAAGCTTTCCCCCTCCGCTTCGTCTTTGGACGCGAACCTTCCAGTGTTCGTCTGCATTTCGCTTTTAATTTGTTATTTTCCGCACAACTGCTCCCGTTTGTAGGAAGGAGATGAGTGCCGTTGAACAAACGAAGGGAGACGTTTTACTACGTCGCTGTTGATTACGCTGGCGCCGTGGCAGCAAAATCGTCGAGCCATCGATCGTTTTCGGCACAGGTAGCAGATGACGCCGAATTTAGAAAATTGCAGGGTTGCGAGAATGGCGGCGGTTGCTGCAGACGATGCGCCTGACGGTGCATCGGAGCCTGTATATTCATGATGCGAAGGAGGGACCTGCGGGGAAAATCCGTTGCTTTTGACTGGAAGCAACGCGCGCGTTGGCGATTAGCTGTCCGTCGTTAACTCATTGCTCAGTGCAGACAGAACAAGAAAGAAAATGGGGGGACGCTCAAGTTTCCCGTCAAGATTAGATGAAAACACCAATAAAAAAGTGCTCTTAAAGGCGCTATCGTATCTGCTCTTAAACGGAAACTTTAGCCTCCTGAATATTAAACAAAATATAAATAATTGGTTCACAGGAAGGGAAAGGCGCAGTATCTGTCACACTTGTTTCTGTGGACACCTGAACCGCGCCGCGAGGGAAAAAGGGAGATGGAGTGAAAGTGGAAAGGGAGAAGGAGGAGCCATAGTGGAGGTCTACGGGGTAATTTTGACCAACTGGGGATCTTTAACGTGCGCTGACATTGCACAGCGCACGGGCGTCTCTTCGTCCTTTCTTTTCTATCTTTTCTTCTGTCCGCACGAGGCAGCGGAGGTGGCTCAGCTATGTCAGCGCACGTTAAAGATCCCGTGTGCTGTGCGATGTCAGCGCACGTTAAAGATCCCCAGGTGGTCGAAATTACTCCGTAGCCCTCCACTACGGCTCCTCATTCTCTTTCCACTTTCACCTTACGGCGCGGTTGAGGTGTCCGCAGAAAACAAGTGAGACAGTTACCGTGCCTTAATCAATCAATCAGGTGGCTCAGCTACAGAACCAGTAGCAGGCTCGTGCATTTTCTTTTCCTTCTTGTTGTTGTTGTGGCTGTAGGAAGAAGGAAAAGAAAATTCACGGACCTTCTACTGGCTCTGTAGCTGAGCCACCTCCACTGCCTCGTGCGGACAGAAGAGAAAATAAAGAAGAAACAAAAAGAAGAGGAAGTGGAAGACGCGCGCCGCAACAGCCGTCGTCCACCACCTAATCGGTGGCGGGTGCAATGACGGCCTACAACAGATAAAAATTCGGACAGGCTAGCCCCAATTGCAAGCGGCGTTGACCTACTGTCCCAGCCCCGTAGGGCCAGCCACAGCAATGGACGCCTCTTCATTTCGCCTCCATCGAAACGCAGCCACCGCGGTCGGGATCGAACCCGGGTACTCCGGCTCAGTGGTCGGGCGTCTTACCACTGCACCACCGCAGCGGGGCAATTAAGGAAAACATTAATTTAATATTTAGTACGCTAGAGTTTATCCCCAAGAGCAAATGCGATAGCACCTTTGACTGCCTTTTCATTGGGCGAAGTTTTTACCGACCTCGGCGGCAGCTTTTCGATGGAGGCGAAAAGCAAGGCGCCCGTGTGCTGTTCGATGTCAGTGCACCTTAAAGAACCCGAGGTGGTTGAAATTTCCAGTCTTCCACTACGGCGTCTCTCATAGCCTGAGTTGCTTTGGGACGTTAAACCCCACAAACCGACCGACCAAACCGACCGACCAAACCGACCAACCGTTTTTTTAACGGGGGGTTTGTAATTCCCGCGGCAAGTAATGCGGTTGCGTCGTCATGACTCCGTCGTCCAATCGGGATTTTTTTTCTACCGCCATCTACAGCCTTTTCAGCGGAACGAGCTGTACACTACGCTCTCGAGTAAAATACCGGTTACGTTTCTCGTCGCGCACGCACACCAGTGAGATATCAAGAGTTCTTGGGAACCCTATAATTATCGCATATGAAATATTGCCACGGTGTTGGTGGCCAGAAAAGACAGGATGCAGGATCCGGTGACAATACGCGGTCGCTGTTGTTGTTATCCTCTAAACTGATGGCACACACCCAGTGACTGTTTATAGCACCTCCTGTGTGCGCGCAGTCGTCGGAATTCCTCCCTTCCTAAAAGAGGAACAGGCACACATATAAAGTCGGGAACAAAAGTGGTATATAGTGCCCGACACATGCATGTCGATAAAATGGAGCACCACCATGATCCCAGATACATTTTACTAGATGGCGCTGAAATGCAGTTTACCATTGCGCGTTTCATTTCTTTCGCCGCCAAGCAACCATGTAGCGCCGTGAAGCCAACCCTACGGGTATCCTGGCTGTATTGCATCATCAGTCGTGAGTACGGCGTGCCGCGGTGTGTGCGAGGTGTGGGGACGATGATGATGACTTATTTCGATAAGGATAGCCAAAGTAATTCCTTCTCGACTGATTTCCTGTCTGGCTGATTGGCTCCTGCAAAGACGACGTACGGCTTCGCTGCACAACTTGGTTGCTTATGTGGTACCTTCGCTCAACTCTGGCAAAGTCTATATAGTAACTTTAGTTTACCCTAAGGTTCCTCGATACTAGCGCCGCCACGACGGAGATGTTCATCGAGGCACTCTAGTCTTCCCGAGATCCACCATCGGTGTTGTGTTGTATACCACTTTTGCCCATGACTGTACATAGGCGCTCACAAAAAGAAGTTGAAAGATGCAGTTCTGGGTTAACGTACAAAATGTGGCTTCATACGCGTAACACATGTGCGGTCTCTGGATGCAGTAACCGGCGGCACTTCTGCTCTGGGGCACCTTGTAGTTGACGCCGCTGATACGCCGCAAGATCCTATATGGATCGAAATAGCGGCAAATGAGCTTTTGCGGCAGGTCTTGGCGTCGAGCAAGGTTTCATATCCAGGCCAGGCCATGCCTTCGGTGTTGTAGGATGCTTGCCTGTGGCGAGGGTTGTACCGGCGTGAATCTTTGTCTTGTTGCTGTGCTATGTGGGGGCGTGCTAATCGACGTGTTTGTCCGGCATCGGAAGGAAGCTGGCTATCGGGTTCAAAAATAAGCATAGCATCAAACATGGTCTCAACTTCCCTGCCGCCGTAGAGGAGGCGAAGCGACACGTGTTGTCTCTTGGATTGCCGTATTTTACGCAAAAGTTACGTATGGAGGTCTTTGTTGGACATTTCCGTCATTGTCTTGTTAAGCCTGTCCGTCATCCCGTTTATTTGCGGGTGGTAAAGCAGATTTACGATCGGTAGTACCACTGAGCTGAAGAATTTTGCCAATAATTTGAGAATTAAAAGCAGGCGCATGTAGTGCCCGAAGGGCGATCTAGTGCACAAAGAAAGGGGCAACCTCGGATGCCACAAGGTCTCTGCTTAGCGAGTGAGTCTGTGGCAATTATCCAACCACCTGAGGGGCCGAGAAGGTCCATGTAGACTTGATGGGTGATGGAATGGGCTTGAGGAATGGATGACGGCACCTTCTGACGCTGACACTGCTGAAAGCGTTTGAAAACAGTAGCAAGATTGGGCCAGTAAAATATTCTTGCTAGCCTGTATCACAAGTGGCCAGACGTTGGTTCGTCGTGGCAAGCAGAAAGGATTTCCTCTCATAGAGCTGTGGGTGATGAGTCGTCGTGCTAATAGCATGTTGTACCAGGCATCGGGTACATCCCCGCTGCGTCGATTGAGGAGGGAGAAGGAGATGGGGAGAAGCGAAATAAAGGGAAAACTGTATTTACATTTTTACGTTATTGGAGGGTTACAAAACCAACAAACTGAGAGCTAAGACGGCTACTAGGAGCCGCTCCTCTCGAATCTTCTCTTGATGAGAGTGTTGGGCGTTTTAGCTTGTCTTTTCATTTTCGCGCCCTTGCCTGTCCAATCACAGGGACTTGGTATTAGATGTCGTCTCTGGACGGGGTCAATGACGCTTCTTGGCTCGCTTTCTCAGGTGACTGTCACAATAGCAGCGCACATTTTCGTTGGGTCAGCGCAGCGTGAAAGAAGCGCGCGCGTGGCGTCGCATATAGGGTACAAGAATATTGGAGAAACATATCTCTTTTCCCGCGCGAAGAGAGCTCGTAGCCTTGCGGGCGTCGGCGTCACCCCCTCCTCATCATTAAGCGGCGACGGTGACTCACCCGGCCGGAGAACCAATCGAATTTCTCCAGATGTTTCTACCGAAGTTGACCAAAGACGACTCGCGTCTCGGCGGGAGGAAGAGAGGACGCTTGCATAGCGAACGTTGCATGTACATACGCGCCTTCCTTGGGGCATTATAACAGACAGACGCGGCGCTCCCTATTTATTTAGGTCGCATCGCTTCGGAAGGTTTAGCCAGCCAGCCAGTCAGCCAGTGTTAGAGCCAGTGTTGCTGCGAGTTAGCAAGTGTTACTGCTCGGCTCCCGGGGTCAACCCACTGTTCGGCAAGCCCACTGATCTGCGAGGGAGCGGCGCACGTCTACAGGACGGCCACATCATGATTCTCCAGAGCGACAGTGCCCGGTGAACAATTTGGAGTTCATTTGTTGAGACTCTCTCGTGTATTGCTCAGTGTTGTAGAGCATCTGGGCTTATTGAAAGCCTCTTTAGTTGCATGCTTTGCATTGCCTTTTTGTGAACCTATTGTCTGTATATTATAAGTGCGAATTCATCTGTATCGTCTCTTGGTGTGCATAAAGTCTGTTTTGTTAATTCTGACTCCGGCCCTTACTCTGGCTTTAACCGGCGAAAGCTGGGCACTAAACGACCACCCCCTTCGGTCACTACAGGTAGCAAAGTTCCGGCTGAGTTTGCCACGCGTCGAGAGCATCTCCATTGAGACCGGAACAGCTGCCCTCCATTGCTCTAAGTGTGCCTTGGAGTGTGCGCACCAGTAGTGGCGCATCGTTAATAATTTATAATTATTAACGAGTGACAGTGACCGAGGTCTGGCATTCTTTCCTGGCGGCCCTCTCTCCATCGTCTTCTTTGGCCGAGTCACTAGGACAAATATCCCGAAAGTCTCCTCTCCTGAGGCCACCTCCTCACCCACAAGTTGGTGCGCCGTTCACCAAGACCTGCTCGCTTTTGGTTAATGAGGAGCCGATATGACCCAAGGCTGGTTCAGTGCCTCGTTACAAGAACCTCCTGAAGGCGAATACCTGGAATCCACGACGCAGGAGAAGCGGGTGACTAAAAGTGACTCCATGCGAGGAAGCAGGCGCGATGCTCTCAAGGCTGGGCTACATTCTCGCCGCTTCTGCTGCTCTGGGTTCTGCCTAATGGGGATCACCTGAGGCTGAGACATACATATTGATGGTGACATTGTAGTGAAGGCGCGTGGAAGAATGCAGTCGGCTAGACATGGTGTCTCCCGGCGTAGCTGCGGGCGCCATTGTTCTTTCCACGGTGGTCACATTAGAGCGCTTATGCGGAGACGCCCCTTTGTAGCAGGGTCTCGCACTGCCGTCTTGGGTTGACTGAACTGAAACTGCCTCGGGAGGTAAGCTCGGATCTAGAGTTTCGATTATAGAGCACACCGAAACACCAGCTGTGGTGGCTGGCTGACTTTCCAAATAGTCGATGAGGGGTCGCAACTCTGATCGGCATGCTGCTGGTGGGACACATCGGAGGAATGGAGGGCTACGAGAAAGCTGCAGACGTCGTCTGTGTCGGCGCAGCAAGCGCGACAGGTGCACGAGAGAGCGTGTCGGCGGCTCCGTCGCGCCCAGATGAATCACGCAGGTTGGCTAACCAACGTAAGGAGTGGTTAACGGTCAGTGACCGCTTTAAAAGGGTGACAATAAAGATAGGGGCAGAGCTTCGTGGCAGCCGAAATAATGGCGAGACATTCTTTTTTCTATCGTCGAATAGTCCACCTCAGTGCGCGATAGAATGCGGCAACGACACGTTTAGCATCACCTGGTCGCTGCGTGAGAGTCGCTCCAAGGCCGATATTACTGGCATCGATGTGTATTTCTGTGTCACCTGCTCATCGAATGGGCAAGAACAGACGCCGACGGAGGCGCAGTTCGGCCACTTCTTGCTCGCGGGTCGAAATTAATTGTATGCCTCTTCGGGTAAAACAAGTCAGTGGTTCAGCGAAGCCAGCGTCCGTAAAACGGAGATAGTAGCTGCACATGCCGTGAAAACGGCGACCAGCTTTGTTATCACATGGAGTTGGAAACTCCGCAACAGATGCAAGCTTATCGGGGTCAGGCATCACGCCAGCGGCGCTGACGATATGGCCTAAGAATTTGAGTTCTCGATCGAGAGAGTCGTCATTCCGTCATAGAGAAAGGGATAGGGTAAAGAGCGGACACTTCCATAGGGCCCAGCGGATAGATGGATGGAACATAGGAGCGTCCCCTTTGAAACGGGGTGGTAGCAATAGCTATCATGCTCATTTTTCTCCCTATATCTTACTTATTGATTTAGATTGGTAGACTAAACCATCATTTTATTTATTAAATTTTTGTTTCTACATGGATGGTAAAACAAGTCAATGGTTCAGCGAGGTCAGCGTCGATAAAACGGAGATAGTAGCTGCACATCCCGTGAAAACGGCGACCAGCTTTGTTATCACATGGAGTTGGAAACTCCGGCTGATGCTTGACGCACATCTGCTTTCGTTAAAGGCGCGCAGTTTGAATGCTAGCAAGCGCTTGCCGTATACTGCCGCGCCCTGTTGGCACATTATTCCTATTCTGTACGGTGTGGTATTATTGTTCAATTTATTTTCAGCAATGAAATATAAAATTAGGTCACAATTACTGCTGATTGGCCCCCAACGCAGCTGCGTCAGCTTTTCCAAACAGCAGTATTGCAGGAAAGATGCCACGAGCTCTGTGAAATGAACATTTATTTTGCTTCATACAATAACAAAATAGGTGCAATTCAGTCACAGTTTGGTGCACGAAAGCAACCAGGAAGAGAGACAAAACGTAGGATACCTCAGCCCACGCGTACATTAAAAAAAAAAAGTAAAAGAAATTACACAAGGCAAGAAACAATACAGGGGTAGACAAATGTAGCATTACATGCAGATATACATAGTATAGAAAATGATACACAAGAAGATCGACATACACAATGCTCAAAATATATTCGCGGCGGCCTCACTATACTATGTATTTTATTTTAAACAGAGATTTCAAACAAATATAAGTAGTCTTGGGTATTATGCCATAGACAGCTTGAATGCGCACCCTTCCCCATACAAGCATGTGTTTTTGGACCTTGGCAGCAAATTCCAGGTTACGTCTTTCATTCGCAGCATCACCTTTTCAGAAAGCTTGAAGGGTTATTCCGTAAGCCGGAAATAAGCTGGAAAACATTGACTCGTGTTACAAACTGCCTTGTATTCATTTTACAATGACAATGTAACTAGCACTCGTTCAAATAGATAGCCAAAATGCTCAACAGTGTAAATATAAGAATGGTTTCTCTATAATGCGCGTCTTTATAGCCTGGGTCTCTCTGGGACGGTAAATAGAAACCAATCAAGCCTAGCTTGCGCTATTCTCAGATGGTCAATTTGTTGGAATGTGGAAATATTACTGATATTAATATTTCAGTAAACAATTGGGACATTTATTTCATGCCTATTAACACATTTTTATGGTAAATAACAATTATATCGTTGTAGAAATACCTGATGTGCACATTAAATCACGTGAAATGGCTAGCCGAAAGTGAAAGCTCAAATCTATCGACTCCTGGAATGCGGGATATTGGCCCGGACCTCTTGCACGTATGCTGCAATTGTCTCACCAGGGCACACAGCAGAGACTGCCGAATCCTGGCAACAGCTGGAAATGTATGTCATCGTGATACGCATTTTACTGACACTGTGTAAACACACGAGAAATCTGTAAAGGAGTAAAGTTTCGAATATTGGTCAATCGAACTTCGCGTGTATACCCCCGTAAAATACACGGCGAACATTCCTACCTGTAATTTTTAAGCATTGCTCCATTTCCCGATGTTAGTCTTTGGATTTGAAAGCTGCATTGACAGCCGACTACGCGTTTCATTCCATATAAATATTTAATACCTGGCGGCAACAACACAGGGGATAGTGTGCGTTAGTTGCACTGAAAATAAATGCGCGGGTGGAATGCATGTTTTCAGAAACGGAGAGGACGGAATTATCGCCACCTCTTTCGTATCACGCAGTTTAGAAGCACCTCTGCGTTTCCTTTTCTATTGCCTTTTTTTTTTAAGCACATTCCCCGCGGGTTTTTCGGTGCAGATGACGATCCTCTGGTTCTCCAGATTTTGTGCGGTACCTTTTTTTTTCTACCGTCTTAACAATAACGGTACAGCCTTTGTCACAATTTTGGAGCCCACTGGGAAGGTATGCGGAGTGGCGGCGCTCCCGTCGCACAAACGCGCCGGCTGCCAGGGTACAAAGGGTGAGGGCAAGAATCACTCTTTCCGTCGCGTGGACGAGAGAAAAGAAGCCATGCTAGCTTCGCAAACTCTAGTGCGGCTCTCGCGCTATCTCTTCAATCGCAGCGAGTAGGAACGAGGGCGCTTGCATCTAGCCGAATCTCGACGAAACCAAGCGTCAGATTGCGTCAGATTTTGGTACTAGGACACCTCGTCGATCGTGAAGGCATCAGACCTGACCCTCAAAAGACCGCGGCCGTTGCATCGTTTCCAACACCTCAGAACGTGAAGGAACTTCCAAGTTTCCTAAGACTGCTCATATTTCCGCCGCTTCATTCCCCGTTTTGCTGGCATCGCTAACCCGCTCACGTGCTTTCTCCACAAAGACGCTCCCTTCGAATGGACATCAGAGTGTGACTCTTCTTTTTGCCAGCTCAAGTTTTTACTAACATCATATTCGATTCTCCGGCATTTCAACCCTTCTGCTCCAACAGAACTGTGCACGGACGCCAGTGATGTTGGCATTGGTGCTGTGCTGATTCAGCGTTACGGCGACAAGGAACATGTTATTGCTTACGCCAGTCGTTTCTTAAGCAAACCTGGACTAATTACACAATCACTGAGCAGGAATGCCTCGCGGTAGTTTTCGTCGTTCAGCGGTTTCGCTGTTATCTATACAGGCGGCCCTTCACAGTGCTCACTGATCATCATTCCCTGTGCTGGCTGATAAACCTCCGTGACCCATCTGGCCGTCTTACACGGTGGGCAATTTGTTTACAAGAGTTTGATTACACAGTTTCTTACAAGAGTGGACGCCGGCACGCTGACGCGGACTGTCTCTCACGTTTGCCGCTTCCCACAACGGAATGTGACGCCGACAATTTTGATCATCACATCACTGCAGTTTTACCTTCATTTCCCGATACCCGTATGTTCCGCACTGAGCAGAGGAAAGATGAGAATCTCCAACCATTCTTTACCGCTGCAGGGGACCCTACAGCTTCCAGTCCCTAGTGTATACGGGGTGGTCTTTTATACAAAAAGGACTATTCTCCCACTGATCTCCGCTACCTTCTGGTGGTGCCCGTCAGCCTACGCTCCTCTGTATTACGCGCTATGCACGACGACCCCACTTCGGGGCACCTGGGATCTGCGCGGACGCTCTATCGCATCCAAGAACGTTTCTACTGGCCGCGGATGCATGAAACCACTGAGAAGTATGTGGCTAGCTGTGCTCAGTTTGCGAGTCATAAACGCCCCGCCGGCACTCTTCCTGGTCTCCTTCATCCTGTGACGCCTCCAAGATCCCCTTTTGAGAAGGTCGGGGTAGACCTCTTGGGACCCTTTCCCAAGTCTCATTCTTGCAACCGCTGAATCGTCCTCTGCACTGATTACCACACTCGTTACTGTGAGACGGCAGCCCTTCCATCGGCTACTGCACACCAAGTCTCCCTCTTCCTGCTGCACTTTGTTATACTGCGCCCTCCCCGAGTGTTGATCAGCGACCAAGGGCGTCAGTTCACCGCTGATGTTGTCGAAGAACTCCTTCGTTTGTGCCAAACCTATTTCCGACATTCTACCCCTTATCATCCGCAAACAAATTGGATGACCGAGCGAACCAACCGGACACTCACCAACATGTTTTCAATGTACGTCGCCGCCGACCACAAGGACTGGGACTCTGTGCTACCATTTATAACATACGCATACAATACCGTCCCACAGGAAACAACAAGTTACAGTCCATTCTTTCTCATCTAAGCCCGGTCTCCTCGAAGCCCGGTCGCCTATATATATATATATATATATATATATATATATATATATATATATATATATATATATATATATATATATATATATATATATATATATATATATATATATATATATATATATATATATATACATATATATATATATATACAGTCGTGCCTCGTTAATATGGACACTTTGGTTTCCGACCAAAACTCTACATAAAGCGAGTCATCCATAGTAACGAGTCATGAATAAAAACAAAAAGGTTTTTATTGAGGAAAGAGAATTGTAATTAATGACTGATTTTTTACATAACTGTGTGCACTGGACTCAAAATTTCACAGAACACCGGCAATTTTGAGTGCATTATCCTTGTCATTGTTGTCTTCGAAAAATTGTAGTGCGGTCTGAAGCGACTCGCTTACCATGACACCCGTGATGTTGGGCTTTGTGTTGGTCGAACTTTCGAGCACGAGCTCCTCACTGGCCGATGAATCAGCGTCTGATTCTCTACTCACCGCCACTTCCAAAATGGCCTCTTCACTGAGCAAAGTAGCCGCTAAGCAGCTGCTTGAGATTCTCCTGAGGCGAGGAAACAGCTGAGCTGTCGATACTAGTCCCTCGCAGCTTGGATTGACTGAGATGGCTTTTGCCGCTTGTATTCACAGATTTCTTCGCGCCTATGTTCAGCTCTGTTCTTTTGCGTTTAACTCCCGCCATGCCATGAACCTCCTTAACAGGCAAGTCACATCAATATATCTTGACAGCCTCGTACCAGGAAGAGTTAAGGACGTGAGGATAAACCCCAACAAAAACATCATTGCAATTGATGTTATGGACCGAAGCGCACTCGACAGTTTGGGTAAAATCAACAAACTCGGCAGCATTAACGTCCGTCCTCTTGATGTACAACAGAGCGGGACCAGGGCTGGCGTAATCTACAACGTGGACGTCGAAATCAGTGACGCTGATTTACCCATGCTAATCAGGTCCACGACTAACAACACTGCAATAATTCGAATTCAGCGCCTTGGAAAGTCTCCCTGCATCAAACTCACATTCCAGGGTGACTGCATTCCATCACACGTCAAGGTCGGGCACTTCCGACACCCTGTCCGACCCTTCGTACCAAAACCGCTACAATGCAGGAAATGCATGAGGATCGGACACGTCAGCAGCGTCTGCAAATACTCAATTGTGTGCCCAAGATGCTCCGAGGCACACAGCGGTGACGCTTGCCAAGAGATTTCCTTTAAGTGCGCCAACTGCCATGGCCCCCACGACGCTTCTTCGAAGGACTGCCCTCGGCTAAAGGTTGAGCGGGCAGTACTCCGACAGATGGTTCGAGACAATTCTACACACAAGGAAGCCACTGCTAAGGTGCGACGACGTCGTTCACATCGAAAAAGATTGTCAAAGAAGGTAACCACCTCTGAAGAGCAGGTCTCCAGCGCTACTGTGGCTTGCCCACCAACAACCACAGCCACCCACAACATCCCTCACCCTGGTAACGTGATACTTGGAGCCCCAGAAACGTCTTGGCCACCGCTGCAGAATCCAAGTAAGCCCACTCGTCCAGAGACCTTGTTACACTTCGACCGTCCAACTGAGCCATCCCAAGGGCAAGTTTCAGACTGCGGCCAAGATAAGCAAGTGATTGTCATGCTTAAGTCTCTGATGAGCGCTATGCGAATCCTGCTTTCGAACATTCACACGCCAGCAGCGAACAGCGCCTTGCAAGTACTGGACGCATTGCAACCGGTTCTTGCAGCTTTACAGTAGACAGCACCATGGCTTTCTCGGGATTACCTTTTCACAAAAAGGTCAAGCAAGCATTCATCTTTCAGTGGAATGCCCGTGGACTACAGTCCAAGATTTCAGATATTCGACGCTATGTTTACGAAAATAAGTTCCCTGTTCTCGTTATTTGCGAGCCGAATCTACCAAATACCTTGCGAATTTCCGAATACGAGGCATTTCCTTCGCCAACACTCAACAGACCCAGCAAAGTCGTCGTCTACGTACGACGTGAACTAAATTATGTGCTCCACTCTGTTCCCCCGAACAATGACAACCAGTATGTGTTTTTGACCGTGAAGTGTCGCGCCATGACATTTACGCTAGTGGCTGCATACCTGGCACCATCAAGTCACTTCGACGATGACAGATTAAGTGATCTTATAGCCATCACTTCTGGACCATGGATAATCACAGGTGACTTTATTGCTCACAACCCCGTTTGGGGAGGCGTTCGGATGAACTCTAAAGGCAGAAAGCTTGTGTCCTTCGCCTCTGACAATGGTCTATTCTGCCTTAACGATGGAACGCCGACCTATATTAGA
This sequence comes from Amblyomma maculatum, assembly GCF_055883805.1. NCBI lineage: Eukaryota > Metazoa > Arthropoda > Arachnida > Ixodida > Ixodidae > Amblyomma > Amblyomma maculatum. The sequence goes on along the minus strand of NC_139344.1, from coordinate 314,155,242 downwards.
GGTGTTAATTACAGCAGCTGCTTGGACTTGACTTTCGTTTCACATTGCCTTACAAAACATGTCCGGTGGTTTACAGATATAGAAACTCATGGCAGCGACCATATCCCAACCTACCTCAACATTACCGGCCATTCGACATCTCTCACAGCGACGCGTATGCGGCGTATTGATTGGACACTTTTTAAAACTATTATGAAAGATACTTGCACCCAAGACTTGTCCACAAGTCTCGAAAAAAAAAATTAAGGACGCTATGGAGAGTGCAACCTGTACCTTTAACCCTGTCGCAAACTACACAGATTTTGACTTTGAACTACAGCGACTACGATCGCTTCGGCGCAGGGCGGAACGTAGATACCGGCGCACAAAGTCTCGCCTAGACCTCACATACTCAAGGCGCATACAGAAAAAGATCCAGCGCAAAATTCAATCCCTGGAGTCGAACCGCTGGAGGACATTTTGCGAAACTCTCGACCCACGGAAGTCATTGTCATGTATCTGGACTGTCATTCGCGGCCTTCGTACATCACCTCAACAACGACACCCTTTCAAATCAATCGCGCTTCACCAGAGATGCAGTGAGGTCGATGTAGCCGAATAATTCTGCGCAAGAATAACAAGACCTTCAAACACACTCGCGCCACAGCAGTGTAGTGATGTTGCGCCATCGAGGGATTCACGGATGGATCTACTGTTTACACTAGAAGAACTTGACGCTGCTCTCGCTTGTTGTAAAAGGTCATCTTCGCCAGGGCCAGATGGTGTGACGTACTCTGCGCTTGCCAATCTAGGCCAAGAGGCTCGACAGGCTCTCTTGCAGACATACAGCAGGTCATGGAGCGACGGCAAAGTTCCTAGTGAATGGAAGACAAGTCGTATCATTCCACTTCTAAAACCCGGAAAATCACCGCTCGATATTAATTCATACCGCCCCATTGCGCTCTCCAGCTGCGTCGGCAAAGTAATGGAAAGGATGCTATTAACACGCATTGAGTGGTACTTGGAACGACACGAAAAATATCCAGATTTCATGTCTGGGTTTCGACGCGGCCGTTCCTCTGTAGACAATGTCGTAGACCTGGTTACTTCAGTCAATGTCCAAAAGAATCTGAAAAGACTGACTGCGGCATTGTTTTTAGACATTAAAGGTGCCTACGACAATGTAACGCATGCAGCCATCCTAGATGCACTTGAAACTGCTGATATCGGAGGACGAACTTATAGCTGGATACGCAGTTATTTGTCAGACAGGTCACTGTTCATCCAGACAGAGGACGGACGAACATCCTCATATAGAACCTCTCGCGGAGTTCCGCAGGGTGGGGTACTGAGCCCCACTCTATTCAATCTTGTGCTCATCGGCCTAGTCGACCTGCTGCCTCAGTCAGCTCAGATCTCCATATATGCGGATGATATTTGCATTTGGGCCTCAAGCGTGACTCGACCCCAAGTTCGTGCAAGACTACAAAAAGCGGCATCGATTGTGACGTCATATCTTCGTGTACAGGGTCCTACTATCTCAACAGAGAAGTGTTCTGTGGTGGCCTTCACACGAAAATCAATGTCACAATACGCAGTATACATAAATGGCAAAGCTATTCCTTATGAAAAGAGTCGTCGCTTCCTTGGAATCGTCATTGATAGGAACCTCTCGTGGAGTCCACATATCAGTGGTATGAAGAAAAGACTGACGGCGATTGCCCATGTTCTCTCCTTTCTAGGAGGCAAGTCCTGGGGCGCGTCAGTGCACTCTATGCTGCAACTATACCGTTCACTTTTCCTGGGTTACATGCGGTACAGCTTTCCAATATTCAATAATATTAGGAAGACGAACATCGAGATCCTCCAAAGCGTGCAAGCTCAAGCTCTCCGCATCTGCCTTGGACTGCCAAAATGCACCTCAACGGCAGCAACGGTTCTTCTCTCCGGCGAGCATCCCATAGCTACATATACTGCTGTTGAAACCATGAGGACATATATACGACACCTCACCCGGGTTTCCCGTCACCACCTGGCAACTATCCCAACAATTAGACCACATACTGCATTTGCCAAAACCATAGCAGCTCATCGCACCTACCTTCCTTCACAGTTCACTCCAGCTTCAAGACCGAGTTTACCCATATGGAGCCTACATGAACCGAAAGTTTACCTATCTATTCCGGGAGTAAAAAAGAAAACGGGTGTACCATTGCCTGAATTGAAGCAAATCACGTTGGGTCACCTGTATTATATGCACAATAATCGTGAACACGTCTACACCGATGGCTCAGTTGCTTCAACAAGCTCCGCGGGGTCCGTAGTGATACCGTCGAGGTCCATCGTGCTGACGATCAAGACGACGTACCCCACCTCTTCAACTGGTGCGGAACTGGCTGCCTTACGTGTAGCTATTGAATACATCGGCCAGGAACTTCCAGGTGTCTGGTTCATTTTTACGGACTCAAAAGCAGCGCTTCAAGGCGTTCAAGCTGCGCTACGTCGTGGATCACATGAACAACTAACTGCAGAGATCCGCGTGCTATACCACGACGCTACATCAAAAGGTCATGATATAATTTTACAGTGGCTACCTGGACATTGCGGTATTGAGGGAAACCACCAGGCAGACCAAGTTGCCCGTTCTGCACACAACGACGGAACTACAGTGAACATTCCTATATCTAGAGTTGACGCAGCTTGTCGACTTCGTTCCTTAGCGGCGGAGCTAACGCTCTCAGCCTGGAACAAAGGAGAATTTTCCAATCGACGCCTCAGGGAACTAGACCCTCGGCTGCGCCTTCGTGTTCCCCCTAACAAAGGGTGGCGCGAAACAACACTGATGTGCCGTATGTGGCTCGGTGTTGCATTCACCAAAAAATATGCTTATGTGATGAAAATGGCGGATAGCCCTAACTGTGAAAGATGCGGCTGCGAAGAGACCACACAGCATCTCCTTTGCGAGTGCCCTGCTTTTTCAAGCGAAAGATATGCGCTGCGTTCGGCTCTGGACCATCTTGACAGCCGTCCTCTCACAGAGGAGAAAATCCTCGGCCCATGGCCACAGAAGGCGTCTAACGGCAAAGCCTTCAAAACACTTTATGTGTTTTATGAGAGACACAAACTTGATTGAGAAACTGTGACTGTGCTCCTCGCCGCCTTACCTTTCCTATCATTCTCTTCTATCTTTCTCCTTTAAACTCCTCATTCCCCTTCCCCAGTGCAGGGTAGCAAACCGGAAGCTTTCCTGGTTAACCTCTCTGCCTTCTCTCTCTTTCTCTCTCTCTCTCCCGCCATGCCAAAAGCCTGACTCAAGTTGAGAGCTACAGGCTCCTGATGCTGTGCACTTTTTTGTCTGCCTTTCCGTTCTTCTGTTTCGTTCTTTTTCTGCCTTGTACTGTTTCTGTAAGGAAGCAAGGAAGCCAAGTTGGCAAGCTGCTATGCAGAGGGCTATCGAATATCCCATCTTCTTGGCGCCGTTTTTATGTGTTCCCATAAAACAAACATTGCAAGCTAAAGTACAGTTTAGAACGACGGCTAGCCGACTACGAAGAGCTCAGACCTTGTCAAGACCGCATCGTTGACTCAAAGCGAAGCCGACATACGGACCGCCTAGTGTGCAAAGTTTGGCTGTTCGGCAACAGGGACGAAAACCAGGAGCATGATATGGAAGCGCGTCCAGGACGGGACGCCCGGTCCCGGTTGTGTCTTCGTGCGTCGCCTTTCTTTTGTCGCTCTACTTTGTGAGTGTGTCCTAACTCTCACCGAAAAGCGTTAACGACTTCATGGAACACACATTGCGCTTTGGGAAAGAAAACTTCACTTCCCACCGCCACTGTAGGTACTTGTCTTTCTTTCTGTCATTTCTTTCTTACGCTTTTACCGGCGCCTCTGTTCACATTCAGCAAAATTTGTTGCAACCACATGTTGCTGTTTTCCCGACTGCGGCGGCACTTGTGCTGCACCCAGAAATCTCCTGGTTCCCCCCTTTCGGGGTCTCTCTTACGCTTACCCTCGGTTTGCTGCATACGTGCCTCTCCGCTCTTGTGCTCCCCCCCCCCCTCCCTTAGAACGGCGACACGCCCGGAAGGAAAGGCTTTTTACCACCAGGGCCGGAAGGACTATCTTGGAAAGGATTGGCACACCAATGGATCTCAAGAAAGTCCAGGACACACAAGACATCGATCCCACTCTTCGATCTCGCATTTATGTGTCCCCACTGCCAAAGAACATGCAGAAAGGAAAGCACGATGGCCGAAGAAAGGCTCGAGTCGACTGCTTGCGCCGAACTCACGGACAGACAAGAAACGCAGTCTACGTTGACGCTGCCACATACCCAAACTCAGCTCACACCGTGGCGGTAGTGCTAGACACCAATTTCAAGGAAATCACCAGCGCCTCTATTCCAACAAGTAGCCCAACTGTAGCTGAAACAGCCGCAATAGCGCTGGCCATACAACATGGAGACACCTCGGGACAGAACCTCAATATAGTAACAGACTCAAAGTCGGCCTGTCGGCTCTTTCTCTCAGGCAGAATCCCGAAACCCATCGCACCTATACTCAACACTGAGTACACTCAAAAATCCACCAGCAAGCATCAAATCACTTGGACTCCCGGTCACGAGGGTCTTGAGGGTAACGAGGCTGCGGATGGCCTAGCTCGAGGGTACACAAACCGAGCAGGCAACCTTCCCGACCTTATCCCCCTACCCCCCTCCTATGGCGAAAGACTACTTTCGCTCCGAATACAGAGACAATTCTTTCCCCCCTCCGCACCGCCAACTCACCGCGGGAGAGGCTAGAGATTGGCGCAAACTACAAACAAACACTTTCCCAAACCTGCATAAGCTTAACATCATTTTTCCTAATCAATATAAAGACGTCTGCCCTTAGTGTGGCGAGACCCCAACCACATACCACGTCACGTTGGGATGCTTCGGCGATAAACCCCGCGGCTTGGACACACAAAACTCCGAGGAACAGTGGGAGACCTCCCTGCTGAGCTCAGATTTGGAGACCCAAAGAAAAATGGTTGTCCAGGCCAGAGCCACAGCGGTGGTCATTGGGATCCTGAAATAAGGATTCCACCCGAAATGTATAATCATCTTTTTTTTTTTTTTCAATAAAAGTTTTCAACAACAACCCGCTTTGGTTCTTTCCAACTACACTGGACTCGTTCAGGCATCCCGCCGTATCAGCGGTCGCGCAGGTTCGCGGGCGGCGCGCCCTTCTTTAACTTGCGTTCGGACTACTCTGATTTTTTTCAAGCACTGTCCATATTAACGAGACAAAAATACGTGGGCCCAAGTGGGGTGCGTGCATTCTTCTCCTGTCCATTGTCCGGACAGCGAGTTTTCATATATATTAACGAAGCATAAATACATTGAAAAGATTTCGTCCCCAGAAAAACTGTCTATAATTCGGGTCGTCCATATTAACGGGGGTCATATGAACGGGTGTATATATATATATATATATATATATACATATATATATATATATATATATATATATATATATATATATATATATATATATATATATATATATATATATATATATATATATATATATATATATATATATATATATATATATATATATATATATATATATATATATATATATATACCCCGCCGGGGTCGCGCAGTGGTTACGGCGTTCGACTACTGTACCTCGAATCCCGGCCTCGGCGGCCGCTTTTCTATGGAGGCAAAAAGCAAGGCGCCCGTGTGCTGTGCGATGTCAGTGCACGTTAAAGATCCCCAGATGGTCGAAATTTCCGAGGTCCTCCACTACGGCGTCTCTCATAGCCTAAGTCGCTTTGGGACGTGAAACTACACAAACCCAAATCCATATATATATATATATATATATATATATATATATATATATATATATATATATATATATATATATATATATATATATCAGTAAATAGGTTAGCGATCAGAGGAGATTCAAACATCGGTTAAGCTATTGCTATTTACTAGAGCTTCGCATGTTTTGAAACAAAAATCTGCTTCCATTGCTGTTCATAGGTATCCATATCTTACGAAAAACTGCCCCAGAGCTTGGGAAGCATATCCTGATTCTGGTAAAATGTGCGCAAGAGGTCATGTTAGTGCCGTTTGACTTTGTTACAGAAATATTTGTGGATAGCGCGTGTGTGTGCGTTTACGTTTACTTATTCAGGTCGCCCGGTTAGCGTTTCTTAAGTCAGTCATGTTTCCCTGTGCAGCGCAAAAGAGGGGCACACCAAGACAAGCACATAGCACCAACTTACGAATCTGTATTCACAAGGATACAAAAATTAGAGGGACATTTAAGCTCATCCTTAAGGTAAGTATGAGACGAAAGCGGCCTGTGGTTCTCTAGGTGCTTCCGCATCGAGAAATTAGCGTAAATGTGCAACTCGCTCTCGGAAAGCTGTTATCAAACTGTCGTGGCAACGACCTGTCAATTATCGCATTTTTCCCTGTGGCCGCCACATGCAGTCTTTCCCGCAGGCACGTTTTTTTTTTTTTATCAATTCTGGGTTATGACGACATCTCGACCGAACGAGCTGTATCAGTTATCGCGTAATATACTCGCACTGTACAATCTGTCGCCGATGGGAAGCTCTACGTAAGCGGTCTCTCTGGACCCACGGATGTATCGTCCGTAGTAAAAGAATACATGAAACCGGCGCAGTGCCCAAAGTATCGATAATATATTAAAACATAATGTAGGTCGGAACGAAAATGAGAAAGAATAGAAGCAGGCCACATAGCAACCTTTCCGCCGCTACATTTCCGCTAAGGAAAGGTAGCGGCCGCTTTAGGAAAGGCCGCTACCTTTCCTAAAATGCAAATGCACCAACTCGCCCAATTTAGCATTGTTGTGCGCATAGCAAGTCTTTGAATAAAAATAAAATATAGCAGGCAGCGTCGCCAGCCGACAGAACGGGACAGCTTAGGGTTGTTTGTCGGAATTGTTTTCTTTTTAAAATTTTCGTCTTTTTCTTCTCTTACTTTTTCAACTTGCAGTCAGATTGAACTTCCACTCGCACTTGGATTGGGTTTCAACGTGTGTGGGAAATTCTACTGTTTGTTTGACTCTATTTTTTAATTGAAGTAAAAAATGAAGTTCTGGATGGAAGATAAACCTTTACTGAGTGCATCCGTGCTATGATGTTGTTTGATCTTGTGGGGTTGTTACTTCTGCGTAATAGCTGGTTTAAAACTTATGATGTTTCTTGTTTAGTATGTCTCTTGTGTTGACCTCCTGGAAGCCATCTTCATGTCAGCCGCGGAGTTCGCTTCGGTTGTAGGATTATTAGTCTTAATAATTGTCTACGACTGTTTCTGACATTTGTTTAAGTACTTTCATTATTGTCAGCTTCTCAGTGGTTTTTCGTTTTCGTCCGGTTATGTTTTCACCCTAGATGTACGTAATATTTCTTCATTGCTCTGAACATATATTATGTGTTTTTATGTAGCGATCGTGGTCTTGTGTGTGTACGCCACATTTGAATTTGATTGCATTATTAATTTTGAATCGTGAAAAATAGAAAGGGAACCTACCGTATCCAGATAGTGACTGGGAAAGTATAGTTTTTTGTCACAATCAAATGTTGGTGCACGCTTGCTCGCAACAGACACTCTGGTTCCTTGGTTCTTATGTAATTAGGAAAACACACCGATTAGCTCGACTTTATGCTAATCTTCCGTGGTTCCTACAACGCACGGTTGACTATTGGGATTCTCTGTCCTGCAGCTCGCCCTTGTAAAGCATTGCCGATAGTTCCTCATTCTAAGTTCGCAGTCTGTCTTGATGTTGTCTCCGCACCTGATAACTTACGACTTTTCTTACGTTTATCGGTATGTCTGGGTTGTCATCTGATTACTGTCGAACGCTTGCCGCCTTCCTCCATGACTTAACAAGGGCTGCGCCGACTTGTTTGGACTGAAAACTATAAAAGGGCCACAATTCAAGTTAGTCTGCACATTTGCATGTCTCTAAATTCGATTTGAACATACGAAGCGAAAAGTTAAAAGGGGACAATGAAGCAGAGCTCTGCTTGTGTCTGTTTCCTTTTTGTCCGCGCCATCTTCGCGCTATGCCAAACTTCGGACTGATGGCTGTTGCAAGATGTCCGGCGTCCTCGACAACGCCAAGATACCTAGCGATTTCATATAGGGAGATAGAAGGCAGTACAGGGCCGGACCTTACAGACGTCTGTGAAATACACGAGAAATTTGGTGAATCCACTTCTTGTCACCGTAATCCAACAGACGTCAGTGTAGTAACGTCAGACCCGACACTGCCCATTCACCATGGAGCGACATATTCGTGTCATTTTCAGCCGCGCATTTTATACCATGCATATCCTTCGTGGATTGGGAAGATGCAGAAGAGTAAGTATTAAAGAAATAAGAACCGTATACATACATAATTCACTGCGGCGAAAGGAATGGGTGAAATATTTGCCGTTCATTTGTGGGAAGGCTTGGCTTCCGAGCACATTTTCGTCGGGGAGACGTAGGATTTGTATGGGACGGCCTTCGAGGGGCAATACAGGTAGAAGCGTGCATCTGTCACTACCGAATGCATAGTATATATAGTTATTCTACCAGGATGGAAGCTTGGCCGAGTTGGTGACGGTTTTCTTGCCGGGAACACAACAAGAGGGCATCTGGCTGGTCACATCAATGGAAAAGAAAAAAAATGGTAAGACAAAAAAGTGTCCTGATTGCTATCCTGATTTTAAAAGCTCTTCTGTCATTGATTGCCACAAAGACCAGCTCACCAGGGAAATCGTAGCAGCGTTCAATATTCAGTTCAGTTCAGTTCAGGCGTTCAGTCGTGTCCGACTTTTCGTGACCCTATGGACCATGTCACGCCACGCTTTCCGGTCTCTCACTATCTTCTTAACATCACATAGCTTCATCTGCAATGCCTCGAGAATGCCATCTAACCATCGCGTTCGCTGCCTACCCCTTCTCCGGCGACCCTCAACCTTTCCCAACATCAAATCTTTCTCCAGCGACTCCTCTCTTCTCATCAGATGACCAAAGTAGCTGAGCTTTAACTTTAGAATTTGACCCTCCAATGAGCAGTCAGGGTTTATGGTCGACAATATCGACTGATTTGATCTTCTGGCAGTCCAAGGAACTCTTAAGAGTCTTCGCCAGCACCACAATTCAAACGCGTCAATTCTTCGGCGGTCAGCCTTTTTCACAGTCCAACTCTCGCATCCATACATCACAACTGGAAAGACCATAGCACGGGTTATACGGATCTTGGTTGGCAGACTAATGTCTCTGCTCTTTACTAGGCGGTCAAGGCTAACCATTGCTCTCTTTCCCAGAAGCAGGCGTCTCCTAATTTCATGGCTGCAGTCTCCTTCCGAGGTAATCTTGGCGCCCAAGAACAGAAAATCTGTCACAGCTTCCACTTCTTGTCCATTGATGCTCCAGGACTTGATAGGGCAAGACGCCATGATCTTCGTCTTTTTAATGTTCAGTTTAAGCCCAAACTTCTCACTCTCTTCTTGTACGCGCATCAGAAGTCTCTTGAGTTCCACTTCACTTTCTGCCATTAAAGTGGTATCATCCGCATATCTAAGGTTGTTGATACGTTTTCCAGCAATCTTCACTCCAGCTGAAGACTCGTCCAGACCGGCCTTCCTCATGATGCACTCTGCATATAGGTTAAATAGGCAGGGCGACAGTATGCAGCCTTGCCTCACCCCTTTCTCAATCGGAAACCAATCAGTAAGACCATGCCCAGTTCTGACTGTGGCCTCTTGCCCTTCATACAGGTTCCTGAGGAGACAGATGAGGTGAATTGGAACTCCCATCTCTCGGAGAGCTTGCCACAATCTGCTGTGATCTACGCAGTCAAACGCTTTCGCATAATCAATAAAGCAGAAGTAAATGGGTTTCTGGAACTCTCTTGCTTTTTCCATGATCCAGCGAAGGTTGGCAATTTGGTCTCTAGTTCCTCTGCCCTTGCGAAACCCAGCTTGCACGTCCGGAAGCTCCCGATCCACATACTGCTGCAGCCTACCTTGCAGGATTTTTAACATCACCTTGCTAGCATGCGAAATAAGCGCGATCGTGCGGTAGTTGGAACAATCTTTGGCACTGCCTTTCTTTGGAATGGGGATGTAAACTGACCTCCTCCAATCCTGTGGCCACTGCAGGGTTGTCCAAATCTTTTGACATAATGTATGCAGTGTGTTAACAGCGTCGTGGTTGAGGTTTTGAAGCAACTAAGCTGGAATACCATCAATTCCGCTTGCTTTGTTCTTAGCAAGGCTGGCTAAGGCCCATTCAACTTCACTCTTCAGGATGCCCGGCTCGAGATCAGTAATCACAACCGTCCTATGTTGGGATTGCACATCCGGGTCCTTCTTGTACAGTTCTTCTGTGTATTCCTGCCACCTCTTCTTTATCTCTGAGGCTTCAGTGAGGTCCTTGCCTCGTTTGTCCTTTATCACGCCCAGCTTAGCACAGAAGCTTCCTTTGATATCTTTGATTGTCTTATACAGAGCTCTTGTGTTTCTTAATTGGCTGTTGTCCTCAACTGCTTGACACTGTATGTTCAGGAAGGCATTCTTATCTCTCCTTGCTATTTTCTGAAAATCCGCATTGAGAACCTTGTATTTTTCTCTTTCCCCCATACCTTTTGCCATCCTCCTTTCCTCAGCTATTTGCAAAGCCTCTTCAGATAACCAGTTTGCTTTTTTGCATTTCTTTTGCTTTGGAACTACCTTAGTAGCAACTTCTTGTATTATATCACGAACATCAGTCCACATCTCTTCGGGCTCTTTGTCTTCTAGATCTAATTCTTGAAATCGATTCCTCACTTCCACAGCATATTCTAATGGAATCTGATCCAGATCATACCTGAAAGGCCTTCTAGTTTTCTGCGTTTTCCTCAATCGAAGCTTAATTTTGGCAACAAGAAGCTGATGATCGGTGCCACAATCGGCCCCAGGCCTTGTTTTTACTGCTTGTATAGCGCTTCTCCATCTCTGCCGGCAAATAATATAATCGATCTGATTCCTGTACAGACCGTCCGGTGAAATCCATGTGTACAGGCGCCTCTTGTGCTGTTGAAAATGAGTATTCGCTATGGTCAGGTTGTTTTCTTGACAGAACTCTACTAGCCTCTGCCCAGCTTCATTTGGCTCACCAAGACCGAACTTGCCTGTAATTCCGGATATTTCTTCACTCCCGACCTTAGCATTCCAGTCTCCTATGAGAAAAACGACGTCTGATGATGGGGTGCGGTCTAAAAGGCATTGTAGGTCCGCATAAAATCTCTCAACGTCAGCTTCTTCAGCAGCAGTGGTCGGTGCATAGACTTGGATAACTGTTATGTTGAAAGGGTGACCTTGGATCCGAAGTGAAATCATTCGGTCGATTTTGGGGTTGTACCCTAGCACTGCTTTGCCCATTCTTCTGTTTACTATGAGAGCGACCCCATTCCTTCTCTTGGATTCGTGCCCACAATAAAAGACATAATGGTCGCCGGAGTTAAATTCTCCCATTCCGGTCCACTTGAGCTCGCTGATACCCAAGATATCAATGTTCAATCTGTCCATTTCTCGCTTGACGATATCCAGTTTACCTTGCGTCATAGATCTTACATTCCATGTTGCTATGTGATATATCTCCTTGCAACATCGGACTTTCCGGTCGCTTCCCGACACATCCACAACTGAGCGTCCTTTTGGCTTTAGCCCAGCCGCTTCACTCGTCCTGGAGCTACTAGGAATCGCCCTTTGTTCATCCCCAGTAACATGTGGGACGCCTTCCAACCTGGGGGGCTCATCTTCCGGCGCCATATCGATAATGGTATTGTGACTGGCCATAGGGTTTTCTTGGCAGGAAATACTGGAGTGGGTTGCCATTACCTTCTCCAGTGAATCACATTTTGTCAGAACTCTCTGCCGTGACCTGTCTATCTTGGGTGGCCCTACACAGCAGAGCTCACGACTTCATCGAGTTTCGCAAGCCCCTCCGCCACGACAAGGCAGTGATCCATGAAGGGGGCGTTCAATATACTATTCCAAAAAGAAGATACGTGTTTAAGCACCGCCTCAGTGTTTTTATCTGACAAGGAAATGCAATTCCTATCTGCCAATCTGTGAATGTCTCTCGACGATAACACTGTTTGATTGCTTCCTTGCAAGTTCAATCGTTTTATGTGTCCTCTTCATCGTTTAAATAGTGCTTATATTGCCTTCTTTCATGCAACAAAAGTTCAGTGGTAAGTTAGCGCCCGTCCCATGTGTCTCGCTGTGTCCCTGTCTGTTTAGCGCTATGTTGCAAGAAAGTTATTCTACGTCTTCGATGTGCTTCAAAATCATCATTCTTTCACCCCCTTGCGAAGTGGGCGGCTCACTTCTCGTTTGAAATCATTGTCTGGGTCGCTCTGTAGCGACTACGTTCGATGTCTCGGCGAATGAGGGGAGGACACGCAACCCCCCCCCCCCCCCCTCAAATACACGCCCACGCGCGCACACACACGCACACGCACACCCACACGCGCACACACACACACACACACACACACACACACACACACACACACACACACACACACACACACACACACACACACACACACACACACACACACACACACACACACACACACACACACACACACACACACACACACACACACACACACACACACACACACACACACACACACACACACACACACACACGCACGCACGCGCGAATTCTTTCTCTCGCTTTTTTTCCGGCCCTCCCTAAGGGCTGTGTGGTGCTCGCAAAGTGCGGACGTCATTCTCGATCACGTCTTCAATCCCGCTGGCTGAGATCGATCCGTCGGTGGTCATCATTCTGTCCTGATGCCTGCATATGGGTGGTCCGTTTCCCAAGGCGTCCAGATTGCGTGCAACTATATATATATTGTTACGTGGTTTATTTGCAGGGTGGGTGTCAGATGTGCTGGTCGTTAGCACACCCAGATCGAGCCAAACCAGCTTCCTCTTCCTTTTTAGCTTCTCCTGCAACATCTCATCTTCCTCCAATACAGGACCACTGCAGGACATGCGTGACACTGCCCCCTTCGCAGACGAAGCCCGCCGGGCGAGTCAAGGTTCGTCACGCTGATAGCAGTGCTTTATGCGGGCCACGTGAACTACTTGAGTCTTTCGAGGACGACGCCATGGGTGGTCAGGCGAGAGACTACAAAGTTGACTGCTCTGATGCATTCCAGCACAATGAAAGGACCACTGTATTGGTGCAACAGTTTCTGGGACAGGCCGCGCTTACGCAACGGCGTCCAAAGCCACACCAAGTCACCAGGGGCATAATTAACATCTTAGTGACGCTTGTCGTAGCGTTGCTTGTAGAGTTCTTGGGAGGCTACAGTGCAAAGTCTATGCGAGTCGGCGAGCTTCTTCAGCCAAAGAGAGAGTATGCGCTAATGAAGTTTCAGCTGGGAGCGAGAAAGGTAAAAATGTGTCCAGAGTACTTCGTGGAAGTCGAGCGCAAAGAAAAAAAAAGGACTGTAGCCTGTCGTTTCGTGCTTAGCAGTGTTAAATGCGTATGTTATAAACGGAAGGACTTCATCCCAGTTCTTGTGGCGGGAATCGACATACATTGCGAGCATATTGCTAAGCGTACGATTGGTGCGTTCGGTAAGGCCATTTGTTTGCGGGTGGTAAGGAGTTGAATGGCGAAAATGGCATGAGCAGAGACGAAGAAGTTCTTCTACAACTTCTGCCGTAAATTGTCGCCCCCGGTCACTTATTAGCACACGAGGAGGCCCATGTCGAAGAATGATGGACCGTAGGAGGAAGGCCGAGACATCAGAAGCAGTGGCTGACGGTATGGCAGCAGTTTCACAGTACCGCGTAAGGTAATCTACGCACACGATGATCCAGCGGTTCCCGTTGGTAGAACGGGGAAATGGTCCTAAAAGGTCAATTCCCGCCTATTCGAATGGAGTTCGTGGCGGCGTTATAGGCTGAAGATGACCCGGCGGAGAGCAGGTTGGGTGTTTGAAACACTGGCACTGGAGGCAGCTTGCCACATAATGTTGAGTAGTTTGACTCATCTTCGGCCGATAGAAACGTTCCTGTGCAATGTCCTTGAAAAACCCAAGTGTCCAGCCGTGGGATCGTCGTGCATTAAACGAAGAACCTGACACCGAATATTTGTAGGAACTACCAGAACAAACCATGCACCTACTGACGAGTAGTTCTTCTTGTATAGTAGACCATCACGAATGCAGAATGACGTCGCAGGGTTCGGGGAACTTGCCGCATCAAAAAGCGGTGCCAACTCGCTGTCGTTCTTCTGTGCAATCTTGAATTCACCAACATCGGGGAAGCTTATAGAGGTAGCAGCTATATAATCATTCAAGATCTCACCTTCGCAATCAGTACTTTCAAGAGGCAACCGTGACAGGCAGTCAGCGTCACCGTGCTTACGACCACTCTTAAAAGACACAGTAAAATTGAATTCTTGGAGGCGCAAAGCCCACCGCGCAAGGCGTCCACAGGGGTCACGGAGGTTTACAAGCCAACATAAGGAATGATGGTCCGTCACAATTTTAAATGCACATCCATAAAGATATGACCGAAACCGTTGCACACCGAAAACAACAGCTAAGCATTCCTTTTCAGTTACTGTGTAATTGCGCTGAGCAAGGCTTGCATATGCAACATGTTCATTGCCATTGTGGCGCTGTATGAGGACCGCACCAACTCCGACTGCGCTAGCGTCAGTGTGAACTTCTGTTGGAGCTGTATGGGCAGAAGTGGCGTAGTACAGGTCCTGATGTCAAAATAAATTTTAACTGACGAAAGGCGGAGTCACAATCAGTAGTCCACTTGAAAGGCACATCTTTTTGTAGAAGATAAGTAAGTGGATTTGCTAGATCAGCAAACTTCGGAACAAAACGCCGGAAGTAGGAGCAAAGCCCCAAAAAACTCCTGAGCTGCTTTAACGATTTCGGTGGTTTAAAACAAGTGACAGCTTCAATTTTTTTCGGATCAGGCCTGACCCCATCCTTGTCTACAAGATGTCCAAGTACCACTGTCTGGCGCTCTCCAAAACGACATTTCTTGGAATTGAGTACCAGACCAGCTTTCTCAATACACTCCAAGACAACCTCTAATCGACTGTTGTGTTCACGAAAGGTAGTTCCTAATATTACTACATCGTCCAAATAGCACATACAAATGTTCCACTTCACTCCGCGCAAAACTGTATCCACGAATCTTTCGAAGGTGGCTGGAGCGTTGCATAATCCAAACGGCATCACATTAAATTCATATAGTCCGTCTGGGGTAATGAATGCCGTCTTTTCTTTGTCTTCCGGGTGCACATGAGAATCTGCCAATAGCCTGATCGCAAATCAACTGAGGAAAAATAGGAGGCAGAATGCAAACAATCAATGGCGTCATCAATGCGTGGCAGAGGATACACGTCCTTCTTAGTAACAGCATTCAACCTTCGATAATCGACACAAAATCGCCATGTGCCATCTTTCTTTTTGACTAATATATCACAGGGGCAGCCCACGGACTAGATGATTCTTGAATGATGTCGTTATGCAGCATATCCCGAACTTGTTTTTCGATCGTCTGACGCTGTGATGGGGATACACGATAGGGCTTCTGACGGATTGGATCCCAGTATTTATTCTGTGCTGAGTACGGGAAATGGGAATCTGTGGTGGCGAGTCTCGAGAGAAATCGAAAGCCGAAGCATGTCACTAAACTGTAACGGTCACTTGTTGGCAGGGATCTGTTAATCATGTCAAGAAATTTTGTTTCATCTACTTCTGAGCATGCGGTAGGCTGGGAATTGTCTGTGCTGAGCACTGCCACTGATTCAACAGCGTCTTCGTCAAAGTTGGCAAGCTTTAGGCCACGTGGTAATACAATAGGTTCATTAGAGCAGTTAGTCGTTCACAAAGAAGAATGGCAATTCCTGACTGAAAGGATGCAACGGGGAATCAGAACATTTTTCTTCGCGCATTTGAGAGTGAGTGGTTCACCACAGCGTCGAAGGCATCACTGGTACAGCTTGAACAAACAACTTGTATAAACTCTGCTGACATTGCAGGAATGACTATGTCGTCCGAAACCGAAAGCGTGCTAGGATTGGTCGGCGAATTTTCACACAAAGCATATTCAAAACGAGTATTCACAGAAATATCCCCTTTGCGAAAGTCGAGGGTGGCTCCACATTGTTCCAGAAAATCGAGACCAAGAATGACATTATGTTGACCAAGTACTGCAAATTCGGTTCGCAATGTGCGGCCGGCGATTACGAGGTTCACGGAACAGACTCCAGCGGTTCGCCACCAACACCACACAGTGTCGTCGCTCTATCCCAACCAAACATAACTTTACGACCAAGGCAGTTTTTAAAAGCGAGGCTTATAATAGAAATGGTTGCACCTGTGTCCACCAACGCCATAGCACGTACACCGTCCACAAAAACTTCAATTATGTTCTTTAACATTGAAACGGGTAGAGGCATATAGGTAAGCTAGAATAATTTGCGACCTCACCTCCATCGGTCGCACTGACTAGTTTCCCGGAGGTGGCGACCATCGTCGGGGAGAAGGTGAGCGTCGTAAGCGCCGAGATGGTGGTGTCAGGCTGCGGTCAGAGGCCGGTGATTCATTTCGTTTCATCGCCGTTCTGTTCTCTTGTCGGCTAGGTGTTGCTCGGTACTCATTACGACCAGGTGTTGGTTTATATGGATCAGCATTGTCGGCGGGAAACCTTGTACGGGAGTTCACCCACTGTCGGCGATACTGCCGGTATGGACGGCGATTGCGGCAAAAACGCGAAATGTGGCCCATCATTCCACAAGTATAGCACACCGGCGGCTCACATTCACGCGATGAGTAAGGCTCATCGTGGCTTGGGTCGAACGTTTCATGGTCTGGGTGTCGACTAGGAGGACGAGCGTGCTGGCTGTTGCAGGCGTTGATGGTGGCAGGTGGTTGGATTTTCGGGCCATGAGCAGCAGAGCATCGGATATCCCAAAGAGATGTATCAGAGGGAGCATAACAGGCAGAAGGTGGACGATCGTCTGCCGAATTCCACTGTAGACGGGTCTGCCATGACCCCCAATATCGTGATGCCTCCGAAGCTCTTCGCGGACAATCTGTCGAATTGTCTCTGCCATACTCGTCGCTTCAGGCACATCCACACTGGCGACAGTTGTGACATTTGGCAGCCGACCAAACTTCGGGATGATACGGCGTCGCTTCAAACCTTCAAAAGTGCGCCAGTGTCGGGTAACATCAGCGGTAGTATTCAAATCATCCTTGCAGATGAGAAAACTGTATACGTCTACCGCTATTCCTTTGAGGAGGTGGCCCACTTTATCTTCCTCAGTCATGCGAGCATCAACTATTCTACACAGCTTGAGGACTTCTTCTATGTAAGCTGTGCAGGTCTCCCCCGGTAATTGCGCTCGCCGAGCCAGAGTTTGTTCGGCGCTCTTTTTTCGAGCATCGGCATTGAATCCCGCTGTCATTTCTTCCATGAAGCGATCCCAGGTGATAAGGGATGCTTCATGATTATCAAACCATGTTAGCGCCTTTTAGAGCAATAATTTCTGAGAAAGGCTCCTGGCAATGTATCGTTTCAAACTATTTGCAGAAACACTTGTCTACTTTGCATTTTGAAGATCCGTATCTCGTAAAAAACTCTGAGAAACTTTAAAACGGACAATCCAGGGGAGTGCTCGGCAGTTAGCATTCATGTTGAGGATCTATTTTATTCGATCCCTCATGAAGTTCTCATCACCAGTCTGCGAATGTGTATTTCGGAACAAAGTGATGAAATAGCTTTTGGTAACAGCTGTGGTATATCAACTGGGTCTTTTTTGGAATTGACCTCTCTTTATTTAAAAAAATATGTTTGTTGAATTTGGCAGTGCCGTGTATACCCAGAAATCGGGCATCTGTATTGGTTCAAAGGTCGCTCCTGTTCTGAGTGACATTTTCCTAAGCAGAGTAGACGAATTGATTGCCAAAAACTTGCAAGAGCTGGGAATAAGAATATTTCGGTATGTTGATGATTTCCTGGTCTTTTATAAAGGTTGCAATAGTAGCTCAACACCTATGAATATTCTTCAAGTTTTTCAAGAGCAAGGGCTGGGACTGAGATTTACATTTGAATGAACGTCACAAGAGAACGAACTGCGTTTTCTAGACCTCACTTTGAAGTTTTGTGCCCATCATGTTTGTTGGCGGTATTCGCCTAGGAGTGCAAAGCCTCTGCTAGATTATGGATCGCAACATTCTAAGCTCGTAAAAGATGGCATCGCTCTGTCCAGCCTGGGGGCAGTTTTGTCAACATCATGCTTTCATAATATGCGAATTAGCTTTAATGAACAACTGTCTAGGCTAGCGAATGCAGGATTTCCTGTTCACGTCATATTAAGAGTTTGTGATAAACTAATCACAAAAGTAAAACAGTCGTGCGCAGGTTCACGGGAGCAGGAGGGGGCTGGACAGAGGGATACAAAAAGATTTGTGGCCCTGCCATATGTGCATGGTCTATCACACAATTTGAAAAATGTATCCAGAAGGTTTAATGTTAATGTGGTTTTCTCGGCACCAAATAAACTGTCAAAAATATGTAGCATAGTTAAGAACAAAGCAGCGAAAAAAGTCCGGGAAAGAAACACGTGTCGGGTGAAGCATGACTTTTCCTATGTTCCATGTAAAGTAGGAGTGATATACAAGATTCCGTTATCTTGTGATAAAGTGTATGTGGGTCAAACAGGCAGGTGTATCAGTGTCCGGTTACGAGAGCACGAGAGATCATTGGAGATTGGTAGAGGATCTAATCTGGTTGTACACTGTAAGGGATGTGACGGCTGCCATCCTTCTCTAACACAGACAGTTATTTTGGATGCCCATCCGGCACAAATTAACCGGGAAATCATTGAGGCCAGGCATATCATTCGATTGGGTGAAAAATGTGTTAGTGAACCGTCAATCGCTTTAACAGATAATGAGGTTGAGTTTTTTGAACGTGGTGTGTGTGTGGGGTCATGATTTTTTTTTTTTTTTGTTGTTGTTTAATGTGCAGTTTGGTGCTGCTTGGCTGGGTTATATATACTGTGTTTTTTCAATAAACTTCAGTTGCGAGTTCAGCGCCCGTCCTGTTTGTTCTTCACCTCCGTCCACGTCTGTAGCGCTGTTTTTCCATCATAGCTCAGTGTATCCATCAACTGAGCAACTTTTGCTCCCATTTATACACTGGCACCAGGGATGCGCTTGTCTCTTGAGTCAAGTTTTTTCACGCTGTCTACAGTGACTGCACAAATGGCGAACACAATTTAATATAGGCTAAAGGGGGTAGACGAGCGGTACGTGAAAGTGCTGGAAGATATAGTGGCTGCACAGCAACCATAGTTCTGCATAAAGAAAAGTGTTAGGCAAGGAGACACAATCTCCCCAGTACGATTCACAGCTTGATTAGAGGAAGTATTCAGATACTTGGAATGGGAGCAGTTAGGGATAAGGGTAGATGAAGAATACCTCAGTAATCTGCGATTTGCTGATGGCATTGTCTTGCTAAGCAACTCGGGGGATGAACTGAAAATAATGATTGATGACCTAGACAAGAACAGTTGAAAGGTAGGCTTGAAAATCAATATGCAGAAGGCTGGCTAAGGTAATGTTCAACAGCCTCGGGAAGGAAAGCAGTTTACGTTAGGTAGCGAAGAAATAGAAGTAGTAGGCGAATATGTCTAATTAGGGCAGGTAGTAACCGCAGATCCGGACCATGAAAAGGAAATAACAAGAAGAATAAGATTGGGATGGAGCGCATTTGGCAAGCACTCGCAGATTATGACTAGCAGCTTACCAGTATCGCTCAAGAGGAAAGTATACAACAGTTGCATCTTGCCTGTACTCACCTATGGGGCTGAAAGGTGGAGGCTAACCAAGAGAGTTCTACTTAAGTTGAGGACAACCCAGAGGGCTGTGGAACGAAAAATGGTAGGGGTAACATTAAGACATAGGAAGCGTGCAGAGTGGGTCAGAGAAATAGCTCGTTACCGACATTCTAGTGGAAATTAAAAAGAAATGGACATGGGCAGGACATGTAGTGCGAAGAGAGCATAACCGATGGTCGCTGAGGGTAACAAACTGGATTCCAAGGGAAGGAAAACGTAGCAGGGGGCGGCAGAAAGTTAGGTGGGCGGATGAGGTTAAGTTCGCAGGGGTCAAGTGGATGCAGCTAGCACAGAACCGGATTAAGTGGAGAAATATGGGAGAGGCCTTCGCCCTGCAGTGGGTATAGTCAGGCTGATGATGATGATGATGATGATGAAACTACCAACAACTCTTATTATCAGAGCCACATTACTTCTGCTCTGTTCCGTCAACCATCACATTCGTCTCAATCACCTTAATGAGACCACCCGCTGTCAGAGGCGCCATTTGTAAAATCTGCTATATTTCAATGGTCCTACTTGCTTTCACGAGGGACGAATCTCCACTTGAAATTTTAGCCTGGGTTGTTTCGTGAGGAGGTTGTAAGGCATGAATAGCCCTGCGTTCACCGCAGCGAGGCTTAAACGATAATAAAGAATTTGTCTCGTGCGCGTGCAGACCTCCGTTTCCGCGCGCACCACGAAACCTCCTTTCACCGTCATCACACAAAGTCCAGTTAAATGTCGCGAACCGAATCCCAATTTTGCACTCAGCTGTTGCGATTTGCGCACGCGGAGACTCTTGAACGCACTTCGATCACAGCGCCCGCTATTTTCTTGACAGCCAGCGCCTCGCTTTGAGCGCCTCGTTCGTCCCACTCAGACCCTTCTAGTGCACTGTAGCAATGACAGATGCACTAGAACAACGTTGCGCTCCTGCATCGGTTGCCAACATTAACCGCGCATGCGCAACAGGTGCCTCGCGGAAGCGGACCGTCGCCCAATGCTAGAACAGGGTTATGAAAAGACAGAAAAGGCAAGAGAAATTTTGCAGCACGGTTACCGATGAAAAGAATCTTCCGATTTATCGCTTCCTTTTTTTATTTATTTTTTTTTTTCCTTTTCATTACGTGCGCGCTGCTTAGCACCTCCAGTATCTCTTGGCCCGTTTTCATTGCGCAATGCCTGTCAACGCATAGCGTGCAGCAGACAAAATTGAGAACTTCGCTAAACTCGAGAAGTGACGTCCCTTTTCGAATTTGCAAAAGCCAAACGTCAGAGGCCAAACGAAACGTTAAAAAAGAAAAAAGAAAAAAAAACGGAAGGTCGCACAAGCAGATTGCGGTGTGTGATTTGTCTGACGAAGAGGAGGACGCCGCCTCTCTCGGTAAATGAAGAACAGAGAGGTCCGCGTTAGGTGACACCCGTCCGCACAAACGTACGTCATCGTGCGAGGATTTCTAGACATATTACTAACGCTCGCAGCACATACACTTCGCGGTTTGCATATTCGCTTGGCGTAAACGGCTCGGCAAAGTTGGCCAAGCCACAGGGCATTGGTGGTTGAAGCCGGGCGAGTATAGAAAGGAGAGGGCCTGCGAAGGGAGGGCAGCATTGGATTTCTGAGGCTGCAGGAGCCGCCGACACATCGACGTATTGATTCTTGCTTGGCGCTGCGAGCACAGAGGGGGAGACGCACAGGAGCCACGGCCGGACTCGAGGGAGAGCGAGAAAGCGCGCTCTCCCTCGAGACCGGCCGTGCAGGAGCAATGTGAAATGTGGCTGCGCGATCTGCAACGGGTCCAACATCCGTCCGGCCTGTATACGGTGGTTTTCTCGGCCACTTCTGTCGTACTGGCGGGGGCTGAATGCGAAAAAGGGCGGCGAGCGCAGAAATGGACGGAGCGGAGGCCGGCCTCAGGCTTACATATTGTTGCTGCTACTTAGGAGGGCCGATCTATAGTGCCTAGTAGCCGATCAATACTTTTCATTTATGCCTCATCGCGCTGATGTATTGGAAGGGAGGGCACTAGGCGCGGCTTCACCATGCGCGACTGTCCGCCGACGCTCTCCATGTTTCGACGACCTCTTGCAACTCAGGAGATGTCAGTGCAGGCATAGCCTTCGAATGCAGCTCAAGAACAAAACGTCAAATTCCCCTGACTGGAGGAAATAGCATCGACCGATTCTAGTGATCTGTGGCACCGCTAGTGTGACATCGTAGCACGTGACAGATGAATGGGGATTCACTACTGATCAAGCTGCTTGACTGTTACGTCGAGAAAATCTGTCGCTGCATTTGGCCTCCTTTGAGGGCACGCTTCGTTCTCGGGTTTTATTCGACACGTTAGATATATCCAGGACGTCGACATTATTCGGGAACCCACTTCTGTCGGCGACGGTGAAGCGGGCCGCCACTCGTCGAAGTCAGACGACGCTCACTATGAGCGGAAGTTATAAGCCATCCGTGGTTTCAATTGTTTTAGCTGTTCTCTACTGCATTATGCCAGCGCAGGATCATCAAAATTTAAGCAATAAAACAAGTCACTCTTAAAAATAAACTCGTGCGAGTTACCAGGGAATCTAGAAACCACAGTCATTACTACCTTTCCGCAACTGTTGCATGCTGCTAATTGTTTACTACGCCAACCACAGTGCAGGTATTAACTGCAGTCATTACTAACCAAGGTAGCTGATGCAACAGCGATTACTAGTTACTAGAACTGAGCTAGCAGCGGTTACTAGGACTAAAATGTGAACAGAAATTTGTAAAATAATTTGGACAAGGCTCGCATCAAGACGGCAGAACGGGCATTTAAAATAACAACAACATGATCGTACACGCTTGTATTTTTCATTTTTGCTATTTAAAGGATTGAAATATCTTTTTGAACTTCACTGGCTTAAAACAGGGTGTCGTCATGTATAGGGGTATAAGCTCGCTGAAAGTTCTGTGTTCGCCGTAGTTGTTATTGTCCGACTGATGACCTGATCGCGGTGTGCATGTATTAATTACGTGCTCTGTCAAAGCATCTGCAGCTTTATGGACCGATATATCGATATATAACACAGTCAGGCAACGTTTCAGCAACATTGTACTTTGCTTGGGTGGTTACAGGTCAAAAGCTAGTTCTTATATTACTAGCTCTCCTAGATAGGTTAGTTACAGGGGCTAGCTCCTTGAACTAGTAATGGTTACTACTACTCCATTTACTAACTGCAGTTACTGAGAATCTAGCAATATAGGTTGCACGACAATTTTTTATTAAGAGTGTATAATTTCATTGACTTTTTTGTTTTGTCCCTGCAGCGGTGGTTGAGTATAGTTAAGGCGCTCGACTGCGCCAGCTTGTGCTACGTCAGTGCATGATTCGAAATTTACCCGGAGCCCTCAACCGATGTCACCCATCCTCTTTTCTGCGGTGTTCACCAAGGAGTGCGTCTCTGCAAAACCGAATTGTTCTTTCCGTATTGAGGAAACGTCGCGAAAGAAATGCCCATGCATGGCGATACATAACGACTGGGCGAACACTCAAGGCTACCTCCGTGACACTGTCGTTTTAACGCAGCGCTACGAGTACAGGTAATTAGAACGAAAAGATCATATAGAAAAAATTGGTGGATCAATCGGGAACGGGCTGACTCATGTTCTGTTGCTATAGAAATTACTGCTTTTGAGGGAGCTCACTTTTTATCACGCTGTCGAGCAGAACAGCGAGTAACGACATGTGGTAACTCGAGCGAGACACATAGTCCATGCTGGTGCACGATGCATTTATGTGGCTTCAAGTGGGTTATAGATTGTGACCCTGAGCAGCTCGCTTATGAACACTGGCAAACCAATGGGATTAGTCTCGACGTTACAGTCGCAGATGTGATAAGGGGAGCGTCCGGTGCTTCCGAAATGAACCTCGCGGACACCAGAACGATTCTTTTATGAAAGGCCGATTGAGTTTCGATTGAGGCGAAAGACAAATGCGCCCGTGTGCTGTGCAATGCCAGAGCACGTAAGATCCACAGGCTGTCGGGAGCCGGCATCTCTTTTCTTTCATTGTTTGTCACCCTCTATCCTTTTTAATTTATTACCAAGCTTTGGCAGATATCGAAATACATTGCAGAAAAAAAAAAATAAAAGCCGCCAACTTGAACGAATATGACTCTGTCACACTAAAATTTTCTAAGCGAAACTAAGGGCACTAGCCCTAGTATGATCCCACCCTTTGCGTTCATGTGTGACAGATACTGCTCCTTAACTATAAACCAATTTACATTTCCGGCTCCTGATGCACACGCTGTAAACTCTCGAAGGCTAACAATCTTCTGCACTCGCAATATCGTTATTGTAGGTAGTGAATAAAAAATCCTTTTGCAGTGCTTTTCGCGATATTTTTGTAGTAATACTTAGAACAACACGCGAGAGTTTTAGAAACTCGCATGCAGGTGGCCGTATTTTACGACGCATCTCACACGATGTCAGGAAGTCTTCTTGAGTAAGCTCCTCGCCAGTGGCCCGCTGGCGTCAGTACACAGGGGAAATTATTACGTGCCTCCACAGCACGACTCTAACGCGCGGCGGCATATCTCATATGGTTTTCTACTGGATGCTCCGAGATCGAACCGTCGCTTATAGCAACTGACTAACACACAAATGATATTTGCGAAGTATGGCTCCCTTAGTGGCCTGGTCAGCGCAATGTGCAAACACTGAAGATTCTGCCGATTCCCCGTTACCCCCATCCATGTTCATGAGCATTTCTAAAATAAAATTGGTTCACAGGAAGGGAAAGGCGCAGTAACTGTCACACTTGCTCTGTGGACACCCGAACCGCGCCGCAAGGGAAGGGAGGAAGGTGGGAATGAAAGTGGAAAGAGAGAAAGAGGAGCCGTAGTGGAGGGCTACGGAGTAATTTCGACCACCTGGGGATCTTTAACGTGCGCTGACATCGCACAGCACACGACGCCTCTTCGTTTCGCCTCCATCGAAACGCAGCCGCCGCGGTCGGGTTCGAACCCGGGATCTCCGGCACAGTAGTCGGGCGTCTTACCACTGCACCACTCCGGCGGGGCTGAGCACTTCTAGTCAATTAAGGGATTTCAACTCAGCTCCTCTGAGCGTCAGTAGTACACACATGGTTTTTTGTAGCCTTGGCGGAGGGAACCGTGACGGATAATGGAACTTGGAAATACAGCTGTTAAATGCACTGCTGCATTTAAAGTAGATATACACGCTGCAGTTGTCTCAACACGTAGATCAGTTGCGCATAGAAAGCCCCGCCGTAGCGGCACAATGGTTAGGGCGCTCGAGTGCTGTACCCAAGGATGCAGGATCGAATCCCGGCTGCGGTGACCGCATTTCGATGGAGGCGAAAGGCGCCCGTGTGCTGTGCGATGTCAGTGCACGTTAAAGAAACTCAGATGGTCTAAATTTGCGGAGTCCTCCAATACGGCGCCTCTCATAGCCTGTGTCGGTTTGGGACGTTAAACCCTATAAACCAAACAAAGCACACAGAAAACAGTTGCATATACCTTGATTAAACAAACACTATACGCTAGAGCACAATCAGGATGTCATTTTAGCTATAGCGTATGGTCCTCCAAGTCACCATCAATTAGGGTGGTCAGTGCTGTTCGCCCAGCATTGGCTGGCTGGTACGGTCTGCAAACACACTTCGCGATGCCCTCGGCTTTTTCATTCTTCCGTGGAACTCGTAGTCACAGCGACCTGTGTCGACGCACCCTGTTCCCCGGAATTGTTTTCTATTGCAGCGCGCTAGGTACGCGTACGTGGCCTCTTTCACTCTTCCTATTTTGTTTTTGTTTTTGTTTCCCGAGGTAGTAGTGCGACGCAGTTTGTCAGCATGCATGCGCAGCTGCGCGTTCCGATTCTTTTTTTTTTTTTTTTCGTTTTTTACGAAGCCGGAGGAAGGAGGAGGATTCGTAGTAGCTCGTCGAACCTTCAAATGCCGGCTGCTTTTTTCCTGAAACATGCCACGAACTGTTCCACGGCGGCCTCGAAGACTGGGAGATTGATCGCCATGATGACGATCCCGACACGCTGGGGATAAACCTCGATGCGCTCAGCGCGCCTATGGGCGTCGACAGTTTCAAATAGAAAGCCAGCGACAGTAGAGTCTTCCTGGACTGCCAGGGAGGAGTGTTCTTCAAAACAACATCCTCCAGGGAACATCAAAAAGAATATTCAGCTGTTCTCTGACGGTGGAAAACGAAAACGGCATCCCCGTAGCCGCGATATAGCGCTCGCGTGCCATCAGGATGCCGATGGCCAGCCGACGATTCCGACGCTCGATTCGTTGAGGCACTGACGATCAAGTCAACTCGAAGATGCAGATCGCTGCGCCCCCTCTGAGACAAGTCGCCTGAATCCGACGGGGCACTCGCCCTGAATGTTCACACTGCTTTTAGTCAACGAGCGCTCTTTTCAAGTCCGCGATGTGGCACAATGTCTGGGGACAGCTTATACCGTCGCGATCGGAACTGAGGATCTGAATACAAATCCGGTATTTCAACAGTTCTCCGTATCTGAATATGTCATGAGCCACATGAATCCCATACCAGAGCACCCAACAGTCTCGCATTTACGCGTTATCTTTCGTTCCTGCTCGTAATTTTAAGCATAAGCCTATCAGCCAATTATACTGTGTACAGTGTTCTCTGTTGGTTTGTTCTCTTTTACTTTTTGACGTAAGAAAGGTACTAAAAGGGTTCTTTAACGTGCACTGACACTTCGTAGTACCCATACGTTTTTCATTTTGCCTCCATTTTGCCTCCATAGAAAGATGACGCCGATATGCAAAGCACACTTCTGTACTTTACTCTAGCCCGTCACCAAAAATCATCAGATTGAGATTGCGCTTCATACATTGTACAAGACCGCCCATCTAACTGACACGGTGATCTTCTACACTGACGCATCACGAAGCAAAATGGTGCAGATGCATACATACATACTTCCACTGAGCGCCTATACTCCACGAGGCTGTTCTTGCAACGACATCGGGACTTTCTAGCGTAAAACATATATATATACACCCGCCTCCTACCAATAATCGCCAGTATTCAAGGCATCTCTCTAGCCTCCCTTAACTATCCAGGATATACGATATACACTGCTTCATTTCAAGCTATACGGGCTATTCATATTGGCCGTATTCCTTCAGAACTACAGGATCATCTACACGAAGCCCAAGCAACGCCACTGTGCACACTGTCACACTCAGGTGGATTCCTGGTCACGAATGAATCCCAGGCAATGATTCAGCACCGGGTACCTGTGATTCCCTGGTCTTATCTTCCCGCGCGGAACGCTACTCGGCATTAAAAAAAAAAAAAAAAAAAAAAAAAATTACTCATTACTGCTGAACTACGCATTCTTCGACGCAAACACTCCTTACCCTTGCTCAATCTTTCCTCTACCGTTTCAGACACTCTCCCGCAGGTCCGAATCGGGCTGAACGCTACGGTAATTTAGAACACTGCATTTTCTTCTGCCACGTTGCGATTTATAGTCCCCTCATTTTCTACACCCTCTTCACCCAACGTGGCGTGGTTGTCTAGCCTCGTACCGGTTGACGAACCAGTTGGCCTTGGTGACCCTGGCTCAGGACTATTCGACGCTTAATATACTGCGTCCCAATAATTTCTTTCCTCCTCCTCTTCCATAGCGTGGGAGGGAGGGGCGGATTTATGTTGCAGGGAGTCGCACTTAGCCCTAAGTGAGAAAATTTGTATGGAAGAAACCATGCTGAAAAATCAAACTCCGAGAAATATAGGGTTCAGTTGACCTCATTCCACCACCCTCTCCAAGAATGGCCCATAGATCTGCCATTTGCTGCGGCGGTGGCCGAGTGGGGGAAGTGAAGGGGAGCTATTTGCGCCAACGCTGGGTCATGAATACCCGTCAAAGAGAAAACAGTATGTATAAGAGTTGTGCCAGCACTCACCTGGGGGGGCAAAAATTTGAAGTTCAGCAAAAAGTGTTGAATCTAAACTGAGGACAGCGTAGCAGGTTGCGGAAAGGAAATCGGCAGAAAAAAAAAAGAATGTGGGCAGCAAAGATGAGTAAATGATACCGCAAGCGGAATCAAGAAGAGGATGTGACAGGGAGCAAGGCATTCTGTAGGAAGACACAATAACGGACGTATTTATTGCTCTTCTGTACGTCTGGTTGTACAGCGGTGCACGATTACATTCCTGCTTCTCGGCATAAAGGAAAATAGAGTCTTTCCCCGAAGAAGGGAGACATCGGTAGATGATTAAAATACGTCCGTTACGATGAGAGCACCGGTGATTTCCAGCTTCCATCGAAATATAGGATTAATTTTAACGACGCCAGAGACGCTTGACCGAATAGAACTGTATGACACGCCGTATTTTTCGTTTGCACGAAGGTTTCCATTTCCCAAGCATTGCACTGCCGAGAGGAAGCAGGTCGGTCCCCGACTGCATAGGGAATCGAACTCCGCTCTTTTCACTTACGAGTTTCACCGAAGGAGGCCATGGGGCCACATGTGGTGCATTCTAGGGGGCGCTATTCAGTAGAGTTACTGTCATACACAGTAATTCTTCCTGTACAGTAACAGTAACAAAAGTTTCAGGGACTTTAGGCGCCCCTATCGGTACGATGCCTATTAGGGCTGAAGTGGATGCTGCTAGCCCTTTATTAAGAGGCACCTTGGAACCGGGGCATCTATTAAATGTGCCGTTGTGGCACTCGCCGCCGGTTTGGTGGTAGACGGCGAAAGCTATGTGCCTCCTCTTCCAGCCCTTCTACTCGCACTTACTTCTCTCTCCTGTCTGCACCAGGCAGCGATGGTGGCTCAGCCAAGACAGTTGATGGGCTTATGTTTTCTTTTCTTTCAGTCTCAAGAGAGAGAGAGAGAGCATAAACTTAATTGGTTGACCCTTAGTCCAGGATTCCAATGGCTTGGGCTGAGTAGCAACAGTAACAGACCCACATTGAGAGCAAAAATTACGAGGGACTTAGCGACTAAAGTACTGAAAGGCGAAAGCGTGACACAAATTAGTAATTAATTAATAAGTTATCAACTAATTATTTCGTAGTTAAGTAGGTAATTAATTATGCATTAATTAGTTATGAATTACACTAATTGATTCACCAATTAGTCATTATTTGTAATTAGTCATTGATTGACATATTGCCATATAAGGCACGCATTCGCGCATACTGTGGTGGTGCTCTGTGATTGGTCCAGACCTCTATGACTTCATCACGCCTCGGCCAGTCAGGGCCGCCGCAAAAGCGGGACACATTTTGTCCACGACAG
The DNA here is from genome assembly GCF_055883805.1 of Amblyomma maculatum. Classification (NCBI taxonomy): domain Eukaryota; kingdom Metazoa; phylum Arthropoda; class Arachnida; order Ixodida; family Ixodidae; genus Amblyomma; species Amblyomma maculatum. The sequence goes on along the minus strand of NC_139344.1, from coordinate 314,126,001 downwards.
CATGAGCCGTTAAAGGCTCTCGCCTTAATATTCGGGCGGGGGAGCAGATATTAGTGACATATCATGGCTGCTACATTGCCGAAGCGCCTGAAGCTGCGCTTGAGCATTAGCTTCGTGGTCAACCAAGACTGTGGATTCAACGGAATTTAACCAATTTTAATGTGCGGTATTTGATTGTGGAGAAGCATTGTCTTGCGATGCGTATGTGTTCACCTCGGTACCCTGGATGATGTGAGTGTAAGCACGGCGGCACTCTGTCATCAGCCGAACGCTACATGTGGGCGTTGTGCCACGCTGTACTCAGTTGTCAGGTTTTCCGCGCGCATTTTCAACAGTCGGAAGCGAATGGTTTCGTGAACAAGTATATGAATAGCGTCGCGATCAGCGACCCGCAGAGTGCATTAATTCTAAAGGCAGCGTTTCGCCGAATAAGGCAGTGAAACAAAGGTAGTACTCGGAAGGAGAGCGCGGGCGCCAGTGTTATATGCGTGCCCACGTGAAGTGCGTCGAAATGCGTACCTGCTCTTTGCTGTGAAAGAAGTCAGCTGGACGCGCGTTCCTTGTACATGGGATCAGCCAGCCTGTAGGTTTGTAATATAATGACAGAATTACTATAGTTAGGCTGGTTATATATTTCTCTTTATCTAGCAAAATTTTCTTTTTCACAGTTTGTATATTTTTCTCTAGTGTAGAAGTCACGCTCATAATTCACCGATCGCCCTTTAAGTGCGCTCAGCTCTGTGCAGCTCTGTTTTTCGAAGTTGCGAATACGATACGTGTGCACGGTAAGTTCTCAGTTGTTTTTGCAACAATAAAGCGCGGGGTTCATTCAGGATGTATGTGCCGCACATGTGCGTTACAACGAGCCATGAAATTTCGATCAGGATATTTTAAGTTTACATGTGCACATTTTAAATCTGACACTATGTTGAGACAATTCTGGCGCACTGATTTTCTGCCGTATTTTGGGATGTCCTGGTGGGAAGGGTCCTAGTCTGCTTATTTATGGGGACATATTCTCTAGCTTGTCGGAGGCTGCATAGATTGTTAAACCAGGAGCGATATAAGAAATGATCCAATACTGCCTTGACTGGCCATCTTTCGATATATGATCACATGTGAGAACATTTTTCGTGCCGGAGCCGTTGGATTCTCCAGATAGAAGAAATTCTAGCTAGTTGGAGGTGAATTAAGTTTTCCAACTGGAAGCAAATAAAATTTCCGGCTGTATATGCAATTCGTGCTGAAAATCGGAATTTTAAAAATCCATCATGTGTGAACTTGTTTCAGTTACCTTATTTGGACGGTCAATTTTGATATGTAGCTACCATATATGGCGCTCGCGCTTATGCCGTATTTTTCGGTTTTGTTTATTGGGCGCAACCGTCCTTCGAATATTCATAGACAAAGCTCGCGTATAGCTTATAATTGGCGGTGACATCGAGAGGGTGATAGAACTGGCAAATGCCGAGCGTTGTATATTCTGATTAATGCACTGCCCATGAGTATTTCATTCATTTTTATGCTGTGTAGGGAGTTTGGGACTGCAATCTCATATCAGTATACAGGGTCAATCAATTGCAATCTTATATCTGTATATAGGGTCAATCAATTGCAATCTCATATCAGTATACAGGGTCAATCAATTGTTGTAACGGTGCTCTGTAGCGTGTAAATAAAGCGGCAGTGCAAAGCAGGCATTGGCTTGTGCCTGCGCTCGAGAGAGACGAACATATATGCAAGAACCGCACAAGCCTCATCAAAGCTAAAAAAAAAAAAAAAAAAAAATGTAGATGTGGCAAGATTTCCTTTCATTTGCAGCGAAGCACACCGTCTGAGCGCCCTACACACGTGTGATCGACTTTGTATATCTCTGATAAATGACTGCGGTCTATTACCGAGTTAAATATATGTTTAAAATACCATCAGTGTCGAAAGCGTATAGAAGCCATAACTTCATGTAACCCTTGGTACGTAAAGCAGAGCGCGCGGGCATTGGTCACAGATGTTTCGGTTTGTATCTTGCATAGAGTTAATACAAATACTTTTTGTATTAATACAAAGAGTCTTTTGAGTTAATGCAAAGAGTCTTTGTATTAACTCTATGGTATCTTGATAGGGAGCCTACATGTTGGCTCCCTATATCTCGAGATTCAGCAGCGCGGCGCTTCGGTTGCTTCGGTAGCCTTGTAGTTTCCGATTACATGCATAGATGGCAGGGCGTGCGAGGAAGAAAAAAAAAAAAAAAAAAGTGAAGAGCGCCGAAAAACGTAAGAACGCAAGGCGGGCGAGGCGGAGCGGTTGTTGCGGTGCGGCGGCCAGCTGGGTATTTTGGGTTAGTAGTGAGCTGAATGTGATCGACGGCTGTGCTTTTGTGTCATTTGCGGCTGCAGAACGCGCAATAGGCACGTCGAGTGAAGAAGGTGTCTTCCGCCGGCTATCCCCGCCACGAATTTTGCAGGCTTCGTGAGTTCTCAGTGCTAGAGTTGGACGCTAGATTTCGCGACCTGCGTTAAAACACGTTCGTAGTCGGGCGTCGCACGTTTACTGCGTTTACCACAGTGTGCATTTGGCACGCCACGCTGGGGATCGTCAGAAGTTTTTGTGAGCCCATGCTCTGAAAGAGTATTTCGTTGGACAGTGAGAGAGCTTCCTTCGCCTTGCCGTCATCCAAGACGTGTGTCATCGGCGCGGAACCTAAGTGACGCGCTGTTGCATTTGCTTCCGGGTGCTGAGGCAGCAGCCTCCGTTCTTCGTTTCCACCCGTAAAAGCAAATTAGGCTTTACCCGTCAGTACTGCATGTGTGTGCGGTCGCTTTTGTTGTGTCGGTGGATGCGCTGCCGTCGGGCGACCCAACGCCTACTACCGGTCTGCTTGGTCTGCTGTGCTTCACGTGCTTTCTCTCCCACGATGGATGTGGGCTTGTCCCTGTCCCTGAGTAGTTATTGCTCATACTACTTAACCTGCTTCGAGCGGCATCTAATGTGCTGCGGGCATTAAATTGCCAGGGTTTAAAAGCTTGCATTAATTCCATAGTTCCATGTCTGCTAGAAACTCTTAATGGATCCTTCGCACTTCTTGTTTATATCACAGCATTTAGCCGTGCTCATAGAAATTAATCCTGCTGTTTTCTGTGACACCATTACATCATCAACGATATATGTGCAGTAATGAAGTTTTGTGAGCATATTTTCTCAATGGTAGTATGTTTCGCAGCGTTCCTTAACGGTTCATTTTGACGAAGTGCGCCAGCAAGTCACTGACGAAGGCGTCAAAGCTGCTAACTTTTCGTTTTGTACCAACACGCTGCATTTCTAGTGCAATTTGCCACTTACACTGAAAGCCGCATACCTTTGCTGAACGTGCAGTCCTGTGAGGCGCGTATAGTACAAATGCCGGAGATTCTAAAAGAAACGAACAAAATTTTGTTGTGGGATCAACTAAACCAGCCTGCATGTTCTTATACACACCTTTGTAGTTCTCGTGATAGGCGACGAAACTGATCCTCCTCGTGTAGAAGGTTTTTCCTGCCTTGTTCAAGTGCAGAAAAACGTGATCCATCATTACACAGGCCTGGCAGCTACAGTGTCTGTATGTGCTGCGCACCTGCACTGAATTCCCAACTCTGGTTGCACCTGTGAGCCTTGTCATGAGGTAGCCGTGCAAGCTTGTCTGGCTTGCAACAAAAGCGTGCATTGCTTCCGTATCATGGGTTCTTTGCTAAAGCAAGACAATTGCACAGCCTCTGAGTGGTCAGCCGGTAATCAGTGTACAGTCTGTGCACAGTACTGTAGCGCACTTTGATCGGGGTTAAGTTGCCTTCAGATATTATGCCACTATTGTGTTTGTCTTGGCACATCATACTGTTTTGTTGATGCCTGTATATTCACTCATTGAACCTTTCTTTTGTTTGGTCTTTATGCAGACATATTGATGTTGAAGGTCTCCCAGAAACCAGCCAGTGCGATAAGGGGAGGATTGAGGATAACGGTAAGAGCACTGCTGTTTTTGTGACATTTTGTTTAGTTTCTCTCTCTCCATTGCATGGGCAGATGCGAGAGCATTTGGTTAATTTAGGCTTCCTTTTTCAGGAACTAGAGATAGGGCCACTGGGGCATGATGACAAGCAGCATCTTCATCCTGTGATATAAGCTGTAAGTACCTGTGACATGTTTTGTTTTGCAGAGCCTCACTTTGTTAAGGCCCTGAAATTATTGGTAATGAGACCGAGATAGAAATCGTAATGGATCGAATATTTTAGGAGAATCCCCTGACCAGGACGAATTTTTCTTTAACTACAAAGTTTCTGAGAAAGCTCTGTAGCTTTCCTTTGTAGCCGTGTGGCTGCACTTGGGTGGCTATCAATGAGTAATTACTCCCTTGTTATAAATCTATTTCACCTTGGGATATTCTCTTAAAATATTTGATCACCGTTCCCACCCTACCATCTGATCTGCTGACCGTCCTGGTCAGATCAGTTGGTAGAGCGACTGCGCCGGAAAGGCGGTGGTCCAGGGTTCGATCCCCGGTCCAGAGCGAATTTTTGTTTAACTACGAAGTTTGTGAGAAAGCTGTATAGCTTTCTTTTGTAAGCTCTTGGGTGGATGTCAGTGAGTAATTACTCCCTTATTAGAAATAGTTATTGCATGAGATTTTGTAATGCGCACTGCTGCTTTTGGATTTCTTTGTATGTGGTCACTGCTTTACTTGCATATCGGGCAGTGGTTGCTGCCTTTACTTAGACCTCTGAGTATCCAGTTGCTCACCTTTTACGTGTCCATAAGTTGAGGAAGCACTAAAAATTTATTGTGCTAACTATAGTGTAGAGTGCAGTTGTTGTAGCACTTTATAGTGTTCCTGATATACAGCCTTCATAAAATATGTAGAGGCCAGGCGGTCTGCTTCTGAACCTGTAGTGGCAGTGATTTAGCATTAGTGGAGGTCCTTCACACTGGAGGTGGTAGGGCAAAAAATCCTCTCTTCATCAAGAGATTCGGAACACTGGAAATAAATTACAATCTGCACTAAGTGGCTCAGAAGCATAAGGCTACACGTCTACACTATACCCTTATGCTAAGTGCTATTGTTATTTTTATGCTGCTATGCTCCTCCTATGGCATAAAATTCTAGCTGTATGCCTGGTATGAAGAATTAGGTTGCATTTAATTTGACAATAACTCTGCATTGTGTAGTGAAACATCGAATGTCACTGTTATAATGGATTTTCTTAGTTAAAACTGGCGGCAGTCAGTGTTTACTGAATAAATGAGTGACTTTATTTCTGTGAAGGCAGAAGGGGCTCGAAAAAAGTAGAAAACCTTCCACTTGAAGGGGTTTGAGCTCCCTTTGTCTAATAGCAGACAGCAAGTATTTATTGGCAGTACATCTGCGATACAGGAAGACTCCAATTATATTATGCGAATCTCACTATTGTGTTACAAAAAAGTGTTTCAGTGTTTTGTTGCTCAGATGTATGAATAAAATATCGCAGTCATTGAGACAGTTAACTAAAGTTGGAAGGCAGTGCTGAAGCATTTGTTGACCATATGAAGAACGAGAGAAGGGTACATTCTAAGTTTCAGATGAGCGTGTAGGCTAACTGCGAATCTTCAGTGACAGGTTTGTCATTGTCTTCAGTAGGTGCTCAGAATTTGAGATTGCATTTACATCTTTTCAGCTTACTAGTTTATTTCAAAAGCTATCTGCCCGCATAGTTCATAGTTTTGTAGTATAAAATTCCTCCTCTCTGTGCAGCGTCCTCTGCGGAGGAGGTGCAGGCTGGTGGGGGCATGGCGACGGTGGAGGGTCGTCCGGCCCAGTATGGGGTCACGCTGCAGCAGCTGCGGGAGCTCATGGAGACCCGCGGCCATGAAGCCATCCAGCGGATCCACGATGAATACGGGGGCATCCAGGACCTCTGCAGAAAGCTCTACACCTCGCCCACTGATGGTCGGTTTTCGTTTGCTTCAAAAGGGCCGTGAAGGGTTTTTCGCTCACTTGGCAGTTTCTTTGCCTCCAGTGGTTCCATACTGAGCTGGGTAGGGCTAGAATGTGGGAAGGTATAGAGAGAAAAATGCACATGTTAAAGTGCAGCCTGTCTCAAACCAGACGTTTGCGCCTTTGAGACAAGCGTTTCCCCTCTCAGTGTCAGTTTTTAGTATACTGTATGTCAAGGTTTTGTATGTGTTTAGCAGATATTATTGTGGGCATGATGAGCTGACAGCGGTATATTATTTTCTTTGACACAGTGCTAACCTTGGGCCAAACCTATAGGGTCCTTGCATGTTGGGTATTCCGTGTTCATAGTTGTCAGCAGACGACTGCAGTGTTTACATGGCTGCGTAAAATGCGCGCAGACGCGATAGAACAGGCCGACTGTGCGTTGTTCAGGATTCCAGGAATACGCCTGATTGATTTCGAGAAGGCAAGCCCTACATGAATGGCTTGCATGAACCAACAGGCGCGAGACCGACGTCAGTCTGGGCAAGTATACTAAACTATTCATGAATTCAGTAGTTCATGAATGTTGACCCGCGGCCACAAGTCCATACCCATAGATCAGTCATCTATGCGTAGCATGAAGGGGTTCATACCCACGCACTGCTCTGCCTTTTCTTCATCCCGATCTTCCGGAGATCTTGTACACACGTAAGGGCAGTGAACGAGTAACCGTGTGCTTGCTTGGTGGACCATTGAAAATAACAAGGGACTCGCAATCAATTCACTGTAGCCTTGCAGCTTTGCGTTGTCTGTTGCTAGCAAGGACAACTTGGCAGACTACTATCCAGGCTTCGTGCAAGCTCCCTATAGGGAGAGTGGCAGGAGACTTGGTCAAGCTCAGGAAGGAAATCACAATAATTATTGTTCTTTTTTAATCCTCTCCCATATTTCAAGCACTACCTATCCTACATCCATATTTTTAGGTGGTGGCAAATTTAATTTTTATTTTGTTAAGCATGGCCCTCATGGAACATTTCTTCCATGCAAAAATGGGCTGTGTGTGAAACTGGTGCGTCCACTTAATGTGCCTGCGATGGTGCAAGTTTGATGGCCATATCGTGTTTTTTCATGGCATCACGTGCACCGCACGGGCTGCCGAGCACCAGCAATGCAGTTGAGGGTTTGTTCTGCACCTTTTCACGCTTTTCATTAGAGCCAGATTTGGTTCGGGGATTTTAGCCAGATATAAACACCTAGATAAACGAGGCCACAGGTTGTCATCTGCGAAGTAGAAAAATTTAAATTAATTTTAATAAGGTGGGGTGCACTCGCCACCTTTTGAAAGCACATATTATCGCTGATTTCACGACGCAGCCGCATAACAGCCAAGAAACCGAATGAGGAGCGTATTCCCAAGTTAGAATGCTTGTTTTTCGTGCTTTAGCCAAAAATGGACCTTCTGCTGAGAGTACAGCAGACAGCTAAAAATAAAAAGAAAAGTTAAATTTTGGGCCGTGGCAACAGCCTGGCGAACCGAAGTGCTCAACAAGATGGGGATAGCGTGTAGAGCCCAGAAGGAGAGATGCACCCAGCAGACAACCAAGGAAAGCATTTTATGAGCACAGACAAGAGCGCTGGGCAACTGTTAAGATGAAAAGAAAAAGGGTGGGGGGAGGGCAACTTCAAGCAAGTGCCATGTTGAAAATGATGGCCCAGCATATGCACCAAGCCACTTTGATTTATAATTCATGTCCTGAATTTGAATAGAGTGTTCTAAACTCTTTGAACTCATTTTTTCCAGTTTTCACTTTTTGCAAGAGCATAACTGTTAGGAAAAGTACCATTTCCAAACTCTTTTGCCAAAAACTGCTTTCAATGTGGTTTCTGGATTAAAATTTTGTTGGGAACAAGATAAGGTGCTTTTTGGATTCCTAATTATTCTAGAACAAAAGTAGTATCGAATATGAGAATTTCATTTTTTCATTTTTAAAGTGCTCAGATTTCGACATTAATGTCATAAAGACCCCAGATTTGGTCCTGTCCTACACGATGGACTACCTAGAAGTTATCTAAGTGCAAACATTTATTACATCTTCATGGTTTTGTGAACTGATAGTTTTCCTCAGCTGACACAGTTACTTACCCTTTATGGCAGCTACAGTTTCCTTTCTATTTCGTTAAGCTGATTTTAATGAAAGGAAGATAATTCTTCCGACAGACAGTTGAAAAAGCCATTCTATCGACAGACAGTTGAAAAAGGAGCCTCTGCCTTGTTGGCGCAGGGCTGAGTGGCTCTGCGGCGGACCTGGAGCACCGGCGGGCGACGTTTGGGCCCAACTCTATCCCGCCCAAGCCGCCCAAGACATTCCTGCAGCTGGTATGGGAGGCCCTGCAGGACATGACGCTCATCATCCTCCAGGTGGCCGCCTTCGTCTCCCTCGTGCTGGCCTTCATCGAGCCCGAGGACCATGACTCGGGACACGGAGGTCAGTGGCTTCGGGGAAGCGGCCTGAAGTGCATGGCTCATCGTTCCCTCTCTGTTTGCGCAGGCAAGCCAAAGGAGCCCGGTGAATCGGAAGCTGGGTGGATAGAAGGTGTAGCTATTCTAGTGTCTGTAGTAATTGTGGTTCTAGTGACTGCATTCAATGACTACACAAAGGAACGACAGTTTCGCGGACTCCAAAGCCGGATAGAGCAGGAGCACAAGTTTGCTGTGATTCGGGGTGGTGAAGTGCACCAGATCGGCGTGTCAGAAATTGTGGTCGGCGACATCTGCCAAGTCAAATACGGTGAGTGTGATGGTGGCTTTGTGCCTGCCTCTTTCTTTCTATCTCTCATTTTACGTGCGCACTTTGCAAGCTTTACATGCTTCTTTATATTCCACTCGACATCCTTCACCTCAACTTATAATTCAACATTTATGAACTGTGTTTGAATTTATTATTTTTTCGCTAAAGCTGTGAAACGGTGTTTCCATTTGAGATATATTCCATGTGGTATATCACTGATGTGCTGAATATCAATTTGGGTGTAGTGAAGCTGTGTCTTGTTCACAATGGAGCCCTTGTCACATTTTGAGGTGAAAGAAAGTCTTTCTAGGCCCATGGAAATGTCTGCAGGCATTGTCAGCAGGAAATGTTCGCACAAACTGACAGCTAAGAAAAAAAAAATGTCTCCACTGGGAATCAAACCAGTTGTCCCTTTGATCCCCAGCCGAGCGCACAAACCGCTCAGCGATGCTGGGCTTGTGAGAAACCGATCATAATTCTCCTTGTCTAACGTGAGGGTGGTAGTAGCGATGACAACGATGCAGTCAGTGATGATGATGGCAGTAGCGATGACAGGCTGATAATTATGATAGTAGCAATAGTGATAGTGATGACAGGTTGATAATTATGATAGTAGCAATAGTGATGATGGTGGTGATGATAGTAGGAATGACAATGACGGTGCAGTTAGTGAAAACGGCCCTGTAAAGTTGCTTTCACCGTTTCCACTCTTAAGTAGACTTAAGTGCACTTCTGTAATTTTTAGATTAGTTGTTACCGATGTTGGCATGTTTTGTGGAGGATAACATTGGGAAGAGTATGTGGGGCGGGGTAATCTTTTGGAAGGGAAAGAAAATGTATAGTATCAGTGCAATATAGTTTCCTCTTCATTCATGCGAAGGCTGTACTGGTGAAGGCAGGTTACTTGTACGGAGGCATGTTGGGAGGCATGTTGGGAGGCATGTTGGGCATGTTGTACGGAGGCTGATTGGGCAAATGAATATTATTGTGTTTAATTTTGGAAGAAACAAATAAACAAACAAACAAAAAAAAAAAACAACTGCTCTCCAATATTTAATACCGCAAAAAGAACAACCGAACCTTCCTTAAATGAAAGCAAGTTGAATGTAAAAAATGTTTCACAACTACGTGCTGTACTCATTGAGAAAGTAGTCACTCATTTTTCATGTTCTAGCCAATCATTCTTTCTTGTTTGTTTGGTACTCTGATCATGATGTCTTCTTACAACACTGGCAAGCATGAGGAAAAATCGGTTTTGGTGCAGAGTCTTTTTCATTGTGAGTGTGGGTTAAGTCCTCAGCAGCGGGTGGGCCATGTTTTGCGGTTGGAGGCCCTGTTATTTGCCCCGTAATCTCTTTTCCACCACTTCGTTTGCATTCATCTGACATTTTCAAATTGTGCTCGTCCTGTATTTTTGTCATGTATGCATGTTCTTTCGTGCAGCTTAACAATGTCAGATGAACTAGCCCAACAACATGTCCTATTCAAGCTTGTTTACATTCACTGTTATTTCTACATCTGAAAGCTTTTACGCAGGTTTCTGTTGGTGTTATATGTGACAAGTAACCGGGTTTGTTCCTCATTCATGTACCAGAGCCCTCCCTAGAGATCAGAAGGTTGTAGCAGTTGAGGCCTCACTCATGTGCTTAGAGCTTGAGGGTTGCCATAAGTGCTTTGCAGTGAAATTTAGATTTAAACCATGTACGGTACATTACAAGTGCTAATTTCGTGAATTCCAGGGAATCACCGCTTCACATTGGTAGTACAGATTTTCTCAGCTCGCTCATTCATTTTATGAGAGGTATGCATGCTTTAAAAAAGAAAGAGGCTTGTCATGGTTTGGCAGTATCTACCATTCAATACCATTCAATTAAAAGCAGTTATTGCCTTTTTATTTTTTTAATTCTATCTAAACACTTGCATGATGAAATTTGGATGTTTATCTCTGTTCAGTCTATGCAAGTGTCATGGCTCTCTGACTGTATTGAAAGCTTGATGTGATGCTTTGTTGGAGACATTTACAATATTTGCTGGTGGCACTAACTTATCCTCTTGTGCCATGCATAATTCCATGCATGAAAAAGGACTGAGAAGGAATGTCATGTGACTGTTTTGAAGCTTATTCACAAAAATAAAATTTAAACCACCATATAAAAGAAGCACTCACATGATAAGGCAATGGCAGCTACTAGATGAGCTTTGCTTTTGCTCGCAGCATCGCTCCTGTGCTCAAATTATAATATGTACCATGGTAAGCTGCTGGACAGGTGCCATGCTGGAACAGTCACATTGTAGTGGGGTTCAGTGCACAAAAGGGCCCTCGCAGAGCAAGGGCTGAGCATACGACCTCGTGCTCCTTCCTGGAATTGTTTCCTTCATGCATAATGCCGTTTGTACCATACCGGCTAAAGTTGCCTCTAACGACATGGCTGAGCACTGTTTGCACGTGGCCTTTGCATGTGGTGTTCTTAAGTAAGCTTCTTCATTTTGAATGTGCCTTATTACCATTGAAACAGTTATTAGCTGTTAAAAATGCTAATGTGGTCCTCATGCTTTCTGTGCTTATGGGTAGCATTTCGTAGTTTCATCTGAATGGTAACAGCTGCAAGTATTTATTCATCAGTTACTGATATGGTTACTGAAAAAAATTTGTTTCGGCTTGAGCAGGTCTCTTACGAGAAAGGCAGTTTAGCTCAACCCAGACCAAGGAATCATTGAAATGGGAAGAGCTGGAGAATTACAGAATATTTCGCCTAAAGCTACTTCATGCAGTATATTATTCATTTAATGGTATTTCCAGTAACACCTATCTTTTTCCCCCTCATTACATATCGACACGCGCGGACCACAAACATAAAATTAAGGAATACAAATGTAACACTGTAGCATTCAAAGAGGCCTTTTTTCCCAAGAACGATTCAACAATGGAATCACTTGCCTGCCGCTGTTGTACAGCTTCCTTCCAGTGACACATTTTATCCTTCTTTGCAAATGATAAAACCTGTTTGACAGTGCTGCTTTCGGTTGTTCTCGTTGTAAACTCTGAGTAGATCGCTGTGACTTGCTGATGTCACACCCACTGTGTCCTTATGTATTTGTGTGTTTGCTCTCCCAGACATTATGTTCCTGAGCTAATGATTATTATGTTGCAATATTTGTTGTTTTTTCCGTATTGACGAGTGCTTGCATTCATGTGTTTATTATGCCTGTTGATGCTTTTTGTTTATTTTAATTTTATGCATGCTTCATGTGCATTGTACCTGTAATTCCTTAAGAGTAGACTGTGTTATCCTTCCCCCTCACTGTCATGCCTTACCAAGGTGCTGTGAGTAACGTAATGAAATAAATTAATAAGTAAATAAAATAAATTAAGTAAATAAATCTGCTCGTTGATGCCACTGCCAGGATATGTGGCTGTTTGTGTATCAGGTACTCATTGCAAGTGTAGTGCAAAAATCCTTTTCTGAAATAGCTGGCTGCCATCTGCATTGCATTTTGGATTGAGTAATTTATGGGGAAAACCTTGCCACAAGTACTAGCGTAAGTGGGATAAAAATAGTGTGTACAGCCATGAAGAAGAGTTGATGCAAAGCACCAAATTGTCTTCTCGCCAACCACAGCATCCTCTTTCACTGAAGAGGCCATTGTAGCTGAAAGAAGCTGTCACCGTTGCTTAGAACAAAGTGGCATTGCGTTCTTCACTTGCAAGTGCTTTTGAACACAGGGCAGGCTTTAACTGACCTGTTCACACAAATTTCAGAAACACTGGTATAGTTAGCTCATCAACTGAACTGCTCTTTTGATCATGCGGGCATATAAGGGTGCCTTGTTATTGCTGATTAAAATTCCTAGGGACAGGAACAGGCAGGCTTCACTGCGCAAGATAGTTCGAACCGTCGGGTATGCACGGTTTTCACTTTGAGGGAGATTTAAAGGTCAAACTTCTGTGTTAAGCCTGGTGGTCGCCATGTGACTTTGGGGCATAGTCACCTAGGCCACCAAGTGTCTCGTGACCATTGTCAAGATCGAGGCGATACGTGTACAACTAGGAGCCCGCAGGCTCCTGCCTATGTTACAACACTGCGTGAGGTGGAGGAGGACGAACACCCTGCTGAAACGCGAAGACAGCATGTCTGAATGAGGCCCTGAAAGGAGGCGTGCTGAAGAGACCGATGAAGAACGGGCTTTGCGCTTAGAGAACCACACTATGTGTTTAATCCAAGCTTGGCAATGAGCGTAGCCTTGTACGGGAAGTTTTCGCTTCCCACCAGGGTTGACCGGACTTTAACCACCAGCTAATTTTCAAAAGGGGTTTCGACTTGAGTTTCGAAATGAGAACTAAAATATTGTGAGCGCAGTGCATGGACTTTCACCTCTTTCATCTGTATAAATCCATCATCATCATCATCATCATCATTGCTGACTGCTGCTCGGAGCGTCGCGCGCTGTGTTCCAGCTGGTTCTAGAAAAGAACAGACGTTCGTGCAAGTGCTACCTTACAAGTGGCGGAGGTGCGATTCGTATTCCCCACCTCTCGCTTTAGACCCACCTACCGTTCTCCCTGGAGCTCCGTTCAGGCCTTCGCTTGCGTCAACGGCCCTGTGCTATGGATGAGGGCAACTATGCTCGCTCACCCCCAGCGTCTCCTGCTCCTACTGCGGCTGCCCCTGCCTGGACAGTCACCAGCCGCCAGCGCAATTTCCAGATCTTTGCCGGCCTTCGCGGTGAAGATATCGATGACTGGCTCGACAACTACATATAACAGGGTCAGTACATTTATCCGCTGGGATGACGATCACAAACTGCTCAATGTCGTCCTTTACTTGGCTGACGTTGCCAAAACCTGGTTCCTCAATCATGAGGATGACGTCGCTGACTGGCCTACATTCACGGACCAGCTAAAGAAAGTTTTTGGCACTCCGGCTGGTCACTCAGAGCAGGCAAAGAAAAAACTCGAAGCTCGTCTCCAGCAGCCCGGCGAGTCCTATACGTCGTATATCGAGGACGTTCTGACCCTTTGTCGCCGTGTCAACGCTGCTATGCCTGAACCTGAGCGTGTTCGCCACTTAATTAAGGGCATCAACACTGCTGCTTTCAATGCCTTCGTGGTTTAAAGTCCGTCGTCCGTGTCTGACATCACATCTACATGTCAACGTCTGGACCAGCTACAGTTGTGCCGCCTCATGCAAGACCTTAGTGATGGTGGCTTCCTCATAGATGGAAATTTGCGGTCCCTAATACGCACCATGATCTGAGAGGAGCTCTACGGCCTCGCCAACCTCACTGCTGTATCTCCAACTCTTCCGCCGGCAACCGTGACTTTGCGCAGCATCATCAAAGATGAACTGACGAATTTTAACTGCACTGTGGCACCTGCTCCACCTCCCATTGCCTCCCAACCTCCCTCGCCGCCTCCCATCGCCTCCCAACCTTCCTGGCCAACCTTTGCCGAGATTACTTCACGCCAACTCGCCCCGCCTTCCCCGACTTGTTCGACACCCGTGTGTGGTCACGTCGCTGCCGTGGCACCATATTTTACAGTGCCCCATCCTGTTACAGCCTGGCGCCCCTCCTGCCCTGCGTGCTGCTATTGTGGGATTCGTGGCCACATTGCCCGTGTCTGTCGCCGCCGCCAGCAGGACGAGCAACGGGGTTATGCTCCCTTTTAACGTGCCCACGTGCGCCAGCCTGATGATTCTACACTGCCCTACTCAGACTTCTACCGGCGTTCTTCCTCTCCTCCTGATTCCACCGATGTTTCACGGCCCTCGCATCCTTCCCGACGCCGATCCCCTTCGCCTTTTCGCCGCACGTCACCGCTTTGTCCTGTCTCGCAACCCTTCGAACCTAGAGTGGAAAACTAACCGAAGCAGTTTTTGGAGGGAAAGCTGCTTCGAGTTCGAAATCTACAATTCCTCCTAGGCGACCGTCGAATATGTTAGTAGTGATTGTTGAAGGATTGTACGTTGAGGCCCTCATCGACACCGGCACCGCTTATTCCGTCGTGCATTTCTCTCTGTGTTCTCATCTGCACAATGTTCTAACGCCATACCATGGCCGGTCTCGAGGGAGAGCGCGCGCTCTTTCTTACGGCCTTCTTAATCGCCGCGGGAACAATGGGAATGTTTCTCCTTGAGTTGCGCTCTCCGCCGCTGCAAGGGGCGCGACCTGCTCACTGTTCGCTCCGCGTCTGCTTCAGCGGCGGCGGGTGGCTTTTGCCTGGTTTCGCGCTGTCGCTCGTGAGTTTCGTGGTGAGTGCAGCCCCGAAATGAAAGAACACAGAAGGTAGATTCTGCAGCAGCATGTCATCAACGTACTACACACGTGAATGGATATAAAAACACTGTCGTTTAGCAAACGTTCGACAAGCATGACATATACATTGCAGCATGGTAGCTACTTTTGTCCATTTTAATTCGAATTTATCCCAAGCCTGTACAAGAATAGAAAAAAAAAAAAAAAAAAACTGAATGAGCAGTGATCACATCGAAGCTTCTTCAAGGCTAACATGACAGCAACTCGTCTCCAAAAGCAAAACAGTCTTTCAGCGCTAGATGCGAAACCATCCATGTAGCACCAAAGATGAAAATAATTTCATAAAAATGTAATGTAAATTGCAAAATGTTTGCATGATATAAAGTATTTGTATAACAGTCAAAGTAAACGTTGTAGGGTTGAGTTTTAAATGTTATTACAATTCATATATTAGCCAATGTGATGTATTATAAACATTATTTTAATTTTGCAAATAAACATTGCTTAAATGAAATTTTTACATGACATTAAGTTTATTATGAAAACAATCAAAACTGGTTTGATATTCTTGACACCACTTGTGCCCGAAGTGGTAAAAGGAGGCCAATAAATGATGAAGGTGATACTCGATGCAGTGACTTAAATGAGTTCACCTGCTATATCGAAAGTATGCAAGAAACTTCTAAAGTGTTGAAGAAGGACACTCACTGAAGACTCATTTCAAGCCCTATATAGCGACCCATTGAGGCTGTCTTCGGGAAAGTAAGGTTAATGTGCGGAAGGGAATGATATATGCTAGATGCGAGTGCCGTAACAGCTAGCGGCACATGGCTACATTGCCAGGACGGACGTTTCATCTGAGAGCAAAATCAAGGCACTGAAGGAAGTGATGGCATCTCCTACCATCCCATTTCCCACTGTCACATATTCCGGTTTACCTTACGCCGCTGGATATATCGTTTAGTTAATTTCGGGTGTGACGCTTGCGCTATTCTTCTTGAAACTAGCGAAAGAAGCAGACCCATGTAGTACGCTCTTCTACGAGGCCAATATTCTAGTGGACTGCATTATCCGAAACCAGAGCTTGTTGCCCTATTGGACAAGCTTCTTTTCTTTTTTTCTTTTTTTTTTTTGGAAAAAGCTGCCGTGCACCTACTATGCACACAAATGCAGCATTTCAGAATTCAACACTGATTTGCCCGAAAGGAATTGACAACAGCTATGTTATTAGGTCCGCTTCTTTGATATTTGGAACATTTCTCAGAATTCTCAATTAAATATACCAGGAAAGTGACAGAGAAGACCGAGAGGCCAACTCCTTATGTGCACAAGCCGTGCAGGAAGATTTTGAGACTGAATTTTCTAGACGCAGGTCGCATTTTGATGAATTGATGAATATTTAGTGCAATGTGTAACTTGAAGGACAATTTTTTTATTGTTGGCCGCTCTTTTCGATTCTACATAACTGTTTATGCCCGTTTCTTTGATTAAAAGTAGTCGCGAGACTACATATACATATACATATCCGACTGATATGTTTTGAACAAAGCTAGAACAGCCCACTCCACTAAACAAGTGAAATTTTTACTATATGAATAAATTTTTCTTCTTTACTCTGAATCTGAGACTCGCCATGAATTTTTGCCGGTGCCTCTACTGATCTAAACGAAAACGGTAGCGGTTAACAGAATCTCCACACAACAGTTCACCATGCACTCACGTCAGGTTGCTCTACACCTGCTTAAAACATTCAAAGGCACATTGCATATCCTGGTAAATTTGTTTTTGTACAAAACTTAGGGGTAAAACATGTTGAAGTGTACCCGAAGCTTTGTTCGACCGTGCACAACCGCACTGACGAAGGCGCGCGTGCGCGTGAGCGGATTGTTGACTGTGTTTTATTTCTCGTACACGATAAACGTTCGATGCTGATTACGGCCTTTGTATAAACCATAAGGGGCGAAATGTCCGGACCTGCCGGTTGCAACTGAAGCGGGCGAAGCTAAAAGCGAAAGCGCGTTTCCCTTGCACGTGAACGGCTGTAGCGGAGGAGCAGTAGTGGGGCGGTGGTGACCCCACCGAGGTGCGGCAGGCGGTGGAAACAGACTCCATTGGAGAGGCCATAAGAGAAGAGGGTCCTCCGCTTCGTGGAGCTAATGGAACTCTTATGAAACTCACCGGCCAATGCACAGCACGTGTCCTCATTGATAACCAGCGGCATCATATTGAATTTATTGTGCTCTCCACGTGCGTTCATCTCATGATCTTGGGGTGGGATTTCTTCTCGTCGGCGTCCGCCCTCATCTCTTGCCGTGAGCACCTTATTCATCTTGCGGACCCCGAGATATTACCGACTTCTGATTGTTCACCGCCACACGTGTTCGCAGCAGTTGATTTCGTTCTGCCCTCAGGACGCGAGCAGCTGATCATCGTGGCATTGGACTACCCTCTCGATGGCGAGGCCTTCGTTATGCCCGCTCCTCGGTGACCTCCGACGACCTAGCTCTTACCTCGTGCCTCACCTCTTTCACCCATGGTTGCGCGGTGGTTGCGGCCCTGAATACAACTCTCCAGCCGTTCTTACTGCCCAGAGGCGCCACAGTTGGGTTTATTTTTGACGGTGATCCCGTTCCCCTCAATACACTTTCTAGTGCACCACCGCCTGCTGCCAAGCCTCCATTTCCGACATCCTCTGCGCTCGCAGCCGCCATCAGCCCTGACCTCACATCCAAGCAGTCCACAGCTCTGCTAGACGTCCTCTTGCGGCACTGAGTCTTTTGATGTGTGCGCCTCAGCATTGGGGAAGACCTCC
The DNA here is from genome assembly GCF_055883805.1 of Amblyomma maculatum. Lineage (NCBI taxonomy): Eukaryota > Metazoa > Arthropoda > Arachnida > Ixodida > Ixodidae > Amblyomma > Amblyomma maculatum. The sequence continues at coordinate 314,108,204 of NC_139344.1, read as the reverse complement.
GTCACCTCTCATCGCATAGAGACGGACGGCTCTGCTATTGTTCGGCGACGGCCTTATCGCATTTCGGCAGCAGAACGCAGTCACTGAGGAGCAAGTTGCTGACATGCTTGCTCGAAATGTCATCCGGCCATCCACGAGCTCTTGGTCCTCACCTGTGGTTCTGGTTCGAAAAAAAGATGGCTCTGTCCACTTCTGCGTGGATTACCGGGCACTTAACAAGATCACGTGCAAGGATGTTTACCCTTTGCCTCGTATTGATGACGCATTAGACTGTCTCCAAGGTGCTGAGTATTTCTCCAGTCTCGACCTTCGCTCGAGATACTGGCAAATTCCTATGCACGATGCAGACAAGGACAAGGCTGCCTTTTATACCCCCGACGGTCTCTACGAGTTTAACGTGATGCCTTTCGGACTCTGCAATGCGCCGGCCACCTTTGAGCGCATGATTGATACCGTGTTTCGCGGCATGAAATGAAAAACATGCCTATGTTATCTCGACGACATCATTGTCTTGTCGTCAAACTTCGCTCAGCACTTATAGCGTCTCACTGAAGTCCACATGTCCCTTGCCCAGGCGGGGCTTCAGCTGAATACCAAGAAATGCCACTTTGCCAGTAAGACCATCAAAGTACTCGGCCATGTCGTCAGTAAGGCAGGAATCCAGCCTGATCCCGAAAAAATTGTGGTTGTAGTTAATTTTCCTCGGCCCCAACGTCGGAAAGATCTTTGCAGCTTTCTTGGCTTAGCCTCCTACTTTCGCCGTTTTATTCGGAACTTTGCAACAATTGCGACACCGTTACACGAGCTCGTGTCTTCCCAAGTTCTTTACACCTGGTCCACTGAATGTGAAGACGCCTTCAGAGCTCTCAAGCAGGCACTCACTTCCACTCCTGTGCTTCGCCATTTTGACGCCGACGCGTCCATCATACTTACACACAGACGCCAGTGGCCACGGTATTGGCGCGGTTTTCTTGCAACGCAACGCAGTGTCTGAAGAGCAAGTCGTCGCATATGCCAGTCGTACGCTTACTGCATGAGCGTAACTATACTATTACCGAGTAAGAGTGCCTCGCTGTTTTTTGGTCGATCAAAAAATTTTGACCTTATTTGTATGGTCGCCACTTCACCATTGTCACAGACCATCACGCAATTTGTTGGCGGTCATGACGCTGAAGAACTTATCGGGTCGACTGGGTCGCTGGGTGCTACATCTTCAAGAGTACACCTTCACCATCACCTATAAATCTGGGCGAAAACACCTTGACGCTGACACCCTCTCTCGCTGCCCATTGATTCCTACTGACGCGGCCCCACCTACGGCCTCCCCTTCCTCCTGCCATCCGAGTCAGCCTTCTGCTGGCCACCTGAATGTTGCACCCATCGCTATAGCTCCACTCGAGATCAACGCTGATTTCTCGTCTCTGCAGCTGACTGACCCTTACTGCCGCACAAACATCGCTTGTCCCAAACAGTCACTTGCGCCGTAAGCTTCGTTGGTTCCGATTTCACCATGGAACACTTTACCACGACGTTTATCACCCTACAGGTCAACGTTGGGTACCCGTTGCACCACGCGACCGTCGTTTTAAAATTATGGAGGCTTACCACGACGACCCCACTGCTGGACATTTAGGCTACTTTAAAACTTACGACTGTATCAAGAGCCGCTGCTTCTGGCCTGGGCTTTCTGCCAGCGTCGCCAAATACATTTCATCATGTCCATCCTGCCAGCATTCAGCATCCCCTCCTGCTGGCCTACTGCAACCTTTACCTTGTCCATCTGTGCCGTTTGATACGGTCGGCATTGACTTGTTTGGTCCTCTCCCTTTGACGTCAGACGGTAAGCGTTTTCTTGTCACTGCCATCGACCATCTAACGCGGTACGCTGAAACCGCCCCTCTTCGCTTCGGTGCCGCCTCTGAAGTCGCTGATTTTTTCCTGCGTGCGATAGTTTTGCGTCAGGGAGCTCCCCGTATTCTCATTAGCGACCGTGGAAAGACATTTCTTTTTCAAGTCCTTGAGGAAGTACTGCGCGCTTTTATTTACCACCCTCAGACCAACGGACTCATCGAGTGGTTTCATCGCACTGTGTCTAACATGATATCTATGTATATCGCTCCTGATCACCGGAACTGGGACAACGTTTTACCTTTTGTCACCTACGCCTACAATTCTGCTGTTCAGCACACTACTGGTTATAGCCCTTTCTTTTTAATTTATGGCCGTCAACCATCGACAGTATTCTACACTACTTTCTTCTCTGCTCCCTCCTCTATGTCTGAATCTCTGGGCAAAGGGTTTGCCACTCGTATGGCCCAGTGTCGCCAACTTGCCCGTTTGAACACTGAAGATGCCCAACAAGAACGCAAAGCCCTGTATGATCAACGCCATCGAACTCCCTCCTTTTACCCCGGTGATGAAGTTCCCCTGTGGACACCAGTCCGCATTCCTGGCCTGTGTGAGAAGTTCCTCCATCGTTACATTGGCCCTTACACAGTACTCCACACGTCTGCGGTGAACTATCGCATTATTCCCTTGCACACCGTTGCAGATCGCTCCGAAGAGATCGTCCACGTCTCGCGCATGAAGCCTTATGCCCAGCGACCAGGGTGGCCGCTTTTTTGTCGGGGGGTATTTGTGTGAGCACAGTGTGTGAACTTTCACCTCTTTCATCTGTATAGATACATCATCATCATCATCATCGCCGACTGCTGCTCGGAGCGTCACGCGCTGTGGGCCAGCTGGTTCTAGAAAAGAACAGACGTTCGTGCAAGTGCTACCGTACAATATTGAGACGTTCAGAAAAGCCACCAGTGTTAATGGCAACTTCTGTGGCGCTACTACAGCATTTCCATTCTGCTCAGTTTTTCTCTCCTGAAGGAATGTCTCCCTTTGCATTGAAAGAAATTGTGCATTAATTTAAGGCTCGTTTGTAACACTTTATCCAACCCTTTTCTTCTCGATAGGATACAAGCAAAGTAAATCCTAGTTACCTTAAAAGTCATAGTTTCAGTCTTTAAGGCACAAGCATTCAAGAGGCTGGGGTAGCAGTGTGATGCTTAGTTATTAGTATTCCAGCATCATAGGAGATTTGAAGCAATGATGGAAGAAAGTGTTATTCCAAGTGCAATATATTTATAGCCTGGAAAAAATAAATTGAGTTAGTTATAGTGATTGGTTTGGTATACAGCAGAAAATGAGCTTGGACTGAAGTGAGTTCCCCAGCAAATTTTGGGCTTAGAATTGTGGAAGGAGTGGCAGTACATTTCCTGCTTCACTGAGCATGTTGTTCCTAATATGCAGTCATGATTATTTCATTTTCTGTCATTTCTGCTTGCTAGGCAATCAAAACGGGACGCAGGGGAAAAGTAACTCTTTGCAAAAAAAAAGGGGGGGGGGGTCTGATTTATTCTTTCACTTGATTTCTAAACTATTCAAGGATTTTAGTCTCCAGGAAAGAGAATAAGAAATTGAGTTGATTGAAGCTCGTATGATGTCTCTAATGTGACGTCAATGCATTCTGTCCTTGGTGTTTTTACATCTGATTCTGACTTGGTAATGCATGTCCGACTTGTTGCAAAAGCTGTAGTAACTGTGCATTATCTAGTGAATTTGAAACTTGCACTGATTCAGTTATAAAGGTAATAGTAGTATTTGTCAATATTCCTGCATTACTGGATAGACAATAATCTGGCATCCCACATTTTTCTTAAAATTACACTTTTAGTGCGAAGTTATGGTGGACTTCATTTGTTTTAGTACAGGAATCTTGTGGATTTTTGCATCATGTCAGCTTGCTTATACTGGCTTTACTGAATGAAATAATAAGGCCTATGTTCGCACATGCTTTATTCTTACGCATGGATCAATGGGTAACTACTTGGAATGTAAACTTCCTGCCATGGTTGTAAACTGAGACGAATATATTTCTTGGCATTTCCAATTGTGTGTTCCCTAATCCTCCAAAGCCTAAGGAGTAAGTTTCTGTTGGAGTTCATACTTGAGTGACAGCAAAACATTTTGCTGCCCTTATGCGTTTACCTTTTTGCCTGTTTAAAGATTGCTGGCACTGAGCGTGTTTTTACTTCAGATGTGCATAATAGGGGCTTTCACTTTAGGGACTTTTGAATTAATTGCTTAACACAATTTTTAGGAGCATTATTTTGACAGCAGTCATGTTGAGTTACCGAGGAAATGCTAAAAGTTGATTGGATTGGTATAACAAAGTATGTTAATAGGGTGTGGAGGTAGAGCTTGTGTGTCCCATTTACTGTCTAGAGTACTGTTTTGGTGGTGTGCTGCAGAGCAAAGTGAGTCAAATCTAAATCTAACAATGTACATTATATTTGATGAAAAGTTCAATTCAAGTCTTAATGTAGCTGCTTTGTTAGGGTTTGCATCACTTTGCAGCTGCAGTAGAGTGCTAGTACAAGTAAGCACCTGCCTTAGAATTTCCTTTTGCCTCCTCTGCACAGCACTGCTCGGGTGTTGCAAACAAGCGTGGTCAACAAAGGGGTTCCAGTATGAGTGCAACAGAAACTGTTGCACAGGGTGCTGCACAATAGGTGCAGAAAGATTATTGTGCATTGAAAAGCATTGGTTAACATAAATATGTGACTAGTAGTGTACGTTATCTGACAAGAACTGTTTGCGGTCCTTCACTGACTGGCATTCTGCAGCAGCACCTGGCCAGTCAGCCTTTGTCAGCCATTGCATTATGCCAAGAAAAGCCAGTGCAACAGATCAGCATGCCAAGAGCATGACAGAACTTGACAGAGTGAGCACGATCGGGTGTATAGATACCTTTCTTACCTGGTAAGAGCTTCGATGACTATGGGTGTCCTGACATGTGACATGCAGGTAGGCATGTCCTACTGTTTCATCACTCTAATGTCAAGATTGTGGAGTTTCTGAGGCGATAATTGGGTGCATGCAAAAGTAATAGAGCAGTTGTAGGGAGGGATGGATGCTTGAGTGGTTGACTGTGTCGTCCCTCATAGCACAGTTGAACATTGCACAGCTCCTGCCTGGGCAGTTTAATGCAGAGCTTTTGGATCATACGAGTTGGGAAACTCCGCTTTAAAATGTTGCTAATTCTGAAACGCACTTTTCGGGTGCCGATTTATTGTACCATCTAGAAGCAGTCAATAGAAGCTTTTTGCTATTGCCTTCTGGAAATTTTTTTTTTCTCTTTTCACTTTAATTACCTCTACGGCTGTTATGTCTAAAAAGTTTTGCTGCAGCACCTCTTAAACTCATTTTCCTGGCTGTCGTGCATTTATCAATAATCTGAAAGTCTGCAACTTTAACGGTCATGGGCACTATTCGTAAATGCCCGAATTTTAACCGATCAAAACTGCCATTTTTTGATACGTGGGCCCCATGGGAATTTGTGCAACTGGCAATATTAAACGTCACAGGCAGGAACTGTTTTTTGGGACTGAGCGGGCAGGAGCTGTACAAGATATGCTAGAGCTTATTTTTTCAACTGCCTAAAAGTGCAATGAAAAACATGCTTCTCTGAATCCTGTTTTATCACTAGTGCCTCTATGGGCTTGCAAAGCTTTGTACTTGAAGCACCTCTTTATCTGAACTTCTGATAAACTGTCCAGGTTTGCAAATCTTGTCAGATTTATCTTAAAGAGCAACTCCGGCATTTTTTTCTGGGCATATTTCTCAGTTTGAAGCTCATTTGTGCCAAATTTTGCTGCAGTTCAACGTTTTGTTACAGTGTAAAGTCGCAAAATTTCTTATTTCGTGGCCTCATTGGTGTGATTTCTACTGGCATCCTTAAGTGCATGACATCACCGGATGCACGGATGTCTATATACACTGCCTTTGCTGCAGGACAAGTTTGTTTTGGTCATTTCAGGCAAACAGTAGCTGTCACTTACATAAGTCAATTGTCAGTTCATCTAATGAGCATGCACACAATAGGTTTTGTAGTCATATCCAGGACATTATAAATTGGTCAATAGTGATGTCACAAGCTGATCGAAATGTACTTTTGGGCTTCAGTTTCTCTAATTTTGCTCTTTTAAAATACTTCTGCTTGGAATTTTGAGAAACTGGTTTTTGTGCTGGAGAGAGGCAATGTGATGCAGTTATACACAAAATGCTAAAACCCTCCCAGTGTCCCTTTAAAGGATTGCAGCTTTTATGCTTGAAAAGGGGGCTTATCTTGTGAACTTTTACCATTTTCTGGCTGGAAAGGCACTAGTATGTGACAAAGTGTGTATGGGAAATATCAGATTTTTGTACCCATTTTGGTAAAGGAAGCATAGAGCCTATTTTTTATTATTATAGTATTTCCTAGCATGATGCCCTTCGTTTAGTTCATCAGCAGTTTTGGGTCAATCTCCCAAGTGCTTTCATAACAATCTGCTCTTTTTGTTTTTCGTGCAGGTGATCTACTGCCTGCGGATGGAATCATTATCCAGAGCAATGACTTAAAAATTGATGAGAGCACACTAACGGGTGAATCAGATCACGTCAAAAAGGGAGAACACATAGATCCCATGTTGTTCTCAGGTATGTCATACCCCACCCTCAAGTATTCTTTATAGTTGTGGCTAATTGTTGGATGATAATCCTTTTGAGTTGTACACCACAATAGTGTAGTAAATGTCTGCTTGGTCTTTTTGTGCATTTCTGTCATGACTGTCCATTATTTATTAGGAAGTGACTGTATGCATATGTTGCAAAAGAAAAAAAATATGGCAGTCTAACCGTGCTATGCCTAGATTATCCCCCTGCGTTGACCCATGTTCTATTGCCACAAACAAAGCACAGATTTTGAAAAAAACATAGCTTTAATGACGCATGTGCTGTCATGGCCAGGACAGGGAGTTATGGCATGTGGTAACTGAAGTGACGCACATATTCGTGCTGGTTACATCGACTTGTCTGTAATCAACGCAAGTTGCACTTCTGATGGTGGCTTGAAGTGGCCTATTAACAATTCGACCCCTAGTAGTTTGTGCATGAACACTGGCAACCACTGTGAAATTTTAGCATTGACGTTACAGACATCACACAAATGAGGGGGGGTGGGCGTCAGGTGCCTGTGCAGTGCTTGTGTGCACACTCGCTTAGCTTCTTGACGAGGGCTCTCGGACGCACCTTGCAAAGTTGTTCGCGTTCTCACTGACCATTGACATCCAAAGTAGGCACTGTCGCTCATTGCTTTGGAGGGTGTTCTTGTTCGCGTTGCTCTTTGAGTTTCAAAGCTTTCACTTGTCGTTCATTGCTGCCCGTGCTTCTCTTCTTTCCTCAAAGTTTGCGCCTTTTGCTTATGAAGGTGACCTCGGAGATTGGCAGCAGCACTCATGAAAGGTACCGTCAAAAGACGAAGCCATTATTGTGAGATTATAATGGGTGGCAGTTGATGAGTCTGATATCCAAAAGCACTAGCTGCGTTGGCCACTTTCTGGACACGTTGCGCCATCTGGCACGATTATTGCAATTCAGACAAATATGCGGTATGTATTGTGTGTGCCAGGTGATGCAACTTGTCCAATAGGTTTCAGACTATGTCGTCAGGTCGTACGCGCCAGAACCTGGCCCAAACTAACAATCTTTTGTTTTTGCAATGTTGCTGTTGGATGTAGTAAATAAAACATTTTGTCCACAGTGAGCATTCCTTCATCTGACATTATTTTGAAGTCACTTGCTGCAGTAACACACGAGCAATTAAAGACACTGCTGTGATAGACGCTAGTGCACCTGACATTGTCGCTTTGTCTTGGAACCGTGACAGACAAAAGGAGGTGAAAATGCATTCCTAATGTTTTGCACTGCATGTAGAAATTGGCTCAGGTTGTGTGCCCCACTTTCAGGTACACACGTCATGGAAGGAAGTGGGAAAGTTTTGGTATCCGCGGTGGGCGTCAATTCTCAGGCAGGCATCATTCTCACCTTACTGGGAGCTGCCCACACAGAGAGCAAGGAGCAGAAGAAGAAGAAGAAGAAGAAAGGTGAGCCCTTTCTTTAGCATGTAGGCTGTAATTGTAAAAGGCAAGGCTTTTTGACATTTCTCTGTGCATGTTCCTAACATTCCTTGAGCATTGTGCAGTCTGTTTGTAGACCTTGTTTCAGTTTTTGTGCAAATCTGGTCAAAAGTTGTTTCTGCCTTCCATGCCCACTGCCACTCTTCATGATTCCTACTTTATCAAGTAGCTTTTCTTGGATCCAAGCACAAGAAGCGACCATTTCACAACCTTTTTTCTAGAAGGAAGGAACACCTTATTTAGTGCAATGTCAACAGATATAAAAACGTATGATTGGCCTGGAATCTGAACAAACCTGTTGTGGTGGCTCATTGGCTTTGTGTTTTGCCATGCTTGAGGTCTCTGGTTGAACTGAAAAAAATATTCCAGCACTGAGATTTCGGTGAATGCTTAAAAAACCCAGCGATTGAAATTAATTCACAGTCGGAACGAATCACTGCCACATCGGCGCAACTATTTGGGCAGTGACCCCTTTTCCCAAGCATTTCACCCCAGAAGAGCCGAGCACCAGGCCGGGGGAAAGCTTGTACCCATTTAAAAACCGGTGGGTAACCGGCGGCACCAGGGATCGAACCCGGTACCTCCCGAATGCGAGGCGGATGCTCTACCACAAGGCCACCGCTTCGGTAAAAAAGGGCCACATAATGGGCTTTTGCCGCACAAGGCGGACTTATTGTTGTCCGATGGCGGAACTGATCACTGCCACATCGGAGCAACTATTTGGGACCTATGACCCCTTTCCCAAACATTTCACCCCAAAGAGCCGAGCACCAGACCGGGGGAAAGCTTGTACCCATTGTACAACCGGTGGGTACCCGGCGGTACCACAGTCTCACTGTGATCATTTGGCTCATAAAAATCAATTGTTGCACCTACTTCACTGGGCCTGTGCTGTTGAGCAGTGCCAACAGGAGGACCATAGAAAAGGTTCCCATGCAGTCATGTCTGAGTAATCCAACATTTCTAGTTGTCACTGTTCCAGTTTGGTTTGTATGGCAATTGTTTGTAGCTGCATACACCTGCAGAATGCAGTGCACTTCTTTCGTTTGTGAGAAGCTGTTTTTAAGTGCAAACAGTAGCCATGTAAAACTGGTCATGGTAAACCAAAACATAGGGCCTTCGTTTTGTGCATTATGAAACAATGCACAGGTATTGTGTAGTCTTTAGCAAAATTTTGTAACATTGGAAACTGTGCAGGAATTTGTGTGGGGCCTGCACATAACTTTGTCAGGTGCAGGGGCTGAGTTGAAAGTATGCGTTTGTGCATGCATAATGTCGTCCATATGTTAATGCTGTCATGTCTTTTGAATTAACTTGTCCTATGCTCTCAGCAGGGTTAGGTGAATCATTCTGCACCATAGTTGTGATCTGCTAGTTTATGGGCTCCATGCTACTGCAGTCATCATGTGGAGGATGGTCTCTCGTATTACTTGAGCCTTAACACATACTAAATGAGCGTGCTGTTTTGTATGTACATGTTAATTGCATGCTGTGTGGTAATGTTCTGATACCTGTATTGGGTGTCTTCCTATTTGTTCGTTTTTCTGTGACCAAGAAAAATCCTCCTGGTTTGACTGGCCACATTCAACAGTGAATTTTTTCTCTGTCCAAATTCTCCAAGTATTATATCTCCAACAGATATCTCTAATGGACTTCTGTTACTGTGTCCTACTTCATAAGGCGAAGGAGATTGTTACTTTCATAAAATTATATTTCCTAAACAAAATTTTCACTGAAATGATGCTTAGAGCAAGTAGTTTTATTTTTATAGCAGCTTTAAATGAGCTAATGTGTGCAGCTGAAAATTCGAGCAAAGACAGCTTGATTGTCGTTAACTGTAAGATCATTCCGAGAGTGTTATCATCTAGAGTGTCTTGACCAACATAATGCATACGTCTTTGCTGGTCTGCTTTGGTGATGCAGTCGCCACAATGTTAACTTGCTCGACTAAATGCCACTTTGGTTTTGTGTGTCCTTGCATGTCCCTTTAGCGTGCTAGGTTTTTCTTGTCCAAACTGTCACCTGTTCCCCTCACCTTGCCTTCCATTTTGCTCTTTCTACTAAAGGTTAGTGACCTTTGTGTGGTACTGTGAACACTGATCTTGATGTGTTGTGTGTGTGTGCATTGTTTGTAATAATTGTGTGCTTTTCTCTTTTTTTCTCCGTGTTCCTCCTGCTGCTGCCTTGTTCCCCCCGTTCTCACATCTGCTCTCTTCTCTGCGCTTGTCATGTGCGCGACCCACCAGATGCTAAGAAGGGGCATAGAAAGAAGAAAGGGGAACCAGGTGACGATGCCATTTCACTTCCACATGCTGTGCTTTTTCTCTCGCAGCAGGGCTTTGTTTTCGCTTTTCCTTTTTGAGGCACCCTTTCTTGTACTAGCAGAGGCAAGGGCTGCTTTTGATTACTTTTTTAACCCTTGTGCCAGAGGGGTAGGATGAAATGAAAACTATGTTCACTACATTAGGCCTAGCTATAAAAAAAACAGTAAAACTTTGTTAATATGTACCCGCATACCAAGTAGTGGCTAAAACGTAGTGAGAATTCTCTAGCTTAGCCACCATTGAATCCCATGTATTGGCTGGCAGCTTAAGACGTAGTGGCTGACGAAGTGCCCACCGCTTAACGTGTACCTGCCGTCGCAGTTTTGCTAGTACCATGCTACAATGTGGAACGTTTTCCACCTTTCCGAAAAGCATTATTAACATGCGGACTACCGGCGATACAGCATTGCTGTCATTTCGGTCATGTTTCAATGAGTGCGGTGCTGTCCATGTCAGTAAGGAGCCCAGGAAGCGTCGACTATGCTGACGGGAACACATCGTTGAGAAATGTCACCAGCCCTATCATGGTAACCATCATCATCATACAAAGTCCTCACAGACCTAGGCTTACAGGAGGATGAAGTGTATCTGCTCAAGGTGTTGCACTCTGACATTGCAGCAGCAGTGGTGGTGTGGGGGCGCTACACAGCGGCACAAGTTACAATGTAGCGAGGTATGCGGCAGGGTTGCCCACTGTCCCCATTGCTATACATGCTGTATGTAGTAGAGGTGACACAGAGGCATCAGGCTGTAGGTTAGGAGGGACAACCTGTGATGCGATGGATCCCTGTCATGCTGTATGCTGGTGATATCATACTGCTTGGGGACAGAGCAGAACTCCAAGGGCTCTTGGACATGTTTGGCACGGCCATGAGCTCACTCCGGCTGCGTTTTAATGAGTGCTAATCAGTGGTCCTGAGGTGGGGAACGGAAGGTCATCAGTTGGTCCATGGACGCTGCACGAGGCGCACATACGGCTAAGTGTATACATCAGCAGTGGATGTAACTATTTATTACAGCATGAAAAGCATCTCAAAGTGAAGGTGATCCAACTGTGCCGCCACGCGCTGTGGTCATTCAATAGCTACGAGGTGGTGTGGGCCATGTGGAGGCTGGTGGTGGTTTCGGGCCTGACTTATGGGAATGCGGTCTTGTGCATCTCCTCAGCGACGAGATAATTTCTGGAGTGGCGTCAGCGTGATGCAGGCCATCTCGCGCTGGGGATTCCCAAACACGTAGCGGTGGAAGGTATGCAAGGTGACATGGGTTTGTCAACCTTCGTGGCACGGGAGGCTGTGGCGAAGTACCTGTTTAAGCGGTTACTCTCAAGTTTCTCTGCCAGCCATATCGCTCGCCAGGTATGGATCCATGGGACTTTCTTGAGTGGAAACATATGGTTGCCTCCCAACAGTTTGCATAGCAGGGCCGGGGCGTGCACCCACGAAGGTTCGCGAGCAGGTGCAGCAAGCGGAGACAGCCGAATGGGTTGAAGCGACAAAGTCAACCTTGGCGCTGTATGTCCAGTGGAAGCAGATGGACTGCTATGACAATACAAGAGGACTGCTGGCAGAGGCACGCTGTGGTGCTCTATGGACGAGAATGTGGTGAGCAAGCTTCACGGCAAGCCTACCGACAGACTGCCCCATTTGTGTTGCAGAAGAAGAAACACTGCAACATGTGGTGATGAGCTGCAAGGCCAGTACGAATTCACTATTGGCGGCGCTTGGCTTTGAAGAGTCGACGGACGCAACAAAGCGTAATCTTGAACATTGGTGGAATGGAGCCTCTGTGCGGAGGTCTGCTCCTATTGGACCTCAAGCGTGCCTGTGAGGATTTGAATTTTTTGGGCAACATTTCTTTCCTTTTTCTTTTTGGCTTGACCATGCGGTTGATGTCGTGGTCTCTCGTTAAAAAGGGTACAGCCAATACTACCATCACCGTCTCGCTCCAACCTTGCACTGCTCGCACTGCGTGTGCTTTTGCATTGTGGATCTGTCGCAGGTAGGCAACACACATTTTGTGGTGGCATCTTTTGTCTAGAGAGGGTGCTGTGTGAAGCACAAAGCGGTTGTCACTTCAGTGTGTGTGTGAACGGCCAGCACTATGCCGAAGCCTACTCGACTGAAGTATTGCGCACTGACAGTTAAGGAGAAGTTGATCATTATTCATTCTGCTGAAAATAGAAGTACAAAGAGCGCACTGGCCCGTGTGTGGGATGTGCTTGTCCCCAGTCTCTTCGGTTTTGAGACTGTGGTTGTCACCACACGACTGCCACGGCGGCAACTGAAAGTGACGGATTTCTGGTCAACGGCACACCAATAAAATGCATGTATGTATGTGTATTCATGGAACATTTACTGTGCCTGAATTTAGTGGGAATAATGGCAAATTTGTACTAGTTGGCTAAGGTGTACTACCAGATAGTGCATACGTTTCCCACATCTCTGCCAGCTACATATTAACGGGGTTTTACTGTATTTACTTTCTGGGGAGGGAGCCCAGTTTTATCTGCTGAAGTAGTTTTCTGGGGACTGACCTTAAACTGCCAAGCAATCACCTGTTCTTGCCAGATTTGCATTGGGTGCTTTCTTTAAAATTTTAACTCAACTTAGCACTTGCCATTTGGGCTAGCATATCTACCCCAGTATTGCGCCATATTTGAGTAAAATCATACTATGCATTTTGTTTGCACCTATGGAGCAGTGATGTGTATGTCACTGTGTATTGATTAAACTGTAGTTAACTTTGCATATTTTACACAGTAGCATTGAGATTTAGGTTTGCATTTTGTGCAGCCAGCCCACCTCTCAGAGCTCCTCTTGCTTTTTTTTTTTTCCTTTAGTGGAAAAAGGGGGAGGCTTCTGTGCTCTGTCTTTTATTCTAATGGTTGCGTCATGTGATTTCTGTCTGTTGCATTCTGTGGTAACAATTTTATCTGGCCACAAAACCCACGTGCTGTACAACGCTTTTGTGAAAAGGGTGTAATTCTTGGCACTGCTGCGGGCAAAACTTAACATTCTCATGCTCAGCGCACACACTCCTGGCTGATTTAACTAAGAGTTGTCATTGAGCTTGCCACCTAACAAAGGTTTGCCTCTTCTGTGTCCATGACTGAGCTTCATGCAGAAGGATGCTCTGTTTGCAGCTGTGACCGCTTCTCTATGCAGATGCATGAAGCAGAGGAAGTAGTGCTCTTTTCATTTCCTAAGGTCGCTTGTTGCTTACTTGCTTACTAACATATATGTGGCATGAGCCTACTTTTTTTTTTTAACCAATATTTCTCTGCATTGCGCTGACCTTCGTAGCAGACTCTCTAGAAGCACTTAGAGCTTCACAGCAGTAGAACTGTACTCCATTTGTCATTCTTTTAATGATTCCCAGGATCATTAAAGCTTACTTTCAGACTAACATGCTCACTATTAGTATTAACATGTCGCAGAGCAGAAAAAAAATACTTGTATTTTCTTCTGAGCTCATGAGCTGCATGTTTAGCTTTTGCTTTTATGTGGTAATCATTAATCTTATCCATGGCAGCTGTGTTGTGTTGCATTTTCTCTGTTAAGGTACACTAGAAATACCAACTTAAATTTCTTAGTATAACATTTGGGATATACAAAAAGATCCTTCGTTGTAGTATGGGGCCCTTTTAATTATGTACTTTTGACCCTTTTGAACTCATTGGGGCTGTGCTTTCTTTTGAAGTAGGATTACCTCGTGGCATAGTAATCGAGGAAGGTGACTCATTTTTAACAGCAAAATGTGAGAGATTTAAAATTGTGCCTGAAGGTTAGATATGCCCCTGTAGATAGTGTTTTGCTGTCTGTATTTGGCTGTAGCCTTCTGGAAATATGGAACAAGAATAAGAGCTGCTTGCAAAGCGACTGGGCCATTGTTGTCATCTGCAAAGCTAATTAGTGAATCTGGCTCTTGTGTTACTGCAGGTGGAAACTTGTTATGTGGTTAGTCTTGCATTTTTGTGCTCAGGCTAATAACGCGACAGGTGATCTGTATTTTTAGCTGACCAACTAGCTTAATATTTTTTTCTGATGGAGAATGTAACTACAATGGATTGCATAGTACCGCCTTCGCCTTGGGACTTGGATGCAAGGAGCTTGTACACATATTTTGCAGAATTGAGCAAAGTTGTTGCAATAGGAATACAGAGCGCCCCAAATCCTGCCATCTTGCTTTTTCTTTTTTGAAATAAAGCAGTAGGGCTAAGGACTTTGTTTACTTTGTTTGCAATTATTTTTTTCTTTAATTTTGAGGAGGAAGGGAAAGGGTTTTTTCTCGTAACTTATTTTTGTTTCTGATTGATTTTTGACATTGTGTTCTTTTTGTTTTTTTCTTCCTTTGTGTGGTCGATATCTTCCTCCTCCATCCCTTATTGCTGTTCTCAACCCTGCTTTGTTGCTGCCACCCTGTTGTGCGCGCATCATGCCCCCAGCATGCTACGTCGAAGCTGGCGAAAAGGAGTTGTCTCCGCTCACCCAACCTGACCCAAATGGTAGTGTATGCCTCACCGAGACCATCAAGTCTGCCCTTGTCTTTTTTTTTTTTCTTGTTAGCTTGAGTGTTCTGCTTCATCCACAAACCACTAAGACTCCTCCTACCTTGCCTTGGGTGCTGGCTGGTTCCTCTGGTTTGCATTTCCTTTGGGTTATCCCTCACCTTTTCCAATCCTTAGGACTGCCTGCGAATGCGTTGTGCACTGATTGCTTTGGTTGAACACAGGTTGCGTGTGGCCAGTTTGACTGCTGGAATGCGGGTTGCCAGCCGGTGTTTTGAATTTTACACAATGCATGTGCCTGCTGACTAGCCTTTAACAATGAGGTGTGTTTACTGGGAGCAGAGGTCCTTGAAAACTCGGAGGTTTATTTTTGCCCAACGGGTCACTTGGCAGCCATTGCAGTTTCCTCATGGTCTCATTCTCTCTCTGGTGAATGTCTGCACTAACTTGGTTTGCAAAAGTCTGCGCCCAGCAGTTCACTTATGTTTGCTGCTGGACAGCCGTGCACTTACAGTGTAGATTGTAGTGTACTAATGCAGTGTAATGGAATGCTGACTTTACTACCTACCAGCTAGGATGCCTAATAAAGCTTGTTCTGCATGCGTTTGTTGTCTCACGCATTTCCTTGGTATTTTTTGCACTTCTGGTTTGTGTTGCTGTTAAGTGCTATTTTGACATGTTACTCTTTGTAAGTGTGCATTTTAGTCGGTTGTTTGTTTGATGTAACTAAAATTATGGTTGTTAACTGTACTAAGAGGTGCATAGCTGAGGTAGACTAGTATACCTTGAAACTAGCTGATGTCTGCTCACAGCACAAAAACGAATGACATTAAAATACCCTTTCTTCACAGTGCTAAATCTTATCACAGACTTAGATGGCTAGAAGAGGGCAGAAACATAGTGATAGCCATGCCGCTCATGTCAGCTGAGTTTGCCGCTCAACGCATTCTTCCAGAACAGGAGTGCTTCAGACGGTATTTGAGTGCGTGTCTTAAAAATCCTTTGTGACCAGATGAAGGTGTTGGGCAGAAGTAATTCTAGACTGCACTATTTCAAGACTGTAGCAGTTTTCCTTTTGCATAATAAAGGTGAGTGCAGGACCAACTTTTGTGCATAATGTGTTTAGAAGAGGGGGCCACACAATTGGTAACCAAGTACTGGCCATGCTGTTACCTAATGTGGCTGCTCTATGGCTTTGCACGGAGCAAGAGTTACTCCTGGTGCCTCGGTCTGCTGAACTGCGACCTTGCACTGCATCTTGAATTTGCAAATGGCGTAAATGAGGGTGGACTGTGCTGTATTGTTGCACTGGAGGCTTGTTTGTAGGTGAAAGCACTCTCTTGTGGCACGTGCAGTAGACGAAGAAGCGGCCATGTCTGGGAACTCGCACCTGGGCAACATCACTGCCAACACCCACATGGAACCTGCCCGTGCGGATTCCATCGTCGCCACCGGCTCACCGGCCGAAGAGAACAACCCCCGCAAGGAGAAGTCCGTGCTGCAGGCCAAGCTCACAAAGCTGGCTATTCAGATAGGATATGTCGGTGAGCACTTCGCTTGTTCTTTATTACTCCCCACAAATATCCTGGAGTATGAAATGCTTACGCAACAAGTCAGGCATAACCTAAAAACAGAAGTAAATTGTAAAAATAGGATGTAGTAAAAGCTCTTCTTTTTCATTAACAATGCGTAGCAGCCATAAGAAGTGTGGGGTATGTTTATAGGTGCAGCGGTGTTGGAGGCGTTGTCATGCTTTGTTGCGTCATGCAGAATGCAGGAAGTCGTATGGTGTAGAGGCTCAAGCTGCATAAACTGCTTTGGGTTAAGAGGAGAGGTGATCACATTGGTGCAGTATGAGTGTGTTGCTGCGTGCAGGGTCAACGATAGCAGTGTTGACAGTCATCATCCTGGTGGTGCGCCACCTGATTGAGGTGTTTGTGGCGGAGGGTCGTGCCTGGAAGAGCAGTGACACGCAGCACATTGTCAACTGCTTCATCATTGGCGTCACTGTCCTGGTGGTGGCCGTCCCTGAAGGTCTTCCATTGGCTGTCACACTCTCCCTTGCCTATTCTGTAAAGGTGGGCACTGCTCTACTCTGCTGTTTCAAGCTTTGTCTTTTGACCACTGCTGTGGCTCAGCTTTGAATTTTGAACCAAAGAACACTATTTTGATTTCAGTCACGGTTGTGTTTTGCACTGTGGGATGCTAGTGCATCTAAAGGACACTAGGTGGCTGAAATCAATCCGTAGCCCTCTACACAGCACCCCTCATAGCCCACGTCTTTTTGGGATATTAAAACAGTCAATGACTGATTTTTCGGACCTTCAAGGAGCTGAAAAAGCATCTGGAAAACCAGGCAGTCTGAAAAAACAAATTTACACTGAAAACATCACTTTATTTACCGAGCGGCTTGAAAAACTGGTCAGTCTGCTTCTGCGGGAAAACCGCCCAATGGTCGGAGTGGCACGATGTTCAAAGAGTGCCAGACACTGGCAGGTCAGTTGGGGCAGTGCTGCTTCCAAGTGACTCTACGTCACTGCCTTTCTTTTTTCTCTATATAAAGAAAAAATAAAGGGTGGTGGTGGTGGTTATCTCTGCGGAAGCGGTGAGAGTCGTCTGTTGCATACATTTGTTCAAAAAAAGGTGACACACGCCTCGCGAGCTCCAGCAACCATCTGGAGTTTGAACACAAAGCTCTTATGGAAGCCTGTATATTTGGGACACCTGGTATTATAAAGTGCAGTTAGTATTTAGCATCTCTTGGCAGCCGGTGCTTTTCGGTGCACTGGACAAACGCGGAATATATTTTTTTCCGGCCGTGTTCTCTCATTATCATCTGCAAGCGGACTTGTGCTGCCTTTGTCATGCCGGCTTCTGACGGATGGGGAGGCAGTGTGAGTGTGCTATCACGTGACCATATGTCACGGCTTGCGTGTAGCATGGGTGAGCTCGAGTCGCGTGTGCCGGTTGTGCTATAGAGAATTGAAAGGTTTTCTAGTGTCATGAGCAAAGTGGTGGAGAGGAAATGCTTAACGATACAGCCGTCAGATGGCACCACGCTAGCTGTTCCCTATGAGTGGCGCAGCCAGGTCAACCCAGGTTTCTCTCAGTCAGAATAAAGTTTCATTCATTCTCTTCGTCATGTTGGTGCTTGACATGTTTCCTGGTGTTGTGAACATGCCGGTGGAGGTGAAATATTCTATCGGTACACAGTACTACCGCCAGCTTGCGTGCGGCTTGTGCGAGCCCTGTTCTCTGCCCGAATTATGTTCACGCTATTTCTTTACTAATTTTGCTATTGTTGGTTTGCTGGCGTGCTAAAAGTCTAAGGGCATCCAGAGCATCGATGTAATTTTTTTAGAACCAAACAGTTTCCACAGAGTTTGATGCATGTGGTTTCGTGAGTAGTGGTGTAGAAGTGAAACTCCAGCAGAGTTTTACAGTTGCTTGAAAAGTGCATTATGATTACTTTGGTACCTCGTACCATATTTCACCTCACATTCAGCGGATGTCTGCATTTTCTCTGACTGTTTGTGTAGGAACGGAGCCTGGATGGCACATAAAACTTCATAAATTGTGTTGTGAGGGACGCCTGCTGGCATGTACGTAAGGAGCGGGCCTGGTGAATTTGAACAACCTCGACAAGTTTGTCTTAATGGTCTGCACATCATTTATATGGTCTGACAGCTCCAATTATGCAAGGGCAGCAGTGGCTGTGTGGGGGGATAGGCCGGCAGCAGCCATGCTGCCCAGAAGTGAGAGAATAGACTGTTCTGGCTGAATGGAGGCAGCTTGCCAAGTTATTGTCTGCAGGAGAGGAACTTTCGTGCTTATTTGTTATGTCATGGTGTAAAGCGTTAGCATCCCAATCTCTTATCAACTGGAACCTTATTGAGAATGCTGTGTTCTTCTTCATAAATCTAGACAGTAAAACCTGTGTTTGTGTTCAAGTTGAGGCACAGCAGTTATGAATGGGCCGCAGAAAGTTGATACCTAGCTGTCACTTGTACTGAGGTGATATCTTGATGCCATATCTTTGCAGAAAATGATGAAAGATAACAATTTAGTACGTCACCTAGATGCCTGCGAAACCATGGGTAATGCAACCTCAATTTGCTCGGACAAAACCGGCACATTGACAACCAACCGAATGACTGTAGTCCAGAGCTACATATGTGGTGAGCTTCTTTTCTCAAATTTTCCTTTCTGTCATGTCAGACTTACTTTTTTTTTTCTTTGCCGTTGCTTGCATAGTGGCACAGTTTTTGAATACTCTGGTTGAGCACTTTTTATCTTTCCTGTAATTTGCACTCATATTTAAAACAGGTGTTCACTACAAGTCCTCACCAAGATATGAGAACCTACCACCCACTGTGGCAGAGAAGATAGTGTATGGCATATCGATCAACAGTGCCTACACGTCCAGAGTTCTTGTGAGTTCTCTCCTTTTGTAGTTCATTGGCAGTTCGTCCTGTTTAGTGAAGCCTTGTTAATGCATACTTTTCTAATACTTGTCCATCATGTAAACACAGTCACAGTGGATCTGTAACATTGTTGATGCTTTTGTTGGCAAAGTAATCTTTAGTGGACCAGTCAGTACAGTTTTCTATTGCGGTTCAGTGTGGGCTGAATTTGTTCAAGTAGATGCCAGCAAAACATGCTCCATTCTTGTTATTGCCTTGCAAGAATTACAAGAGTGTTAATACTTGAAGATGCTTGCTGATTGATTTAATTAAAATGCGTCCAGCTTAATTGTGCTAAACGTTCTGGCATTTTTTTCTGCATCAGCTACAGTGAAAGCTTGTTAATTCGAACCTCGATAATTCGAATTTTCGGATAATTCGAACTACACTACTTGGTCCGGCCAAGCTCCATAGAGATCTGTGTATAAAAAAGCCCGTTAATTCGAACGCGAGTCGGTTCCGCTACGGATAATTCGAACTACGCGCCGCCGCGTCTGGGCGGCTTGGCGCACATCACACGGCAAAAAAAGAAAAGAAAAGGTAAAGAAACACCTCCGCGATCGGTAGGCATAATTAGAGGCTGCGCACGTCCAAAACGGGGACAGAATAAGGAACCAGGTAAAACCATGGAAAAGTGGGTAAAACTTAAATGGCGCCATGACCGGCGTGGCGGCCGGCGGCGTTTAAGGGAGGGGACGCGGCCGCGGCAAGTTCAGTGCATGGCCGCGCAGCGGCGGCTGCCTGCTCTCTCTTCTGCGCAACCTCCATAGCTCGCAACTAAATACTCGTTAATTCCAACCCTGTTAATTTGGAAATAGGGATAAGTACTGTCGGCGCGGTCCCAGCCAATGCCCATAAAAGGCTATGATCTCGGACGGGCACTATGGGTTACATTTTTTTTTTGTTTGCGATAGCCATCCATCCTTCCACCCATCAGTCGTCAACGGAAGCACGCGAGTCAGCCGCGATCACGCTGGCTTTTAGCACCGTTCGCTCTGATGATTGGAGTGGCAGTAGACGATGCCGCCCGCCCAAGTCACTCATAGCATAATAAAGCGAACATACTGAAAAGGAGGCTTGTACAACCGGATAAGCGCTGGCACTTTGCCAAGTTCGCTTTCCTCCCCCCTAAACACGCCGTTATGGCTGCCCAGCATCTTGGCGCACTGCCAAGAAATGTGTTGTGGACCGTGAAGGCGCGAAACAGGCGGACGCGCTAACGACTGACGCCTTTATTATTATTATTATTATTTTTTTTTTTTTCAGATTCGTAGGCACAAATCGGGGCTGGGTGGGTTCATTATGCGAGCGAGTTCGTTACGCGACTAAATACGGTACATTTACCGTAGTACAAACGGTTTTGGTCAGTTTTTTCGAAGCCATTCGATGATTAGAATATCGGATAATTCAAATTTTTTTCCCGGTCCCGTGAAGTTCGAATTAACAAACTTTTACTGTATAGTTGAGTTTGCGGCATCTCACAGAGTTCACATCATACCACTTGCTATGTGACGAAAGAACAATGTGATAAAATGGAAGCAAAGGAATACAGTTAAAACCTAGTTATAACAACATTTTCATTACGTGGAGTTATTAAATACACGCACTTCAAAAGGGTACGGCATTGGAGAATTGAAAAGCATTGTAATATTGAGGAATTTTCTACACGCAGGTTCGTCTGTACCCTCTGCCAAAAGTAACCAGGCTGCATGTTTTGCTTCTTGTTTCTATCCTAAAGCCAACATTGAGGGCAATAGCTCACCTTTAGTTTGCACAGATTTGAAGCTTTAGAAGTGGTACGAATTCTCTAGTACCCGACTGAGAAGCAGAACACGTAGCCTGGTTACTTTTGGCAAAGATGGTACATGCAAATGCAGGAAGGATGCTGACTACCAACTGTTTATTTTTCGAATATCAAGCACGATAAACATCACACACACTGGAGGAAGTGGTGTGGTTGGCCACATGATAAAGCAAGGGACCGTTGAAATAAAAGAAGATAACACACCACATGGTCCAGTGTGTGTGGTATTGTGCCTGATTTTCTAAAAACAAATGGTTGGTAGTCAGCGCCTGTCCTGTGCTTGCATGTATTTCTTCGTTCTCATTTTTTGGCGCTCTTAGCTATGAACCCACTAGCCGAGGCAAAAGTCTTGATTTCCCACTTGCTGTTTCCCAGAAGAATCGGTCAGCAAAAGGGCACATTCTGTTGAGAAATTCAGGCTTACGGTGTGCCTGGATGGGCTGTTGTTTGTGCTGTTAGCAGTAACTTACCGTCAGTTATGATATTTCTTAGCTGTACATGAGCTGCAGGCAAATATAAAAGCGCCACTGACGGCTCACACTTTTTTTTGTTGTGCAGCCACCTGAGAACCCAGGCGAACTTCCCAAGCAGGTGGGCAACAAGACAGAGTGCTCTCTGTTGGGATTTGTGCTCGACCTGGGCAAGGATTACCAGAGCGTTCGAGATGACATCCCTGAGGAGATGCTGCACAAGGTCTACACATTCAACTCAGTCCGCAAGTCCATGAGCACTGTCATCCCACTGGATGGCGGTCGAGGATTCCGCGTCTACACCAAGGGCGCGTCGGAGATAGTCCTCAAGAAGTGAGAGAACTCTGAATGGCTCAATGCCATTACAATGCCCTCACTAAACGGAGAAAGTTGCTAGAAAAGAGTGGAGAACAAGTTGGGGTTTTAGGGATTGTTATTTATATTGAAGGTTACTATCAGGGCCGGTGTTACAGATAGGAGTGGTAACATTATATGAAATAGAAAAAAATAAGGAGTTTTTAACATAGGGGATGAAGGGCAGATTTGAATGCTTCAGGCTCACAAATGGAGACGTTGCAGGCGATTCCAGTCTGAGCTGGTGTTGGGGAGGAAAGAGTAGAAATACTGGTTTGTCCTGTAACTTGGAACATTAACTTTGAAATGATGATCAGTGCGGGATGATACGTAACTTGGAGTAGTGAAAAGACTTAGTTTCAGTGATTAATTTGTGTAATATATTTTGTGGAACGTGGAAAGTCTAGAAAAATGGTGCTGCATGGAAAGATCTGGAGGATCTAGGGTTCTTTTCATGAGTGATACATTCATTCTGGACAGGTTCGAAGACACTAAGGGTGTCTTCCCAGAAAAATGCTTTTGTCGGTGCATTTGGTTCCTTGGAAGCACGACAGACTAATATCTTTTTCGGGAATATAGGCCTCTACGATTCAACAGCAGAATGTGGCTGGAGAGGCCTGTTTCAACCATCGGGCAGCCCTTTCTACCTCATCTGATTCATACACTTGACACAGTGCTTCTACTTTGCTTTTAAATGGAGGCCCCTGAAATTGAGTTGATACCTGTCCAAAACCTACTGTTCTCTATTTTGAACTTCACGTTACTTGCCTACATATTTTGCTTTTGCCACCGTTAGATTTATGACTGTTTGTGAGATATTCTATTGCTAGCATCCAGAGGTTCCAGAATTTTGAGTATTTATAAATTGGCATCAAGTATCATCTGAGTAGCACTATGCCTATTTGATTATTTGCACACATTTCATTTTCAGATTGAATGATCTTAGTAACTAACACAATGGGTGGCGTGGGCATGCAGGTGCAGCTTCATCTTTGGCTCAGGGGGTCAGCTGGAAAACTTCAGGCAAGAGGATCAGGACCGCCTGGTACGCACGGTCATCGAGCCCATGGCGTCCAATGGGTTGCGAACCATATGCATTGCCTACAAGGACTACATCCTGACGGTAAAGAACTGCACTGCCTCCTTCGTGCTTTTTGCTCCAGTATTGCCCTTGTTCTACAGTGCACTTATTGGTCACAGCTATCTTCAGTTCAAGTTTTCATATTGAGGTATTGAGACTTTCTGGGGCGAGGGACGAGAACAACTTGTACAGTTAAACCTTCTGAAATGTGGATATAATAGCTGGTTCGAACGTCTAGCGCTGGCAGTAATTCGGGCACAGCAGGATCGAATTACCAGCCGCAGGGCACAGATTCAGCGCGAGAGAGATGGGCGCTGGAGACAAGCGATGATGGCGGCGATGCCGCAGCGTTGTTTGTTCTTTGTCTTCTTTACATTTCCCCCGCGTGAAGAAGTCGCCATCCTGGCGACTCACGAAGAAGAGACGACCAGACAGTTGTAATACGGCTTGAGGCGGCTAACATGGACAACCTCACGGCCGCGGCGGCAGTGGTCGGAAGAAGGGGTGACTGGCTCGATGATGTAGTTAACAGGGGATGTGCGTTCCAAGACGCGATAAGGTCCGTGGTATTTCGTTTATAGTTTGCTGGTGGCAGGAACGCATAGCCAAACGAAGCTGTCGGCCAGGAACGTTGAAGCAGGGGTATCGCTATCATGCTGGTCTTTGCGATAGCCTTGAGTGTTGGAGGTAAACGTGCGAGCTAGCTGACGGCATTCCTCGGCCTTCTGTACAATATCGGACAAAGCACTGTACTCAGAGGCATCTGGATTGTATGGCAAAATTGTGTCCAGAGTGCAAGATGGTTCACGGCCGTATAAGAGAAAGAAGGGCGAAAAACCAGTTGTTGCTTGGGTGGCAGTGTTGTACGCGAACGTTACGAATGGCAGTACCTGGTCCCAGTTGGAGCTCCCAGATTCAGATGTAACATACATTGCGAGCATGTCCCCAAGCATACGGTTGAAATGCTCCGTGAGGCCGTTAGTTTGCGGGTGATACGCGGTTGTAGCCCGATGTATTGATTTGCAAGACGAGAGGAGCTCTTGGACTACTTCAGAAAGAAAGACACGACCTCTATCACTGAGTAGCTCGCGAGGGGCGCCGTGTCGAAAAATGAAGTGGTGCAGAAGAAAATGGGCTACCTCTCGGGCTGTCGCCGTGGGAAGTGCAGCAGTCTCCGCGTAGCGGGTCAGGTGGTCGATGGCGACGATTACCCATCGATTACCGGCGGTACTGCATGGTAGTGGACCATAAAGGTCGATTTCCACGCGATCAAACGGGCGAGCTGGACACGGTAAAGGCTGGAGAGGGCCAGCAGGGTGGCTAGAAATCTTGCATTGTTGACAGGCGGTACAAGAATGAATGTAACGACGTACGAAATTGTACATTCCCCGCCAGTAATACCTCTGGCGAATTCGATCATAGGTTTTCAGGACGCCGGCATGAGCGCTTTGCTGGCCAGTGTGATGGTGAGCACAAACCTCAGAGCGGAGGTGGCGCAGAATGACAAGAAGCCATTTTCTGCCGTCTGAGTTGTAGTTTCTTCGGTAGAGGAGGCCGTCCCGAATGGTAAAATGGGAGGCCTGTCGGCAGAGTGCCCGAGGATGCATAACCGCAGAAGTAGTGCCTAGGATATTTAGCAGGTTAGAAACCCAAGGATCTTGTCTTTGCTTGAAAGGCATATCCTCAATGGTGAGTGCTGACAAGGATGCTTGAGTAGGGGATGATGAGTTAGGCGAACGTACCGGTGACCGAGAAAGAGCGTTGGCGTCAGAGTGCTTGTGTCCAGAGCGGTACACTACACGGATGTCGTATTCCTGAAGCCCGAGAGCCCAGCGCCCGAGACGGCCAGACGGATCCTTGAGAGACGCGAGCCAGCAGAGAGCGTGATGATTTGTAACTACCTTGAAGGAGCGGCCATACAAACAAGTAAGGGCGGAACTTCGTTATAGCCCACACGATTGCTAGGCACTCCTTTTCGGTAACGGAGTAGTTGGACTCTGCTTTGGTAAGAGCACGGCTTGCGTAGGCGACAGCGTATTCGGAGAAGCCAGGCTTGCGCTGGGCGAGGACGGCGCCGAGGCCGACACCACTGGCATCGGTGTAAAGTTCTGTAGGTACAGTAGGATCGTAATGGCGAAGGATTGGCGGTGACGTCAGAACATTGCGAAGTGTTGCGAATGCATCATCGCAGGCTGGCGACCAAGAGGAGAGGTTAGGGGCGCCTTTCAAGAGCTGTGTAAGGGGGTCTATGATGGTTGCGAAATTCCGAACAAACCGACGAAAGTACGAGCAGAGGCCTACGAAGCTTCGCAGTTGTTTCAAATTGGTCGGTTTCGGAAAGTCAGTAACGGCGCGCAGCTTCTCAGGATCAGGCAGAATTCCATCTTTGCACACATGTCCGAGTATTGTGAGATGGCGGGCACCGAAGCGGCACTTTTTGAGGTTCAGTTGAAGACCGGCGCAAGTTAGGCAGGTGAAGACCTGGCGAAGTCGAGTCAGGTGGGTCGGGAAGTCGGTTGAAAAGACGACGATATCATCGAGGTAGCATAAACAGATGTTCCATTTCAGGCCACGCAGTACGGTGTCCATCATTCTTTCACATGTGGCTGGTGCGTTACAGAGTCCGAACGGCGTAACATTAAATTCGTATAGTCCGTCTGGAGTAATAAAGGCGGTCTTAGCGCGATGCTCCTCTGCCATGGGCACCTGCCAATACCCAGAGCGCAAATCAAGTGAGGAAAAGAATTCTGCGCCTTGCAAGCAGTCTAGGGCATTGTCGATACGTGGGAGGGGGTACACATCACGACGAGTAATTTTGTTGAGGCGGCGATAATCAACACAAAATCATATGGAGCCATCCTTCTTCTTAACTAGGACGACAGGAGGCGACCATGGACTACAGGATTCTGTAATTACTCCGCGTTGCAGCATGTCATCGACTTGTTGGGGCAATAACACGGCGCTCAGTCGGGGACACCCGATACGGCCGCTGATGGAGAGGTGGGTGAGCGCCAGTGTCAATGAGGTGGGAAACTGTCATCGTGCGGCCCAAGGAAGATTGCGGAATGTCGAAGGATGCGCGGAATTGGTGTAGAAGGTCAAGAAGCTGCTCGCGGTGGCGCGGTTCTAGAGCGCTGTCCACAGAATGGTCAAAAAGGTCCCGCTGTAGCGGATCTGAAGCCACACGAGTTGGAGTCAAGGCGTCAACTTGGCAAACAGGGAATGACACATCATCAAAGGCGTACAGAAGGTCCATGGGCTCGATGCGGCCGAGGCACTCCCCTTCGATCAACATAGCGGGAGGTGCAAGAGGATTGGCTACCGGAAGTGTGCAAGCGCTGTTGTTCATGTCAAGGACGGCAAACGGCAGCGGTAAGTGGTGGCGGCAGCAGACAACGTTAGAGGACACAAAGAGGACTGTAGTGGCGGTGGTAAAAGAGGCAGTGAGGGGAACCAGAACAGCGCTAATGGGTGGGATGGTTGAGTCATGAGCTACGAGGAGTTTGGCCGCAAAACGAGGACACGACTCGTGGAGCAGGGCATCAGACGGTGCATCACTTGATTCAATGAGCTCTACTTGAGGGCGCAGTCAGTGATAGCATGATGCTTGGACAGGAAATCCCAGCCGAGAATGACGTCATGAGAACATGTGGGGAGAACGACGAATTCGATGATGTACAAGGCTGCAGCAATGACGACGCGAGCAGTGCAGACAGCTGACGGCTGTATACTGTGAGCGGATGCGGTACGAAGCGATAGTCCCTCGAGAGGCGTAGTCACCTTTCGGAGGGAGCGGCAGAGTTTTTGGCTGATAACTGATACAGCGGCACCGGTGTCGACGAGCGTAAGAGTATGAACACCTTCAACGATGACAGCAGTAACATTCGCGGGATTAAGACGAGGACTTTGAAATTCTGTCGAATACGCAGTTCGTGCCTCGCGAACTGCGGCGGTTTGTTTTCCGGCTGAGTAGCGGGTCGTCGGCGCATTGGCGAAAAGGAGCGGCGCCGTCATCAACTCCTGTGAGGACATGACGTATCTTAACGGCCTCGGTCATGGTCGGGTCAACGCGGCGACACAAATCAACAATGTCCTCAATGTAACTGGTGAACGTTTCACCAGGCAGTTGCAGTCGCGACCGAAGACGCTGTTCCGCGCGGAGTTTTCGGACGGCGGGGTGGCCAAAGACATCAGAAAATTTTGTTTTGAAATTCGCCCAGGTGGTAAAGTCCGATTCGTGGTTTCGAAACCACATATTAGCAACGTCGCTCAAGTAAAAGATGACATTATTGAGCTTACGATTGTCGTCCCAGTTATTGTGACGGCTGACCCGCTCGTAAGTAGACAGCCAATCGTCGACGTCGTCATCGCTGCTTCCACTGAAGGTAGCGGGGTTCCGTTGACGAAGGGCACTTGTGCAGGTGACTGGCGGAGGTAGGTGCAATGAAGTAGGCTCAGTCATTGGGGTAGTCAACGTTGTGCTGCGAAGTTCCAGGGCGAGATGGGTACAGGGAACCTCAGATTGACCTCCACCAAGTGAAATGTGGATTTAATAGCTGGTTTGAACGTCTAGCGCTGGCAGTAATTCGGGCACAGCAGGATCGAATTACCAGCCGCAAGGCACAGCTTCAGCGCGAGAGAGATGGGCGCCGGAGACAAGCGATGATGATAGCGATGCCGCAGCGTTGTTTGTTCTTTGTCTTCTTTACACTTCGTATAACAAGATGTTTAAATCACAAGTTTAGCTCGTAATACAGTCGAACCTCGTTATAACGAAGTAGTACGGAGCGCGAAAATTTGTTTGTTATATCCGATATTCATTATAAAAGTGGGTACTCAAATTCCTGTGAATAAGTTTGCTAATAAGATGATATAAACTGTCCACTAATATGGACAACATAAAGGTGCGAAAATGCACAATTTTTGAATGAGCATAGACACATACATTTTCTGTTTCGGGATTTTTGCTTTAAACGATCTACCATGGTCCAAGACAGAGCGACTGCAACCCAGAAAGCCCCAACTCGCCTCAATTAATTATCAGGGCATTTATCAGGACTAGTTTGGGTTTCGAGCTCTCCGAACACGAGCGCGTGATGACGTCAAAGATACGAACGTGCACCACATGAGCGCCTCCTGATGGCAAGACTGGTGACTCATACACACACAATCTAATGACGCACACGGGTAGCGTTTTCGTCTGGTTGCGGTCGCACGTGCAAGAAAATGTCGTCGTCGAGCAGTGTTTCAGTGTAGCATAATTAGTTCTAAGACGTTTTGCCCGAAGGCGTGAATGTTATTGACATTGCCGATCATTTTGGTTTCGACCTGCTTGTCAGCGTCTCAAGTTGAAAAGCAGGGACCAACAGCAGACACGAAAGCTTGACAGTTGGCGTGCAGGAAATATCCGCTGGTTAGACACGGTGAACAAAGATACTGTTTACTATGAAGATGCTGTTCTCTCAGCCCGGTTTGCCAGCGCTGTGGGCTCTAAGTTGGCATCCAGAAAAAAAAAAAAGCATAAAAAAAAAAAATAAAGGCGCTGGCCCGATCAGACGTCGGCCACTGTGACTAGCTCGACTCCCAAGCTGCCCATGCTCACGCGCTGATTGGTTCCGATACGGCAGGCCTGAGTCCAAGCATGTGGTGCCATCTGGTGCTGTCAATGTGATCTGGGCATGCAAAGCTGTGCCGTGGCCGCTGCGATCGGCTCCTATAGCCTCCGCTCTCGGTAATCTCTCACGGATCACCGTTTATTCACGTGCATAACAACTCCGTACAAAGGACCATGAATAACGAATAATTTGGGAGGATTGTTTGACCAATACTGAGGTGCTAGTAGAGTGATTACACCGATACAAGCGAGCTTTTTTTTCCACATCCACTTTGCTGCTGCTGTCCGGTGCAACTCGCCTGGCGTATGCTAGCTTCGCTGCTGAAGGCATCTTACGAATCAAGAATGTATCTTATGCGATAGGCTTCCCAGTAAAGCGGCCCGAAAGTCGGAACGTATATTGCAGCGTTGACCCATTCCGAAGCGCTGTCTGCTGCCGCTTCAATGTGAAACCAGCTAGGCCCAGTGACGTCTATTGCAGGCGGGGAGCAGTGGCACAGCTCACGTCTACAGTCACGCCAGCGAGTGGCGCCGTTGCCAAAAGCTGTGCGCTTGTGCAGGAATGCTCTTGGGACCCGAGTACAGCAGGCAGCCTTAATGTACACCAGGTTCAAGTTGCACGAGTGCGGCGTCAATGAAATGAGTAAATAAAATGTGCTTCTCCTTTTCAAAGTCTGATCTGTGTGTTCGTGCGCGCACAAAATATATATGCAAGCATTACGCTTGAAAAACGCACTGACCGCGAAATAGACTCCAAATGAAGTAATTGTAACATGCAGCAACGAAGGCAATGTGAAAAGCCATCGAGTCAAGTAAACAGAAGCGCAGAGCTTTCGCTGGGGTGCCCAGTTATTGCAGACAGGGCAGACACGGTGAGGTATCCTGTGTCTTCACTTGTCTTTGCTCTGCGGACTCCACGTCACAGTTGTTTGATGACGTTATAGCGCCTGCCGACGCTATAAAGCGGAGGCGCTGAGATCAGCGTTACCAGCCCGTGTTAGAGGAAAATAAAGATGTACAGGGCGGGCTCGGAGCGCAAGCACGGCACGAGCTGTTCAGAATGAGAAGCCTGCCATGCTGGTCATCTTGCTCTGGTGCTCCGCTGCGACCCTGCAAATTCGCAACAGTGGTGACTCCGGCCTAAGAATTGACAAACCCCAGCAACCTACCGCCCTCAGGCGACCTTCCGCCTGACGCTACCTTGCGCCAACAGGACGTCGCAGCTCTCCAGCTTCGCCTACTAACATTCTGGCCCAAGTGTCCGCAGATCTGGTTCGCCCAAGTGGAAGCGATCTTCCATCTGCACCACATCACCTCGGAGGCATCTCGGTTTCGCCATTTACTTTCCAACCTGCCTCCTGAAGTGGCTCAAGAGGTGGCGGACATTATCGCTGGACCCTTGGGCGATGCCCCGTACCAGCGACTAAAGCAGGGCCTTCTGGACCGCACCACGGTGTCTGAGAGTGCGCGCCTCCAGCAGCTGCTCACCTACGAAGAGCTTGGAGACCGCCGCCCCTCCCAGCTACTCGCTATCATGCGGCAGCTCCTGGGCGAAACCAATGCCGACTCCAATGGCGCACTGTTGAGGCAGTTCTTCCTTCAACGCTTGCCGCAGTTCACCCGCCTCATCCTTGCTGCTGCGGGGGACTTGACCCTTGACTGCCTCGCCCAGCTCGCTGATCGAGTCCACGACGTGACTTCTCCTTCTGTCGCTGCCCTCTCTTCTCCACCGGAGACCTCCGTCATTTCACGGTTAGAGGCCCGGATCGATCAGCTGGCCACTTCTATCGATGCCCTTTGGACGTCCTCTCATGCCCAGCACGGTTCCTCCTCGAAACCTCGCCGCCGTTCGTCTTCGCCGAGCGATCGCACTAGTCCAGTCCTCGCAGTCCGTGTCTCTGCTGGTATCACCGAACTTTCCAGCACAGCGCCTGCCAGGGCACTCCACCATGCAACTGGTCGGGAACAGCCCATGTTAGAACATCATGTTGTTTACCTATATACACGTTTTCGTCAGAGATGTCAGTGTCGATAGGTTTTGAAAAATGGAGTTTTTGCTTGGCTAGTATTTAAAATCAAATTAAAATATGTTCGCGGCAAAATTAGAGGTTGGGATTACTTGGGGAGCATCTCTGTATAAGCAGGAAAGCAATCGTATTCCTTCTGACGCTTCAAAAATTTGTCTACTCTTTTTTAAATTAAAAGCTTAGTATAAGCATGAAATTTCTCTTTTTCTTGCGTGTTGGAGAGCAAAAATGAATACTAAGAAGAGATGTTGCCTCTACACCGCAATTTCCATGACCGTTAGCACCCTCGGGGAGCGTAGCGCGCGCGCGCACGTGTCGGCCGCAGTGGCAGAGGCACGGCAGGGGCTCGTGTCATGACGAGACAATGGTGATGACATGCCAGTCGGATGCTTGTTAGCCGTTGCATGGCCGGACTCGAGCTGCGGCAGCGACGCTAGAGTCCGGCTATGTTTGTTTATGACCTCCGAGACCACCCCGCACCGTGATCTCTGGGGCCAAGGGCTGTTGGTGCTATTTTTTGTCTCTGCCGCTAGATGACGCGGCATACGAACGCGCGGGTGATTTAAACACACTTTAGCGATGGCGTTCGATTTTGGTCGTGGCCGTTCATGACCTTTGAGATCACCATGTGTGGGGGTGTGATCTTGGAGGCCATAAGTCGTTGGTGGTAGTTTTTTTTTTTTTTTTTTTTTTTCCACCGTTAAATTATGCGGCACGCGAACGTGTGGCCGATTTAAACGCACTTCTGCGGCGGGCGATTCAATTGGTTGAAAAATTGCGTTTTTTGCCGTTATAATGCAAAAAGCCTGCTTCATTATAACCGACATAGAGTCAAATTTTGAAATTTCTTTTTTGTTGTACAGAAAGAACTCCCATAGAAATGAACCACAGACCAACCAAGCTTTGATTTTAGTTCGTTTTTCCGATAATTTGCTATATCCGTGTTCATTATAGCGATGTTCGACTGTATCGAAATTCAATTCGCAAGCTTACTAAGGATCCTCCAAGACTTGTGGACCACTCATATCGACCAAGGTCGCTGCACAAATTAGAACAGTGTCATCTGATTTCCTATTCTGAGTTTGTGTCGTTCTCAGAAGTATAATTATCTCCCAGACATCTCATTAGTGGAAACGCTGAAACCAGAATGGGTAGTGACATCCGGTTCCGGTGTTTCTACCAATCAGATGACACGAGGTCAGGGAGATAGCGACACTTCTGAAAACAATGCAAACTGAGAATATGGGCCCTGGTAAGAATTAACATTTGCAAGCTCCGGCTTCTAGCTAATTGTTTATTTTTTGAAGCAGCTTGAACAACAAAACTCAGATTACACAGTTCGCAGGATTTTTGCGAGAAAACTCTTTTTTGCCAAACTGCTCCAAGTAGCAAATCATGCTACATGTTTCTACAGAAGCGAGTTTTTGCTTAATTTTGCATCGTATCAGCTGGAGTCATTGGCAAGGCTGAAATCAAAACTGATTCCAGTGCTCATAAATGTGGGAGGCATGCCCTTTCTATGACTGTGCAACAAAATGTTTGCGTATGGAATATTTACAATTTTGATTATTTTTCCACGTTTACATTCCAAGTGCTCGGTGAATATTTGAAAATGGCTCATTTTCCTGCTTGCAAAACCGCGAAGCGCATGTGTCTTGTCTCAGTTGGATGGAATTCTTCTGCTCCAAGCGTTGCCTGCAACTCTCGCTTTGTGAGCCATCTCGTTGCGTTTTGCTAATGGTGCGGCACATCGTGTCCATTCAAGGTCAGTAAAGGGAGACAAGAAATGCTCTCAATAAAAATAACTGTGTTTGGTGCATTTTTTTTTCACTTACTCTTTATATAGTCAAAGCCAGTTGTATCGAACAGCGTGATTTAATGTGATTTGTTCAATATATGAAGTAGTTCGCTCTAACCGAACTCGTTTAAAACTAACTTTGGCATCAAATTCGTTATAGAACAGTTGATTGAAAATACATTATCAAATGAAAAATCATGCCACTCACCATGAATGGTCTACTCCAAAAGAAATTTATTGCAGAGACATCTAATTCATTTGTAGTGGGCAGTGACTTTCACTTGAATACTGAGTTTGGCACCATCAAGGAGAATCGCCTCCTCAGCACGCAACATCGCGATGGACTCCAACCCTCTTTCACGTATTTCGGCCCAGTATCGCCGCAGCACATAGGCAGCAGAAAGGGCTTCCTGCAGCATAGGGTGCGGATGATCGTCTTCGGGTGGTGATTCGTAGGTAGCACTGGCACCAGATGCCAACACATCTTTAGAGTCCAGTGGGCTCGTTGTCATGGCAGTGTCGTCGACTGCCAAAAACTTCTCGAAGGCAACTTTTACTGGCAGAACGTTCGGTGTATCGGCGAGATGTTCCCATAGCGTGGCAATATCGCTGTCACTTTTTACTGCACTTGCAACTTTCGCACCCTCCTGACATAATCCAGCATGGTGGAAACAGCTGCGGATTGTGTGTTTCAGCACATCTTGCCAGGCACGGTAGATCATTTTGATTGCGCCTAGCAAATTTATTTTCAGCTCGTCATTCACCCGCAGTTTCACCAACAAGCCCTCAATGACGTGCTTCCAGTAGCCTTGCTTGTATGCCTGTATGAGCCCTTGATCAAGGAACTGTAAAACCGCTGTGGCATTCGGTGCCAAGAAGCAAAGCTCGATGTTTTCTAGCGAGGCGCCACAATGGTGTGCGTAGCAGTTGTCGAGGAGGAGGCAAATCTTCCGTCCGATCGTGGAAAGTTTCTCATCGCAGTCCCGCAGCCAAGCCTCAAATAATGTCCTGGTCATCCAGGCCTTTGAATTAGACTTGTATGTCACTGGGAGCGAAGTGCACCCTTGCAGGCACATTAGAGGCTTGAACTTGCCAGTGACAAACGGTCACAATTTTGCGGTCCCATCCATGTTTGTCCTGAGAAGAATAGTGACTCGGGCCTTATTCTTTTTGCCTCCATGGCACTTCTCATTTTTGAGTGCCAATGTCCTACCTGGCAGTAGCTGCTAAAACAGCAGTCTCGTCCGTATTAAAAATGTTGCATAGCTCGTACCTCTCCTTACACCACACCATATGTCCTGCACCCACTTCTCGGCACCTTCTGTGTCCACGGCATGGCTCTCACCTGCTAGTACATTTCCAGTTATAGAGTAGCGGTCCTTAAATCTTTAGAGCCAGCCACATCCAGCCGTAAACTCCTCGACGTATAGGATGAAGGAGAAGTCATTTGCCTTCTGTTGCAGCTTGGGGCTGGAGAATGGCAGATTTCATGTGCGGATGTCCAAAAACCACTGGTATAGGGCTTTTTCTGCCTTGTCATAAGCCAGCTTGTGGAGGTGACAGCAATAAGTTTTCAGCTGGTCTGTAAATATTGTCTCTGATAGTGGTCTTGTTTTTCAAGATGGTGCTCAACGTACTGCTTGAAATTAAAACATGCGCTGCAGCATCAGACTTTTTCTCGCCACGCTTGACATAATGAATTATCTCAAGCTTGTCGAAAAGCAGCAGTGCTCTTCGTCATCTTGCAGAAACGTCGACAACGTAGCTACAGCCGAAGTCGTATGAGTGCACAGCAGCACACTTGAGTGGCATGCAAATTTGCGAACACAAAGAAAGCAATGGGGGATGCGGCAACGCGGCTGACGCGGCGCAGGAAATGTTGCCTTGTTCTTCTTCCATCATCCGAGGTGCGATAGGTCCGGAGCTGTTCGCACGTACTTCATCATGTGGTAGGCAGCTGCCGAATAGGAATGCTGCAGAGTGAAGCTGGAAGGAGGCATGGAATTTAAAGCCGCTCCCAGTCCTGCTTTGGCAGGCCCATACATTTTCTTTTGTTTTGTCCTACAGTTGCAATAACAACGTTTCATAGAAGCACTGTCAGGTAGCGTGGCAACCCAGCTGTTACCTAGTGCAGGCCCAGAAGCGCATTGGCGGGCATTTGGGGACTAGTCCCATGCGCTCAGAGGTCACTATATCCAATGTTTAGTTTGTTATAAAAATACATTTTACATACATAATGTCAGAAGAGCTTCGAGTGTTCGCTAAATGGCATAATTTGCTTTATCTGGATTCGACTGTAGGTTTCTGTAAGAGTGCTATAACGACGAAATTTGGATGTAGAGTTGTTATCATAGGGAAAATTTGAACTTGCTCCCTACAGAAGCTGAAATTTCGCTGCAATCTCCATTTTCTATGTGTTGCAAAGCTGGAATATCTGCTACAGAGCTCAATTTTCTTCACTGTTACAAATGTCTTTTTTGTTTGCTGCAAAAGCTGCATCAAATAACTTCTTGTCAGTTCCATCACTGTATAATTCATCCATTGCATTAACAGAAATATTGGTCAATGAAATTGCTTATGAAATAATGTTCCCATCATTCTGCTAGTCAAAATGTAGTGTTAATAAAAACCTTTCATTTACATGATACCAATATCGTGCTGCCAGAAGGCATTTCGACATCACATCATGCTTGACCAGGGGACATGTGAGCGCTGAAAGTGGTTGTAACTTCTTGCAGACACTTGGGCAAGGCATTATTCGGTTCATATTCCCCGATGTAATGGTTATTGTCTATACCAAGAAGTCAAAATATCTCTCTGAAAATCCTATGGAAAAATGCAGCACTTGTTTGCTGTGCATTGCGTACTCCTGCAAGCTGCTTTTTTCTGATGGCGTTCCTGCAATAATGTATTGCATGTGGAGCTGATTGGTGTTGGACATCTGCTGGCTAACCATGCGAAGGCCCCGTAAAACCACCTGATGAGAAGAATGTGCAGTTTGGGAAGGAGTAAAGGGAAATCTTCTACATTGTGAACGCTTTGATGCAAAATGCATTGTATTGATTCTGGTTTTCATATACGGTGAAACCTCGTTATAACGAACAGTTAAAAAATTGGAAAATAGTTTGCTATATTCATAATTTTTAATATAAAATTTTGTAGAAAATACATGCAAGAGCTGCTAAATTCAATCAGAGAAAGCACAGCAACTCGGAGGCCTTGCATTAGTTTGTGTTTTAGTCCTTGGTACTACCTGCAAAAATTGGTGATGCTGCTGCGCTGAATGCTGATGTGAGTACTCGGTGGCCATCATTGTGTGTTAGTAGTGCGACTTGTGTGCATTCACTGCAGGGGTCAAACACCAAGGCCAATGAGGTAGCAGTGACAGAAGAACCCGACTGGGAGGAAGAAGACAACATCGTGAAAGATCTCACCTGCCTCTGTGTGGTCGGCATCGAAGATCCTGTTCGGCCTGAAGTGAGTCTTTTTCAAAAGGTTGGGTGCAAGCACCAGGGCGTATGTGGGTCCACCTTTGCAAGGGCCTTTTTATTTAGGCTTTATTCTGCTTTCTTTGTTTGAAACCAAATTGACTAACCCGAAACAGTTTCTCTTTTGCTCATTGCTGGTCGTGTCAAGGATGTTCACATATTGTTAAGTGGAATAATTTTCAGATTGGAATTGCTGGATGTTGTTTAGCTGGTCTGTTTTTTCTTCCCACATATTTGGACTTTTTCATTTCTAACCGTTCTTGTGCGCCATCACTGCATTGCTTCATATTTAGCCTCGCCTTATTCACACTGGTGGCCGGTGACTGTTCTTCTCGTGGGGCTACTTTGCGTGCGTCTGAGAAAATCTAGCTTGGCTGTTTGTGATTGTCGGTGATAATATTTGTTTCTTTTCAATATCGCCACCACTTGAAAAATTGATACCTCTTTCACGGAGATTGTAACCATAACACACTCCTTAGGTCAGTCTTAGTAAATGTTTCTTTGTGAAAAACTTGTATGAATGCAAGCATTATGGAATTGCCTGTAGATCTGACTTGAGCAAACCTTTCTCACTTTTCTCAGGTCCCAGAGGCGATACGAAAGTGCCAGCGAGCCGGCATCACCGTTCGCATGGTGACCGGTGATAACATCAACACAGCCCGATCCATTGCACTCAAGTGTGGCATTATCAAGCCGGGTGATGATTTCCTCGTTCTCGAGGGCAAGGAGCTGAACCGGCGGATACGAGATTCCAGTGGAGAGGTACGTGGCGCAAAAACTATTGCCATGTTACAACTGGTAGCAATTAAAAAATTTGAACTCTCAGTGTCTAGTACTATCGCTAGGAAGCATGGCTGCTATTATGAGGGCTGAGCATATTTTGTAAGGGCCACGGTCGGGCTTTCTTTATAACTTGTTTGCATATTTCTGGTCATTGTGCAAAACAAAATGCTTCAGCTGACATGAGCCACCCTGAGATTAGATGATTGAGAAGCTAGGAAGTGATAGTGCCACCATGGGTTTTGCAGATCCAGCAAGCGCTGTTGGACAAGGTGTGGCCCCGTCTGCGAGTGCTGGCTCGGTCGTCCCCTCAGGACAAGTACAACTTGGTCAAGGGCATAATTGAGAGCAAGCTCCGCGACAACAGAGAGGTCGTCGCTGTCACCGGTGATGGCACCAATGATGGACCTGCTCTCAAGAAGGCCGACGTTGGGTTTGCCATGGTGGGTCAAATTCGGGGTAGCCATGACTATGACCGTACTTACATAGTAGTTGTAAATTGACTTCTGTAATTAGAAAGGGGGTTGACCTAACCTAAGGAATGAGAGTGAAACGAAACGTGATTAGAATTTTCTTTTTTTCTCTATGGCCTCCCCATAGCGTTCCGCGATTGTAGTATGTCAGAAGGATTTCTTCATTTTCTCAGTTTGAACACTATGGCTGTGTTCCAAGTGCCACTGCATCCAGCCTGGCCACACTGGAGAGCCATGCAAAGCATTTCCTGCCTATGCTTGCATCTTTGTGCTTTGACTGTGTTGAGCAACTTTGAATACAGTGACTGTATTTCAACTAAGAGTGGACAACCTTGTACGAGAGAGCGGTGGAGGGGTGCTAGTCAGAGCTAATGCAAATCGCATATTTCTCCGATGTTTTTTTGACCAGCGTTACCAGTGCTTTGTTTTGCACATTTTGACAAGTAGATTGACTCTTCTTTATTTATCATGAGTGCTAGTTTATGGCACTTGGAAGAAACCAGCATCTGCATGGCAGGTTTCTGAACATGTTTTGCCACTCTGAACAACCTCTGTGAGTGGCTGGCAGTGGAAGGATGTGAATATCCTAGCTGATCAACATGGGTGGCTGTTTCATGCAATGTCATGGGGCGGTCATTTACTTGCCGATGGCATGCTGTGAATGGCATGCTTCAGCAGTAATGACAGCAGTGCTAGTGAGGGCATAAATGTTGAGTCCAGTGGCTATTAAATTTTTACAGTTGACCTACAGGTGTTTCTTCTTTTTCTCCTGTTGTGGCATATGTAGGGCTGGTTTACGTTAGTGTCATTTGGCAGTCATGTAAATATGGTGTTGTTATTGTTTCCCATAGAAATGGGCCCAATGTGGGTAGAGATTGTGCTGCTGGTTTGACAGAGTTGGGACAAAGAAGGATAGATATGGTTTAACCATGGTTGAACCTGGCCATCAATCGTAAGCTCTGTTTGCCGTTACCGCACGGCATAGTTTCGACGTTCAGCATCGTTCATTGGGACGTCATTAAGATTCACTTTAGAGCAACGTGATCAAGGGAGAGCAAGTGCTGAGTCATCAACATTGTGCCTGGCATGTAATCGTTTTTCACTTCCTTTTCTTTAGCTTGGTTTAGCTACAGGAGGAAGTGTGTACATGTACTTCGTCTCTGCTGAAATGCTATCTCTCTACGAAGCAAGTCTATTGTGTGGTTTTGCAAGGTCACATGAAGGTGAAACTCGCGCATACCTGAAGCTCGACTTTTGCATCTGCAGTAAAACCTTGTTATCAGGCCCCGTTAATTCAGACATTAAGGTAATTCGTCTTGTTTACTCTCCCCCCCTCTAAAATGTACATAGGTCTATGGCAGCAAACTCGTTAATTCGGCATGTGCCGGTCCATTCGTACTGGAGAAGGGCCATGACTGGTGCTGAAGTGAGTTTTAAGAGCATGCATTACTACGACCATTATGCGAAAACGGGTGTGGGGCTGGTAATTGCCCTCTGTTATAGAACCATACCTCCGTTCCAAAATCGAAAACATACGATGGGTAGGAGTTTACAGAGCACGCATCAATATTGTCATCACTTCGCTCGAGAACGTGCAGGAACATTCTCTGGTGTTCTAACCTCCTTGTTTGTGGCGCTGTTGGGGTGTTTCGCTCCGCCGTGATAGCAATGCCTGCTAAGCAAGTCAAGTACATAGTCAAAGACTTGCGGCAGCAAAAGGTGAAAATTCTGAAGGAAGGCGTCTCCCGTGAAGAGGTGATATGTCGGTTTGGTGTAAAGTGAAGCACCCAGGGATGAAAGCACTATCCAGTATGTGAAGAAAAAATACCGGAAACAAGTTTTGGAGTGCATGCTGCTCTGCATGGAGTGCGTAACACTACTGAGCGCAATTCACATTTTGGCGTACTGTGGTCTAACATACCGGCAGCAGTAGTAGGTAATTGCTTCAGGCACGATAGATTTGGGCAACTGGAGCAGGTTGAAAGCCCGAAGGTCGCAGCGCCTGGCGAGGATGACAGCTATAAGGTACTCGTCGTCCTGCTTCCCACTCAAGTACAGCTCACTGACTACTTTCTGTTATCGATGACGGCGTTACTGTAGCTGGTCTGTTGACTGGTGTAGAAATCATCACCTTTGCCTTCGGTGTGAATGGTGAGGTATTGAATGAAGGCGACCAAGGCAACCCTTGCAAAGAATTTCCGGGACAGCGTAACACCAAAGAGGCTAATGATGCCCTCACTGTTTGGAGGAATTTTGTCTCAACACCCCGCACACACTTTATTGATTGGGTTGACATATGGGCAAAAAGTTGTCCTTGCCACCCAGCTTTCAACGAAAACGACAGACAACCATTACAAACTTCTTTGCAGAGTAAAGGTACAGCATAAGAGCTTTCTTTACGTGCTGGTTTTGTTGTTTATTCTATAATTTGGCATTGGGATAATTCAGACATTTTTTTTTTTTTTTTACTCCCGTGAGATTCAAATTAACAAGGGTTAACTGTAGTGTAGCTTATACTCCGAAAGGTGTGGAAAAGTGAATGCTCACTACACGAACATGTGTTAGTACTGTAGTATCATCAGAAGGGTGCTGAAGGGTGGCTTTTCCACTGTCACTCAGCTAACTTCTGTCATTCATTCTTTTGCAAGTGTACTAAATAGCGCTGGTCAAATGGATGTTATTTTTTTAGACTTCAGCAAAGCCTTTGATGTTATTTCTCATGCCAAACTAATTTACAAACTTGAACTTATTGGTCTTCCTAATTTCATAATTCGTTGGATTTCCTCATACCTTTCTCACCGCACACAATTTGTTTGTATTGATGATTGCTATTCAAACTACCTGCCGGTCACTTCAGGCGTCCCACAGGGAAGCGTCCTCGGACCTCTCCTCTTTTTGATATATATCAATGACATTACTAACGTTATAACTACCCCTGTTCAAATTAGATTATTTGCAGATGACTGCGTTTTATTTCACCAAATTATTTGCCAAGATGATCAAGTTTTACTAAACTCCAATCTTCAGAACATACATACATGGTGTAATAAATGGGACATGAAGCTAAATTTAGAGAAAGCTGTATACATGAAGATAACTAACAAAAAGGCTTCCCTCTCATTTCCTTACAATATTTCATCTCACCTTCTGACCGAAGTCAGCGAGTACAAGTATCTAGGAGTTACAGTAACGAAAAACCTTAGCTGGAATAAACAT
Organism: Amblyomma maculatum; assembly: GCF_055883805.1. Lineage (NCBI taxonomy): Eukaryota > Metazoa > Arthropoda > Arachnida > Ixodida > Ixodidae > Amblyomma > Amblyomma maculatum. The sequence goes on along the minus strand of NC_139344.1, from coordinate 314,067,793 downwards.
GTATCAAACGTATGCTCCTCAGCCTTTCGTAAACTCTGCTTTCTTAGACATAAACTAAAACTTGCCCCACCTGAACTTAAAAAATTAACCTACTTTTCAATAATAAGGCCATCACTAGAATATGCGTGCACCGTCTGGGATCCCTACACTAAACGTAACATCGAGGCCCTTGAAATGATTCAACGCAAAGCCGTCCGTTTTTTTTTTCAAAGTATCGTGTAACTGACTCACCAACGACCCTCATGAGAACTCACGGTATTGAAACATTACAGCTGCGCCGGAAAATTCAAAGACTGAAACTACTTTTCTTACTAAAAAACCATAAACTGTCTATGAATGCAGACCCCTTCCTTAAACCTAACACTACGCGCCAAACACGAAATCATCATGCACAATCATTAACCCCTTACAGTGCTAGGATTAACGCCTTTAAATATTCATTTTTTCCACGCACCATTGAGGAGTGGAACAGGTGTCCGCCAGATCTTTTAACCAGAGCTGATTCTTTTGACTCGATGTTTTCTTCACAGCATTTAATTTGAGAGCCATTTATTTCTGCGTTTACTTTTTGTATTTTGCATCTGTGCCTTATATTTATTGTTGTATTTTGTGTTACAACTTGTATTTTAACATTTTTCAATTTTACTAATCCTTTTCTTTTTGCATATATTATGTATTCGCCCCTCCTGCTTGGGCCTACTGTAGGCCTGCAGTATGTTCTAAATAAAAAAAAATAAATAAAAAAATTCACCATGCAATTGATGTAGATCACTGAAACGTGCAAATCGTAATGCAGTGTGGTAAGTATAGTCAGATTTGAAAAAAAAAAAAAAAAAAAACAGATTAAGCATATACGGTACTTTTGGATAAGCCTCATGTTGTCTCTGTATTTAGTGAGTTTATTTGAGGAGACGAAGCTGATACATCTATTGAGAACCAGTGCATTGCGTTTGCTCCACTGGGCAAAAATGCTGAAAAAATCTAGAAAGCAGAATAGCTGATATGCTCAAAGCCTTAGGCATTGACTTGACTAATTAAGCTTAGCAGGGTTTACAACTGATATCAAAACCAGCAGCTCTTAGCAACTTGACTAGTTCAGAGGTAAACTGCCACTTTTTGGTGGTAGCATCATGGTTAACCAAAGACTCTGAAATGGTCATTTGTGAATGTGTGGTTCTTTATTTTTCCCATGTATAGTCTTGGTGTTGGAATGTGATTAGAATGCTGAACAGGAAGCGCATGACATGATTTAAATAAAATAGCAGCTATTAATCTTAAGGCTGGTCAATATTTTTGGTATTCACATGCTGTTATACGCTTGGGATTAATAGGTGACCTTATTGAAGCCATCTACTTCCACTATTTATTCTGAATGACTTGAATTTTGGAAGTAGAAATTTTGGACTGTGACATCTACTGTTTTGTGGATCAGCTTATCTGACGGGCAGAATGAGATAAGCCTTATCCTCGAGAGAATCCAATGCCAATGTTGCGAGAAATCCCTAGCTTGTCTCTGGCAGGCGGGTGGCAATGTGGCATAGCTGGGAGGAGCTGCCAGATGGGCATTTGAGACGGGGGAACAGAGCGCAACCTACTGGGGATCAGGCACGCCACATAGAGACGTTCATACGGCTTGGCTCAAGCGGGGCTTTATATCTATGTCTGGTGGTCGCCTACGACTGGTAATGTGGTAGCTTGGGATCATATGCTAATAAGAATATGCGAGATATTATAGGCACAATTTAAGAGACTGGGAATGAAGCGAGTAGAAACTACGTGTACGCATGGAGAAAAAAATAAATGGCACCGACCAAAAAAATAGCACGGGAGCCTCGTGTACAGTAAATGCGGAATGAAGAAAACCTGTGTGAACGAGGAACTGCAAGGGAAGCGGTGGCAGAAGCCATTAACACTATTGCATCTATTGCATCACCTCGCAGCGTTGTGGGTTCAGGGAAAACTATGCTGCTGGGAGCTGTAGGAACTGGGAAAGGTTCCATGATGTGAAAGCTGTAAAGGCTTGTTTCACTGGGGCATTTTGGGAGTACAAGGATGGAACATATTGTGGTGGCTTCAGATTGTTTGGTTGTTTACTCTTGTTCACCAGGGCATAGCTGGCACGGACGTGGCGAAAGAGGCCTCTGACATAATCCTGACTGACGACAACTTCACCAGCATTGTGAAGGCGGTGATGTGGGGGCGAAACGTCTACGACAGCATTGCCAAGTTCCTTCAGTTCCAGCTCACTGTGAACACAGTGGCTGTCATTGTTGCCTTTACGGGTGCCTGTGCTATTAGGGTAAGTGGATGGTCGACAGTTGGGAAAGACTAACAAGGGGAAATGTGAGGGTGATCCTAAAGATGTCAGCACATGGAAAGGAACTGTTTTTGGTTACCTGATGGAAACAGTAGTGAGTGGAGGTTATATTTAAAGAGGGATAATGAGCCAAGTCCTTAGCGTATTTGAGGATGATGGTCGATGCTAATGCAAAGTCTAAAGGGGGGATAACATAGTAGTTGCGAGGTCAGTGTTCTCTCGAAGAGCGCTACAAGTCACACTTGAATGTTCTTGTTTCTGTTCAGTAAGCAAATTCTGAACTAAAAGATTTGCGCTAGATTAGTGCCGCATTTTAGGGCACCTTTTAGCACATCTGGAAACATTTACATTTTTATATATGGCCTTTTTTAAGCAAGCTAGTGTTAGCTGTATAACAAGATTGGGGCATTCAAACAAAGGCATCAACAAAATTTTCTCAGCAGCAATTTAATAGTATCTTAGAGGGCATGGAAACAACCAAGAGATTAGCGAGTCAAGGGGATGAGTTCAATACTATTTTTTCTGATCTAAGTTCTACTTGTTTTGTTTCATACACCTAAAGTTTAGATTGAGGTTGGTAGGATTCTTGAGGTACATATATTTGTGCTTTCTAATTTTTGGTGTAGTAGGTAGTAATATGATTAAGTTAAAACCGAATTTAAAATTTGCCATTCTAAATTATTTACCTTGGCATCAATATGATTTTCACAGATTTTTTCCGACCTCCTTCAGAAAGGGGCAAGATTAATCCCCTCTGGAACAAGGATGTGTTGCTATTTGCCACATGAGGAAGAGGCTTATCCAGGAACAAGAAATGCACAGCTTCCACATCTTGCTGTGACGCAGTTGTAGTGAAGGGTGCTTAGAACGGCAAGAATTTTGTTGGGCTCTGTGGGTCTGCAATGAGTGACTAGCTGTCACCTGTATGGCACATTGGTGATGGTGTCAGGCCAAAGGGTAGGATTTCCTTTGGGCATGCAAGATCTGTTGCTGAGGTCGTGATGGTCTTCCGTGGTGGGACCCATGCAGGACAGCCCCTTGAAGGCGGTGCAGATGCTTTGGGTGAACCTGATCATGGACACCCTGGCGTCCCTGGCCCTGGCCACCGAGATGCCCACAACGAGCCTGCTGTTGCGAAAGCCATACGGCCGCACCAAGCCGCTCATCTCGCGTACCATGATGAAAAACATCCTGGGGCATGCCATCTACCAGCTCACAGTCATCTTCCTGCTGCTCTTCCTCGGTGCGTTTTGCCCCATTTTTGTACCCACTAGTGAACATTCATGGTAACACTCATATGGAGCACTAACTTTAAGCTCATTACCAAAATGGTAGATGGATGGAAGAAAATCTTCAGTGGTGAAGATAACGCTTCAGAAAATGGTTAAATGGGTGACTGACAATGGAATGCATTGTTGTGAGCATTTAAAAGTGCAAGTAGCTTGAGCATAAAAATAAAAATAAAATAGTGCATCGTTTGCATTGCAAAGTGCACTTTTTGCTAGTAGGTGTATAATCAGTTTGAGGGGATTACTTTTTATATCTCGAGCACATCCACACTGCAGGGACAGATTGTACTTGTGAAAATACCATTCCATCATAATTAGTTCCCAATTTTAAAAATGCTTTATTTCTTTGGACATACTTTTGTGCACACAAGGACACACAGGGGGGCCCTTGTGTCTGCAAGCATTACTCCGTTATTGACCAGTAAATGTGGGGCCAAAGCTGCAGTTCTGGCTGCCAGTATTGCATCGAATGAATATTATTAATTGTAACAGCAGTTCTGGGCATGCTGTGATGCTATTCAGAAGCCAAGAAATGCTGTTCTGCTGCTCTTACTAACTGAAAGGATGGGAGGGTGTCGAGAGAGTGTCATAAGAAAAAGGAATTATGCAAAACGGAGTTCTTCAATGGTTCTTCTATTCGCGAAAGTTTTTTTTTCTTTTTTGAGGGTTAGCGATAGCCACCAGAGGCACTACTGTGGCAGAAGGGCATTTCTGGGCACTACTTCTAAACTTGCAGAATTTTTTCGCAATTGACTTGGTACCTCAAGTTGGATGTAGTCTAGCACTTAAACCTTATGGGAAATTTGCATCTTCAATCATGTAATTGCAGGAGAAACGAGGACAATGCTAATGATGTATAATTGCCTCGCTTGAGTTGGCATTATTTATTTATTTATTCAACTTACGCCTAAAAGCCCTTCTTAAAGATTATTGCTTGGGGTGGGAAAGTGTGTGTGTGTGTGTGGGGGGGGAGTGCAAATGTAGAGTAAACAAGTAAACAGGTCTGGTATAACATGGAATGATGATTAAGCACCAGAGAGTAAATGAACAGGTGATAAGAAACAATATACAGTAAAATCTCGGTGATACGAATTCGCAAAATTCCCCGGCCAGAATGCATTACAGTCGAACCCGGATATATCGAACTCGAAGGGGATCGTGAAATAGTTTGATATATCGATAATTCGATATGCAAAAAGCGGCTTGTGACGGCACTTACAATGCGAAAAATCGATACCGTATTTGTCGCGTAATCAACGCACTCGCATAATGAACCCACCCTCCACTTTTGCACCCGAGAATTTGAAAAAAAAAAAAAATGCGTTAAGGCCAGCTCGCTCACATGCAAGCGACTGAGCGATCTCAGCGACGAGCGGCAGCGACAGAGCGAAAATTTTCAAACTTGTTGGAACTGCGTCCCTCTCGCCGCTCGAGCCACCGCGGCAGCTCAAAACAAGGTTTCTGTGTCGCCGCGGCGGCAGAAATCGCGAGCATTTTCGCTTGCATGTCGATGGCGCGTCAGTCCGTTTCGGTCCTCTCATCCACAGCTCATTGGCAGCGTGCCAAGATGCTGCGCAGCGATAACGCCGGGGCGCGTTTATCTTTTGATAGCTCCTGCGGTGGCGGGGAGCGAACTGGCAGAGTGCCCGTGATGGCTTGATTGCACTAGCCCGGTTCGATTTATCACGCCGCGCTTGGGGCGGGCGTCATGATCGCAGCAGCTGACCTCGTGCTTTCGCTGATTCATACATGATAAAAAAAAATAATAATAAACATACCCGCAAAAAAAAAAAAAAACCTGCCGCTTCTTAACATCCGCAGCCGCTACGCCGCGCGTACATCACAACGATATGAAACGATGACTCTCGCAAAAAAAGAAAAACAGAGCTGCCGCTTTTTAACATCCGTAGGCGCCATAGCCATGTCAGCCGCCGTGCCGCCGCACGCAGAGGGTTCGCAACACGCTGGAGAAAGCGTCCGACGTCTGCTGAAAACGGGCTGAGCTGGCTTGGCGCATGCGTTGCGTGTGCTCAAGGAGAGAGATAGCTCGGCAAAAGAATGGGCACACCCACGCACATGGCTTGCAAACGTCATGTGTTGGAGTGCGGGAAACGACAACTACAGATGCGCGCGCCTTTGGGGAATGGGCGCGGCGCTGCGAAGACCAGCTGTCGCCTCTCATTCCTTCCGCGCGTGGCTTGAAAACGTCACGCGGCAAACGGCCAAGGGTGATGTGATCGTCTTTGGGGAAGGCACACTTTCCAGTGCGTGGTGCGGAGATCGATATATCGAACGACCAGTGAAATTGAGTTCGATATATGACGCGGCTTTTTTATACTTTTACATGGGATTTTCAAGGGGATATTTCGTGAGTTCGATATAACCGAAATTCGACATATCCGGGTTCGATATAACCGGGTTCGACTGTATGTACAATGTGCAAAATTTCAGATGGTCCAAACACTCTCCCGCGCCACTAAGGATGATACGAACGCGCGAACTGCGACCGCAACCTTGAGCACAACGCACTGCCCGCACATCGTTGACTCTGCGATGGCCAGCCACGCATTATGTCAAATCACGAGCAGTTTGCGATGACACGTGGTTCGCACCTCGCCGACGTCACGATTTTTTGTCGGGTTCACGCTGCGAAAAGCTTCCAGCGGTGCTTGGTCCACAAACCGCAGACATCGCAATCGTCGTAGCTGGTGGCGGCATACGCGGTGGGTGCGCACGGATCGGTCATCGCTAGCTCCGCGATCCCGATCCGCGAGCAGTTTGCGGGGCCGCGGGGCCTGTATGTTGCCATCTCTAGTCATGCTGTACGTGCCGCGAAAAGCATCGCCGGCATCGCAATTGTTTTCCATGCTGTGAGAAGTTAGCAGCGGCGCGCGGCCGTGAGTAGTAGACGGCGGCGGGTGTGCACAAGCCGCATGTCGTAGACTTCGCGACCGCTAGCTGCGCTGTACGCGTCGAGAGCACAATGCAATCCCGTCGTGCAGCTTGCGCTAGCAGACGCTGTGCGCAGGTGACGCTGTCATCGTATCTGTGTTCACTCTACAATGGCCGATAGTGAGCTTCGACAAAGAGAAAGTAGGAAGCATTTCAGGTGGGCGTATAGTAAAGAAATGAACATCTTAGCAACTGCAATGCACTTTGTCATTACGCAGTCACTGGCCATGCGTAGCTGAAGGTATAAGTGTGCGCGTTGTGCAATCACTGTTGTAGTGCCTCACAAACCTACACCGCCACAATCGCAACATTTCAGCAGCATGTGCTAGCGTCGCTAGTTAACACTAGCTATACACACCATTTTTTGGGAACGTAGTCTCGGAGGCCTCGCAGAACAGATGGCAGAAACAACGATGGCACTCTCCGTGTCTTTCACATGTTCGGCTGGAGCACACAGGGATGGCCTACTCGTGCCGTGTTTGACGTCAGTTCCTACGCACCGGCAGTGTGCCTCAGTTGAAGACACCATTAGTCAGAGTTTATGGCAGCAAGACCAGGGTGTCTAGCAACTGGGAAAACCGGGAATTGTCAGGGAAATTTCATGCACCGGGAAAAATCAGGGAAATGTCAGGGAAACCATAAAAAAATTCGCCAAGTCAAGGAAAATGAATTCTGCAGAGCATTTTCATTTTAAGATGACACTCGGCAAGTATGGTATTGATGCAGATTTTTTTTTGTGTGTGTGTGTGTTGAGCGTGCAAGGTGAGAAGGGAGGCCCTAGAGCCTCTACGCCAACGTATGGCTAAGCTTCCACAATAGAAGAACCAATACACACGTGAATAGGGCACTCAATAAAATAAGCGGAAGCGCTGCGTGAGAGAAGTACGCAACAAAAAGCAGGAATAACGGCACCGGCAGCGGCCTGCGCGAAAGCGATTGGCGAACTGTCCTGCCAAGCACGCACGTGCAGCGCAGGGTTATGGTAGGGTGCTCAGTTGCAAGGACAGTATTTTGAGGCCTGAAAACGGTTTTTTGAGGGAGCTAGCGGTCCGGAGCCAAGGAGGCCCGAGCCCCACCGTGATAAACATTTGTGTGGCCCTGAAAAGGTCCGTTGTGACGCACCAGCGGTTGACCGCTCTCGTCCTTGCGATCTCGTCGCAGGTTCCGCGCTTCGTGTGCATGATAAAATTGCTTAGCACTTGTCTGACTTAGTATTTGTTTAGTGTGTGGTTTAGTGCGGCTTGGCTTGGGTTTTTATTATGTGTTTTATTCATTGAACTTCAGTTGGGAGTCAGCACCCGTCCTGTTTGCTTCTTGCTCTTCGTCCTCGTCCTCAGCGCCGTTTATTCATCATGTTAACACTTGCGTGTCCACAACCGCGAACTCTGTACTGGCATCGCATTCCGTGCTGACGGCGAGGTGAAACTCGCGTTGGGGTCGCTGACTTTCCTTTCAGAACGGATTTTGCACCAACCACTCAACACAGTGCGCTGGCTCCTCCGTAGAGTAGTACGTGGCGGCGTCAACGCGGAAGTGTACCATGATCCGCCATGCAATTCGCGGGGTAATTTGAACCCAATTTGTCATCAAGCAGCATGGCTGATGTTCCCTGCACATCTAAGTCTGGCATCGGTTGTAACGCAGGTCCTGACGACATGCTTGGGGCCGGTGTGAAACACCCGTTGTGAAACACCGGTGTGAAACACCGAGAAACGGGTGTTTCACACCCATTTCTAACGGTTTACACAGGCTCTTTGCATGCACGGTTACAATCTATTGTTTTCCGGCATCTCGATCGCGAGGAAAAACTCTGCACAAAGCGGGGCAATAAGAAACATGAGCGCAAACACAGACTCTCACGAAGCGCCAGCGACGGCGACGATCGCAAAACAGAAAGGAAAAAAAAAAATGATGTGCCGATCTTGGGAGAATCAGAGAGCTAATCAGAGACCATAAACGGCCTTCGGAAAACCGGCGCGTGCGGCCAGTTTGCTTGAGTGAAGCCATTTTGAGATGGCGCAAATTCTGCACAGAGAAAACAGTTTCAAACCAAGCCCAAGATGGCGGTGATCGGCCAGCTGCAATGCCCGCAGCATGCGCGGTAATTTCGAACAAATTTCCTCTTTTCGAGGGGCATTTCATGGCTTCCGTGATGTTTTGAAAGCCGATTTTATCACATTTCCTGGCCGAATTCAGAGTTAATAATTTGAGTGCAGGTGCTCGAAAAGATAAACATTTCGAAAATGAGTTTTTCTCAAAATTGATTTTTGACCATTTTCGATCGTTCTAAGATTCTTGTCTCCCCTTAACTCTTTCCCTGCCGCGTCCATTGCACATCGTTAGCCCTCTAACGGTGACTTCGCGCGCTGATTTTGAACCCTTCCGCATCGCTCACATACAGGCTACACTATCTAGTGATAACAGTCTGATAACTGTATTTGAGATTTTGATGCTGTTCACATTTTTCCAGCGAAGCGGCTATTTTTGATCGCGCTCCGAACTCGTGGCAGCGTCTCAGTCGCATGCGAGAAAGGGTGCATCCGAGTCGACGACGCGCGCTTTGAAACGTCGCAAATCTGGCGACTACGCACTATCTATGATTGGGTTTATCAATGACTCAAGCAGAAACGACTCTGAAGATGTTGCCAGTTATCGTCAGAATTCAATTCCAACCCCACTGGCGACAAAAACCAGCCCGGAACATCGGCGGTCGCACTCCGGCCCACTAACGACGACTTCGCACGCAAATTTTGAACCTTTCCGCATCACTCACGGAGATGCTACGCCATCTAGCATTTAGTTGGATAATTGAAGCTTATATTTTATTGCTGTTTCATTTTTTCCCGCTAGGTGGCTATTTTTGAAAGCCCTCCGAGCACGTAGCAGCGTCGGAGTCGCATGTGAGAATGGCGGCATCCGCATCGGCGACGCGCGCTTCGAAACGTTGTAAATCTGACGATTCCGCACTGACTACGACCGATTTTATCGATGACCCAGCAGCAGTGACTCTGAAGATGCTGCCTTATCGTCAGAATTCTGTTCCGACCCCGATGACGATGGAAACCAGCCCGGAACATTGGCTGCCACACTTTGTTGACCTGTTTGCATGCGTCTGGGAACGCTCTGGATGTTTTTTTTGTGTTGTTCATGTCACTCATCTCATTCCCAGGGTGTCAACATTATTTGGGCACCATATCTTGCCTCCCGCAAAACAGGGAGTGGCGTCCTGCCCGAGAAGGGAACCGGGCAGCCGTTTCGGCATGGCGCTTTGCAGCGGTCCTCGTTGATTGCTTATTATGCATCAAGAACACTATTCAATACTGAGCTTTTATTTTTTCACAGGAAGAGGCCAATATAATGCTCTGCATTTTGTATATTTCGAAAAATTATTTACATTTTTGTTGTTTCATTTACATGTGCATTTCCTCAAGTTTTTTTTTTTTTTCTAAAATATGGTTTTTAGGAAATTATGTTGTGTGTTAAAACCCACAACTTCATAGTCAAAGTGGTATGCCTGCAAAGCAAATCTGTTTAACTTTCTTTTCGTGTATTGTATAAAATTTTAGACATGGTAGTTTTTACAGAAAAAAAGATCTGCTGAAACCTACAAAAAACTGCCATTTTGCCCATGGTAGGGAAAGAGTTAATTAACTCTACAGCTGTTATCTTAAAGAATTTTTGGCTACTGCAAGTCTTCAACTAATTTTATTTTCCAGGTGACTGTGCATTTATCAACAATCTAGACGCACTTTCCTTCAATGGCCACTATTGTGCACCTATATACACCCGAATTTCGACCAATCAAAATCGCCGTTTTTTGATGCATGGGGCCTATAGGAAGTTTCGTAACTGGTAGTATCAAGTAGCTCTACTGAGGCTGGGATCAGTGTGTTTTTAATTTTCAGTAAACTTTTGATGTTATTACCGGCCATTAACGCTAATAACAGCCTTTCACTATTGTAAATGATTAATAAATAACTTTTTGTTGGAAATTATTCGTCTATACTCATTATCATCAGCAGCTACATTTCTGAGCCTCTTCAGTCGTCAGGGAATTTGAACTGAAATAATCAGAGAAAACCTGGAAAAGTCAGGGATTTTGAAAATAGTGGTTTGCTAGACACCCTGTAAGACAACTCTTCTGATCCGGCACAAGGTAGTAACACTGGAAGAGTGCGAGTAATCTGAGAAAATAAAAAGCGCTGCAAGGACTCAATAATAGCTATGATATAGACAAGCGTCATGTTTGTAAAGAAAGGTGGCGCTGCGATCGGTAGCGACATGGGGTGTAGGCAAAAACGCAGCGTGCCTACACAGCGCCAAGCACCGCCGCCTTCGAAATCAGTTTGCTAATATTCTGAAGCTTAAGCTTCACTTGTGTGGAGAAATGGTTTGGTTTATCAATGGAGAGTAGTTCAGCACTATTGGAGCCAATTACTGCTGTAATTACCCGGAGAAGAGCCGCATTGGCTTCCTTCACTGTGGCCTCAACAGTTAAATGAAAACGAGAAAGCGCAGTGTATAAGAAAAACTAATAGTGAACACTGTTCAACTCCCGGGCCTATTGCTAGTGCATGAAAGCATGACAACGATATGAATGACTGGAAATGTGTTTTTCATATGACGATTCTTTTGATAGGCTTTTCGCTGCTTCAAGCACCTTTACTCTAAAGAACAATTATTGCTGGCAACTATCATATTTCTAGCTCACTGTATCTGCAACTTATGTGACAGAATTTCATTGTATACCGTATTTACTCGCATAATCATCATCATCATCATCAGCCTGATTATACCCACTGCAGGGCGAAGGCCTCTCCCATATTTCTCCACTTAACCCGGTTCTGTGCTAGCTGCATCCACTTGACCCCTGCGAACTTCTTAATCTCATCCGCCCACCTAACTTTCTGCCGCCCCCTGCTACGCTTTCCTTCCCTTGGAATCCAGTTTGTTACCCTCAGCTACCATCGGTTATCCTCTCTTCGCACTACATGTCCTGCCCATGTTCATTTCTTCTTCTTAATTTCTACTAGAATGTCGGTAACTTGAGTTATTTCTCTGACCCACTCTGCACGCTTTCTATCTCTTAATGTTACCCCTACCATTTTTCTTTCCATAGCCTTCTGGGTTGTCCTCAACTTAAGTAGAACTCTCTTGGTTAGCCTCCACGTTTCAGCCCCATAGGTGAGTACAGGCAAGATGCAACTGTTGTATACTTTCCTCTTGAGCGATACCGGTAAGCTGCTAGTCATAATCTGCGAGTGCTTGCCAAATGCGCTCCATCCCAATCGTATTCTTCTTGTTATTTCTTTTTCGTGGTCCGGATCTGTGGTTACTACCTGTCCTAAGTAGACATATTCGCCTATTACTTCCAGTATTTCGCTACCTAATGTAAACTGCTGTTCCTTCCCGAGGCTGTTGAACATTACCTTAGTCTTCTGTATATTGATTTTCAAGCCTACCTTTCTACTTTTCCTGTCTAGGTCATCAATCATTATTTGCAGTTCATCCCCCGAGTTGCTTAGCAAGGCAATGTCATCAGCAAATCGCAGATTACTGAGGTATTCTCCATCTACCCTTATCCCTAACTGCTCCCATTCCAAGTCTCTGAATACTTCCTCTAAACAAGCTGTGAATAGTACTGGGGAGATTGTGTCTCCTTGCCTAACACCTTTCTTTATGGGAATTTTGTTACTTTCTTTATGCAGAACTATGGTTGCTGTGCAGCCACTATATATATCTTCCAGCACTTTCACGTACGGCTCGTCTACCCCCTGATTTCGCAATGCCTGCATAACCGCCGAGGTTTCAACTGAGTCAAATGCTTTTTCGTAATCAATGAATGCTATGTAATGCATAATGCATAATGCTCGCATAATGCTCTCACTTTTTTCGCGGAAAATTGGTGCTAAGTTGGGGAGTGGTGTAATTATGCGGGGAAAATTTTAGCACAAATGTTTTGGAGCGCTAAAAGCAAATTTAAATAGGTGCGAATTGGGATTCCTAGGTCAGCTATTGTATATATAACCGAAACATTACTTTCAAGCAGAACTTACCTTTGTTATAAGAGTACAGGGTCGCCAAAAGCACAAATTGCTAAAGCACTTTATTTACCAAACGCAGCTTCATCATCACTGCCCGCGTTCCGTGGTATAATGCTCACAGTAAACCATACAGTTCTACTCTTGATCAGAGACTTGATCCGAGTCCGTATTGACACTGCAATCGCTGTCTCCAGTAGTGCACTATGCAGAACTCGACGCCGAAGTGCCAGCTGGCAGCGTGGTTGCTATGCTATAGCGCGTACTCGAAAGCTTTCAGCTTAAAAGCAGCTGTATAGTAACTTTGCGGCACCAAGAACACGGTAGACGGTGGAACGAGACACGGAGACACCTCGCAAAATGGCGACAACTACGAGCGTCATGGTGGTAAAAAAAAAAAGAAAAAGAAGAGCATAACTTATGATGATGATGATAGTGCATGCTCTTGACGAGAGCAAATAATAGTTTTGTCTGCAAGCTTAATACATCTAACATTTGCCATGAATTTCATAAAGAGCACTTTTTTTAAGGGGAAAGGATCGGATTCAGTGAATTTGTATGTTTTTATGTCGTTTTTGTTCGTGTCACATTTTCGCTGCCCCGCAACCTTGCCAACTGTGCCACTAGATGGCGCTGGCTGTGCTCTCAGTGCTGCGCATCTCGTTTTGAGAAAATGTGGTTCTTCGGTGTGCATTTTTTCTATAAGATCAGCACTGTAAGGATGTCTAGGCACGTGAAGCAAGTTATTGCAAACGTATATGCTCAGAATAGAGCCCGTTTCCGCAAGAACCACTCGGCCATAAAACGAGCGTGTAGTGATACGCCTCCATTTTTTTTTTTGCGGACTACTTGCGTAGCTTTCGCTGCGTTGCACCTGATGTATGAAATGGAGTATAGGTTCAGTAGTGCTCCAAAGATGGCGCTTGTTACTACTAGCAGACGACTCTTGCGGTGGTAATATTGGTGGTGCGAAGATTATGTGAGGAAACAATATTCAATTTTTTGCCGCCCAATGTTGGGGGTGCGAGCATTATGCGAGTAAATACGGTAGTTCTTTTTAACATTTTTCTATAGCGCAGTTGCTAACTTGTTCTTTCCTGGTCGATAAAAAAAAGTTTCACGTCTGTTTCATCGCATAGGCACGTCAAGGTCATTCAGAGATTAATAAATACATGAAGGCTTTTAAGAATGCTCTCATTTTGTTCTCTTTGCTCTATAGGAGAGGTGCACGAGTGCAAATGCAACATACTTCACGATCACTTGCAGTGAAATTTAAGCGATCTGTTGATTTTTTTATTACACTGGAACCTTATTCAACTGCGCGTCATCTTATACTGCTTATTTTGCACCCCTCATAGCCAAATCCACATTGGGACATTAAACTCGTATACCATATATACCATACTTAAATATCCTGCTCGATCAGAGCTAGGTTGTACTTGGATATTTAATTCGTTCGTAATTCCTATTGACCTTCAAAAGAAAATTTAATAATCTGAGAAATAACGCTGTGTGACTTTTCTGGGATCCTAACAATGTTTACTCGCTTTCTAGGACTGGTGATGAAGAGCCACTCGTTGAAGCTTTTAAAAGTGAAAAGAGAGAGAGGTGTAATGAGTACAAGGCAGCGAACACTGAACTGATCAGTTCCACACACTGCACTCAGTTTCGTTGTCTTCTTTCTCGGTTCCGAGAGGCACGTGGCATTACTCCCCCCCTCTTCGAAAGTGGCGACTCTACGCTGGGAGTGTCCTCAAGTTATATGCACACAGGAGAAGCAGGGAACACAAAGCTGCACACGTGCAAAAGGTCACTGCCTCTCATATTACGGTTTCATTCGCACTACAGGAACAGTTTCAGCACTTGAGCGCCGCTGTATTGAGGGCCGTTGACCACGAGGAACAACTTCGTAGGTCATGTTACTAAGACGTCGAATGACCTCATATGGCCCGAAGTAATGGCGAAGTAGCTTCTCAGAGAGTCCTCGATGGCGCACTGGTGTCCACACCCATACAATATCGCCAGGCTGGAAGTAACGTCTCGGTGTAAAAGGTTGTACCGACTGGAATCACGGTGTTGTTGATGTTGAATACGGCGCCGTGCACGCTGGCGCGCTTCTTCGGCCCGCTGCCGGAATATGTCGACGGCCGCATAGGCGTTGGTGGCGTCGTCGCCGTGACTTATGGGTAGCATAGCATCCAACATTGATGTGACGGGACGATCGTTTACTAGTTGGAATGGCGCAAGACTGGTTGTTTCCTGTTCAGCCGTATTATATGCAAAAGTTGCATACGGAAGGACTTCATCCCACGTGCGATGTTCAACGTCAACGTACATGGAAGTCATATCTGCAAGTGTTCTGTTGAGGTGCTAGTCAGTCTGTTTGTTTGCGGATGGTAAGCAGTAGTCCTACGATGACTTGTGTAGGTAAGACTGAAGAGAGCCTGCATTAGTTCGGCCGTAAAGGCTGTACCGCGGTCAGTAATAATAACCGTTGGAGCACCATGGCACAGTACGATGGTCTTAAGAAAAAAACTTGGCTACTTCTGCTGCAGTTGCACGGGAAAGTGCCTGTGTCTCGGCATATCGCTTTAAGTAGTCCGTCGCCACTACTATTCATCTGTGCCGTGATGCGGACATTGGGAAAGGGCCCAGAAGATCCGTACCCACTTGCTGGAAAGGGGGCTGTTGGCGGAGGTATCGGCTGAAGGAGTCCTGCAGGCTTCAGCGGAGGTATCTTTTGCCGCTGGCAATCTCTGCATGTTCTCACGTAGTGCTGGACTGAAGGCAGCAACTTAGGCCAATAGTACTTTTGTCGAATGCGTGCTAATGTTCGCATGACTCCTAAATGACCAGCCGAAGGCTCTTCGTGGCATGCGTGCAAGATTTCTGGCCGGAGGTCAGACGGCACAGCGAGAAGAAAGGTTTCCTTTTTGCGCTGAAAGTTTCTTTATATAGGACGCGATTGCGAATGCTGTAGGAGGATAAACCCCGTGCGAAAGCACGTGGGACAGCTACATCAAAACCTTCGAGATGCTCAATAAGCGGGCGTAAACCGGGGTCAGCCCGTTTACGCTGGGCCATGTCGGTGGTCGTGAATACAGCAAGAAACAGGGAAGTCGTCGTCTCCGCTGTCGGAAGGGGCAGTATCAACTGGTGCACGCGCCAAGCAGTCGGCGTCGTTGTGCTTACGGCCGCACTTGTATACAACCGTAATGTCGTACACTTGGAGACGGAGGCTCCACCTTGCAAGTCGTCCAGAGGGGTCTTTGAGGTTGGCTAGCCAGCATAACGAATGGGGGTCGCTTACACCCTAAAAGGTCGGCCGTAAAGATAGGGTCGGAACTTAGTTATCGCCCAAACTACCGCAAGACATTCCTTTTTCGTGGTTGAGTAGTTTGCCTCTGCTTTTGAAAGAGAGTCACTTGCGTAAGCGATAACTTTCTCAGTGCCATTTTGCCACTGAATCAGAACGGCACAGAGTCCAAAATGACTGGCATCGGTATGAATATCTGTAGCGGCGTTTTCGTCAAAATGGGCAAGTATCGGGGCGGCCTACAGTCGCCGGCGCAACTCATTGAAAGCATCGTCTTGATTATCTTGCCACGCAAAAGGAACATTGTCTCGGGTAAGACGCGTAAGAGGCTCGGCAATCGCTGAAAAATTTTTTTTTCTTTTCTTTTCTTTTTTCTTTTTTTTGAAATAAAGTTTTCTCTCTCTCTGTAGTACCATTTGCAGCCGGTCAAGGTGCTCCTCAAAACTAGCCGCGAAAATGACGACATTGTCGAGATACACTATGCACGCTTGCCACTTCAGTCCAGAGAGAACGGTGTTCATCATTTGCTGAAAGGTTGCCGGCACAGAACAGAGACCGAAAGGAAGCACTCTAAATTCATAAAAGCCGTCGGGGGTGACGAACGCTGTTTTCTCTCTGTCCCTTTCGTCCACTTCTATCTGTCAGTAGCCATTCTTGAGGTCAAGCGATGAGAAATATTTGGCATTGCGTAACCGGTCCAATGCGTCATCGATACGTGGGAGCGGGTATACGTCCCGTTTCGTTACCTGATTTAACTTACGATAGTCGATGCAGAAATGCAAGGTGTTGTCTTTTTTCTTCACCAACACTACAGGTGAAGCCTAGGGGCTGGTAGACGGCTGCACCACGTCGTCGGTAAGCATTTCCTGCACCTGGCTTCGAATAGCCTCTCGTTCCGTTGACGACACTCGGTATGGGTGTTGGGAAATCAGCTTGGTCTCCGTGTCATCCATAATGCGGTGTTTGGCTACTGGGGTAACGCCCAATTTTCGAAGACGTTGCAAAGCATCCAGCAAATTCCCGTAGTAGATCTAGGAGTCGCCGCCGCTCAACCGTCGACAGATTGGGATTAATGTCCACAGTTGATAGAATGTCGGGTGCATTACATCTGCCATCGCCAGAGTACAGATGTTCACTGGCTGAATAAAGTCGGCAACATACGCGATGGCCATTCCTTTCGCAATGTGCTGAAACTCGGTCCCGAAATTCGTAATCCAGAGCTTCGCACAACTGTCCCGCAAGTGAACAAGTCATCTTGCAGTGCAGATCCCTTTCTCAAGAAGCAGGCCCACGTTCCTCTCTGCCAGTACGTCGTGGTCGCATGGTGAGTCTCTTTCTACCAGGACCATAATGCTGCACCGTGGCGGGGCCGTAACGTCAGCAGCTGTAATACGTAAGGCGGGCATTGATGAACCGTTGACACTAGATCTCGCAATGGCTTGGCTCAGCGAAAACGTCACTCGTGATTCTTGCAAATTAATTATCGCACCATTGGCCTGTAGGAAGTCCAAGCCGAGTATGACGTCTCGTGAACGGTGGGCAAGAACAACGAAGTCGCAAACATAAATCTGTCAATTGCAACTCTCGCAACGCATCTTCCAGCCGGGGTAATAAGGTGTCCCCCTGCAGTGCGGATCTGAGGCCCAGTCCACTCGGTTGAAACTTTCTTCAATTTTCTGGCTAACCCACTGCTCATAACTGAATAGTCCACCTCCGTATCAACTAACGCTGTAATGAGAAAATCGTTGATAGGTATGTCTGAAACTGCGCATTCAGTTTCATCATTACATGACGCCGTCTGATAGCGGTTATCTTGTACTAAACTTGATGGAGGATGTTCGGCACTTCACTCGTCAGCGGCCTCACCTCCGCAGGTCGCTGTTCCTAGTTTTTCCGACGGCTCGGGGAGCGGGGGCTGTGCAAGCGGCCAGTGCAGTATGTAGAGGGACGTGGACTTGGAGAAGGATAACTGGAAGAGGTAATGACGCGGGACCCGTATTGTGGGACGTCTGGAGGATTCGTATGCGTCGACGGGTACTCCTCGATTTCGGGTGGCCATTATCACTCCGAGAACATTGTGCGCGCTGATGGAAGCCACGAAGTTCGGCGCGGCTGTACGGACAGAGCCTTAACATGTGACCGGCCTCACCACTGACGTCGCAGGCTGACTCTTGTCTATAGGCTTGTTTGGGATTCCAGATGGCTGTTGTAGGTTGGGCGAATGAGTGTGATGAACACAAGTTCTTTCAAATTCGGGGGAGCCTGTCTCAGGTTAGTATGGTTGGCAGATGCTAAAGTTAGATGAAGTGGTTATGCCATGCTAAGTCTGCAGGTAAACTCCACAAGGTTCTTACAAGCAGTTGCAAGTGCAACCGAATTGTTATTTAGGAAATAAGTTATCATCGGAATACGATAACTGCGAGTGAAAGACATAGGCGTAGTCAGGTCGCAAAAATTGCAAAACCAGTTTATTGTAGGAAACTTAGCTTTTCGGCATGTGAGTACTACACTCATTCTCTCTTTTACTGATATTTCTCCCAAAAGCAAATTTTAAGTGCTCAAAATAAATACTATACAGACAATGCAGTGGCGTTGAACAGTGACCAGGCGTTGAACAGTGCCACGATTCTTCATGGGCCGGTGCTGGTTCAGTCCCCTTCTCACGTCGACACACTTTATCAGAGAATTTCACGCATCGTGAGAAGAGCAGCTCACATCCGTCCCGATAATCGCAGAAGCCACATGGTCCTCCAGTTGTTCTAAAACCAATAGCCCGCTTCCAGCTCGAACGCGGAATGGTAGCGCACTAGCTGCCTGCCAGCATGTGCAGCGGTCATGCTTATTCGTGCCTAGTACCATGCGCCCGCACGCTGCATGTGTGTCCACGAAGTGTTCTTCGGGGTTTTTGCGATCATTGTCGGCTGTTGCATGTATCGTCGGCCAAGAATCCTTTGCTAGAGACATCTCTGTGGATCAACTTTTCTTCAGTACCTCTAAACTCGTTTGATATCCTGCATTTCTCGAAAGCTCGATGCTCCTTGGGAATACTGGTCAAGCGTCCCAAGATTTGGCTGTAGGGCGTGGCCAGCATGATGGAGAGGCTCATGTAACATGCAGAGGGATCCTTTTGCCATTCCTATATCGTGTGAGGTGCAATGACTTTCCTTCCGGTCGCATGTGTGTCGCGAGCACCGTGGTCACGAGGATTGCTGGCTCAGCATGGTGAAACCGAAACCATCGCAGTAGTCGGCTGACACCACCGCTAGATAGTCCCCTCTCTTGCTGGAAGCCTGATGCTGATAGCGCCGACTAATAACGAGGCCAGAACTGCGAATTTAGGCTGAAATTTGTTTGGATCCACATATAATACGAGGCTGAAATCTGACATGATAAAATCGGGAAAAAATCTTGGGTTTTACACGGGTTTTTACGGTATAATAAAAAGACAAGTGGACCAAGAACACTTCCCTTTCTCAGAATAAGTAGAGTTGGAATTGTTAATGGACGTAAGCTTCTTGGCGTACCCTACGCCAGTGACACAGAGTTAAACTGGGAGGGTATGCATTTTGTGCTCGTAAGACAAAAAAAAAGTTACAAAAAGGTTTGAACGCATGCAAGCCTGTTAGAGGAATGCAGAGCACTGTACCAGTTTATTTGCTTGCAGGTCTGTGAGTTCATTTTAATGAAACCACTCATAATTTGTTCCACACTTGATGCAGGCCCAGAGATTTTCGACATCGACCCCGGCATGGGGGTGCGTCTCTCGGAGCACTTCACCATCATCTTCAACACGTTTGTCATGATGACCCTGTTCAACGAGGTTAATGCCCGCAAGATCCACGGGGAACGCAATATTTTTGAGGGCCTCCTAACCAATCCCATTTTCTATAGCATTCTGATCATCACTGCAGTTGCTCAGGTCAGTTGGCTTCTCCTCCCACAAGTGGTCAAGTGTACAGCTAGAAGCAAAATGAAAAGGAACACGGAGCGTGTGGGCTCCACGCTTTTGCAAAGTGCTGCCACCAACACAGGACTAGAATGGGTGGCACCAAGGCTACGCTCGGAAAGAGCAGACGACCAAGATTGCTTTGGATGCATCTTTACCACTGATCCTTATCACCTGTCGGTGACAGCGCATTTAAAAGCGTGGAGGCCACGCGCTCCAGTGTTGCCTTACATATTGCTTCTAGCTGTACCGGTGCTGTTATCCTTTGTAGCCACAATTCTGGCTGAGTGCATGAAGGAAATTGTGGCATTCAGATTGCAGAATTGCTTTTTCTGAGTTTACAATATTTAGTAACATGAACGGAATGAAGAAGTGCACATATCAGCAACTGCGCAGTTGTTCTTAGCACCTGCTTGTCTTCCCATAGTTTATCAGGGTTGAGCAATAAAAATGTTTTGCTTTGGTATGGTGCGACACAAGGGTGGTATAGTTGCATCCAAGTGTAACGAAACTCTACGTAGCAAATTCTTCGATAGTGCAAAGCTGCTCAATATGTCAGTGCCACATTCATAGAAGTGTACACGTTTTTAAACTCCCACTTGAGAAATTTTGCATAAGGCCTAGCAGCACGTGAATGCGAGCTGTCCTCACTATACATGAAGGAAGCAATGATGTTTTGGTACTGTTTTTCTGGCAGTTCAGATTCATTTTTCAGATACTTTGCCCAGGTTTGGTTTTGCCACGGTTAGATCAGTAAAAGTCAGTGCAGGCATTTGGTTGCCCCCCAGATATTGACATTTTCAAATATGTCCCTTGAAGAGAATGTGAACTGAGTAACAGACATGTTCCGTCTGTATTTGAATTGTCAAATATTCGCACACCCTGACCTAAATTATGAGTTTGAGAATGGCACAGCTCACAAAACAAACTCAGTGGGCTCTGGAATAATCTCTTTTCTTGCCTGGAATGACCACCTGTCTAAGCATGCACTGTGTTTTCATGCTTTGGGCACATTGCAGTCCTTTCATTGCAGTCCTTTTTGTTAGAGTTCAAAGTAGAAAGAAGGGTTGACTCTGAGAATGTTCCACAAATTGTTGAATTGCAAATTGCAAGTAGATGTGGGTGCTTATGCTTGAGCATTTAAAATGACGGATTTATGAAACACTTTTGGTGCATAGCTATTTTGCTAATACAACGTGTGTATAAAAGAAATCCTGGAAAATGTGACAGTGACGGCACGACTAAGAGTACTATTATCTTGGGGTCCGATATGTGGTTGAGAGCAAATTTTGATCATAGGATGTACCAGAGTGCTTGTGTGTGTCACCGTGGATGGTCAATACAAGGGATGCCATTTTTTTGACAACCTCACTTACGTAAGGTGATATTTAGGGCTAGAAACCCAGCAGCTTTCAAATGGCACCTGTGTCTTAACTGTCATCTTTGCATGGCTAGTGTGCGAGTGAGAATTATAACAAACTTCAGTTAGTAATGACTGCCTTTGTAGTGAAACAGACTGCTATGAGTGATATTAGCGACAGTGGAAAGGGTTAAGGGGAGACACTGGTCTTAAAATGAAAATTTTTATTTTTAGAGATATAATAATGAAATCGGGTGTGTATATGTATTTCTTCCTCCTGTTTTTAAAAATGTAATTAGTTTTACTCTATCTCAATTAGTTCGAATGTTATTGGCAAATAACCAAAGCCTAATTTGGTAATTTCTTACGGGTCGTTAGGACAGTTTCCCTCAATATTTTTTCGTTCCGATTAAAATGTAGTTGTAGCCAAAGACTTGCCATGTGGAGCTATGCTATTTATATTATCATTGATGTACATCACAGTATAAAAATATTCAATTATGTAGATGCCCCACAATTCGAAAATATAATTAGCTGACATTATTGTTCAATAAATTTGATATGTTCAACTTAGCAATATAAAAATAGCATAGCTCCACAGTTCAAACCTTTCTGAATTCAACGGTATAAGATTTATTAAAATTGCACCACAAAAACCCAATGAAAAGTTCCGTAAGGCTAGTCATGTCACCAAAAAACATGAAGCCGAGAAAAACTCATTTGAAGTTTTGACACTGAGTGCAGAAAATATTGGGAAGAATCTTCGACAACGGATGTTACTCAGATGTTCCCTATCAGTTTCCCTACAAAACAAAACAAAAAGTGTGTTATTCCATCCAAGGAAACATTTAAAAAAAAAATGTCGAATGTGTAAGTGTGATGAAATATTATAGAGGTTACTTTCGAGAAGTTCGGGGTTGACTTTTTCTTTTTTTGAGGTGAAAGTGAGGACCGGAGCCAAGGAGACGAGAGCTCCACCAGGCAAACAGTTGGGAAAGAGAACTGCTTCGCTTATTCTTGGGGAAGAGAACTGCTTCTGTTCGAAATCGCAGTTTTCGCAGACAAGCAGAAGCTTTACAGCAAGGCCGTACTCCTTATCTGTTGCCTTGCTCAAACGCAGACTTCCTGCGCCGCAGGTTCCGCACTTCGCTTGCGCGAAAAAATTGTTCAAAACCTTCAAGTCCACAATCACGAACTGGGTACCGGCATCAGCTGTCTGGTAATCCGCACTGACGCCAAGAAGGTCAAACTTGCGCTGGATTGCCGACTTTTCCGACAGAACGGACTTTGCTTGCGCCGATCGCTCAACACGCTGCGCCTGCTCGGTCGACGAATAGTACACAGCATCAACACGAAGTGTACCACGATCCGAGATACGATTCGTGCTGCAACTTGGTCCCGCAGTGTCGTCATCGGGCAGCGTGCTTGATGTACCCGGCGGATCCAACGAGTCCGGCACTGCAGGCCCCGGCGACGCACTGGTGGCCGCTGCCTGCTGTTTTTTGTTCCACGGACGTTTCTTCCGGCTTCCAAAAGCTCGTTGCGTGCTCGGTTTCAATTGACTGTCTCCCGGCATCTCGATCGCAAAGAGAAACTCCCGGCACAAGGCGGAAACACGGCGTGTAGAGAAACACGAGCGCAATAACAGACGCGCACGAAGCGACAGCCACAGCGGCGAACGCAAGAGAAAGAAAAAAAAAATGACGTCGACGGTCACACCAGCCAATGGGAGGCGCAGAACGGCGCGCGCGCGAAGCGCGCCGCGTGCGAGCCAATCAGCGACCCGAAAACGGCCTTCGGGAAACCGGCCCGAACCGCCGCTCGGCTTGAGCGACGCCATTTTGAGATAGCTCAAATTGCGCACAAAGAAACCAGCTTCAAAACAAGCCCAAGATGGCGGCGATCGGCCGGCTGCAACGCCGGCGGCGCGCGCGGGAAGTTCGAACAAAGTCTCTCTTTTCGGGGCCATTTCGTCGCTGCCGTGGTGTTTTGAAAGCCGATTTTATCGCATTTCCCGACCGAATTCAGCATTAATAATTTTACTGTAGATGCTCGAAAGGATAAACCTTCCGAAAATGAGTTTTTCCCAAAATCGACTTTTTGACCATTTTCGACCGTTTTAAGACCCGCGTCTCCCCTTAAAGGCATGCATGGATTCTGGTGCCCAATGGAGCCTAAGGGTTCTGCAGAAGCCATTCTGAGAACCCCTGCTTAATGAAATAGTCAATGGCTGTGAGACAACCGTGTCATCAACACGCTGTTTGTCATGCTCAGTGTGCCACTGATAAAGGAGGTCAGAATGCTCCTTACTTCCCGACAGTATGAGGCTGGCGTTTGTGTGAGTGTGCGGCAAGGAGCTTGTCTGGTGCAGATGTTGCATCAGCAAGACAGACAGGCCTTGCCCTTCGCTCGTCACCTGACCTGTTTGCAAACAGCAAATTCCTGGAGCGTGGCAAAATTAAAAACTGAGGGTGAATCAAATACTACCAAGCGAAATTACAGATGAAACCTTCTGGCAACCATGGCCAGAAAAAAGCAAATTGGCTTGAGGTGCTCAAGTAAGAGATTTATGGTGCAAAGAAAATATGAATACAGTTGAATCCCGCTATAACGAAATTCACGGTGCACGAAAAAAAATTCGTTCTCGCGGAACTTCGTTATCGCAAAAATTTGACGTGAAACGCAGAAAGAATTGCCCAAGCAGCAGCAAAGGCGTTTAATGCCAAAAATCTGTAAGCACGCGATTTTCGCACTCGGTCAGCAAACCCATTGCAACATCGTCGTCTCGGACAGCAACGAAATTCCTGATGACATCAAAAGCGTCCATCACCTGTACGGCGGTTGCCGCAGCCGGCGCTTCCTGTACGTCGTCGTCTTCTTCATCGGAAGAGTCCTTATCATTCCGGGCAGCTTTTATGATCTGCTCATCACTCACATCTTCGTGAACAACAACACAAGCGTCAGCGCCGATGTATTCGTCGAGCTCGAGATTAGGCGGCACGGTTCCTATTTCTCCCAGCGTTTTCCAGGCGGCCGCGATCCCCGGAGCCGGTGACGCCTCTTCGTCGTCGTCTGTAACGCCTGGTGTTAGGCCAGCAGAGTGTACGGGTCGACCTTCGGCAAATCCGGCGTGCCTGAAACAGTTCACAATTACTGAGCGCCCCAGTGTGCTCCAGGCAGCAGACATAATCTGCAGTGCCACGTACAAGTCCACCTTCGTGTCTCGGCCGGTTTCAGTGTTAAAAAGCAGCCGCTGAATTAACCTCCCGCGGTAAGCGCGCTTCAGGCTAAGAATCACGCCCTGATCGAGAGGCTGTAAGACAGACGTGCAATTGGGAGGGAAAAACCTCAGCTCCGTGTTAGTGAGCTTGACTTCGTCGGAGTGATGCGCTGAACAATTGTCCAAAAGCAAGCAAACTTTACGGCCCTGCCGCTTCATGTCGCGGTCGAATGCCATCATCCACTCGGTGAAAATAGCACGGGTCATCCATGACTTGTTGTTCGCCTTGTACTGCACAGGTAGGCTACGAGTTCCCTTAAAACAGCGCGGCTTGGCACTTTTGCCTATGACTAACGGCGGACGTTTGTCCGAGCCATCCATGTTTGTGCAAAGCAGCACTGTGATGCGTTTTTTGCTGTGTTTGCCGCCGTGACAGCGCTGCCCCTTGAAGTCGAGCGTCCTAGCCGGCAACATCTCGTAGAATAGCCCGGTCTCGTCGGCGTTGTAAATGTCTGCAGGCGCGAAGTTGCTTAAAATTCCGGCCATGTTACTCGCCTTCCAAGCAGCTGCTCCGTCCACGTCTGCTGACATTGACTCGCCGCACAACACTTTT
The DNA here is from genome assembly GCF_055883805.1 of Amblyomma maculatum. NCBI lineage: Eukaryota > Metazoa > Arthropoda > Arachnida > Ixodida > Ixodidae > Amblyomma > Amblyomma maculatum. Next base: position 314,042,739 of record NC_139344.1, on the reverse strand, counting down.
CCAACGATGTTATGGCGGGCCTTGAAACGGTTTAGCCAGCCAATGCTGGCTTTAAAATCATCAATGCCAAGTAGGCATGCATAGTTCAAGGCTTTCTGCTGGACGATGCTTCCGGACAGGGGGACGTTGCTGGCTCGTGCTTCCACAAACCACGCATGCACTGCTTTGTCCAACTCTTCATGGAGGGGCCGCGTCACCTTTTTGTGCTTCGAGGATGTGCCTGAAGCAAGTGCCATTCTCACGCTGTCCTTATTGCCTAGAATCGTTGACAGCGAACTTGCAGGAATTCCGAAGTCTTCAGCAATTGCCGCTTTCTTCCTTCCGCTTTCTGCTTGGGCGATTATTTGAGCTTTTTGCTCAAGGGAAAGAGTTTTGCGTTTTTTCACTTGCGTTGCCATCGTGTCCTGCGGATGAAAACTCGTCGTTGTCGAAGAGAAAGGCAGCGAGTGAACAACGCGACCGCGACACAAAGCCAAAATGGCGGAACTGCAATCACGTGATTTCATGCTTAATGTGGCTTTGGATTTGACTTGGACTTCTCGCCAATAAAACTAGTTTCGGTTTCGATTTTGAACGCGAAAATTTCGTTGAAGCGGAAACGCTCTGCAAAAATGGTTCGTTGTGCAGAGAAATTTAGGCCATTAATTCTTATAGGATACTCGCGGGGAATAAAAAATTATTCGTTGTCGCGGAAATTTCGTTGTGGCGGTATTCGTTGTGGCGGGATTCAACTGTAATAATGTAGAATATTTTTGAATAGTAGTTTCGAAAATTAGTGCACTTAGTTGAAAATAAAGACCATAATTTGTTATGCTTGTAGGCCCACCAGCCATTACGTAAGAAAGCAGGAGTCATGCATAGTAATAACGTGTTAGAAATTATTTGATAATGATTTCTGTCAGTGAAAAAAATGTCTAATAGTGTCACAGTTTGACTTCACCTCCTTGCTGGAACTGTGACATCAGTGGCTGATTAACAGCGAGGCAAAGCACTCACAAAATACAACTAGATGACCTGAGAAACAGGGCCTGAAGGCAAAGCATCAATTGTGGAATGCCGCCCAAAATGCAGCATTCACGATAAAATGTAGCCCGCGTAGCTCTTGCATATCGATCTTGCTGGACTGCAAGCTGTGTGGTGGTCCTCAGCCATGCAGATGTGGTTGTAAAACATGGAAGCTTGAAAACAAAACCATGGGGAAGGGTTGCATGGGCTTGCTTGCATAGAACGTGTCCGCAGTAGCTGTGTAGCTCATGTCGAGTATAATAGCCATGAGTGCTATATCGTTGGATAGCTGATGTGAAGTCTAATTGTATGGTAATCGTTGTAGGTCTTAATTATTATTAATTAGTTAATTGGGATTAAAATTGACCTTTATGCTATATCATCGAGTCATTTATTGTTGGATAGCATATATTGAGTGCGACTGCTCTAGGTCCCTGTTTATTTACCTTTAAGTAGTCCATTGCGATTAACACTTCAACTTTAGGCTACAATTATATATAATTGAAAGATCTAGAAGAGCAGAATCTAAAATCAAATCCTAAAGCTAACTCTTGTCTAACTTGTTAAGAAGGACATGCGAGAGAAGTGAAATATAGTAGCACTTAATGTGCCACTGGTAGTCCTTTGGGGCCTTAAAGTGCGCACTTTTTAGGCTCTGGTGAAAATTGAGCATGATCAAAGTGGCTGTCACGAAATAGCTGCGGAAGTGCACGCGGCCCATAATTTCACCCCTTACGCTCTCCTCGACAAGCTGGGCCACTTGGTTGCATGTGGGGGATATCCAAAATGAGATGCTTCGGGTCCACTGAACACGCTCGTTTTCCCCATGGTGTTGCATTTTGTTCTGGTGGAGGAAGGAGTAAGCTAAGTTGCATGAGAAGAAATATCGCTGTGTTTTGCTGCCAATTTAGATTCTGAATGTTCATGAAATGTACTATTCTAACAGTTCACAGTAGTTACAATAGTGGAAATTCAGTGCAAATCAAAACAAATGGAATAGCAAATACTATTAGAAAACCGCTACAAGCTTCAGATATCCCCCTTACTCATCGCCTTTGTGTTTGCATGTTACTCCTGTGAAAGGTGTGGTAAAGGTGGGGCATTGGTAAATAGGGCCATGGCCGATGAGTTTCTCCTGTGCCCTTCACAAGGGCTTCAGATACACAGCGTTTGATGATCTACTACTTTGTTGAGTTGAAAGTGACAAAGGAGAACGTATGGATATTCTTTGGAACTAAAGTTCTGGAGATGAAGAGGATTTGATTGCATTGGGCATCTTCTAATTTGAGGATTGCTACATTGAGGTCTGACTTGTCTGTGGCATTCGTGCAAATGCATTGCAGGAGAATTTAGCCATTATTACCAAGGCCATATGGCGTATAGAAGCCACACTTCACATTGAAGCTATGGAGTGGGCTGCATTTCCTGTTCATTTGCACTATGTGCCGTAAGCTGTGCAAGCATACTTATGAGACGTGTGTTAGATGAGGCACCTAATAATGCGAACCTTCGCAGGATAATCTCTGCATAAGTAGCCGTCATAAAATAGCTTCACTTAAATTTCTGCTGCATCTTATGCTTTCTTCCTTTTGTTTACCTTTATTTTTATTTATTTGTGGGTTATGGGTTGCCTGCTCTTAGATCATAATCCCGCTGTTCCAGCCAGGGAAAACTGCTGAGCGTAAGCATTATCATTCCCTTAAATGGAGCTGATATTCAAACAGTGGTGCAAAATCTGTTAAAGGGATGTTTACCTTTCAGTAAGTGATGTCCGTGCCCTCAGTGGCAAAACAGTGAACTTGCCAATTTCATTTCATTCTCTATCTTTTAGTTAGTTTGCTTTACTGATGTTTTCTCTCTATTTCATGGGACTCATATTTTGGGAAAGGGGCCCTTAGTTGCATTTTCGTGGCACATACATCCTGTAATTTTTGTGAGCAATACACGGTTCAGTGTAGTGATCTTTATAAGCACGGTCATTTGTCCCAAAGCCTTAAGCGTTTTTATTTCTTTTCTATATAGTGGCATTCAGTGTGAAAACAGTGAGCGGGTGGGGGGGGGGGGGGGGGGGGGGGGTGCAGCATTTTTCAGTTCTGATCATGTATATCCTGCCTAACATTGTGTCTCCTCTTTTGCCTCCCGTGGGTGTGCTGCTGCTGTGCGGTGGACCTCATCATGTGCTCTGCAGGTGATAATAGTGCAGTACGGTAGCGTGTTTTTCCAAACGAAGGCCCTGTCCCTGGACCAGTGGCTGTGGTGTGTGTTCTTTGGGTGTGGCACACTGGTGTGGGGCCAGCTTGTGACCACCGTGCCGACCAAACGCATCCCTAAGACCTTCACTTGGGGATCGGGTGCCCCCGAAGAGCTGCACGCCACAGCCTCGCTTGTCGAGGATGGCAGTTCGGGCTCCCTCTCGCAGGACGTCAAGCGCACGGGCCAGATTCTCTGGATACGGGGACTGACCAGGCTGCAGACACAGGTGAGCGGACAAGGGCTGCTGCGTCATCCACGCATCTACCTTGCAGATTTTTTTCCTAGTGATAAGGACGCGTTATCAGCTGGCATTTTTTATGCAGGCTGGATGCATCTCATTGCTCTCTCCTCTCTGCCTTCATTTTTTCCTAGTGGAGCACCCCCCCCCCCCCCCCCCCCCCCCCCCCCCCCCCCCCAAAAAAAAAGAAAAAGAAGGATGCATTTCCAAGCAGTGGCAATGCACTGAGAAAACTAGAGCTTTTCTCAGCAAGCCAACTTTTGAAGGCCTCTTTTATGCTGGTTAAATAATGGCACTCTCCTTGTTTTGTGCAGTACCTTCAACTTGACGCTTTTTTGAAAAAGTCTTTTGACACTTAAAGTTGGTGGTGAGCACGACACATCCCTTGGGGTTGCACAGTAGCCTCCTTTTTAAGTTTCAAATAAACGACAGAACGAAGGTCACCTAATACCTTGAGTGCCCCTTCCGCAAGCAAAGGGACATCCTATATTTTTATGACACACCTTGGATTGTTGCTGCGCTGCAGAAAGCTTTGATGAGACCAGGCATCAAATTAGTTCTGTCACTTAGGAAACCACTCACATGTTCTCTTGTGTCCTGTTCAAGTTTTTAATCTGGTTTAACAACACCGTGATTTTCCAGCGCATTCTTTCTAAGCCGACAGTTCTTTTCTTGTCTGCCCATTAGATAGAGCTCTGACACATCTGGGGCAGAGGTAAGAGCAGCTCAATAAGACCGAATAATAGTTACCGAAAAAAATAAAAAAATTGAAGTGGTATTGAAAGGATTGAAAATTGACGTCATTTCTCGGTGGTTTGTTTCAGTTGTAGTTGTGCTGCTCTGACCATAGTATGGATATGCATCCTCCTTTGCGCATTTGTCTTGCCTACCTTCTAGCGGGTGTGTTCTTTTTTTTTTGTTTTTGTTTTTGTTGTATGCTCTCTTCTCTGCTTTTGCTCTTTCAGTCTTCCAGTCTTGTTATAAACGGTCAATCATACAGGGATTGTCAGGGCTCCACACTGGCTGTAAAGCTTAGCAGTTTGCATGGTTGATTGCTAGCATGAGATCCAGGGACACAGTGTCCTTGACTCTGTTTTCAACTACTACTGCTACTACCTTACAAGAGCAGGTAGCTGCTGTCTGGTTCTTGTGGGCCACTGGTGAGTTAATGTTGTAGCACTTGAACTGTTAAACCGGACTCCACAGTGTTCTTATTTAAAGGCTTCTAAAGTTGCCGGCATTCAGTTTGTTGCTGGGATTAATTATGAAGGTATGATGTGAGCAGGCTTTGTTCTGTGTTTTTGTTTTGTCTTTTGTGAGGCAAATGCTGTTAAACCTGACTTTTGTTGGGGCTCATAGGCAGGATAACGCTCGAAATGATCCAGTAGTGTGCCTTGTTTCTTAACGTGCTTGTGACCACCTTCGGATGGCAATGCCATCACATTGAAAGCCGTGTGTGGAGCCCCTGACAGCTATTTATTCATATTTGGCCACTAGTTATAGTCTATTCCCAGAGCTGTGGTAAGCTGCTTTCAGCTTTAATGTGGAACTGGAGTGAATTTCACGTAGCTGCTAAGGCCATACTGTCACTTCCCGAAAAGTGCTGAGTGACAGGATTGAGTTGCACGCAGCTATTCAAGGTGCTCTAGGATAGTCAGGGCTTTGACAAGATGCTTGTGTGAAGATGCAGAGCACTGTAGCATTTCTAGGATCTGCAGTAGATTGAAGTCCTTAGTAAATATGCATAGATGTGGGCTTTTTAGATTTCCTTTACATTTTCTTTTTTATAATGATTTGCCAGCGTAGTATGTACTCTGGCACAATAAAGAGTTTAGAGCACAAAAGCTGGCATTAGCCCAAATATAGTTTCTTAACTTTGCAATGTATGGCACGCTACCTTCTGAGCTGCCACATGCCACAAAGGGTAACTTTGAAATGCTTACTGTTGAAGCAAGCACTACGTCTATTGTTTGATGGTAAATAAGTGTGCAGTGCACATGGTAAGTTTTGGCCTGAGAGTGAATATGCACAAGAAATGTGCCAGCATTGAACTAGTGCAATACAAGTTGGAATCAAGAAGAGTGGTAACTATAGCCTTGGAACTAACAGAACACTGACATAGTGCTGTCATTAGAGGCATTGTGCGCTTAGTTATGCACTTTTGATGGGTGTGTTACAGTCTGCATGGTCTTTTACTGTGGCCGCATGTGTGCAGACCGGGCAGAGGGGCATTACTCTCCATCCTCTGCCTGGATGTGCAAGTATGTGTGCTACCTGTGTGTTGTTGACAGCACACACCGCCAACCTCTGCAAACCTCACTTATTCAAGCGCAGTGTTTGCAATGCCTGCCTCATTTGGTATTGCTTGGAGTGTGTTGCTGCTGTAGTTTGTAGTTGCTTTTAGTTTTTGTGCACATGTGTGTGCGTGAGCGTATTTGGCCACAGTGCACCTGGTCTCCCTACGTGTGTGTGCGTGCATGCATGAATGTGTATACAGGAATGTTTTTCTCATTCATGAGATGCCAAGTTTGGCCCCCTCTTAACGTGCATACTATGCTTGCTTGTATGCATCTTCTGCATTGCCGATTTTACTCCGTGTGTGTGTGTGTGTGTGTGTGTGTGTGTGTGTGTGTGTGTGTGTGTGTGTGTGTGTGTGTGTGTGTGTGTGTGTGTGTGTGTGTGTGTGCGTGTGTGTGTGTGTGTGTGTGCGTGCGCGTGTGTGTGTGTTGACAGTGACCAGGTGCACCCCATGTCCCATGTTGCTGCACCGAGCCTCTGCAAAATTTAATTTGCAAGGTTCCTGGCATTGTAAGCCATTGACTGTAGTCTAGTTGGGGTGTTGAAAATGGGGGCCAGTGGGCAAAGTTGTTGCAGCATTTCAATGTGGGGCTCTTTGCTTTTTGGGTGCCCATATGTGCCACTGCTGTTTTCCTCCACAGTTGTTGGAGATTATGTCTCTGGCGTTTCCTCTGCCTTATCCAAGGATGTCCCGAACGAAACTACTGAATGGCTGGTCCTGTTTGAGACTGCTCATGTGACGTAATCAGGTGGCTTTCTTTTCAAGGGTGCCATGATAATGAGAACACAGGATGAGCAGAAACATAACATGGTCATAGCTTCAATTCATAGTTGAGAATACTAAATAAGTATTTGCGTTGCTGCTGTACTGTAATTTCTCTTTGCTGTTTTGTTTGTGTGTATGCATAGTTCTCTGTGTGTTTGCCATCTCGTCAAGCCTTGGCTCTCGTAGCTGAGTGTAAACGGTACACGACAGGCTCACTGGCCTGTTTCTCTGTTGTGTTACTATGTGTGCATATTGCTCACTTGGTCCTTTTAGTGTCGTGACTAACAACCTTCTTTGTAATCTCTTCACTCCCTTCTTTTTCTCTTTTGTATTCTGCGGAAGACAGCTGAGCATTGAGGCAGTTAAGCCAGAGTCACCTGCACATTTAACAGCAATAGGTTCTTGATATTGAAAAGGCTGGCAGCTTGAAACTTGGGTAACATAGAAGGAGATCTCTTGCTTTTAGCGCATGCATCAAGTGTATTTCAAGATTGTAAGGCTCAGAGGCAGCGCATGGTTACACTGAACCAAGAACCTGAACCTGATGAGCCTCCTTGCTAACAGGAGATAGCATGTTTGTCTCGAAGACCTTTTGGTGGAGGCACAGTTTTTTGTGATTACACACTTCTGATTGCTTTATGACGTAGTTACTGCCTCACCACACCTTCACTGAAATACAGACTTGAGAAGAAATTGAATAGCTTTTTTGCTCAGAAATACTATTGGATGTATACATTACTTACTGTGTTTGTGGCATTCTTGTTCTTAATTGCTCGAAATGCTCTGTTAATGATGATGTACAGATTTTTGCCACCTTTTTTCACTGTATATAGTGTTCACTAGAGAGAGACTGTGCACTTGGTATCGGAAGTAATTTTACAGTTGTGTTTTCAGCAGATTAGTACAATTTTATTCTGTATGTGTCCTTTTTCTTCTTGTGTGCGTATTTTTTAATGCAAGCCTATTGGGTTTGCATAAAATCAAGTCGTTCGTGGTGGAGTTTGAATTTTGCAATGCTTTCTTTTTGCCTGGCTTATGCAGAGTTTTCATTCTGTATGTGTAGTATTTTTATGCTGCAGGGAGTTTCCAGGTGCCCCCATATGTGTCTCTCCACGCAGTTTCTGTTTGGCTTGGGCACTATTCTAAGTTAATCACGCAGTGTGTACATTGTATGATTGAGACCTATTTTCATCGTGGCAGTCATTCTTGTTTGTTGCAGTCAAACTTTCTTTTGTATATCTTATCTTGAACTGCATTGCTGGTCAATTTTTGCTGTTATCATGGTAGTTTTTCTTACTTTTCTTGCCCACTTTAATTTATTTTATCATGGCAAAATGGGATTTGAAGCTTATGTAAATTAATTAAAAGCGAGAACAATGCCTCTTCAGTACTGCTGCTGTATCACAGGTCATGGCAGTCTCAAAAAAGTGAGCTATGTCCACTGCTGCTTGACTCCAGATGTACAGGACTTTGTGAAGAGTGCTGCAGCAGTCATGGACTTGGAACGTTTTGCTAATAGATAGCATGGTGGCTCTGTTTGAAACACTCTGTGAAAGCATTCAAGTTGGAATATAACCTAAATTTCACACCATTATTTATAGCTGCATCAAGTGCGGCTGTTAAAAAGGCCTTCTTAAAAGCAAATGCAAACTTGTTTGCGAGGTATAATGCAGGTGACAGGGCACTCGCTCTCTTATCCTCATCTTTTTTCCTAATTCTGTGTTCTTTTGCAAGTAGTAGTTTGCACTCCTGTGCTCAGTACTAACAGGCATTGTGATTTCTTGTGTTAACAGCTTGTTTCTAACATGCACATTTGCACTTGCCTACAGCTGTCTTACTCTACAATTTGCACTTGCCTACAGCTGTGTTACTCTGCAAGTAGCCAGGAATTACTGTTCAAGTGCTTGCTCATGATTTTGATAGGAAAGTTAGTGCACCAAGTGGCAGAGCTAAGGAGGGCCATTCTTGAGCTTCTGTACTGATCTTATGCTGGCACTGCACAGTCTTGTGCTTTTTGTTTCATTTGCTTAATGCCTTTTAGCTTGCATAGCATAGTGCAAGAATTTATATAATGCAGTAGAATGCCGCTGTGGTTAACTTGGATGTAGTAAAAACTCAAGTGCCAGTTCATCTTCCATTGATGACTGTACATTTTCCCCCTTTATAGTAAAGATGTTTTTGATGAAAATCGGTTATGGTAAAGTGCTTGTGGCCGTGGGGACATAGTTCCCATGAAATAGCATCGCTGCACGCACGCTACCTATAATTGCGATTCGTGAAAAAAATTTGTCCTAAAAGAAAGGAAGAAAAAAAAAAAAAGAAAATTGCTTCACCACGAGGTTTACCAGCATTGAGGAGAAGCCAACATTGCGTAGGCTTTGGAGCCGTGAGGGAAAGCATGCAGTACATAGGCAAAAAAACATATTAAAGCTGGCTTTGAACGTGAAAAGAAGGCAGCGCAGTTCTTCAAGAAAGTAAAAGTGCAGCAAGAAGTAGGGAAGGCAAGAAACTGCCGATCATTCGCAGCACCGTGCAGCGCAAAGCACAAGGCAGCAGTGATCAGAAGCAGCGTGTGCGGCTTTGCCGTGCTTGACTGTCGCACACATTTCTAATCTGTCGCCTTAAATGACACGATGACACCATGTGTACGCGAGGTTTTGGTTTCGACATGAAATCAAACTGTGCGGCATTCATAGCAATGTTGCATTTATGCTAAAATGGTACTTTAGCAAGATGTCAGCAAATACCTTATTACTGAAGAAAAGAAAATTGCACACAGAGATATTAAGAGAGAGATGAAAAGTGTTTTAGAGCGTTTTTACATGAAGCAACAAGACGTGTTTAGTTAGTAGCCATTTCATTACTAGACAGCATCTTCAGGGCCATGTCATCACCAACAACTGCTCTAGTAAAGACCCGGATATAGTAAAGATTTTTACCGGTCTGAGTGACTTTGCTGTAAAAGGGTTTTGTGACAAAAAAAAAAAATGATTTGCAGGTTTGGCTGTTTCGTTAGTTTATTGATGGAGGTGCCCAGTTTCTCACATTTTAGTAGTATCCTTCTGTTGTGAGCATTGCAGCTCATTCACAGGAAGAAAATTTTATTACACCAGACTGTGTAAGTTTAAAATCTTACTTGAAAGAGCCAGAGAACCTTCATCTTTATGCTGGCTTCTTGCATGCTGTGGTTTTGCCACCCTACTTAACATTACTAACCAGTCTACTTTGCCATCTGCTGTTTTACATGTTGAGAGAGTTTTCACAGTGTAGCCAAATAGCGCTGCAAGTGCTCAGAGGCAATTTGATTCTCATAAACACCTCCCCAAAAATGGAAATTTGTTCATTTTAAAGCTTTATGGTAGCTTTATCTTGCAGATAATGTGGCGTTTACTCCTGCCTTTTGTACAAATATTGAGAGCTACTTGAGAATAAAGGGTTTGCTACAGACCTTCTGCACTGTGGTTTCAGAACTCACCAGATGGTGGCAATAAGAGAGATTGTCTGGTCCTGTTAAATAGTCCTTGGTTCTTGAGGACTAGAGCTTCTTATCACGCCTTCCTCCAAAAAGGAATTGCAATGTAAATGATCTTCACTACATGTTGGCTGTGACTGAGACATCGAAAAACTGACACCTGCTTGCATTCAGAAGAACCAAATGCAGATACACGCACTCTCACTGATATTGTGTCATAAGCAAGAAGGTCACAGTATGGTTGCTCGAGGCTACTGGTTTCTAGTATTGCAGTTGATGGAAGTGGGGGGCCTGAAAGTAGCCTGTAGGCAGTAAAAGCGAGTAGTGTAGTGTTAGGGAGTTACTGCGTGTAAAAGCATTGCTTTGGGCTCCAGGATATTCTGGCCACCTGATATTGTTTTAATGTTTACATGGCCATCTGGCATCTGTTAAAATGGTGCCATTACAGCTGTGATCAGACATGCAAAATTGTGGATGTTGTAACAGTATTATTAGAGTGCTTTAAGATTATAATTGTCGAATACTTGGGTGGTACAGCAACATATAATATTTTAAGCATTTGTGTTTAACATGGCAACAGCATTGCAAGTGGGCCTGAATAATAATGCCACCATGTGGTGTGGTCTGTCAGTGCACGAAAAAAAAAAAAACTCTGTCAGGGCAAATTCAATCCCTTCTCCAGTGCAGTTGAGAAAGAAAATAGTGGGACACTTTAGTGAAAAGAGCACAAAGCAGCTGACTGATAGCACTGGCACGGTGATTGACAGTGGCACAGATGCACCACGAGAGCACACCATGCAAGGGCTGAGTATCGGGCACTTGATAAACCAACCAGAGCACTGCACCATTGTCTGCACCTGATTTTGTCCTCTGGCTTGTCTTTGTTGTTTCCATGCACACGAGCTGACTTTCTTAAAGGCTGTCCAGGTCAGTGAAATATTGGGCTTTTCCGTTTTCAAGCTTTCAGAGTCTGTGCAGGTGTAAAAAACCTTGTGGTGCCTGCTTCTGGTGAAAGCCCAGCATACCCTTAAATTGTGGCTACATGCTATCGAGGTGGTTTGTGCTGCCTCATGTCAGCTTTTACCACATACCTTTTGGCTGCCATTTTCTCTACTTTCTTGGGTGGTGCAGGAGGTCTGTAGCCATAAGGATGTGTGGGTTGTTAGTCAGTGGAGAAGCAGCTGCTAGCATTAGTTTAATTTAAAGGACATTTCACATTTTCTGCTCTGCAATGACGCATAGGCCATTAGAATACGTTGATCACCAATTTTACCAACTGAAACGATACCTGCAACTTGTAAGATGTGTTTGGGTTACGTGAGACATTAAAAAAGAACTGCAGTATAACTGATGATATGCTTTTTTTTTTTCATCCAGTTCTTGAAGCAAGCACTCTAGTGAATTACAACTATACATCATTCATTATATTCCCGCTTTTATTTTATGCTTCATGCGGCTTAAACATGCCTTGCATATCGCAGCCATCGTTTAAACCAAAACAGTGGCAAGAAGATTAGTGGTTGTAGTAAAATACCTCAGTGTGGTCTATATTTACAAACACAAGCGGAAATCTGTCAGCTCTGCTTCTTCAATACAAATTGTTTCACTATTGGCAAATGTTTAGGAAGCCTTCACACTCTTGTACCTGATTGATTGTGACAGCTCTCTCTGCACGTTAGGAGTAGGTGGTTTGTGAGAATTTGTAGATTACAAACGCCTTCTGCTTGTTTTGTTTTGTATCAGCTGTAGAAAAGTGTATTATCATATTTTTCTTTAGAGATTTTAAGATTACTTTGAGCAGCAGACTTTTGCTGATCCAACAAGCCACAACTTGCTGTTGCACTCAAAAGTTCAAATGGTCATTTCTGTGTGCAGTTTCCACTTTAGCCATTGCCAGCACCTCCGAAAATCTCCTTGGAGGAGGGGCACCAGGTCAGCAGCAACTGCTGATTTTTCCCTTATTAGGTTTCTCTGCATCTGGTAGCAGTGGCCTTGCTTTTAGCTAACAGGGAGTGCATACGTTCCAGTGTTTAGAGACAGGCATGGTGTTCGAGTGCCTGTTAGATGAGCCATGTCAGAGAAAGGTTGCGAGCTCATTTCATTGCCAACAAAGGGTGCAGTCAAACCCACTTATAACAATATTGAAGCTCCACGAGAATATCATTGCCGTAACCGGCAATTGTTATAACTGAGCTAAGCCAAAACAACTAAGAAAACATGAGCAACTTGATTTTATTACATCGGAAGTAGCTTACAATTTTCGCTTAATTGCAGGCAAAAATATGTAATCAATCAGCTTAAATTTAATTTGACTTCTTCACGCCAATATTGTTGACATCTCCCTGCAGAGTGGTCAACTACTGCACACACTTGAGTGAAAGGTTTTTAGCAAATGATGTCCTACAAGGATCTTTCTTAGGACTTGATGTGGTTTGGCTTGCATGGTCGCTGTGTTCATTAGTTGTTTTTTTTTCCAGCTAGGGTTTGCACTCAGTGACCAAATGTAATTGTTATAACCAATAATCTACTGTTACAGCACTGTTATATGTGGATTATTTTGCCATAGAACACATGGCAAAGTTGATGGTGCTACGACTGTCTATTGTTATGTCCAGTATATATTTCAAAGCAGTATTGTTATAAGTGGGTTTGACTGTATATTACAAAGGTTAGCTTAGTACTACTTAGGGCTTTGCAAAAAAGATATGGCATAGTTTTATAAACGTTGCTGTTGTACTTTTATTGCTGCATTTGTAACATCTCTTTTTGTTTGGCATGCTGACAAACCAGGCTGTTATCCTTCACGCTGTCATATCTCAAAATTGTTAAAAATGAGCAGATTTTTATTTTGCTGGAAATCTTAAATTTCTCAGCTGTGAATGAGAGTTCTTTTGCTGATCAAATGCCAGCAGGCCATAGAGAGACATAAGCAGTTGGATTTTACCATGTACATTTTACTGAGCAAAATTGAATGGGATTGCCTTCATTGATCGTATCGTGCCTGACACAGTAGGGCAAGAACTCAGTAACAGGTATTCACAATGTTTGTGGTATGCCTGCATAAATTTGAAGGGATATGTGAGGGAATGAATGGCCTTGCACATAGAGTTCAGGGATGTTGCATGTATCAAAAGCTTTTTATTCTTTTTTCCCTGGAGATTATGCGTTGTTACTCAGGGTTTCTAGCAACCGGGAAAACCAGGAATTGTCAGGGAAATTTCATGCACCAGAAAAAATCGGGGAAATGTCAGCAAAACCATAAAAAATTTCGCCAAGTCAGGGAAAATGGCACGATATATTCTGCAGTTCATTTTAATTTTAAGCTGGCCCACAGCAAGTATGTTATTCATGTAGTTTTTTTTTTTTTTTTTTTTGTGTGGCCCCCACTGCGGTCACGCCGCAAGGCGCGGCGAGATATAATTACTTTGACGCCAGCGCATGGCTGAGCTGCCACAATATAAGAACCAATACGCACGTGAGTTGGGTACTCGGTAAAATATGCAGATGCGCTGCGTGAGAGTAGTACGCAACAAAAGCAGGTACGCGACAAAAGCAGGAATAATCGCGCCGGCAGCGGCCAGCGCGAAAGCAATCAGCGAGTTGAGCTACAGCTGACGTCCGTTGTGACACTTCAGCGGTTGACCGCTTACGTCCTCGCAATCTGGCCACAGGTTTCGCGCTTCATGTGCGCGATAAAATTGCTTAGCACTTTCTTGTCCACAGTCGCTAAAATTTTCTATTTCGGCAGATCCAAGCGACGAGCTAAGCGACACATGCATTTCTGTTCGCGCTAAGCCTTCGCGCGACTCGTGCCGCCGTCGCGTTCGCGAGTTTTCGCGTGCATGCAATTCAGCCACTCGTTGGGTCGCAGGCTTTCCTGACAGAATGGCAGTGCGCCCGCTCCGCCGTAGTAGTACGCGGCGATGGCGTCAACTCAGTGTATCGTGATCCGGGATGCAATTCATGCTGGAATTTGAACCCGCGGTTCCTCATCGGGCGGCGTGGTTGATGTTCCCTGCACATCTAACAAGTCTGCCACCGGCTGTAACTCTGGTCCCGACGGCACGCTTCTGGCCGGTGTCTTCTGGTTTTTGTTCCACGCCCATTTCTTACTGCTTCCAAAGGCTTGCTGTGTGCGCTGTTACAATCTACTGTTTTCCGGCATCTCGATCGCGAGGAAAACCTTTGCACAAAGCAGGGCATGAGAAACTAGCGCAAACTCAAACGCGCATGAAGCAGCGGCCACAGCGGTGAATGTAACAAAGCAAGGAAAAGAAATGACGCGCCGATCACGCCAGCCAATAAACGGAGCGCTTGAAAAGTGCGCCGCCTGAGAGCTAATCGGAGACCATAAACGGCCTTCGGAAAACTGGCGCGCGCAGCCAGTCTGCTTGAGCGAAGCCATTTTGAGGTAGCACAAATTGCGCACAGAGAAAACCATGACAAAAAAGCTTTAAACCAAGCCCAAGATGGCGGCGATACCCGCGGCGCGCGTGGGAGTTTTGAATAATAATAATAATTGGTTCACAGGAAGGGAAAGGCGCAGTATCTGTCACACTTGCTCTGTGGACACCTGAACCGCGCCGTAAAGGAAGGGATGAGGGTGGGAGTGAAAGTGGAAAGAGAGAAAGGGGAGCCGTAGTTGAGGGCTACGGAGTAATTTCGACCACCTGGGGATCTTTAACGTGCGCTGACATCGCACAGCACACGGATGCCACTTCGTTTCGCCTCCATCGAAACGCAGCCGCCGTGGTCGGGTTCGAACCCGGGAACTCCGGACAGTAGTCGGGCATATTACCACTGCACCACCCCAGCGGGGCGGAGTTTCGAACAAAATTTCTTTTTGGGGAGCATTTTGTGGCTGCCGTGACGTTTTGAAAGCAGATTTTATCGCATCTCCTGACTGAATTCAGTGTTAATAATTTGAGTGCAGGTACTCGAAATGATAAACGCTCTGAAAATGAGTTTGAGACCGGACTCGGGAGATGGCTCGGGTCCACGGCTTCCTGGACTGAGGAGGCTGCCCACCTAGGACGAATATTTCACGCCTGCACTGAATAAATGTTTCTCTCTCAAAATCAATTTTTGAACATTTTCGACCGTTCTAAGACTCGCGGCTCCCCTTATTAACTCTGCGGCTGTTATCTTTAAGAATTTTCGCTGCTGCAAGTCTTCAACTAATTTTATTTTCCAGCTGATTGTGCATTTACCAACAATCTAAAAATTTGCAACTTAGACGCAGTTTACTTTAATGGCCGCGGGAGCCGCTACTATTATACACACCTATGTCACGGCCGGTCTCGAGGGAGAGTGCGCTATCCCTCGAGACTGGCCATGACCTAGGGTGCCTAGCATCGAGGCACCCTATATACACCCGAATTTTGACCTAGTCAAAACTGCATTTTTTTTTTTAAACATGGGCCCTTTTGGAAATTCTGCATATCTGCAAGATAATTCAGCATATCTGCTAAATTATCTTGTTCCCCTTGGCTGCTCTTACAAGGTTCAATCCCCACCCCCTTTTCTCCCCAAAAGTAAAAGTAATAATAAGAATAATAAATAATTCAGGGTGATGCTCTGCTGTGAAGGTTTGGAGACAGCATTTTTGTATAGATGAGACTAATTCCTATAAATGAGTATTGCACTAAGGTTATATTATGACAACTTGTCGCATGTATCTTCAAAAATTCTGTTGTTGATCCTGGAGTTGTAAGTGCTAAACATACCACAGGAGAATGAAGCTGTGCTATTCACCATTCGAATCAAGCCTCAGTTGTGGCCTCATTTAGTCTTCCTCTGTCCCATTTTCACCTTTCTTGATGTAATAATTCATTATAAGAGGTGGACCATTTTGGACTCGTTAAGCATTTTAGACAAACATGTCCTGAAATTGGTTTTTGAGGTGCAAAGGATCAGGCAGGCACTTTTATCCCAAACTACCGGTTTCCCTTGTTAGCGAGCTATCCAGTGAGCTAGATGTGAAATTAAAATGAAGTGCAGAAAGACTCTGTCCAGTGCGTGTAGGCTAAATTTGCAGCAGGGGAATGGTTTAAAATGCCACTGCATCTGGATAGACTTCATTTAATTATGGGAGCTTGCCAAGTGCTCTAGATGTACATTTTGATGTGCTAACTTTCAGTGCTTGTTATTTCTGGGGTCTAAAAATGGGGGGGGGGGGGCTAATGTGATGAAGAATCTGAAATGGGATGGAGTTCGGCATGCACATTAATAGCTTTTCATACATTATTCATTTCTACATTGTGAATAACCTTGAGAGCTGGCTTTCTTCTTATTATTTTTTTTTGAGACACAAATAGAAAACTGCATTCTGACCTAACAAGTCAGGCTGCTTCCTTTCAGAAATGTGCTGCTAACCAGTGTGGTCACTGAAAGTAAATCTGGAGCATGAAATGCTTTCTTCTCTCCATGTAGTTTAGCTTCTGAGGTACAGTAAGAGTCTGTACTGTCGTTAGCACTATGTACAGTTACCACCAGCAAAAGTTTGTGCCATTATGAGTGCATGGAGTGTGCTAGTATTTACAGGCACTGTGAGTGATTGGCTTGGTTTTCTATATGCCAACATTCCACAAACTTTTGCTGCTCTAGACTGTACCTGTGCACTGCTTCTGAAGGAAGTTGGAACAGGCCTATGAATCTTGGAGAACTAGCACAGCTAATTGCAGCCAGTTCTGATTGGCCATTTCTTCAGTTTGTGTATGCAAATCAATGGTATTTGTGAAGCGTTCATCCTCGTTGTTCCTTCACGTGTTTGGTTCGTGCCGGGTGGCTGTATTTCTGCAGAGCCCACCTCCTGAGCTGTCAGGAGAGAACATGGATCTGCTGAGTGGAAGCTTAGCACAGCTTCGGCGGTTTTCGGCTGCAAGTCACCAAGGCCCTGACGATGTGGTCTACACCTCACCAGCAGTGGCTGCCCGCTCATGGAAGGCTCATTACAGCTCATGAGTGTTAAAAATCCTTTTGCGAGACATAATTGAGCACTGTGCAAGGCATCACCAACTTCTTGAAGAGAGGACTGCACCCATTTCGTTGTTCCTTGTCGTCGAGTCTTCATTGGCACTGTGGCATTCTACATTGACATTGCCTGTCAGTGTTGCAAGACATAAATGTAGTTTTTCCTCCATGCCTGCTTCAACTTTTGTTTTGCGTGAAAGACCGCATGTGAAGTTTTGTTACTGCTCTCATCATTCTGTTGTGCTGTACAGGTTTGGGGTCATTTCTTTACATTGCTACATCACCTGGAAGATTGTCCTTTAAATGCGTTTTGTTTCACAGCACAGAGAAGAGCAGGTCATTGTCACTTTTGGTGAGAATGAAATTTCTTATGTGTAAGACACTGGAATTGCAGTTGTCTAAATGGAATACAAAGTGATGACTTGAGTTTCTTGAGGTGTTTCTGACCCCTGTGCAGTGAAGTGCTTGATAATTTTGTCTCTTTAGAATAATTGTCTACTCATACTTGCTTTTCTTGTTTTCTTTTAGGCTGTTCTAGTCAATAGTTGTTGGCTGTTTACAGAGGTTCATATAACTGCAACGGGCTGCAACAATACTTGTGTGACGCCTCAAGATTGGGAGTGTTACCTTGGCGTCACCTTGTTGGTCTACTCATTTGTTGGTATTCCCAATTGTCAACTGAAACTATGACCATGTTTCGTTATTCCTGAAAAAGGTTGAGTTACGATACATATTTTCCAGCTAAGCAGGACCATACACTGTTAGTGACAGGTCCTCTCTTCAGGAGCACCCTTTTTGATGGGGGGCACTTGTGTTGGGCATGGCAGAGTGATCATTTGGGACTGGAAATTGTATTGGGTATTGTGAACATCATTTGAAACTTGTCACCTTAAGTGATATGTGACCTTTCAATATTAAAAGTACCCTTCTTTATATACCTCAACATGCTTTCTTCTACTGCTGAAAAAAAGAGAAGCTCGTTAACAATAAGAAAGCTGCCCTGAAACGACCCATTTTCCTTTGGGGCTTCAAAACGGCTACCTCTTACCCACCATGAATGTGCTCAGTTAATGTCTGTATGGTGTGCCATGGCCAGTCAGTGCAACTTGCGAGTCAGGTGGTGCCGCCGCCACGTGCGGCAGATGCATGGCTGACCCCTTGCGTGCACACGTGCACGGGGCGCAGTCACGAGTTTCGCATTTTTTAACCTCTTTCTTTTTTTTTCCCCTTCCCCCTCTCTTCATCAAAATGAAGTTTCCTGCTACTTTTGCCATCATGATTGACCATCGGGGGCTGGCATCTCTCGGTGGGAACGCGTCATCGGCAGATGTGCTGATTGCGGTATCCGTATCTTGCGCAGTCGAAGAAGAGCAGGCGGGTTGAGTGGTGGGGTGCAGTCTCTCTCTCTCTTCCGGTTTTCCTACTACACCTTCCGTTGCTTCCCCCTTGGATCCTGCACTGTGTTGTCACTTCTTTTCTGCCCTTCTACTGCACTGCAGACATCTTTTTTACTCCTTCCTGTCAGCTTATTTTTCTTGTGAAATGTGTTGCCACCATTACACCCCATTGGATGACCATCCTTTCGTGTGATTTGCTGTTTACATTCCTTTTTCCCTGTTAGTTTATCTGCCTCGTCTTGCTGTCGTCGTGGTTTTTCACTTGTGCCCTACTCTCTACAATGGTAGGCAATCTCCCGCACATGTCCTGCAAGGTCAGAACATTCAGCGTTCAGCAAAGCTTCAGGAGGTAACACATGTAAGCTGTAAGACAAAGCCGCATGGTTCAAAGAAGTTGTGCGAGAGAAGAGTAAAATAAAAAAAGGCCTCTATGGTGAAAGCAAAACAGAAAAGGATGTGCGCTGCAAAGAGAGACCTTGTTGAAGACGTGTCCAAGAGCTCCGGTGAAGATGCAAACAAGAAATAAAGGCATAGTGTTCTACAAGTGGCACCATAGGGTTGAAGTTGAAGAGGACAGCTTTTCAGCAAAAAATGGATTGAGAATGCCATTTTGGCATTGAGCTCTCTATTCAGTTCTCAAGACAAGCTCTCGAAGAGAGTATTGGGTTGTGCAGGCTGCTGCATCTCTCTGTCTTCTCTCTCGCTCTCCCTGTTTGATGTTCCTTCCTATCCTCTGTCATACCTTCTCCATAAATGTTTCTTGTTATCCAGACTGCTTTCTCCCAATCCTATTTATTTACTTTCTTTTTTTTTTTCTGGCATTTTCCAGTCCCTCCGCATGCTCTTCAAAGTGGTGCATCCCACGCTGCTTTTAGTTTACTCGTTTAGTACACAGTTCTACCTGCTCATTTTCATGACCTTTATCTTTTTTCATTTCTTCAGTTACTTTTCTCTTTTAGACTCTTAGAAGCACAGCCCTTCCAAATTCGTTCCTGACCATTTCCTCACACTGACATACAGGGACAAAAAGAATGCTCTCCTATTTTTGTGCTGCTGACGTCGTGGCTTAAAATGCAGAAATTTTTACTAGTTTCATATGACTTGTGCAGTGATGAAAGAGGCTTCAAAATGCATGTTGTCAAGAATGCTGCTTAATATAGTAGCCATTTATTTGCATATGCAGACTACTTGGTGAGGTTACAAGCAGAGTATTTCGTTTCACTTGGATTTTCTCTGTTCTGCTGGGTATCATTTTGCTGACAAGGTAATAAACAGCTGCCACTAGTGAATGCAGCAAGCGGCGTACTGAATGCCAAAGCATCATGAGCACAGTTTGCAACTAATAGACCCCACTCAGTTAGCGCAACTTGTAATGTTCTCTAGGTTTTGGGTACAGATGGTTTTGTTGATAATAACTAAATGAGGAAAAAAGTGACCTTCCCACTAATTGCTGAGCCAGTTTAGCTTGAAATTAGTTCTGCTTCTTGTGTTAAAATGCTGTTTTCCATCCCAGGTCTTATGCACAACTGCGCAGTGAATTGCTTCAAAAGGAATCTTTATTTCATCTGACAGTGTGATCTCTATCGAACCCTTCAATTGCTCAGGGCTGTAATTTGAAAGCTGCTGAAAAGCCCACGCTTCCTTGTGTGGGAAAAAGTGTGTTCTTTAGCAATCAGTACAGACAGCTTTGCCCTGCTGCATCATTCTAAAATGTTCAGAGGCATTGTGCCCTGGCAGGCAGTTTCTGTTGCTTGTTTTCTTGAAGAATGAGGACATCCCTCTACCCTGCTCTTCATTGTGAAAGCTATCATGCATTGAGGCATGTGTAACACACACTGGCACATTTCTCCCAGAGCTGTGTGGGTAGATTTTCTTTTTTCTCACATGAGCTGGAACTTGCTGGCCATTGCCATACTTTTTGACTCTTTTGTTTGCGCTGCCTGTAGTCGCAAGAAGGACACTGCCAACGTGTTACGTGACAACACCTACTTACCCGACTGACGATACTTACTGGTCTATGCCAACACATACAGTTCATTAACATGGCACATACTACTTCCCAGTTGCCCGTATGCCTTGCTTTTGGGCTACATGGTGATCACAGTACCTAATACATGCAAATATCAACAAGCAAAAAATGTAGTCACCTGTGTTAGTGGGAAAGAGGTCTGTCAAACTTGATACCACCACCACATCCATGTGCTGAGTGCCATGGGACAAGCCTGCGCACCTACTAACAACCACTGCATCCTCAATACGAAGGCATGCATGGTGCTTATACACGCTTTATGTATATATATTTCTTCATTCCGTACTGCTCGTCATATAAACTATCTTGGTCAATAACTTGTAGGCTTGCACGCTTTACATTTTGTTTGCCTTTTACTTGCTTTCAGCGCTTACATGAATTGAACACTGATTTCTGTAACTATTCTTCCTCTTTTTGTTGCTTGGTTTCTTTTTACTATGGAGTGTTTGTGAGCTGTGATTATTTGTTACTGACAGCCATGCTTGCTTTGCAAAGTTAGAAGTCATCAGTGATGTTTGGTCATCCTGGTCACTGATATTACACGTGCGTTGTACGAGACACCTGTTTTTATTCATTTGCACTTGTGGGACGGCAAAATTGTGGTTGCTTCCTTTTTGTTTCGTTCTGCTTTCTTATGGCAGAGAGAGTTGCATGCAGCCGAGGTCTTAGTCTCACTGTTTCTGCTGCCTCATCTCTCTTTTTGTGCTTTCAGTTGTCCATTTGTTTGCCAGCTTTTGCTTCCGACACTGCATTAGGCAGAGTTCTGCTAACCAACAGTTCTCCCTCACTCGCTTTACTGGTGTGCCTAACAGAACTAACGCTATGCTTGCCAGCTGTGGCCACAGTTAACACTGCAAAGACACTTGCCTTTTGAGGAAATGGTCAGGGACTGAAAAGAAGGTTTCATTACATTTGTAGTGAAGGTGCCTGTTCTTTTCTCCTCGGTGCACTTGCCTTGTATGGTCAAAGAGCCTAGATCAGTGTTGGCAGTGGCTCCGTACTTACGCTGAGAGAGCATTTTGTTTGCAAACATTGCCAAGTGGAGCAAGCTCGTAGTTCATAACATTCCTGAGGCAAGGCTGTCAACAGTGCTAAGAAACTGCCAACTAAGCTAATAAGCAGCACACAGATGAGGCAGTGCACAGAGGGAAAGTGCGGCGTCAGTATATGTGACTTGTGCATCTGGTTTTATTTTTGTTTATTTTTCTCTCTCACTTTTCTTCCCCCCCCCCCCCCGGCCCCCTCTCTTTCTTGCCGTCCCTTCTTTCCCCTCGAAACGTGCAAAACTGGTGCCTGGTGCAACTACGCAGCTTCGGGTAGTGAAAGCCTTTAAGAGCACTCTGGAGGACATGGAAGACCAGCGTAGCATTCATAGCCTGCACAGCTTGCACAGCTCCCGCAGCCACCCGGGTGGCACGCGACCCATGTCCGACATCAGCTTCATCGATGAGGATGCCAAGAGCCCGTCGCCACAGAGCGACCAGCTGCTGCCGCCCCCATCGGCATTGGTGTGCGCCGACATGGCATCGCCCAAGCATGTCGGCGCCAACGGCGGCCGCAGCGCCTCAGCGAGGGATGCTCTGCTGTTCTTGCGGCGGGGTCCGAGCCTCAACAGCGGCAACCACTTGCCGTCGTCGGGGGAGTTTGCCCCGCTGGTAGCCGAGCGGAACTCATCGGCGCCAGCGACTCCGCGCTCGCCGCTCAGTGCCTCGTCGTCAAGCTCTTCGGCCTCTTCGCCGGTGGCTGGTGCGCCAGACAACAACAACCGGGCAAGCTTCTCGAACCCGCTCACACAGGGCTACAACCTGCTTTCCGAACCGCCTGTGAGCAAGCTACATGAGACGAGCATCTGATGGAAGGGCCCCCCACTCGGTCCCAGTAGTCTCTGGCACGGCAATGGCGCCACGCAGAGTCGGGCTCTCGCGCGGGCGCTGGAGCCAACGCTCGGCGGCACGGCCGACTTGAGGCCACTGGTGCATGTAGGACGTAATGAGGCAAGTGGGTGTCGGAAATGCGTAACCTCTTCCTGGAAAAGAAAATGACACATCGAAGGCATTGCTTGACTGCCCAACTTTGGGCAGGCACCCCTTGCAGTACATGCCACAGCAGGCTGCGGCTCTCGCTTATACAGGTGTTGCTGGGAGCGAGCTTTCCATGTTACACGCCGTTCCTGGTTAGGATCTGATGTGCTTTAAATGGCCTGTACCTGCTTCATAACGCAGGGCTCCCATTAGCTCTTCCCCTGTCAGTGCACTTTGCCATTGAGGGCCTGCCCCCGGCCTTGTGCTCCTCAAAACAGTCCTATAGGGAGAAATGGGGAAGACACGTGTTGGCTTCTGGCCTAAGGGCATTTTTCATCAATTCAAGTAAAACCGCAAGTGCTCTCTCGTAGGCGAGTAGACCACTGACTTCCCCAAGCTCTGAACTGTGTTCATCTGCCATGCTGCACAGTCTGCATGCACTAGCAACAAAGTGATGCACACATCTTTTCCCCGCGCATCACTTGTAGCACTTATAGTGCTTGCTCTGGCTGTTGAGGTAAAAAAATTGGCCTTTGGCCTATTGTGATTAGGAATGGAGGGCAAGTGGTGCAAGTAGACAGTCTGTGTATTCACTCGCGTTATAAAGCCCCGAGTCATCCCCATTTTAGGGGCATACCTGAGCTACCAGTTTTAGTCAGTGCTTGCATTTGCTACTCACATGTAGCTGCTTCATTATGCAGGCATTTCAGCACATTTCACCAAGCCTCTCCCCTGGGCGTATCCACTACACATTGTGAAAAAAAAAAAAAAAGCACAGGTTTCACTGACAGGGATATAGCTGCATCATTTATAGGAATTTTCCAATGCATCTATACTCATTAGTATAAGAAATTTCCAGATACGGTAGTGCAGGTAGTGCAGCAGCCATCAAGTATAGCATCCCCATCCAGTTTTGGCCAATAGGCTGCTTGTTTGTGTGTAGGGCACAATTGGCTGTGCTACCGCTGGCTTTCTATGGGTGCGATGAAGCCGCAGCCACGTGGTATTAGCTCTGGCCTTGAGGGATGGTGGCCGTGCCCCGAGCACAGCCCAGCATGGCGATACGTAATGCAGTGTGGGCTCTCAGGCCCTCCAGTGACTATCGCCGTATGCTCTGCCGATTTCTTGCTCTCCGTGGAGGCACTGCCAATCACCTTCCCGACCATCTTGCCCTTGTAGACAGGCTGGGAACCCCACTGGCTCGCCTTCCCCAGCCAAGGTTCTTTGCAAGAATTCTACAACGAGAACAGCAGACATACACACGTGAAATGAACTGGTGCAGCCCAGAGCCTCCGGGAAAAAAGTTGGTCTCTGCAGAGGACCACTGTGTCTGGATGCTGGAGAGGAGAAAGTGCGCACGTCATTAGCATCGGCTTCGATTGGTCCAGTGTTGCCGAAACTTCTTTTAACGCCAGAGATACCTTCTTTGACTGTGCTTCAAACATTTTTCTTTCTTTTCCCTATGTGTTTAGCACAGACACTGAGCTGGGAAAGAGTTCTTTTGGCTTCGTTTGTTTGCCACTCCCCCTCTTGAGTGTGTCTTCAGTGATTCTTTGACTGTTTGCATGTTCAGCTCCGCAGTCTTGCCCCTACCCCTACCCATTTGCCATCTCGTCGTCGATCACTCATGTCAGTTTATGCAACTTGTTGAGCTTCTTTTCTCTTCTGGTTTGGAGCCTCATCATCTGTTCAGTCCAGTATTCTGCAGTTGTCTTGCCTTGTTTCTCGTCTACTTGGGCAGCAGTTCAGGCCACTCCGTTTTGCTTTTGCGGAGGAGTCACCACGTTGTTTCCTGTTAGATGTTGGACCTTGTGCAAAAGGCACTTAAAAAGTGTGATATTTTCAAGCACACATCACAAAATGTGCACTCTGAGATCCTCTGTCCTCTTTTATCCTCCTGGTGTACTTCTGAGCCGTCATGTGGAAGTTTGCGCAAATGTACAGATATATGTGGGCATGTTGCCTGCTATTTGCTGGAGGCTGTGAATGCCTTCCTTTTCCTTGGTGGCACAGCCGTTGTTGTTTACAGTGCGTCGCTCTCACTTTCTTGCATTGTTAGCTGTTGTCTGTTCTTTTCTTTCTGCCGCAGCACCCCAGGTCCTTTAATAAACGAACGACAACCGCTCTTTAGGTGTGTGTGTTTTTTTTTGTTTTTTTCAAGACAGAGAGAGAGAGCAGTCAAAGGGGTGGAATTGAAGTTATATTTTTTTTTTTCTTGAGAGGGAGGGAGAGACGTGATATTCTTAGTAATGCTGCCAGTTGTTCTTTTTGTTTAATTTTTGCCTTTGAAGTGAGCCCGACGTTGCATGGTTTGTCAAAGTTATCTTTTTTTTCTTGAGAGAGAGGGAGAGACGTGATATTCTTAATAATGCTGCCAGTTGATCCTTTTAATGTTTGCCTTTGAAGTGAGCCCGACGTTACATGATTTGTCATGGGGCGATTCGTGCTTGCAGACCACGAGGTGTTTCAAGAAACGAATGCAAACCACTGTGACACACAAGTTGAAACAACAGAGCCCCTTGCTGTGCGTGTCCAGCCCCTTTTCTGCATTCAGTGCACCACATCCCTTTGCTTTTCTCTCCAGTTGATATTTCCTCTCAGGCACATGTAAAGTGCATGTAAGCTTTCTTGTACCCCTCCATACCCTCACTATCTGTGTAGTGCTGGTCATTGTCGTTTGGGTGCGAGACCTCTTGTCTCCGGGGCATGCGATTCTCCAGAAGGATTTTACCGTTTATGCACTAAGAGAACTGTAAACAAGTGCGAGAGAGAGGATAAGAGACCTAACCAAGTGTGCTGCCCTTCAGACTTTTGTAACTTTGTAGGAGCAAAGCCATCCGGTATGCATTTCTGCCTGCTTTGCGTACGATGGAGTGCCATTGCTTTCCTTCTGTGCACAAGTGTGTGCACTGCTGTGTAGAACGGTGTATTCCTAGTCATGCATTTAAAGCATGCGACCAAGAACGCAGTGGCAGGCGCAGGAAGTACTGACAAGGAGGAGACGGATATGCAATTTTGTCGAGGCACATGTTTTCCTCCAATGACATTTGGTGTGTCGTTGCGGGTGGCTTTGGTTGTCTGCTAGCTCCTTGGTGTTTGATGCCACATTCTTTTGAGCCACAAACAGAAGCCCTGGTAATTGCTCGTGGTTTTGCAGTTGACAAATGATGACAAAGAGGGCTAATGCTTGCACACATCTTTGGCTGCTCTCTAGTGTAACCTGGAACAGTGTAGCTGCATGTAGATTGAGGAGTTAGGCGGCCAAGTTGGGTGCAAAACTCATTGTCAGGTGAACTGCTGGTGTTGCCATTGGGACAGTGCAGTTTTTGGTCTGGCCTCCTAGTGCTGGAAGGCATCCACTTGAACTCGTGCCACACAGCCTTCGTTGATCTTGGCTCACTGTTCCCCTGCGGACATCTCGTTTCTTTGCCTTCAATGGCCCTGAATAGAAAGCATACTTGGTGACGGCTGCATTTCTGCTCTGTCTGACATTGCAGTGGTTCCCGCTTGGTCGTTTTCTGCATTCCTCAAAGGCTCTCTTAAGCTTTTTTTCTAAGGTATAGAATGTTCCTTGGGGAGGCAATTGGCTTTGCAGTGTGAGAATCAAGTACCAGTCTTCCTGTAACTCTGGGTTGAAGCAGTTCTCTCGACCGTGGCAGAGTCATTCAGCCTACCCTACTCCTGATCCCTCTTGCCTTCCTTCCATTGTCATCACAGCGCGGGCATGTGTTTTTCTCTTTCATGTGCATATTCAGAGGTGCAAAATGCACTCAACCTGTGGGTTATGTTTGGGGCATCATGGGCCGCATTTGTTTTCTTTCCTCTGTATATTAAATGTGTGTTTGCATCTTGGTGGTCACAGAGCACGAACAAACAATGTAGACACTTGTAGGTGGGCCAGTATAAACTTTAGAAATGAGTACAAATATTTTATTTCCACTTTTGCTCTTTCGCGGACTTGCCGCGGCACCTGCACATTACTGTGGGGAAGAAGGGACACTGAAGATATGGTTGACTGAAAAGGCTGTGCAGTAGCTTAAAAAAGAAATGCTTTTCATGAGGTTGGTTATGCTGTAGGGCTCTCTTCCTGACCAAGCCCTGGCCCCCATTGACGCCCCCGCGTCGCCATCCTACGCACTATGTCTATATGCTCTTGTGTGACTGGCCAAGTATGTGCATGCACGATTAACTGGCATTTAGCTTCAGAGAACGGATAACCACTATTCTGTTTGCAGCAGGCGGAGTTTGCGCGCAGCTTTCATCTTGTAGCCAAAGCAGTATACCATAGCTGGCTAGCATGTGTTTGCCAACACAGACCTAGAGGAACTTGTGAGAATAACTTGGTCTTTTGCAGAAGCTCTTGCATCTGAAGCAATACCTTAGCACCGTTGTAAGATGTTGTACCTTGGTTTTGCTTGTTATGGTGGCAAGGCATTGGAACTCAAAACCAGTTCTAACTCTTGTCTTGTTTCCAGTCAAGAGAGCATGTAAAACTTGCATTTTCGTTTGTAAGTTGTTTTGTCATTTTATGATTTTTAAGGAGGAGAGGGTGTGTGTCCTGTAGGATGCACTTTGTGTGGTGACGCTTTGAGATGCGAGATATTTTTAATGAATGGCTCATGGCAACTGGTCACAAGGTATGGTGCCGTATGTAGTCAGGTATTTTTTCTCTTTACAAATACTCTCATTATTATTATTTTCTAGACCTCTAACAGACTGCCTGTTCAAGTCTTGACATGAGTTATTGACGCGTTGGTGGATTGTTACAGATGCCTTGTTATAAAGTTGTTCTATTGTGCACAAAGACGACTTGCTGCATTTCTCGTAAAGTGTGGGTTTTTCTTGCGTTTAGTGTAAATATGAAGTCACGAGGTGTAACCTAGCAAATGCTTCAACAAGGAAAAAATGTGGAAAGGGAGCCTTTGTTTCTTTCCTGTGGTTGGGCAGGCAAAGGGAAACCTGATGTACAAAAGAGATGGTGATCAAGTGCAGCTCTGTACAGGAGAAGAGGTACGATAGAACCGTATACTATTAAACTGGAAAACTCTGGCACATGGCGCCTTGTTTACTCACTGCTACCTGTTGCCAGGGTAGCAGTGCGTTCTCCTCCCAGTTTGACAACTCCTGGTCAGGCACCATCACACAAGAGATGCAACATTACAGCAGCATCAATGATGAGTTTCCACTGGATATGATTTCCGGTTCATACGCTCGGTGTCATGAGCAATAAAAAAGACCACATAGAGTTGGGTTTTACTTCTCATTAACACCTTTCTGGACTTTAATCTTAGATACTGATGAGTGGCTATCCAAATGTGTGGGAACATCAGTGGGCACTTGACATTGGCACAAGCCCGATGGCAGCTTCTCTGAAACTCATTTGAAAATGACAGTGCACTTTGCTCTTGCCATTGCCGGATTTATGTTTCATTTTAGACAAGAACAGGGGAATAAGCACCATAAGAGCTCTTCACATTTTGTGCTGAATCGCCCAAACTGGCCTTCATAGCCACTGAGTGTCAGTAGGCATCTAAATGCTTCACACTTGCATCACGTTTTTAAAAAGTCATCGTGTTATATGTTTGCAAGGGTAATACAGTTTTCTCTTCCTTTCTTTAAAATATATCTGTGGTGTTCTGCATTTTTTTGAAGCTTTGTACCAAGTGCCAGAAACACACGCCCACCTTCTGGGCAAGATTGCAAGAACCCTTGCTGCTGACAGCCACATACTTGGTACCGACACATCAAGGAATGATTCCAGGAGAGAGCCTCTGTACTTCGTCTCACAAGGTGTTTGCAGCACTGCGAAAGGCAGAGGCACCCCTGTCCAATCAGGATCACGCGCACTACAATAGGCAATTGTCTGCTCCTACACACCCCTCTCTCCCCAAATTGGCAGGGGTGATAATAGGAGCACAATTTTCTATTATAGTACGCAGGGGTGAGACCACTGATCCTGAATGGGCCAGGGCTTTCCTGCCTTTCGCAGTGCTGCAAACATCTTGTGAGACGAAGCATATGTTGCTCAAGGCACCTGGACACTTTTCGCAAAGACTTGGCAGAATGGGGTCATGCCTTACTGAGCCAGGAGTGTGGGAAATGAATACTGGTGATGACATTGCAGTGGAAACGCCAGTTGTGCTTAGGAGCATACTCGGCACTAGCATGTGGGCAAGAGTTGCTGCAGTGACTGCTAAATGAAAAATCAAAAATAATGAAAAATATGTGAGGATGGCTAGGTGTAGTTTTGGCGGAGCTTGGCATAGTGTATTCACTATAAGTAGCAGCCGGTGGCAGGGCACACTTGTGGACAACACAGGTGCACCAAGCATTGAAATTATGACTGTATGTTCACAAGTCAGGCCTCATTTTAATGAGGTCCTGTCTTGAGGTTGGTCTGAAAACAACACTGATTACTTGATGCAACATACAGCGAGTGTTGTTATTCTGGCTTCACAGACAAGAAGCATGCTGCGCAAGTGGCGTGTGGAGTGTCGCTCTTCTGGTAATCTTTAGTCCTCATTAACCACGTCGTAGACAGCAATGAATGCAAAGCTGTGGCCCTACAGAAGCAGGGATCAGGCCTTCTGGTGCAGGGTTGTGGATGTGTGTATTTTGTGGGAGGGGTTCGAGCGAGAGCGTGACTGTCTGCCGTTTTGGCTGGGTTAACACTGACCCCCTCCCAATGCTATTTCCCAAGGTGATTGGAGGAGAGTTGCAGGATCGATTGATTCCAGTTCCCTACAGCAAGAGTGCAACAGATCAAGCTGTAAGACTCTTTAAGCTGTTGGAAACCCTCTTTTCCTTGTCCTGCACCTTGTGCCTGCTGCGTTGTCCATACAACATCTGATTTTTGTGTTTTTTTTAACTCTGTAGCTGTTTGGTTGATTGGTAGTGCTAGAACTATACTAACGACCCTCGGGTCCAGCTGATGTGCCTGGATTTGCAGTGCTTACTGTCGACAAACAAATAATTGGCTTCTCTCGCAGTCTAAGGTGCTTTGTGCAACCCAATCGTTTTCTTAAGGCTAGCATTTTTTAACTTTCCCTCAATTGCTGCTCATTGGACTTTTGCTTGCAGCTTGAACCTGAGAGGGGCTTAGTTGAAGCTGGACTAAACCACCTGCAGAAACAGGCATATCAGCCTCTTCTAGTTTGCTTGTACTTTTTTTTTCCCCTGGGGTGTCAGTGAGCTGCATGTGTCGGCTAGTGTTTGGTTTTGGCCTCGGGTGATGTTAGTACTTGTGCAGTGACAGTGAAGTGAGTTTCTCCTCCTCGTATGTGTGATGTGAGAGTGCTGTCTCCCCTGTGCAGTTGTGGCTTGGCACTTAATGGTTTTTGTGAATAGGTCAAGCACTCAGTGTCGTCATGCGCTTGTATTTTGTTAGCAGCCCATTATAAACATGTACTCTTTAAATTAAGCCGAGGCAGCAGAAATGCATCTGCAGTTGGAAAACAGCTACCACTTGAGTTGTGTACAAATTTTCCTCTTAGTCCAAGCTGCAACAAGCAGGGAAGACGCTACAAGTTGGGTCGACCTTGAGTTTGCTTTCAGTGCCCTTTACTTGATGTCAGTAGCCCACGTTCAGGGAGATTTGGCTACTGGCCAACCAGCTGTGGAGCAAACTCAAATTGGTGGGGCCCTCTTGTGCTTGGCATGAACTTTTGGTTAATGTGTACAGGGCTTTCCTCCTGACTAGTTTTGGATACTAATTGCTTGCATTTGATTTTGGTTCTGCACATTGTTGCAGTACAGTTGCATTATGTTGCCTCATAGCTTTTCTCAGTGCGTTTGTCGTTTTTGTTTTGTCGTATGCTTTGTGGCAAACGTGAGTGCCAAGTGGTTATTGCAAGTGTTGCTTTCTTTTTTTTGTTGGACACAAAGCAGCATCAGTAGTGAAACATAAAGCAAAAAAGGGGCAGCCAGTGTTGTGCATACAGATGGGGTGTTCAAAGTGTCGACCCCCTGGTAAGTGGCCTCTCAAGCAGGGCTTCACTTTGAATACATCCTCACCTCAATCTTTTCTCAGCTAACACAAAAAAATTTGTTCCGACCACCTCTGTTCATTGAGTTGTTTGGTTCAGGGAGCCTTGTTTGTACTTCTGTCTGTAATAATTACTTGCATGTTTCTGATAATGCTGACTGGAACAGCTATGTTATTTCGTTTGCCTTTGGTCTTTGCAATGTTTTGTCGCAAGTTGTGGCTGCTCGAGTATCTGCTCATGGTGAATGCAGCAAGCTCATGTTAGCACGGAGTCTGCAGATGACACTAGCAGAAACCATTTTCCTGGTTAAGTACCAGTTCTTAACATCAAGTCACCTGTGAGAATGCACTGTAACGCGGTAGTTGTATGGCAATTTTTCATGGCATATGCAGAGTATGCGAAGCACATGTGGACATTGTAGCACACATGTAGTCATGACTTCATTACTACTAAGTAAGCTTAGTTTAGTCCACCATGATGCATCGGGCACATAATATCGAACATTTTGTTAATATTTCTCATGCACAGTGCTGCTTGTTTGAATAAATAGCAGTATAGTTGCATTAAAAAAGGCCAATTTCAGGAAGGTAAAAATTATACTATGACGCCTTCATTAAGTGGCATGATGATGCTCACCTGAAGGGTTGTGTGTTTCCAGAAATTACTGTGGTTCAGAAACCTTTCTAGCTTGCTCAAGTATTCGTGTTAGAAGGGATTGTGAATAGACTGAGGACGTGGTAATCTTGTAATCTTTTTGGTTATTAGGTGACAAAAAATTTGTTTGCTGCAAATTTTGTTGAAATCAGTGCTGCGAGATTTGACAGCCATTGAATTATAAAAATATTAGAAAGAGGGGATTGCGGAAGCTGAATCATCTGTGGTTTTTCGTGGTAATGTGACTTTTGCACCATGCTTTTGGCTTTTTAGTGCTTTTCAGCTAGAGTTGAGTCTGCATTGTGGACAAGACCAACTGCATTGTGCACTGCTTGACTTTAGCATTTCCAGAAGCTGGGTATGCGTGCATAGGATTGATTGTTGTGGAATGTGTGTTCTAAATGAGTTTTTTTTAGCACATTCACACCCCTCAGATTTAGAGTAGCAGCTGAGCTGAGCTGACATAGGAAGTAGCAGAAATTCGCATGTTCTCTTGGGAACTGAGTGCATTAGCTTAAGTCCAACAAATCATAACCTCATTGCTTAGGTTGAGTTTTTTTTGTTTTTTCTTCTTACAATTATGTCATTTATGTTCAAATCATTTCTTTTTTTATAATTAGTTTACTTTCTAATAGAAGGCCTTTTTCAGTGATATCTCCAGATGGAAAATGTTCCCTCCTTTGGCTTTGGTGAAGTAGCCTCGATAGTTGAAAGGCCAGTCATGTACCAACTTTGGGCTTGTGGACCGGAGCACTGACAAGTGGCCCATGTTGCTTTCATACTTAATTTTTTTTTTGAGTCAGTAAACAAACAGCTTTGTCTGGTCATCCAGTGGCTCACTTGTACCATGCCTTTAGGTTGCCAGTTTGCTTACTAGCATGGCTGTGTGTATGTACATCAGCATTGCTAATACTGCTCCCACGTACTGAATGCTCTTTCCTAACACCAAGCATAGGGTTTCTCTCTCACTATGTGTGATTCCAACACTGCACCTGGGATCATTTTCTTGTGCATTTTTCACTACAGCTAGCAACATTGTATCCAATGAGTAGTTTCCTTTTTTTGACTCCCTTTGTTTATTTTATTTTCTAGTGAATACAAGAGAGACATGTCGGTTAAAGGAGGCTCAGTCCTTTTGTTTGTAATATTGTTTCCTACTTCCTTTGTTCTTTTCTTTCTTCTTTTCTGTGCCTCTGAGAGCGTGTCATTTACTCCATTTGTCATTTACGCATGCAGGCCTATCATTCTGATGTTTTGGCGAAACAAGTAAGTTGAAACCTTCAACTTATAGGCACGCACTACTGCGAAGCAACTTGGCATGGAACTTCTCTGTTTGTGCCTTGAAAAGCGGACAGTTCCCTCCTCTCTCTCCTGGCTGACCGGTCTCGCGTCCTCTGCTGCCTTTCCGGCAGGCTTGCTTGCTCCGCCCAGGAGTTAGGCTGCTGTGATGGCGACGTTTGATCTTGTCGTGCTTTGCATGCTCCCACTGCTGCTACGCTCTGGTCGGGACTCCCTGAGGCTTCTTTTTTATATACTTTTTTTTCTCAACGCTCTGCTGTGTAACCAGTCTGGCAGGCTTCTATTCCTTGCTCCCTTCTGTCATTTTGTGGTGTCAGTAACTTGAGGAGAGAGAGGGTGCAGTCTGTCCCTTTCATACATTAGCGTGTGCAGTGATGCCTGCTGTGATGTGAGTTGAGCCATGGAGCTTCGCGTTTGCTAGTGCTGCTTTGGTGTGGCTTGGTTTGTTTTTCTCTTTGTTGTTTTTTGTGTGATGTGCTGGCTGTGTGCAGTGCCATTACTTTCCTTTTTTTTTTCACACTTTCAAAAAGATGAGACAACAAGGTGTGAACAAGGTACAGCGCTTGGCCGGTTGCATATACACAAGGCAACACAGCTGCC
Source organism: Amblyomma maculatum (assembly GCF_055883805.1). NCBI lineage: Eukaryota > Metazoa > Arthropoda > Arachnida > Ixodida > Ixodidae > Amblyomma > Amblyomma maculatum. The sequence continues at coordinate 314,009,750 of NC_139344.1, read as the reverse complement.
CTTTTTTGGTTTCAAAGGCCTCTCACTTTAGAGAAATGAGGGATTACAAGACACTGGACCCCCATACTCAGAAGCTGCGTAGCATTGCGTGTTGGCGCTCCAGACATCACTGGGTTTAGTGCCAGGTTCGTTGCTGTCTTGGCTGTTTTGCGGCAGTTACCACTGCCTTTCACCTGATGTGACCAACAGCACGCGCATTTTACACTGAGGATGCAAATACGGAAACTTTGTCATACTTTGTTCTTGCCACGCATATGAAAGTGAGTGGTGCAGTTACAACCACCTCCACAAAAGTGAGAACTGGGACGACGGCACCGAGGCAAGATCCTCAAGAAGACACACACAACACCTGGCACAATCAACAACCCACAGAATCTCAGACAAGGAGACCTGCGCGGGACAGTGGAGGAACAACACCTACAACCTTCACCACAGGCACCACCACAACTGTCACAAACTGACTGTAGACATTTTCATATGGGATTCTCCTTTGTTCTCTGCCTGTTGTTGACCTTTTTGGACAAAATGCTGCGTGTAACACCAAGCTTGGTTCTCTGAGCTCTGTCTTGTTGAGCAACAAAACAGCAGGAAACAAAACCACGGACTCACGTGTGCATGCTTTGGTTTTGCGTTTTTAGTGTGGCGTATTTGCCTTTGTTTCTACTTGTTTGGCTGCTCATTTTGTTTGTTAGTGCTTACCCTGAAAGCCAGTGGTAATGCGGACAAGGAGAAAGGCACATCAGGACATTGGCGTAAGCCTGCACTGTGTTACTTTGAGCTCCAGTTGCCTCTAGATCCTCTAGGCTGACATTTTTGGGGATCCTGATTTTTTTTAATTTTTTGGGCTACTTTGCTGCTTGGAAATATTTGTTCACTATGTGTGTTGCCTTTCAAGTGTGCTGGCCATAGCAGCAGTGGATAATATAGCCACGGCAGTACCAAAGTTTTTCTATGGAGTGTGCTGCACGGCATAGGGTCCACTCCTGCTGCATATGCATGTGGTTTTTTGGTATGTGCATGCGAGCCTTCTGTGCAGCTATTTATGGTGGCTGTGCCTATTCGGTGTTTGGTGATAAGTCTCTATTTATTTTAATTGCTTGTGGTCTCTGGAAAATTGCAAGTGTTGAGTCACAGTGATTGCAAGCTATATAGGTATGTGTACATCCAAGTAGTTCATCTGTTAGCACATTTCTCCTTTGAGCTTCTGATTTTGCCAGGCGACTACTTGTAATTTCTTCAGCAGCTTGCTTTCCCATCTATTATTTTTTTTAATTTGACATGGGGGGGGAGCTTTAGCACAAACTGGCCCTACTTATGGTAGGATGCTTGTCTGTAGAGCTAGTGTCTCGTAGCTTTTGGGGGTGCAACGTCTGTGCACTGGCGCTTCACTGCCACGCACCATTTTTTCATTTTTCCCCCCTTGGCACTGTCTGGTAGGTTTAGCAACTGTTTATTCACATCTCTTAGCCCGAGCGAGACAGTAGCCATGCGTTTGGTTGCCACTTCTCTTACCAATATATGGGTGCTGCTGCAACTGCTTTGCCTTGCCTTTTTCGACAAACTCTCTTCTCTTTTCCGCCTTTTTGCTGCTATCTGGCTGCGCTGCCTCTTATACTTTTTTTTATTACTTTTGGTTTGTCTTTTGCGAGCATTGTTTGGTTACGAAGCTTCATTTGGTTCGCTCATGTTTGTTTTGCTGCATTTTGTTTTGAACTTTTTCTCTCTCTCTCTCTTTCTCTCTATCTCTTTGTTTTTGGTTTGGTACTCACACGTTTTTTTGTTGTCCCCCCCGCCCCTGCTCCCTTGTTTTGTTTCTTTTCTCTTCCTTCTCCCTGCCTCCCGCCCTGCCTTCCTGGCTCCCGTGTTATTCTCTTTGCTTTTCGGCCCCTCGCCCCGTCTTCGCCTGGATCCCCCGTCCCCCGCCCTTTTTTTCTGGCCTGTTTCAGATCCGAGTAGTGAATGCTTTCCGCAGTAACTTAGACGCTCGCAATAATCCTGCCTACCAGACCGCGCTCCTACGGAAGGCGTCGGCGGCCTCCCCATCTGGCACGGGCTTTGTGCGGCCTCAGCTACACTCGCAGCACCAGCAGCCGCACACGTCCACCTCAGCCGGAGGAGTGTCGCCCAAGGAAGAGATGGCTGCGGCGTCGGCGGCGCCACCACCACCCCCACCCCGGGAGCCGCAACAGGCGTCGTCGCCCACTGCGGCCGCCAAGGAAGGCGACGCGACATCCAATCACAGTGTGGAGACTGCTGTGTGAAGAAGACCCCAGTTATTGGACGCACACACCGCCACGACGATGATGATGATTTTAATTTTTTTCCTTTTCTGTCTGTCTCGCTCTCTCTCACAATTCCTGTTGTTGATAGCGGCGCTGCGCCGTCGATTGTAATGCGTGTCTGTGAACCCGGCTACCCCTTCACCACGCTGCTCGCACTACCGCTGGAGTGCACACCTGCACGTGTAATGCCTCCCCTTCTTTCTCTTGGCTCTCAGTGCACTGGTCGGCTCCTTGGCCGCTATGTTCAGGCGCGCCTCGACAAGACACCCTGCGCGCGTGTCTGTGTGCATGTTGATGTTTAGGCCAGGCTTCTTATGCCATGAACGAGAAAGTATAGTGGTGACTGGAGGTGGATAGGCTAAGGAAAAAAAATGCAAGGGAAAAGGTGCATAAGGTTATGTGTCCCTTGGCTCGAGTACAGCTTGAATGCCATCGCAAGGCATCGAGTGGTTCTTGCGTTTTGGAGTGTCTTCTCACCCAGCTGCGTCGATGTACACGCGGGCACGTGCTTTACTTGTTCGAACGTGGAGCTGGTCATTTCGCCGTGCTTTTTTTTTAATATGTTCTCTAACCTAGTAGCTCAACACTCGTCTACGTTCCGAGCGGCTTCCCGAGGCAAACAACGCAGTCAGCTGGCGAACTAGTATCCCCAGCAGAGCGATTCAGCTTGGTGGCCGTTGGTGGTAGTTTGTGTTCCCTGACTGTGCTGAGGCACCCCCCAAGATTCTGTGGCGCTGGTCATTGAGGAGTACCTAGCCAGTGCTGTGGGCTAGGTGGCTGAAGCGGCGATGCTGTGCAACCCTTGCTGCTTTTTCTGATGGTTGGCCGCCTTCAATCAAAGCGAAGGATGCTCGAATGCCATTGACAGCTCCAGAGAACGGGTGGCTTGTTTCAACGTTAGTTCTGTGAATGTGCATATGTGTGGGTGCTTACGTTGAACCTCTGGGTGTGCTGCTGGGTTGTCGGAGAGAGGTTCGTTAAGTTTCTGCATATTCTAAGCTGGTTTGGGAGGGGCAGTGGGGGACGTGCTTATGCATGCTGCCAAGGCGTACGAGCGACCTTTATTCTTTTTCTTGCTGTTTTCTGTTGTGTTTGTTTTCTCCTTCTCGATTCGCGTCACCTCTTTATTACCTCCTCTAAAATGTGTTGGTGTAAATTTCTTTAATCATTTTGCTGTCCCCCTTGTTATTTTGCATCTGTTCGCATAGAAATGAAATGGAGACAGGGCTGTTGCATGACGGGATTGTTAGTTACTTCGCAATGCTTGCTGGATTGTAAGTTAGTCGTATACAAATATAAATACTATACAGATATATATATATATATATATATTATAAATATATATATATATAAATATATGACGAGCATTTATTTTAGCGCAATGCCGAGAGTGAGTGAAAGAAAAGAGAGGGAGAATGTGGACGTTAAGTTAAAAACAAATATTGTAGTAGCAAGTTTTTCAGTACTCTGCCAGAGCTGGCAGTGTAGCAGCAAAACGTAGTAGAGACCACGCCACTTATAAACAATGAAAAAAGAAAAGGCTCAAGCTGTCCCCTGCCTCACCTTCGCACAAGCGATTTTATTTTTTGTGTTGGACTCCGTAGTTTTGGCATGTTGAGAACTACAGTTGTTGAAAGAAATGCATAGTTTTGTTTTTCTCGCATCCTTGCTTGTCCCCAGTGTAAAACAAGGTCGTCTGCCCTCCCCAACTTCCCTTTTCGCCATGACCAGGCAACGGTTACGTAGACACCAGCTGTCGTGTCTGCCGCGAGTCCTTAGTCCCCAAAGGTGAAAGCAAGCTCGAGTGTGTATGCATGTGTACGTGCAGTTGCACTCCTCCCTGGAAGTAACATAGGCGAAGACGCGTACAAAAGTTTCAGACGAAAAGTTTAAAAATGTTTACTCAGTGTTGTCCTCCCCACATCCGCACTCATGCCTTATGACCTCGCGTCCTCGTGCTGATAATGATGCGATAGCCATCGACCTTGCCCTGTAGCAATCTTCCCGCGTTGCTCCCGTTTTTCCAGATCCTTGAGAGAGAGAGAGAGAGGAATGCCTTTCCTCTATCGCCCAGTATCTACGAGGTCCCAGTTTTATTGGTCTTAAAGGAAAAAAAAAATCTAATGCAATGTGTGCAAGCTGCTGCAGAGGAGAGGAAAGAAAGTGCTTCGTGGACATACCAACTTCCCTTTTTTCTTTTTCCTTGCATATATACATTATATAAATATATATATATATATACATATATACGATATAAATATACAGAGAGATATACATGCCTAACCTCCCTGACCTTAACCAGCTCTCTATAACACGAAAGTCACTCCTTTTTGTCACTTCGAATAAGATTTATTTGGTCGGCAACGCTGGCATCAGCTCTGCACTTGTACAACGAATACGACGGGGTTTTTCTCTATCGGAGAAAAGTCTCAGTAAAACAAGAATGCTTTCTCATTTTTACTCACTCGCAGGATGGCTGAGATTTTTTTTTTTTTTCTGAATTTTCAAATTTTCAATTCTCATTTATCCTGTGCATGCGCATGCCTCTTTCTTTTTTCTTTTTTCTGTGTGCACTACATTTAAGCTGTTTGAAAAAAATTAAGGTTAAGCCGGAACATGTCAGACCACAGAGAGATGAGTTTGCACCAGGGCGGTGAAGATGGTTAAAACTTTGGAGCTTTATTACTATTTTTTATTTTCATGCGCTCTTACGTGAATGAGGTGTCCGGCATTGCCAGAAGGTGCGGTACATGACGGGAGATGGAGCAGTGCGTCGGGTGAGACCGGTGTTAGCAGCACATATATTTAGATGTTTGTGCCTTTTGGTTGCATGGGCGCGGAATGCAGGCGTCGCGATAATGTAGCAACTGCTACACCTCGTGCTATATAAGGGGCAGGCGAGATGAAGTGGTCAAACTGAAATTGTGCAGGTATCAGTCCAAGTATGGGAGCGCATGCATACGGCTAGTGAAACGAGTGAACTGCAGTTGCAACCACTTGACGCACGCACACATTCGCCGGTCCACATTTCGCCCTTGACATTTGGTTGCGCATTCGTGGTAACCTTAACACCTTAATTCCCCAAGCAGAGCAACACATGAAAGGGGGAGGGGGTACGCCGTTCAAACACATAGACTAGCTGGAAGTACCATAAAGAAGGTTGGGTACTGCCTTGCACGCTTTCTTTTACCGTCTCGGAAGCTACGCGCACTCCGAGCATCAGCAGTTCGTGCACACCTCTGTTAGGAGCAGGGAACTCGCATCGTGCACTTTGCGTTTGACCGCGCTACGCTCACCCGGTGCGTTTCCTCCGGGTCTCGCCGTATTGTAAACAAGCACGCTCAGCGCCTAGCTTCTGGGGTGATGCGGGAGTCACGAAAAATTGGTTATCGCAGCCTTGGTGCGTTCAATTCTCCCAAAGCTTCTCATCCCTTTTCTCAGCATGGTCTTTTCACTTGCGCTCCATCTTTTTGTAGCTTGTTCAGTAACTTTTTCAACACGCTTACAGATAGCTGACGGGCTTAGCGTGGCTTTTTTTTTTTTAATGTTATCGCTATCAGTACACGATAACCGGCATGTGTTGCCGGTGGTAGAGGAGTCAGCGGAATGATGTACGTGCGACTTTGTGGTCTTAGGAAGAGACCGGTCAATGCAAGGCTGGTGATGGTCATCATAAACGTGTCTTCAATACCTCTAGGGATGCGCACTTTCTTTAATTTTGACGGGTATTCCGAGTTTCTGGCAATGTAGTTCGGGCAATGCGTTTGCATTGACGTCGACAGTCATGCCGCCGCACCTCGCAAACTATGCGTTAATGTTAGCGTTATCATTACCAGCTGCGGTTACACTGCTGTTATGCTCATGCAATGTAGTTCTTATTTTGCTGTTTCATTTATTTTTATTTCCCCTGTTTTTTTTTTTTGTTTTTTTTTGTCGATCTCATTTGAGGAACTAAGCTTTGTAGTTTTGCGCATGTACTGATCCGCGGTTGGAACGGTTAAAGATATCACTAAAGCTATCTGTAGCAACCGTAGGCATCTTGACGGTAAACGATACCATTCTAGGGCCCATTTGAACTTTTTAAATGCTACACACAGTTGTGTTAGAAGATAGATGTATTTCGCCTTTAAGTGTCTGGCGTCCATCGTGGTTAAGTTGGAAAGTCTGGGTGATATTTTTTTTTTTTTAAATGGTGGAACTCACGACTGCAATCATCTGCAAAGCAAACTCTGTCACTCTCCCTGTTAAGCATTACGTTTTCTTTTTCCTCACATCGCGAATTTTTCTGTATATCGATCTGCCTGCGTGCTTGTGGCGGCTGTTTTGAGCGTCGACATACATTCTTTCTTTTCTAAAAAAAAAAGAAAAAAAAACATTGATCTACGTGCCTATTCAAATGTTGTTTTGCTTTCCTCACGGAGCACTTCATGAGGTGAATGTCCTATAGAAGTGAAAAAAAGTGAAAATTTTGAAAAAAAAATATAAAACCTAGTGAGACGTAAAACTGTGTTAATTATAACGAATGCATGCCTGCACTTGTTTTCAGGGGTAATTTATGCAACAACTTATCAGTGGTATGTCGCGGCAAGTGCTTTGCATTTGAAACATTCTGCATCATAATGACTGTTCAACGCCATTGTAAATGAATCATCAACTTCATCTTCTGTTGCAAAATAAAGTTACCCAGCTCTTGTGTGGGTCTTGTCTGTCTCTGCCAACTGGGGCGCCAGTCACTTTCTTGCGCGCCTTACAACTGTGGCTCTGGTCACTCATCAGCTAGTCCTTCTGCTGTAGGTTGCTGGCTTTGGAATGAGAAGTTTGAATTAAAGGGTCGCCCGACCACGTACTCGTTTATGAACGGAACGTTTTGTCACGGCATTAGTTTGTACCACGGATTAAGATAGGCAACCTGCAATGGAGTTTGCTGAGGCATGTGGCGCCACCTGGCGGTCGACGGGAGCTAATACTGGGGCGGCGCAGAAGCAGACGCCGTATATGTTGCGGCCGCTGTGTTCCTTCTGCGTTCCATTTTTGTTGTGCCAGTGAGTGTGATTTACTCATTTAGTGACTTCGGTGGTCTCGTGCGATGCTTCGACTACTACGAATGTGAACAAGAATAAAAATTTGCGCAGGGGCGGCGAGAAAGACTGCCACAATCACGAAGGAAACCTAAGCGTACCGCTTGCTGGGAGAACCTGGGGAGAATGATGAGAGGAGGAGATATGGGCTGCGAGAGAGTAATGTAACTGAAATTCGTTTTGTTATGGGGCCATTGGCGTACAGACGCCAAGAAGCTAAAATAAGACGATCACCCGTGAGCGGAGGAAACCGTATAAACTTCTGACTCAGGGAATCGCACGCTGGTTGGGGCCCACTAAGTACGCGCTCCGCGCTGTAAAATCTGCCGTGTACTGGTATACGCTGTGCAAAATCGAGTGGCATTGTCCTTTTAAAGGAGGTAGCGCCAGAAAAGCAACAAAGCCGCGCAGCCGCAGCATCGTATTCCAGCGGTATTTCAACGGAGACGAAATTAAAAAAAAAAATGTTCGTGGATCTGTGAACCGGATTTCTAATGCGGGGTCTATTCGGAACCACAAAGCCAAATTATGTTCAAAACTTCCGATTACAGATTTGAATAAGCATATTTATCTGTAAATCAGTTCTTAAGGTGCTGAAAAAGTCGAAGTGACTGAGTGTAGAGGCCCGTGATACTGTTGAGAATGGAACTTCGTTGTATCGTTCCGCGCCAAACATTTCTTACACCCACTGCTGAAGCTGCTCAAGAGTTTCTTGTCCCAGACGATAGTCTGTTTCATCATTAGTAGCAACAGTAAAAAATCCTAACTCTTAACGACCTCCTTTACTAAAGCTTTGCCGTTGAGTGGCAGCATTACCCGCCGGCTTTCCCCAAGCTTGTGGTACGGAGGTATAAAATGCATGCCAGTTGTTGTTGTTGCTGTTAAGAACTTTAGTTTTCCAATGATGTAGGAGGCCCCCTACTCCCCGCCCCCGGCACGCGCAGTTTTCGTTGATGACGCACGCTACAACCGCACAGTGCTTGCAATCGCCACGACATCCGTAACGGGTAGGGTATCGAGGCACCCCACGTAACGGGTACCGCACCACGCCTCCTGTAACCTCCGCGGCACTGTCGAAAGGTGCACCACGAACAAAAGTGTTCGTCATGATATTAAACTGTAAAGCAAAATCGCGAGGAAATATTATGCTGCTGTAATCAAAAAGCAAGAACAAAAAAGAAAAAACGGCGATCAATCTCTTCTTAGGTTCTCTCTGCAATTTCAATGTTGGGTATGAGGTGTGAACGCAATAGGTAAATGAAAAGCTACGCTTACATTTTTTATTCATTTAATCATTTCTTAAATCATCATCACATATCGGACTGATGCCCTGAGAGAATAAATTTCGTTACCCAAAAAAATGTTCCGTCTACACACGTGAAATTCAAAGCTGTGCGCGCGGGTGTTCCGTCGCGAGCGGCGCGCACTTCGCGGTGACATCGGCACTATGGTGGCTAGAAGGGGTAGGTGGCGTTATAGTGCCTAGAATATACTGTGGCGTCAACGCCGGGGCGTTCGCGGCGAAAGGGCGCGCCGTCAATTCATGCCGCCACCGCGGTGGCCGCAGCGGCGCTGCGGTCAGCACTTCGATGCCTCCCGCGCTCCCCGCTCCCTGCTCATGCGTGCGCACGTGCGGTTGTCGTCTGCTCGTCTCGACGGTGCTCCCACGTGTTTTTCGCTGTGTTTCTTTTGTGAAGGGGTACTTGGTGGCATGCATGCTTCAGGTCCGTGTCCTGGATCAGCAAATGGATCATCGTGCAAAGAAAGCGAGACAAACGCACTGCTTTGCGCCTAACTGTACGTCTGGCTACGTATCGTCAAGGAAGTCGGGTGAGCGTGTCTCTTTGTTTTCTGTGCCAAAGGACCCCGAACGCTTTTAAGCATGGCGACGAGCCGTGCCCCGGGCTGACAAACCTCTAGACGAGAACTCAGCCCTCTGTGAACTTCACTTTGATGAACAGTATATTGTCCGGCACTTCACGCACGTAATCAACGGAGCAACAGTCAACGGAGCAATAGCGGCTTGAGAAAATGGGAATTCACAACAGATGGGTTGAGCTGGCAGAGGGGGTGAGAATATCCCAATTGGAACGGCTCGGCCAGTCTGAAACAGGCAGAACAATACTTGAATGGGTAGGAATCCGGCCAGAAAGTAGCACGCACAAGATGGTAAACATCCCGCCAGGAATCAGGACCAAGATACGCGTCCCACCTATGCCGCAAAACATGCACCCCGAGTATATATATATATATATATAAAAAAGGCGAGAGCATAGGGCTAAGGCCTACGAGAGGAAGGTGAGAAAGCGACCGGCAGACCAGGTGGCTTATGTAGGCGCGGCGTGCGGACAGCACGGCTGTATCCGCAGTGGTCGACGGGGCAAGAGCATCAGGGGTAGCGGCTTCGAGTTGCACGAGAAATGCCAGCGCTGCGGAAGAGTTGGTGCGCTCGCTTGCGTCGGTGTACCAAGGCCAGGACAATTTTAAGTGACAGCAAAAATGCAGTGAGGAACTTTGGGAAAAGAAGAATCTCGGAAGAGGCCAAACGCGTCCTCGAGGCGAGGCCGATATATGGATTCCAGCGCTCGAGTCTATTGCAGGAAATGAGGCTGCACACGAGCTTGCCCGAGCTATCACCGGGCGGCCGTAGAGCAGCCCTCTCGCATAGAAATGAAAGATAGTTTGATTTCATACAACGAGATCACGGAACATAAGCTGAGCAGCAGGGTCTATCCACCGCCCTACCGTTGATTACAAGGGGGAAATCATAGCCCCTTCTGGGCATACATGACAATCTCTAAAGAGGAGAAAGACCAGTACTGCGTAACGTGCGGGAAGGACCACATAATTTGGGAATGGGCTGGCAGCCCGGGCGCCGAGCAAATGCCGAGTACGCATCGGGTTTCGCGAAAGCTCCCGTGCCTCTGCGCAAGTCGCGGCCCATCGCCCCAAGCGGGGCTCCAGTTTCCTGGAAATGCGTCTGGCGAACCTCGCGCTGCCGCAGTGGTTTCGGGGCATACGACAGCATATTGTGGGCCACCATTCTTGCTACAAGCGGCACGCGTACCAAATCCTCAAGGTCGCCGCGCTCGCTCGCCGCGGCCGCCATTGACTCTCGGCGCGACAACATCACGCCAAAGCGGTTGGCGTCCTGAAGACCTCTTCCGCTACCGAAACCGGCAGACACGGACTTCGTCGTGGTCGTGAAGAACACGCGGCTTCTTCGCTACCTTTTTTTTCGGAAAACAGCCCCGGACGGCCGCGCCATCACTGTTGTTCCGGTAAGCGACCAAAACACCGCCCTCATTTACACCGCACACCGTAATGGGTGATTTCGCCATAAACTTGGTGCCTCTCGTTGGACACCTCCGTTCGGATGATCGCAGCATCTGCTAAGGGGTGGTCACCGTCCGAAGCACCGATACCGAAGCCATGCTCCGTTAGAGCCTCCATTGGCGGGATGGAGAAATCCCGCACATAAGGAAGCTGGGCGCTTCAAAGCGCGGCTTACCTTCGCCGGCAAAGTGAAGCCGAAGTACGTGCATTATATGATATGCATTACTCATTCCTGTCCACACCTATAAAAGAACTGTGCATGCATGTACACTGTGTGGTGCCGTCGGACATCGACAGGACGCGTGCCCAGGCCCAAAAACTGAATTAACGTGTGGACTTCGTGGCTCGGCCGGTCAACTCGTCGACGGTGTACGCGCACCGCATGAGTGCACGCCGAGATGCTCGTTATGCGCCGGCCCTCAGGTAACCGGGGACCGCGCGTGTATCGTAAACTCTCACTATCGACCCGGGCCCCACCAGAGCCCAACAACAAGGGCAAAAAAAAAAAAGAGAAAAAATCAAGAGCAAAAAAGAAACTGAAACGCGATGGGGAACGCACCGACAACGTCCCCCCGCCCAACTAAAGTGTGCCACAGCTTACTGCTGTACAAACTACAGAAGCTTAATAATCTCGACTCAAAGATTTTCAACTGGCTTGAAATTTTTCTTACTAACCGTCAACAGTTCGTTTCAGTCGACCTCACCTCGGATCAGAGCATAGTTCACTCTGGTGTCCCGCAAGGCTCCGTACTCGGTCCGCTTCTTTTCCTTATTTATATTAATGATCTACCTTCCCACATTTTATCTAACATTCGCCTATTCGCCGACGACTGCGTAATATTTAGGGAAATAAAATGCGAAAGCGACGTACTAACTCTTCAATCTGACCTTGATTCCATCTCAACCTGGTGTAAATCTTGGCAAATGGACCTCAATGTTAACAAGTGCAAATTCATGCGTGTGTGTAGAGTGACTACTAATCTGCCCTCCTATCACCTTAACGGCATGCTTCTAGGCTAGCAACCTTACCTGGACTGTTCATGTTACTCACGTTATTAACAACGCCAACAAAACACTTGGATATCTTCGTCGTAACTTTCGCAAAGCACCTTCTTCTCTTAAACTTCTACTTTACAAGACACTCGTATTACCTAAACTAGAGTATGCAGCATCAATATGGGATCCTTACCAGCAAAACTTAACGCACTCACTGGAAATGATCCAAAACATTTCTCTACGGTTTATCCTCTCTAATTATAACAGAACAGCAAGCGTATCCAGCATGAAAGCCAGCTCGGTCTTTCATCTCTCGCGTCACGTCGCAAAACACTTCGTCTTTTTCATAAAATTTTTCACCATTCTCACCTGCGCGAAGAACTTATTTCACCCCCACAGTACGTTTCGGCCCGGATGGACCACGCCCACAAAGTTGGAGTGCCATTCCGCAGAACAAAAACCTACTTTCATTCCTTTTTACCCCGTACATCCGACGAGTGGAATCACCTTCCCGCATTACTGGCACTAACCAATGACCACCGTTTATTTCAAGAATGCCTCAGCTAAAAATGTATAACCATGCATTTTGTAAACCTATGCTCATATTGTTATGTTTTGCTTTTTATTATACTGTATAAACCACTCCCCTCTGTAATGCCGTATGGCCTTGAGGGTATTTTAAATAAATAAAATAAATAAAAATAAATAAACTCGCCGCCCTAATCCCAGGACCCACCACCAGGCGCGGGTGCCAAGGAGCGGGCCCAACACGGGACAAATCGTCGTGGACCTACCTCCAAGGTGACAGATGGGAAACAGGGTACACCTCCACCTTCTCAAGGACGAGCGGGTGCCACCAACAAGGTGTCCATTCCGGGGAACCAGCAGTCTTGGGCAGACCGAGTGCAGCAAGGGTCACAGGTGAGCAGTACGGGCAGGATATCCCCCCCCCCCCCCCCCTGAACCCAACACCCCACCCAAAATGCCATCCAAAACACCGGAGCAACTTGAAATCGCGGCCTTACGCGAACAAGTCGAAATCTTAACCCGCAAACTGGTTTTGACCGAACAACCAGAACAACTCCAGACAGAATCCGTTTCACCCCCTACCTCTCGGACGGCCGGGACGGGGGAAACCATTACTTCGGAGCAAGTGGCTCTGCAGCTAGATCAGTGCACTAGTATAGAGGCGAGGTTGAGCGCCATAGAAGCCCAGATCACGGCACGTTTCAGCGCCCAAGTGGCACAACTCACAGCTGCCCTTCAAACCATAGTAGATAGGATCCAGAGCCTTATAGCAGCTCAGCTTCCAAAACCGCATAGGTAGTATGGTGGGTACTCTGGCGGAGAGCAGACGTAACCGTGCTGATTTAGTGCTGATACCACAGGAGCTGCTTCGTGCCCAGCTGCATTTTGCACGTGAACCTACCCATTCATTTTCAGAGCAAAGTATGACAGCGCTCTCCCATCTACTGCCTGCGCAATACAACGTGTGGTACCGTCATATCATATTTCCCACTATGGAGGTTTGCTTCATGGCAAATTTGGAGAACTATACCTGGCATCAAAAGAAAAGCCCATACCCCAGGACCAGCACTTAAATACTTCGCCCTTGAGCACATCTGTGCATGCTACAGTTAACATTGCCACATCTATACGGATGGCTCTGTTACAGCTGTGTCTTCATCCATCGACGTGTGGATACCATCACTGCGCACCATAACCTTGACAACACTCAGTCACTGCACTTCAGCTGTGGCTACTGAGTGAACAGCTGTGAGAGAAACTATTATATTGTCACGTAGTGGTGACGAGGTCGACGACACAAATGAAGGGGGTCGATGATTGCACTAAAGAAACCTTTTATTTGGGCTGACTTGCGCCCGCAAAAGAACTAAGCAACTCGGCGGCGGCGATAGCAACAAACGCGCTCGTCGGTCGTCGAACAAAGAATGCTCGTCACACTCGGCAACGCTCAATTTAAAGGCTGCACAGAACAATCTAGATAACGTCGCAAACAGCTACCAGCACGGGCTGGAACATTGTGGAAAGACATCCGAGTGGCCGGAACCTTCGAGACAGATCTCGGTGCATCTTGTGCTACAACAAAACTGATAAAGGTGTGACTCGCGACATCGAGCATTAACAAACAAAGATTACGAAACCGATACGAGGTCCTGAATCAGAGTGATAAGCCTGTATGCCGGCGGCCGCCAAAAAACAACAAATACTGTTTTGAAGGTTTCGCGGCATTACTCCCCCCTTAAAAAAACATCGCCTCGATGTTCCAAAACAAAGCAACTTAAACATAAACACTGCGAAGTTTAAACACCACAGATTGTTTAACGTGCGTAATAAGGCTTCAGTCGTACAACATGTACAATTTCTGGGCGTGCGCGTCGCCGTTGTGATGCTGAAGTTCCGTCGGGAATGACTTCATAGTCCAGTGGTCCGACGCGGCGAATGATTTTGTACGGCCCAAAGTATCGACGCAACAACTTTTCACTAAGTCCACGACGGCGAATTGGTGTCCAAACCCACACTTGGTCCCCTGGATTGTACTCTGCGTGGCGTCGTCGTCGTAAGTTGTATCGTCGGCTGTCGGTGCGCTGTTGGTCTTTAATACGCAGCCGTGCGAGTCGTCGAGCTTCCTCTGCACGCTGCAGGTAGGCGGCGACGTCGAGGTTGTCCTCGTTGGTTACGTGCGGTAGCATTGCGTCGAGCGTCGTCGTGGGCTCCCTACCGTACACAAGCTTAAACGGGGTCGCTCTGGTCGTCTCCTGGATTGCCGTGTTATACGCGAAGATCACGTACGGCAAGATGGCGTCCCAGGTCTTGTGTTCAGCGTCGACGTACATAGCGATCACGTCCGCGATCGTTTTGTTCAGGCGCTCCGTAAGGCCATTGGTCTGGGGATGGTACGCAGTTGTTCGTCGATGGCTTGTGTGACTGTATTCCAGGATGGCTTGCGTCAACTCTGCCGTAAACGCCGTTCCCCGGTCCGTGATGAGCACTTCTGGGGCACCGTGTCGCAAGAGAATTTGTTCGACAAAAAATTTGGCGACTTCTGCCGCGGTACCATTGGGCAGTGCTTTTGCTTCGGCGTAACGGGTAAGGTAGTCAGTGGCCACGATGATCCACTTGTTACCCATAGACGAAGATGGAAAGGGGCCAAGGAGATCCATCCCAATTTGTTGAAAGGGCATGATTGGGGGCGGAATCGGGTTTAGTAGTCCTGCTGGTCTGATCGGTGGCGTCTTGCATCGTTGGCACTCACGACACGTCTTCACATAGTGGTCAACTTCGGCAGGCAGTCGCGGCCAGTAGTACTTCTCCTGGATTCGATGCAACGTGCGCGCAAATCCCAGGTGGCCTGCTGTGGGCTCATCGTGTAACGCCTGCAGAATCTCTTGCCGGAGGGTTTTGGGCACTACGAGAAGCTGCGCGGTCTTGTTGGGTGCGAAGTTCTTCACGAGGAGGCCATTGCTTAACGTGAAGGATGATAAATGTCGCCTGAACACACCAGGAGGGGAAGCGGTCTTTCCTTCCAAGTAATCGGCTAGCGCTTTCAGCTCAGGGTCTGATCGCTGTTGTTCTGCGAAACTGCTGGCGCTTACCGGTCCCAAAAAGGCGTCGTCGTCATCGTCCTTCGGGGGAGCATCGACGGGAGCGCGGGATAAGCAGTCTGCGTCGGAATGCTTTCGGCCCGACTTATAGACTACAGTCATGTCAAATTCTTGAAGTCGTAGGCTCCATCTGGCAAGGCGGCCGGAGGGATCTTTCAAATTAGCCAGCCAGCAGAGCGCGTGATGGTCGCTTACCACCTTGAATGGTCGGCCGTATAGGTATGGACGAAACTTAGAAGTGGCCCAGATGATTGCAAGGCACTCCTTCTCGGTCGTCGAGTAATTGGCTTCGGCTTTTGTGAGTGACCTGCTAGCGTAGGCGATTACTTTCTCCTGTCCGGCACTCTACTGGACGAGAACGGCTCCTAGGCCCACACTGCTCGCGTCGGTGTGAATTTCGGTCTCGGCGTTTTCATCAAAGTGGCTAAGTACAGGAGGGCATTGCAGGCAGCGCTTGAGTTCGTCGAAGGCTTCTCCTTGCGGTGCTTCCCATTTAAAAGGTACGTCAGCCTTTGTAAGCTGCGTCAACGGTTCGGCGATCCGCGAAAAGTTTCTGACAAATCGTCGATAATAAGCGCACAGCCCAAGAAATCGGCGCACAGCTTTCTTGTCGGCAGGCGGTGGGAATTGTGCGATTGCATCTGTTTTCTCCGGGTCTGGGCGAATACCGTCCTTGCTAACTATGTGAACTAGGAACCGGAGTTCTTCGTAGGCGAAGTGACACTTCTCTGCTTTTAGTGTTAGTCCCGATGACTTGATGGCTTCCAACACTGTCTGTAGTCGTTTGAAGTGGTCTTCAAAGGTTGACGAGAAGACAACAACGTCGTCCAAATATACCAAACAAATTTGCCACTTCAAGCCTGCCAAGACTGTGTCCATTACTCGTTGAAACGTGGCTGGTGCGGAGCAGAGGCCAAATGGCATCACCTTGAACTTATAAAGGCCGTCCGGTGTGATGAATGCGGTCTTCTCGCGATCTCTTTCGTCAACCTCAATTTGCCAATATCCGCTCTTCAGGTCCATCGATGAGAAGTACCTTGCATTGCAGAGCCGGTCGAGAGTGTCGTCGATGCGGGGAAGCGGGTAGACATCCTTCTTCGTTATGCTATTCAAGCGGCGGTAATCAACGCAGAAGCGAAGTGTGCTATCTTTCTTCTTGACCAAAACGACTGGTGCCGCCCAGGGGCTGTTCGATGGCTGGATTACGTCATCACGCAGCATTTCCTCAACTTGATTGCGAATGGCCTGCCGTTCTCGCAGCGATACACGATAACGGCTTTGGCGCAGAGGTCGGTCGTGTTCGTCCGTTATAATGCGGTGCTTGGCCAGTGGTGTTTGTCGTACCTTTGATGATGACGAGAAGCACTCCCTGTAGTTTCGAAGAAGACTGCGAATCTGGTTTTTCCTGCTGTGGGTCAATACTGGGTTGATGTCAAATGTGGGCTGACGGAATTGGTCCGGTGCGTCTTCCAGTGGTTGGGCGTGGAGGGCGAATACGTCTTTGAGGTCTGCTAATTCGTCGAGAAAAGCGATGGTCGTGCCCTTGTTGAGATGCCGGTATTCTTCAGTGAAGTTTGTTACCAGCACCTGAGCTTGTCCTCTCCGGAATTTCGCAATGCCTCTTGCGATGCCGATACCTCGTTCCAAGAGCAATTGGATATTTCCTTCGACGATGCCTTCAGCGGTTTCGATGTCGGTGCTACCTACACTGACGGCCACGCTTGATCGGGGCGGCACGGTCAATTCTCCGTCGAGGACGTTTAGAGCGACGTGTTGCGTCGAAGTCGTCGTAGCAGGTATGGCTTTGTCTGCAGAGAGCTTGATGAGCTTGGATCGGAGGTCGATGATAGCCCTATTTTCATTTAGGAAGTCCATGCCTAAAATCACGTCACGGGAGCACTGCGGCAAGACCACAAAACTGGTGGGGTAAGTACGCCCATTTACAGTTATTCTTGCAGTACACCGTCCCGATGGAGTAATCAGGTTGCCACCTGCGGTGCGAATCAGCGGGCCATCCCAAGCGGTTGTAACTTTCCTGAGATGGGAGGCTAACGGTCCACTGATGACTGAATAGTCAGCTCCGGTGTCTACAAGGCCAGTGACTCTGCGACCGTCGATATCAACTTCAAGGTCACTTATTCGCGTCCTCGCATTGCACGTGGGCCTTAGTGTCCGATCTCGGCTCCGTCGTTTCTTCAGGTCATGGCCAGGGCATACCGTTGTTACTTCGCTGGGCGGTGGTGTCTGCTTGCACTCTGGTCGTGTTGTCGTCGATGTCGTCGTGTGGAGCGGCGATGAAATGGTTGCGTCGTCGTTAGTGGTCGTCGGCGGCGGAGGATCTTCGTATTTTCGCCGTTGAGCAACCTCACCTCCAAAGATTGCTGCCTTTAGTTTCCCCTACGGGGGCTAGGAGACCGTCCTTGCACGTAACTGCGGCCCGGCGACGCAAATCGGGCATTGTACGGCGATGGTGATCGTGATAGACGCCTTGGCGACGAGTGCTCTCCGCTGCGCAGGAAGTCGTTGATTTCCTGTGGTCGCTCGCCAGGACGGGGTCGTGGGGCGTCGACAGCGAAACCACGGAGGCCGATCCGCCTGTACGGGCAGTGACGGAGGATGTGTCCTGCCTCACCACAATGGAAGCAGAGCGGTCGGTTGTTTGCTGTCCTCCAGGC
Source organism: Amblyomma maculatum (assembly GCF_055883805.1). Lineage (NCBI taxonomy): Eukaryota > Metazoa > Arthropoda > Arachnida > Ixodida > Ixodidae > Amblyomma > Amblyomma maculatum. Next base: position 313,991,757 of record NC_139344.1, on the reverse strand, counting down.
GTCGCACTTTCTGGGGCCTGGGGGTCGTTGGTAGGCTTGGCGGGCGGGGGCCAAGGGGCGGCTTTCGGGAACAGGACGGTTGCGGCGAGGGCTCGGAAAGTCATTACGTCGGGGAGGAGGGCGACGTAATGCACCAGCGTAGTTCATCGCTGTTGCCTCTTGTGCTGGAACAGTCGCAGCCGTCGCTTCAGGAACGCCCAGCGCCTGCTGGACTTCTTCACGGACGACGTCCGCGAGCGTCGCCACCTGGGGTTGTTGCAATGATGGCTGCATTCGGCGGAGCTCCTCTCGCACGATCTCCCGGATGAGGTCACGAAGGTTCTCTCCACTTGCCGATGCGCTGGGGTAGTGGCTTGAGTAGTCTGGCTGAAGCGGTCGCTCGTAGTGGCGCATCCGGGTGGCCAACGTCTTCTCGATAGTAGACGCCTCCGTTTCAAATTCCGCCACTGTTTTTGGCGGATTTCGGACAAGACTTGCGAAAAGCGATTCTTTCACGCCTCGCATTAAAAATTTGAGTCTCTCGTCTTCGGTAATGTTAGGGTCGGCGCGGCGAAAGAGACGCTTCATCTCCTCAACGTATGCCAGGACAGGCTCGTTAGGAAGTTGGAGTCTTGATTGGAGGAGGGCCTGAGCTCTTTCTTTTCGGACAGAACTTGTAAAGGCCAGGACAGCAGCTTGAGCTTGTTGGTTATTCATTCTTGATGGAACAGCGCAAGAGACACAGCGCTTGTCTCTTGTCCCGATGTTTTGCGCTGTTCCATCAAGAATTGTAAAGGCCATCAAGAACTGTGCTTTGAAAATCTCCCAATCCTTGAAAGAAGTCTCGTGATTTTCAAACCAAATTCGGGCATGTCCTTGAAGAACAAAGTAGACCTGCCTGAGTTTCGCAGCGTCGTTCCAGCCGTTGAAATCTGCCACACGGTCGAAAAGGTCCATCCAATCTCCCGCATCTTCGTCCGGTAGTCCATGGAAGCAGGGGGGCTCACGAGGTTGGACGAAAACAACCGGTGCTGTAGGCTGGGCCATTGTCAGCGTCGTTGCCTTCCGAGATCGAATGGGGTCAGGCAGCAGACCGTGTTCGGGTTGTAGGCCTTGAAGTCGGCGGCTGGCGCGGTGACCTGTAGGCTGGTCTTCCAGGGCGTCAGGAACACGGCTTGGGTCTTCGCTTGAAGGATCAAAGGCAGCACCTCCACCAGATGTCACGTAGTGGTGACGAGGTCGACGACACAAATGAAGGGGGTCGATGATTGCACTAAAGAAACCTTTTATTTGGGCTGACTTGCGCCCGCAAAAGAACTAAGCAACTCGGCGGCGGCGATAGCAACAAACGCGCTCGTCGGTCGTCGAACAAAGAATGCTCGTCACACTCGGCAACGCTCAATTTAAAGTCTGCACAGAACAATCTAGATAACGTCGCAAACAGCTACCAGCACGGGCTGGAACATTGTGGAAAGACACCCGAGTGGCCGGAACCTTCGAGACAGATCTCGGTGCATCTTGTGCTACAACAAAACTGATAAAGGTGTGACTCGCGACATCGAGCATTAACAAACAAAGATTACGAAACCGATACGCGGTCCTGAATCAGAGTGATAAGCCTGTATGCCGGCGGCCGCCAAAAAACAACAAATACTGTTTTGAAGGTTTCGCGGCAATATATATTCTACATCAACCCCCTGCAGCATGGGTTATCTTCAGTTATTGTCGCGCTGCACTACAATTGCTTAAATCATTAAGAATTCAGGAAGAGCTCGTCATTGACTTAAATAAGTTGCACACTGAGGCCTATGACCTCAGTAACCGCATTGTGCTACAGTGATTACTGCGGTATCGCGGGCAATGACTGCGCCGACGCCACTACAAAAGTACTACAAGAAGACTCCTCAAGGACAATCCCAATTCCATTCTCACGAAGTGATGCAGCAAGACTTGTAGCAACTGAATCATGGCGATTGCAACGCTCTCTGTGATGTAACCCGAACCATCAATACCGACCTCTACACCGAATAGATTCCACTTGCGTCTTTCGAGTTTCTCACAATTTGAACAGGTGCCATCGTAACTGTCTACACCGAATCCGTTTGAATGTGTCATACACAAACTAGTACTTACATAAAATAGGTATAGCCAGCAGCCCTTTGTGCTCTACATGTGATATGTGTGAAGATTTCGAACATTTGGTAATCTCCTGTCAACGGTTTACTGCACATCGCAGGACACTGCGTATTAATTTAGGCTTAGCTAAAGACACAACCTTGTGACTTGAACATGTCCTGGGTCCTTGGTGCGACGGATCGTCGGCTGCATGAGCTAAAAGGCCTTATTAACTTTTGTCAAGAACACAGGGTTGATCGAGATCTACCCCAGTCGACTTAGACTGCACTACGGCCTGTTGATACGTTATGGTGACCCTCCTTCCGCTTAGGAAACAGGACCCTTCACTACATGTACTCAACATATTCAGTTCGCCTAAACTTCCTAACGTAACATACACCGACATATTCAACAAAGCCCTCAAAGTGGCAGGAAGGGAACCCCTCATAATAGCTGGGGATTTCAGTGCATCCAGTCCTCTCTGGGGCTGCCGTAGGGAAGAGGCGGACGAAAGTTGGCGGAGCTTATTTCCACGTTGGGCCTAACCCTCCACCTTGAACGGACGTTGTACCTCCCGGCACTCCTAATACAGAAATTTACTTGCAGATTAGTCCAGTAGGCCGGCAACGAGTCGCTTGAGAGCTGGCCGGTTGAGGTTCTATTTGGCGCGGGCTCGGTACCGCACCGGGGCTTCATAATAGATTAGCTCAGTGACACGGGCCCGGATCTTACGTTTACAAAAAAAGAATAAGATATGCGGAGTGGCGCAGCACCGAGGGAACCCTTGGGAGCGACCACTGCATCCTCATCACAACGCTCCGCACGAAACCTCTTGACGCTCTCACCAAAAAGCTACACTCCCAGACTGGACGCACTTTCGATCGGCGTATATTAACTCTGAGCCTGTAACCCAGCAGGGCTATGAATCCTGGTCTCAAAATTTGGTGGCCCAGCTTCGTAATGTTGAACAGGTTCAACTCTCGGAGGCAATGCCAGTGGTGGACAGCCACCTTTTGCACCTCTGGGAGGCCCGGCATAGCTTCATCCGCCGATGGCTCCGGCAAAAGCATAATCGCCAACTCAAAATTAGAATAGCGGCACTCACTCAAGAGGCAGCCGAGTATGTGGCCCAACTCGCTGACTCAAACTGGGTAGATCGCTGCAACACCGCGGCTCGGGAAATGTCGAATCGGAACACATGGCGCCTATTCCGCGCATTGATTGATCCGAACCAAACACGCAACGAAACCAAGAAATACCTTCAGAGAGCTATTCACACTCTCCATGGGGACTAAATTGGCTACAGCGCTGAGAGACAAATATTTCAGTAGCATCCAGGACTCCCACGGGTCGGCATACTAGTATGCAGGCTCTGAGAATGAGAAGCTGGATAGACCGTTCAAGCTCCACGACCTAAAAGCGGCTCTGGCAAAAATGAAACGGCACAGCGCCCGGACAGGATATAGTGACGGTTAAGCTCCTTGCTAACCTCTCGGACCCGGCATACCTGAGCCTTCTACACTATTTCAACGCCATATGGGAAGAGTGCACACCTCTCCCAACGGATTCAAAAACCGCATTAGTCACCATACCGAAACCCGGAAAAGCCATCAACATCGAAAATCTTCGGCCGATTTCATTGAATTCTTGTGTGGGGAAGTTGATGGAAACCATGGTCAGGGACCGACTCTCAATGTCGAACTTAAACACGCCTTTGCGGACACCCTGTGCGGTTTCTGCCCACACCGGTCCGCGCAAGACGTCCTGCTCCAACTTCACAAGGATCTCTTGGCTCTCATCTTGGAACTCATCGTTCGACTCTATTATTGTTCACAAGGAAGTCTTGGCTTCGGTTCAATACCGCAGTAGAACAAGGTGGTCCTCGCCTTGGACTTCAAGGGGACCTTCGACAACATAACCCACGACATCATCCTCACACATTGGTCGCAGACAAACTGGACACAACACGTTTAGGTACATCCGACAGTTCCTCACTGATCGGCAAAGCTATATACATATTCAAGACCAGGAGCATGGCCCTTACACCTTGGGTACGCGAGGAACTCCACAGGGAGCGGTCCTCTCTCCTCTCCCCTTTAACCTCGTCATGGCTTACCTCCCCTTATTGCTTAATGATGTCCCAGGCATCAGGCATGTTCTTTCTGTATGCCGACATCACGATCTGGGCAACACATGGGTCGCTAGGACAGATCGAGCCAACCTGCAACAAGCAGCGACTATCGTGGACTGATATGCTCGTCGCTGTGACCTGGAATGCTCTCTGACCAAATCATAATTCGTACACCTCCGGCCCAACCCGCAGTGTACCACTAAAATTGTCCTCGCCCTTGCTAGCGGCCCCATCCCTGCACGTAATGAGATAAGAGTGTTGGGACTCTTTATTAACAGCAATCGCAAGATTGATACAACCTTGCAGAAGCTCCGCAAGATTGGAGACCAGGTGGGCAGTATGGTCCGTCGAGCATCTAACAAGCGTGGTGGTGGTGGGGGGGGGGGGGGTTACGATAAAGACGCCCTGAGGCTGGCCAATGTATTCGTGACCAGCCGGATACTCTATGCGGCACCCTACCTCCACTTGCGGAAATGCGATGAGAACGCCCTAGAGGCGATCCTTCGCAAAATTTATAAGCGCGCCCTCGACCTCCCCATAACAACGTCCAATCAAATGCTCATTGCTCTAGGGATGACCAACACGTTTGCAGAGTTGCAGGAGGCGCACTTAAGCAACCAATACCTGCGGTTAAGCAAATCACGTGCAGACAAAACCCCTCCTAGACCGCCTGCATATTGCTTACAATTCGCAAACAGAGGAACAAACCGAAGTTCCAGAGGTCTGGCGCTACACGCTCAAGGTTCGACCTCTGCCACAAAACATGACAAAGGAGCTACGTCTCTGGAGTCATCTACACGGATGCTGCTGGCCCACACCATGGAGGGTGGTACACGGCCGCGGTCATCCACCAGAACACATACATTCAGGGATTTATTTTTCGCGCCCCAAAGATCACATACGCAGAGAAGGTCGTCATAGCGCTGGCCGCTGCAGAGCATGACTCCAGGGTTACAATCACTGACTCTCGGGGAGCTTGTTGAAATTTAGAACAAGGGCGCATTTCGCAACGTGCCGCCGAAGTCTTCCGCAGATGCGAGTACCGGGATCGCCCAGACATACGTGGTGTCGTCATCTGGGCCCCAGCACACGCGGGACTAGAGGGGAACGAGGCCGCACAAGCCTCAGCCCGCGCGCTTAACCACCGGGCATTGCCTCGACTCCCGCCCGGCTTGAGGAACTGGAATCCAATCCGGCCATTATCTACAAAGAAATTGCTGACTTGCGCAAAATTCGACACTGCCTTTTTCACCCCCCCCCCCCCCCCCGCTAAAGGACTAACCAAGACTGAGGCTCCTTCGTTTATACACCAATACAGTATTGTGCCCGGCAGTACTAACAGTATTTCAATCCGGCTTTTAATGGAGAATGCCCGCACTGTGGGGGCTCGTTTTCAGATGTGTACCATATGGTATGGGCTTGCCCCTATAACCCCGCTTACTTCCCTTTCCCTTCACCCACCCGAGAGAGCTGGGAGGCTGCTCTGCTCGTCTGCTCTACTTTGGAGATAGGATAGGATAGGAAATACGTTAGTTTCTCTAGGAGGGTCTTGTGCTAGTAGCAGAAGAGTCCCATCTTCCGTCTTCTCACAGGGTCGGTGCCCCTATTCCAGGGCTCCGCTGAGCTTCGCTGCTCGCTGAACGTGCTGGATTAAACCTAGTTGGCTATCCAAATCGCCGCTGGAGAGCCGGCTCTCCCACTGTTCCGCACTCGGGTCTTTACGAAAGCAGTCGTTATTTTTACGTTGCCACGTGATGTGGTATAGCGAAGGTTTGCTACCACACCATGGGCAGGTGTCTCGATATTGTGACGGGTAAATTTTGCTTAGGGTATGCAGGTTAGGGAATGTTCCTGTCTGCAGTCTTCGCCAGTACACGGCCTCTTGTTGTTTTAGATCCCGATGAGGCGGCGGATAGCGGATCCGTAGCCCCTTATAGTAGTTCAGAATGTCTGAGTACGTAGGGCCGACTCGCTCGGGTAGATCGTCCGATTGGGAGGAAGCTCGGCTCGTGTACCCTCGAGCTACCTGATCGGCGCGTTCGTTCCCCGCTATATCGGTGTGTCCTGGCACCCAGTAGATGTTGTGTTTGACTTTTGATGGGGTCGTGCTCTGGAGGAGCCTGAGGGCGGCGCGACCTATGCGGCCGTTCATGTAGTTACGGCACGCTTCTCTAGAATCTGTAAGAATGGTAAGGGACGTGTTGCTTCGATACCCGGCTACCACCGCAAGAGCAACGGCCAGCTCTTCCCCTTCGGTTAGCGTGCATTCCCTGACTGAGGCGCTAGCTAGTTCCTTTACGTTGGAATCAATAGCTACCGCCACTGCGCTATTATGTGAGCTTCCTGTATACGGAGCCGCGTCCGTGTATACCGTTGTGAATCTTGTAGCTAAATTTAGTTGTACATACTTCGCCCGGGCTGCTCTACAGGCCACATGCAAGTTGGGGTCCATGTTCCGGGGAAGGGAGCTAACCTTTATCGTCTGGCGAATTGCGTCCGGTATGCTCGCAGTACGATTCTCGATTTCCGCAGTTACACCTAGCCGCAGTCGCCTAAGAAGCGAGCGCCCCGTAGGATTCTGCTGGAGCCTGGCTATCTGCGTGACCAGTAGGGCTTCTTTGATCTCTTCGAAGGTGCTGTGAACGCCAAGAGCTAGTAGTTTTGCGTTAGAAGTGTTCATTGGTAGGTGCAGGGCTGTCTTGTAAGCTTTGCGGATGATGATATCTGCACTTTCCACTTCTCCTTTGTTGAGGTTGAAATACGGGAGGGTGTAGCCTACGCGACCGAGTACCAGGCTCTGAACCAGGCGCAGGGTATCCCCCTCTCGCATACCGCTCCGCTTCTGCGACACACGCGTGATCATCCTGGCGACCTGAGTGGTCGACTGCTTGAGAAGGCCGAGCGTATGGCTGCATCGCTGATTGTTCTGAAGCCACATTCCTAAGACTCGTATCTTGTCTCGTTCGGGAAGTAGCTGTCCTTCGAGGGAGACATTGAGGGTCCCTTCTTTGTGTTTCCCTTTGTGAACTCGCAAGAGTTCGGATTTTTCTGTGGAGCAGGCAAGACCTCGTGCATGGACATATTCTTCTACGCAGGCAGCCGCTGCTTGCAGTCGTTCTTCTTTCTGGCCGAGCGATCCGGAGGTAACCCAAACCGTGAAGTCGTCAGCGTACATGGCGTGCTGTATGCCTTCGATCTTCTCAAGTTGTCTAGCGAGTCCGATCATAGCCACGTTGAAAAGTAGGGGCGAGATGACGGACCCTTGAGGTGTGCCTTTGTTGGGGGTCGAGAATTTAGCGCTGCGAAGGTCTCCGAGCCCAACCGTTGCAGTTCGGTTGGAGAGAAAGGCCTTCACGTAGCTGTGAACCTTCTCGCCACAGTGGAGGTTGTCGAGTCCTTCCATTACAGCCGCGCGGCTAACGTTGTCAAAGGCCCCTTTAATATCAAGGGCCATGACCGCGTTCTCGCCAGTGCTCGGGACATTGGTGAGGACTTCCTCTTTGAGTTGTATGAGGACGTCCTGCGTGGAGAGGTGAGCTCGGAAGCCGAACATGCTGTGGGGGTACAGGTCTTCATCCTCTATGTAATTTTGGAGCCTCCGAGTAACGACACGCTCGTAGAGCTTGCCTAGGCAGGAGGTGAGTGAGATAGGTCGGAGGTTTTCGATCTGGAGTTTCTTACCCGGTTTTGGGATCATTACGACCTCTGCATGCTCCCACTCTTCAGGAACCGTTCCTGCGGCCCAGTGCCCGTTGAGGAAGGTTGTCAATTGGTCGACTGCCCCGTCGCTGAGGTTGCGTATGAGTGCATTATGGATCTTGTCTGCACCCGCCGCCGTGTTGCGCGTGCATACCTTTATGGCTGCGAACACTTCTTCCCTGGTGATCGGCCTGTCCAGGTGGGTGTTCGGTCTTCCCAAGTATGGTTTCGGGTATGCTGCAGGCAAGGTCGTGCCGTAGCATTTCTCTTTTACTTTATCTAACAGTTCCTTCTCCGTACCCTCGAAGGTGTGGATGAGTCTGTGGATAGCTTTCCCGCTTTCGGCCCTGGTTTGGATAGGGTCGAGGAGGGTCTTGAGTATACGCCACGTTTTGGCCGTGCTGAGGGTGCCGTCCAGCGAGCTACTGAACTGCTGCCAGCTCTGCCTGGCCAGTTGGGCTGCGTACTCCTCCGCTATCTTGGTGACTTCTGCAATCTTCAGCTTGAGGTTCCTGTTTAAGCGCTGCTTCTTCCAGCGCTTGGTAAGCCCCCGGCGTTCCTCCCATAGCCTGAAGAGCCGAGGGTCCACCTCTGGTGTTTGCTCGGTACGACCCACTTCCTGAGTGTACTGCTTCTGGATGTCTTTGAGTTGTTGACACCAATCATCTATGGAAGTAATCCCCCCTTCCAGGTCCGTGCATGCCTTGCGGAAGGCCGGCTAGTTGGTGATCTTGGCCGTGCCGAGCTAGCGCTTGATGTTGGTGACTGTTATTGTGATCTTCAAGATATAATGGTCACTGCCCAGATTCTCCAGCAGATTCTCCCACGTTGCATGTTTCGCCCCCCCCCCCCCCCCTGCAAAAGTTAAGTCCGGACACGTATCCTGGCAGACAGAATTGCCAAGGCGCGTGGGTTGAGTTTCGTCTGTTAAGAGGGTACATTGGATCGCTTCCGCAGCATCCTCGACCTCTATACCTTTCTGATTATTTGTGGGGTATCCCCATTGCTGTCCGCGAGCGTTAAAGTCACCTACAATTAGCAGCGTGTTGCTTTTAGCAAGTTTGCTGGCCCCTAGAAAGAGTTTATGAAAATTTGCGTCCCGCTGGCGAGGCGGGCTATAGAGGTTTACGAGAAAGACACTCTTTTCCTTGTGCTTCTTTTTGGGAATAATTTCCGTCACTAAGTGCTCAATTTTCGTGTTGGGAATCGGGTCATGGGCGTTGGTTACCAACTTTTCCTCACCAGGGTTGCCGTGCGTCCGGTATCGTAGCACGTATATCCCCTGAGTGTCGGCGTCTTGTTAGTTTCCTGTAAAGCTATTATATCGGGTGTGGAGCCTTGCGTGAGTAGAAACTGCATTAGGAGTCCCTGTTTTTGGCGGTACCCCCTGTAGTTCCATTGCCAGATTTCTAGTGGTGTTTGTTTAGCCATGGCTTTGGGCATTGTTCGGATTGGAACCTTAAGTGACGAAACGGCGCTCTTGTATGAGCCTGTCCCGGGCCTCGTTTGTTATTCGTCGAGTATTTTGGCTTTTGACTTGGTCCTGCCACGCAACTTTTTGCTCTATTAACGTGACTTTCTGTTCTGATAGGTTGATTTTGACATACATAGCATCTAATCTTGCATGAGTTTTGCGAAACTCTTCTTTGATGCGAACCGTGAAGTTCTCCACGTGCTGCATGAAAGCTCTTAATTCCTCAGGGCTCACGTCTAAGGCGGACGGGGGTCGTTGCACTTCTGCCGGCGGGATCGGGGCCACGGTACCTGCCCTGTTCTTTGAGCCTGCATCTCTTTAATGAGGTCATTGACGTTTTTACGGAGATATGCATTCTCGTCTCTTAGAGCTTTAACCTCTTCCGAGTTACGCGTAATATTCTTTTGATCCGAGTGCGTAAACAGTGAGTTTGGAGGGCCCGCTCCCCAGCTCACCTTAACGCCGCCCTTCTGTTGTTGCTTCTACGACTGCTGCTGTTGCTGCTCCAGCTTGGCCAGTGACCGGTTTAGCGGCGGGAAAGAGTCCTCCCTGGATCTGCTCTGGCTGCGATCTTGCACTATGCTACTGCCTTGGCTCGAGGAGCGGCCATGGTCCCGCTCCGAGCTCAGCCACCTGGTTCGGCGCTCTTGACTCAGGTTCCGGTTCCGCTGCTGCTGCTGCAATTGTTGCAATTGCTGCTGGGGCTCTCACTGCAGCTGCTGCAGTTGTTGTTGCTGCTGCCGCTGTCAGTGTTGTTGCCTGGACTGCCGGACGCCGGTCGTGCTGCCCCGGAGCTCGTCAGTAGTCTTGAGGTGTCGACGGCACTCTCTGGTGACGTGGTCGCCTTGGCACACCATGCATTTCACCTTGCACTGGTACCCTGCTGGTGGGTCGTGTGTGCCGCACGTCCTGCAGAGCTTGGTGTTCGGCGTTGGACAGACGTCCGAACGGTGGCCTTGCTTTCCGCATACGTAGCAGATCTGCCTCGTAGGACGATATGGGTAGGTCTTGAATTCTCCAGAACGGTAAATGACCCACTGCGGGATATACGGGCCGTCGAAGGTGATCAGCGCCGTTTCCGACCTGCCCAGCATTCTCGCTTCGCGAATATCCACTCCTTGGGATCGAAGCCGGAGCCTCGATTTCAGTAGGGCCGGTGATTGCCCCGGCATAACGCCGTGGATGACGGCACGCTTGAGGTCATCCGGTAGGGCTGGATAGGTGTTGGTTTCATAGGTTTGGTCATGTATAGTGAGCTTTTCGATCTTCCTGAGCACGTCGGCGATGTCCAGGTCGGGTGTGCTCGCAATCATGATGTTCGAACCGGACCGGAGTCTCATGATGAAGTCTTGTTCCTTGATCTTTCCTCCGCTGGCCGCGACGAGGGCTTGCGTTGCCTGGTCGACACGGATTTCGCTGATTTTTATACCTCCCTTGGGGCGGTAGATGATGTTGATATCATCCTTCGGTAGCGGCGGCGGACGTGGCCTTATTTGCCGCTGCGCTCCCGCCAGATGTTTTGATATAGAGCGCGTCACACCATTCGCGTGCGCCACTGCTCTGCCAGCTGCGGCTTTCGGCGCTATCTTGTTTCTTGTTTCTTTCCGGGGCTCGCCTGGCTGCAAAATGACGTCGCTATGCGGCACAGCGAACTTCGAGCCTTTCTTTTTTGGGCGCCGTTTGGAAGAAACAAGCGTCCAACGCTCCGCATTTTCGTCTTGCAGTGGGTAGATATCGGCCTCGCAGTCCCGCTGCGGTGGTGAGGTCTCCATGGCTTCGTTCACTGCCTCCCCTAGTCCGGGGCTCATATTGACCGGCGACGCGGCAGGAAATTCGTTCGTCTCTTGAATATTCGCCAGACCTTGAGCCGATGTCCGATTAAGTCCACTCCTGGGTCTAACCGATCCTTCCGAGTCCGAGAACGTCGATGGACAGTCGTCTAAGTCCTCTGTCTGGTTGGTATTTGCCTCTTCGGCGTCGGTGAAGAACCCCCCGTCAGGGATCAAGAAATAATCGACGCCCGAAGCCTTCTCGATTTGATGTTGTTCTCCGCCTACGTCGAGTTTTATTTCCAGGTGTTCCGCATAATTGTCCGACGGCCTTCCGCTGGCGACGGTGGACGATGTCTGGCCACGGCCACCTTCCGCCTCGTCACTACTGCCGCGACCGTGAGTGGATGGGCCCTTATTCATCTGCGTGGACTGCCCTTCCTCGTCAGTGGCTTCCAATAGCTGCTTGCGAATAAGCATGGCATGACGCCGGACGCGACAGTGTGGCTGGCGCCGACCTCCGTGCTCCCCTTCATCACACTCTTGGTCATGGTGGTCATGACTAAGCGGCGTAAGGCTCATAACCCGGAGCTAGGGTTAGCTCCGCGATGTCCGCTTGGCAGTTCACAATCCACGGGCGGCCAAAGAAGGCACTCACGGACAACAGACTTGCCTCCACAGATCCTGCTCAGGGAGATCTTGCAGAATGCACCAACATATGCGGAATGGGGCAATTGTATCCGGCCAGAAGCTTGTCTAAATTGGAGCCGAAGCGAAGCGCGTCCGCTCACATCGGCTTCGTGGCTAGGGCCCGAGCTGCCGCGGAAGCCACAGGAGTCCCGGACTAGGGACCCCTTCTAAACTTGAGTCCCGGACTAAGGGCCCCTTCTAAATTTTGTAAGAGGATGACCCTTAATGCCGGCCTCCACCTCCTTTTTTTTTCTCTCTCTCATGTAAATATTGACGCATAGAAGACGACACAAAAGATGACATCTGAGACGACAAGCGCGAGCCTGGAAAAGAAAGAAGCTTGAACGCAAGACTCGTTCTGGTCGACCATTCAAACGATCTATCGTTAGGCCCTCCTTGGCGTTCTACCGAGACGTGACACTGGTGGAGCGCGCTGGGGTATGCATAAGACTCCTTCCGGCAGTCCACAGCGGATCCCAAACATCGACACGCCTGTCCATCGTGCTAGCCGCCGCCTTCTAGGCCTAGCGCCGGAGTACAGCCATCTTCCGAACGACTCCTCAAACGCCCAAGCTCCTCAGACCTCCCAAGCCATGGCAAATCCCAACCCTACGCTGGTGACTCTACAGAACACCAAGGTGCCAGAGTGCTTTCGCGGGGAAGCGTTTGACTGGCTCGACCAGTTTGAGCGAGTGGCCAAAATCAACCAGTGGAGCGCAGACCAGAAGCTTTGTAATGTTTATTTTGCCCTTCAGGATCATGCTAGAACGTGGTTCGAAAACCACGAGGCCAGTTTATCCACATGGAATGACTTCCGCTGCCAGCTGGTCGACACTTTCGCGAGAACTGACCGACGAGACAATGCGCTGCGCCTGCTTGAAGTGCGCATCCAGAAGCCGAATGAGAGCGTGGCTAGGTTTGGGGAAGACATGGCTCGCCTTTTTCGCCGTGCCGACCCTGATATGAGTGAGCCAAGGAAGCTGCGGCATCTCATGCATGGTGTCAAAGAACAGGTATTTGCCGGCTTGGTACGCAACCCACCTAAAACTGTGAGAGAGTTCGTTAAGGACGCTACGGCTATAGAGCGAGCCCTACAAGACCGGTGCCGCCAGTACAACCGACCCGTTAGCTGCGCTTCGACGACTGCGGCGGCGCTGAATGCAACCGATAGGACCACTCTTCAAGACCTCATTAGAGAAATTGTCCTTGAGGAGCTCCAGCGAATTACGGCTACGAAGGCTCAGTCATCACAGGCCCTTGTGGAAGCCGTCAGGAATGAAATTCGGTATGCCTTATCACGGTCTGCACCACTTCTAACACCGTGGTCTGCACCATGTAACCAGTCTCACCCCGTCGACAACGCGACAGATATTTCGGAGCCATACCACGCTCCACAACCGGTCAGCTTCACGGCCGACGTTCCTGCACCTTACCACGAGCCGCAGCACGAGAGCTATGCCGCAGTCCTTCGTAGCCCGCCTCCAGACTACGCCGAGGTCATCGAGCCGTCAGGAGACGCGGTTCTTCCATGGACCTCAGTGGGCACCTTCCAGGCACTTTCAACTATGCCGAACTGACAGGTGGCGCAGTTATGATAACAGGCCACTCTGTTTCTACTACGGACAACCTGTTCACGTGTATCGGTACTGCCGCTACCGCGAAGAGGGGCAAGCCTTTCCGCCTGCTTCTGCTCGCCAACACTTCAACGCCGACTCTGCCCAAATCGAGGACGACCCTCGGTCAGGAGGCAAACCAAATCCCCGGGCTTCCGCCGCCGCTCCTCCCCGCCCATGTAAAGGCCTTTCAAAGGCGGATGAGCGGCTCTTACTCCGCCTCTATACAAACACACTGCTGTGCCCGGCAGCTCTAAAACACTTCGACCCTGCTTTCTCTGGCAGCTGCCCGCACTGTGGGGTGGTGTCTTCGGACATCTACCACATGGTGTGGGCCTGCCCCTCAAATCCGGCTATCCCCCCTCACCCCAACCCAACCCGGGAGGACTGGGAGGCGACCCTGCTCGGCTGCTCCGACCTGAAGGCCCAACGGGCCTTAGTCGGGCGAGCCCGAGCGGCGGCAGACGCCACTGGGGTCCCGAACTAGGGACCTCCACCTAGTGTTTGTGAGGGTTGGCCCCTTCAGGGTCAGCTCACGCATAACCTCCTGTATTTGTCCTGTATAAATGTTTTCTACCACCACCACCGCTCCTCCCCATCACCACAGCGTTATCCTTCGCCGATGCGTCGTAGCATTGCTGACGTTAGCGGACAGCGGTTCCCGAGCCCTCACCGGGGAAACTAACAGCCGCAACCTCGCGAGGGGAGGTTGCAACCAGTCGAAAAGTGCCAAATCCCTCACCACCGCCGCAACCGCCGACAACATGTGCTTCTGACGCCGCTGTTAACATTAACATTGACATTGCCGCACTACCGCCGAAAATGCCGCCCCAGATGAGCAGCCCCGACGACGAAGCTGACAGCGCCGACCTTGCCGCACTTCCGCCACAAATGCCGAGAGAGATGAGCAACCCGGAAGAAATTGTTAGTGCTGACCTCGCCGTTTCTATTGACGGGCTGGAGGTACATGCTCTAGTGGATACCGGAGCGGAGTTTTCAATTATTAGCCAGAAACTGGCTGATACGCTGCGTAAAGTAAGAACCGAATGGACTGGGCCAGTAATTAGAAGTGCTGGGGGTCAGCTACTGGCACCGACAGGGAAGTGCACTGCCCGGATCGGAATAGGAAACGCGGTGTTAGTTGGCAGTTTCGTTATTCTCCCTGACTGTTGTAAAGACCTCATCTTGGGCATGGACTTTCTGCGCCTTCATGGGGCTGTAATCAGCATTCGGGACAGCGTCGTTGCCTTCACCAAGAATCGGGGAGACCTTGGTTATGCGGAAGTACCACTGATGCCCTTACGCGTCGCCAAGGATACGGTGATATTACCTCTGCGATCATGCTCTCTTGTTCAAGTGAAGTGCGACGTGGCGCATACCGGCGATGGAATCGCCGAAAGGGCAGTCACCCTGGTACTAAGCCGAGGTGTTTCTATAGCTCGGGGACTAGTCAACTTGACCGATGGACAGACCGAAGTGCTGCTGACAAACTTGAGCGACGAGCGTCAGCAAATTCCGAAAGGCACAACTGTGGCCTTTTTCGACAGCATCCCAAATGCGCAGCACTGCTTCTCACTGCAACAGAAAGGGCCAATGTGCAAGACGCCCGTAACCATCGTCGATGTGAGTCCAAATTTGTCTTCTTCAGAACGGGACCGCCTTTTGGATCTCATAGATCAATTTCGAGACTGCTTTGCTTCCGAATCGCGGGTCGGCTAAACGCCCTTGACAAAACATCGAATCATTACGGATGACTCGATTCGCCCTATTCGACAAAATCCTTACCATGTGGCTCCGAGAGAACGTGAAGCTATTCAGCGCCAGGTGGCCGAAATGCTTAGAGACGACGTTATCCAGCCGTCACAGAGCCCCTGGGCTTCCCCCGTGGTACTTGTTAAAAAGAAGGACGGCAGCTTACGATTTTACATAGACTACCGCAAGCTCAACCAAGTGACTAAAAAAGACGTGTACCCTCTTCCTCGCATCGACGATTCCCTTGATCGCCTACGAAATGCACGTTACTTCTCATCAATGGACTTGAAAAGTGGATATTGGCAGATAGAAGTAGATGAGAGGGATCGGGAGAAGACAGCATTCGTCACTCCCGACGGATTGTATGAGTTTAAGGTGCTTCCGTTCGGTTTTTGCTCGGCACCAGCAACATTTCAGAGGCTGATGGACACTGTGCTCTCAGGACTTAAGTGCAAACATGCCTGGTGTATCTTTACGACGTGATTGTGTTTTCGGCCACATTTGAAGAGCATCTACGCCGTTTGCTAGCTGTGTTTCAGGCCATATGATCTGCGGGCCTCACCCTAAAACCCGAGAAGTGCCACTTCGGTTACGAGGAGCTGCAGTTCTTAGGCCACGTCGTTAGCCAAGAAGGTGTCCGGCCTGATCCTGAAAAGCTCTCCGCAGTCGCCAAGTTCCCAACACCTACGGACAAAAAGACATTGCGGCGCTTCCTGGGTCTTTGCGCCTATTACCGTCGGTTTATTGCTGGCTTTTCACGAATTGCCTGGCCATTAACTTTATTGACGCGTGAAAACGCTGTCTTTAGCTGGGGTGAAGAACAGCAACAAGCTTTTAATGATCTGCGGAGGCGTTTACAGACACCACCTGTCGTGGCACACTTTGATGACGACGCCCCTACACTGCTTCATACGGATGCCAGCAACGTGGGCTTAGGTGCTGTGCTGGTGCAGCGCTAGGATGGTGTGGAAAAAGTAATTGCTTACGCCAGCAGGACCCTATCTAAAGCAGAAGCGAACTACTCGACAACCAAAAAAGAATGCCTTGCAGTGGTATGGGCGGTTATGAAGTTCCGCCCTTATTTGTACGCTCGCCCCTTTGAAGTCGTTAGCGACCATCACTCTCTCTGTTGGCTGACGAACCTAAAGGACCCTTCAGGGAGAATCGCGCGTTGGAGCCTTCGATTACAAGAATTTGACATGGCCCTTATTTACAAATCTGGAAGGAAGCACACGGATACTGACTGCCTTTCCCGAGCGCCGGTCGAACCTTCCACTATCACCGATGAAGGCACTGCGTTTTTAGGTGTCATAGATGACGCAACGCTTTCCCAACAGCAGCGAGAGGATCAGCAATTGCTCCCTCTTATTGATTTCTTGGAAAAGCGAACTACGGTTGTGCCTAAGATTTTCGCCCGAGTAATGCCTTCGTTCTTTATTCGCAACAACGTATTTTACAAGAACTTCCGCCCTGGGGGAAACAGTAATTTACTCGTCGTCCCATCAGCTCTCCGCAGCGAAGTTTTGCAAGCGTGTCACGACGAGCCAACCGCCGGTCACCTAGGCTACACCCGCACTTTGGCTAGAGTACAGCATGGATACTACTGGCCAAAACTGCCGGCGACAGTGGAACACTATGTGCGTACGTGCATAGACTGCCAGCGCCGTAAATCACCCCCTGTAAAACCAGCTGACCTACTCCACCCTCATCAAGTGCCAACGACACCTTTTAACCAAATCGGCATGGACCTCCTGGGACCATTTCCGACGTTCACAGCCGGGAATAAATGGATAATTGTCGCCACCGATTATCTAACCCGCTACGCGGAGACCAAGGCTATGCCAAGGGGTACCGCCGCCGAAGCAGCTAGGTTCTTCGTTGAGAACATTGTCCTGAGGCATGGCGCTCCGGCACTTATTATAACTGACCGAGGAACTGCATTTACGGCCGAACTTTTGGAGACCGTTCTCCGCCTCAGTGGCACCAGTCATCGTAAAACTACAGCCTATCACCCCCAAACCAATGGGTTGACGGAACGCCTTAATAAGACCATCGAAGACATGCTTTGCATGTACGTTGACGTGAACCACAAGAATTGGGACGAAATTCTTCCCTACGTCACGTTCGCCTACAATACGGCACGCGAAGACACCACTCGTATGACACCATTCAGCCTCCTTCACGGGCGACCAGTAACAACTATACTGGATGCAATGTTGCTCCCGAATGCCGACACCGATGATCTCTATCAGGATGCCGAGGAATTCGCTCAGCGTGCAGAGGAAGCTCGACAACTAGCGCGTGTGCGGATCAAAAATCAGCAAGAGCATGATGCACGACGCTACAATCATAGACATCGACATGTCATGTACGAATCTGGCGACAAAGTGTGGGTCTGGACGCCTATTCGCCGCCGTGGACTCTCCGAAAAACTATTACGGCGATACTTCGGGCCCTATGTTGTTCAGCGACGTTTAACCGACGTCACTTATGAGGTGGTGCCAGACGAGGTGTCGAGATCAAAGCGACGCCAGCAACAAGCAGACGTCGTCCACGTTGTGCGTATGAAGCCGTACAACTCGGACTGATCTCATCGAGACGATGTTTCCTGAGGAGGGGGGCAAATGACGCATAGAAGACGACGCAAAAGATGACATCTGAGACGACAAGCGCGAGCCTGGAAAAGAAAGAAGCTTGAACGCAAGACCCATTCAAACGATATATCGCTAGGCCCTCCTTGGCGTTCTACCGAGACGTGACAATATTGAGGTCTTAGCAGAAGCCCCCGATAAGAAGTCACACAGTGGCAGCGAGCTAGGTCAGGCCAGCGGCTCAACACCAAAACTTCGGCTTCTTCGTCTCGATGAGGCATAGCGCTTGCGAAAGCCCAAAGCGATGACGAGGAATGCGCCGTGTCAATATTATTGAATAAAAGTTTTTCACCGCCAACACCACCGAGCAAAAGATAAAAAATAGAGAAGCCTGGGAGACCTTGCGGCGGAGCGAGAACTCCGCTCAACAGCAACAAGCGCACCACCTGACGGCTGAGGCTGTGAAGCAACAATGTTGCTGTTGCTGTAGGAAGAAGGAAAAGAAAATGCACGGGCCTGCTACTGGCTCTGTAGCTGAGCTATCACCGCTTCCTCGTGCAGACAGAAGAGAAAATAGAGAAGAACGGAAAGGAAGAGTGAGAGAAAGACGCGCGCCGTAACAGCCTTCGTCCACCACCGAAACGGTGGCGGGTGCAATGACGGCCTACAACAGATAAAAATTCTGTGGCAGGCTAGCCCCTCGCCGCAAGCGGCGGTGACCTACGTCCCAAGTGTGTCTTCACCAGACCTTAGTTTGCGAGGCTCCTGAGTGTTGGGGTTGCCACCTATGAACTTAATAGTGGCGCCCTCTAAGTTGAGGCGCAGCCAGGGAGTATTGTAATAAATCAGTTTGTGCTTGGTTTTGGAGCGGTGTGGTTGCCTGGCTCTCTCTCTCGGCCTCCTGGCACGACAACACGGGAACGCCCATGCAGCATGGTGTCAGAAGTGAAAGCAGCATGAAAAACTCGTCTTAAAGCAGCTCTCAACGACCGTCAACGGTAAAAAGATGCTCCAGAATGAAAGCGCCCAGCAGGCCCAGTGGCTAGGCTCACTCTGCAACCGCCAGACGCGTTCGACTTCTGCAACCCTGCAAGTTGGTCTTCATGGAAGACTCGCTTCGAGGACTGTGGCGCTGTCTCCGAACTGCGGAACGCTCCGCAAGACATGCGAGTATATACGCTTCTGTACTGTATGGGCCCGGAAGCTCGCTCGCTGCTAGACACCTTTTCACTCGACGGTGCCGTGTTAGCCTCCTACGAGGCAGTTGTCAAACGCTTCTCCGAGCACTTCGTGCATACCTGTAATGAGCTCTATATGTCGTCTCACTTTCACAAGAGCTTTCAACAACCAGAGCTTCCGTCGTTATCGAAGTGTCGCTATCTCAAATGACCTCGAGCCATCTGATTGGTTAAAAAGCCAGAACCGGGTGTGGCTACTACGGAACCAGAAGAGGCAGCGACATCATGTTCCGGTGTTTCCTCCAATCAAATGACTCGAGGTCACGTGAGATAACGACACTTCAATAGCGCCACAAACTCGGAATATGGACCCTGGTGAGATTGTCGACGCATTTTACGCCGAACTGTTCAAGTTAGTCAAACGTTGCAACTACCCGTCACCGGCGGTGGAAGAACGCTTGGTCCGAGACAGGTTTGTCGTTGGATTGTTCGACACGCGTCTGCTCCCGGAAGCTAACTCTCAAAGAAGCATGGACGCTAGCTCGTTAGTCCGAGGACGCAGACAAGGAATGCTCACTCGGGCAGGCTACCTCGCAAGGCATGGTCAATATAATGCTGCGACTCAAAATATTTCGCGACGGCCGGTCGACGCCAGAACGCTGTGAAAGGTGCGCCCTTACTCGAGTGAATTCAGCGGAACCAGCCCTTCCTAGAAACCTCTCTGGTCGTCCCTGGGAAGTTCTGGGCATGGACTTCTTCCACCACAATTATCAAACCTTCTTGATGGTAGTGGACTACTTACTACTACCGGTTCCCAGAGGTGATGACACTGTAAAGTACAACAGCTCCAGTGGTCATTGAGATGCTCAAAAGCCTGTTCGCCCGTCATGGGATACCGCAACAGGTTAAGTCAGACCGCGGCCGGTCTCGAAGGAGAGTGCGCTTCTCTTCTCTTACGGCCTCACCAATGGGGTCTGTTTCCACCGCCCGCCGCGCCTCGATGGGGTCGCCACCGCCCCACTGCTGCGCCTCTGCTACCGCCGTTCACGCGCAAGGGAAACGCGCGCTCGCTCTTCGTTCCGCCCACCTCAGTTGCAATCGGCGAGTCCTGACATTTTACCCCTTACGGTTTATACAAAGACGCAGTAATCAGCGTCTAAGATTTATCGTGTAGAGGAATATAATATAGTTAACACCGCTCGCGCGCGCGCGCGTCTTCGTCAATGCGGCCGAGCACGGTCGAATAAAGAACTTTTGTACAGAAATAAATTTATCAGGCTATGCAGTGTTCTTTCGAAAGCTGTAAGCAGGTGTAGCGCGACCTGACGTGAGTGCATGGGAAACTGTTGGCTCGATATTCTGTTAACAGCTTGTGTTTTCGTTTAGAGCAAAAGAGGCACCGGCGAAAATTCATGGCGCGCATCAGATTCAAAGTAAGGAACAAAATTTACGCATATAGTTAAAATTGCAGTTGTCGAGTGGAGCGAGCTGTTCTAGCTTCGTTCAAAACAATTCAGTCAGTTGAAAGACAGAATATGTATATGTAGTCTCGCGACTGACGCACGTACGTGTATTCGGTTTAATATAGATAAATAACTTTTAATCAAGGAAATGGGCATGAACGGTTATGCCTAATTGAAAAGAGCGGCAAACAATAAAACAATTGTCCTTCAAATTTATACATTGTACTACATATTCACCTATTCATCAAAACGTGACCTGCGGCTAGAGAGTTCAGTCTTAATCTTCCTGGCCGGTTTGTTAGGGAGCTGGCCTGTAATGCCTTTCTGCCACTTTCTTGGAATAATTTACAAGGAGGATTCTGATAAATTTTTCAGATATCAAAAAAGCGGACCTTATAGGCTGTTAATTCCTTCGGGGCAACTCAGCAATGGCGAATTCTCGATTGCGCTGCTTGAATCAAGATTTGAAGTACTTCGAGAGCATTTGTGTGTGGTAGATGCACGAGTTTTTTTTTTTTTTTAGGAAAACCTTGTCCAATAGGGCAATAAACTCTGGTTTCGGATAATGCAGTCCACTAGAATTCTTGTCCTCGTAGAAGAGTGTACATGAGGCTGCTGATTTCGCTAGTTTGAAGAAAGATAGCGCAGCATCACACCCGAGGTGACTGATCTTATCAATGCATCCATCGACGTAAG
The DNA here is from genome assembly GCF_055883805.1 of Amblyomma maculatum. Taxonomy (NCBI): domain Eukaryota; kingdom Metazoa; phylum Arthropoda; class Arachnida; order Ixodida; family Ixodidae; genus Amblyomma; species Amblyomma maculatum. The sequence continues at coordinate 313,970,607 of NC_139344.1, read as the reverse complement.
CCAAACCGGAATATGTGACAGTAATGGGATGACAGGAGATGCCATCACAATTCCTTCATTTCCTCAGTTACTGATTGTGGCCGAGCAGAAATGATTTCTTCGGCATCGATGAAAATTGCTTTGATTTTGCTCCAAGATGAAACGTCCGTCTTTACAATGTGGTCAAGTGCCGCTGTTATGGCCCTCGCATCTAGCATGTCGTTCTAGCCTTACTTTCCCTAAGAGAGCCGCAATGGGGCCACTATTGAGTTTCCTGGTGAGGACGGAGCCGACACCTTTCCCCAGGAGGTATTCTACCACTTGTACAATAGACTCGTAATGAATAGCATCGGTGAAAGTTTCCTTCTTTAACGCTTTGGAAGTTTCTTGGATGCTTTCGCTATAGAAAGCGAACTCGTTTGTCAGCCACTGCAATCGTGTATCACCAGCTGCGTCATTTATTAGCCTCTTTTTACCGCTTACAGCACAAGTGATGTCATGAATATCAAACCATTTCTTTATTGCTTTCATAATAAGCATATCATGCTTATTATAATAATCATCATCATATTTAATAATAAGCATCAATATCATGTAAAATTTCATTAAAAAGCATTTATTTGCAAAATAAAATAATGCTTAAATAATAATAACATTGAAAACTCAACCTTACAGTCTTTACGTTGACTGTTATACTAATACTTTATATCATGCAAGCATTTTTCAATTTACATTACATTTTTATGAAATTATTTTCATCTTCGGTGCTACATATGGTTTCGCATCTAGCGCTGAAAGACGGTTTTGCTGTTGCAGACGAGTTGCTGTCATGTTAGCCTTGAAGAAGCTTCGATGCGATCACTGCTCATTCAGTTTTTTTTATTCCTATTCTTGTACAGGCTTGGGAAATATTCGGACTAAAATGGACAAAAGTAGCTACCATGCCGCAATGTATGTCATATGCTTGTCGAACGTTTGCTAAGTGACAGTGTAAATATAATAAAGACTCCGTTCACGTCTGTAGTAGATGAAGACATGCCGCTGCAGTATCTACCTTCCGTGTTCTTTCATTTAGGGGCTGCACTCACCACGAAACAAGCGAGCGATAGCGCGAAACCATGCAAAAGCCACCCGCCGCCGCTGAAGCAGATGCGGAGCGAACAGTGAGCAGGTCGCGCCCCTTGCGGCGGCGGAGAGCGTAACTCAAGGAGAAAAGTTCCCATTGTTTCCGCGGCGATTGAGAAGGCAGGCCGTAAGAAAGAGCGCGCGCTCTCCCTTCAGACCGGCCGTGGTCAGACAACGGTCCGCCATTTTCTTCATGCGAATTTGCCGCATTCACCGCATCTTATGGTTTCGACCACATCACCAGTAGCCCCATTACCCACAGCCTAACGGAGAGGCAGAGCGAATGATCCGGACTGTGAAAGACATCTTCCGTAAGGCAAAATATCCTCATTTGGCCCTTCTCGGCTATAGAGATACACCAGGTGTGAGTGGCTTCAGCCCGGCTCAGCTCATGGGAAGGCGACTGAGAACTCGAGTCCCAAAGCCGGATGAAAAGCTTCGTCCACACTGGCCCGAAAGGGAGGAGGTAGCCCTCAGAGATGATTCTTACAAGAAAAGGACTGCAAATGACTTCAACCGACATCCTCGCATCAGGGATCTGCCATCACTTCAGTCTGGTGAGCAGGTCTGGGCTCGACCCGACCAGGTGCGTGCTACAGTTCTGATCAAGGCACAGCGTCCAAGGTCCTTCGTCGTCGAAACGGAGCGAGGAACGATTCTGCAGCGGAATCGGCAACACCTTGTTCCCTTTGTGCTGAGGGCAGCAGATCCCGCACATCTCCAGCCTCAACCCCTAACTCAAGAGGCAGCAGCAACTGATCCGCTGCCTGTTGCAGCGGGACCTTCGCGTCCTTGAACTTGTGACTGGGGAGATGTTGGGTTCGCCACCTATGAGCTTAATAGTAGCACCCTCTACTGAGGCGCAGCCAGGGAGGGTTGTAATAAATCAGTTTGTGTTCGGTTTTGGAGCGGCGTGGTTGCCTGGTTCTCTCTTTTGGCCTCCTGGCACGACAGCACGGGAACGCCCACGCAACACTGAGTAGGGCTCTCTTAGGCCTACGCGCCGGGGTGTCGCCGTTTGACGTATTGGTCATGTCGTAGTCATATGAGTCATGTCTAGTCATTGTAACCATTTTAAGCTTTACTTGTTTCCGGTCAGTTGTGGCCATTCAAGTCGTCGTTTGTCATATTGGCCCTTTCGTAGTCATGATGTGTCATGACTAATCATTGTAGTCATTACCATTCATAGCTGAGCATTTTACTCATTTCCGATCAGTTGCAGTCATTTCAAGTCGTTTTACACATTGGTCATTTCGTAGTCATGCCTAGTCATTTTATTCATTTCCAATCAGTTCCGATCATTTGAAGTCGCCGTTTGACATATTCGTTGTTTCGTAGTCATGAGTCATACCCACTAACTGTAGTCATTACCACTCATAGCTAAGCATTTGCTACTCGTTTCTAATCAGCTGTGGTGATTACAAGTCGTCGTTTGACATACTGGTCATTTTGTAGTCGTTAGCAGCTATGATGAGTCATGCCTAGTAATTGTAGTCAATCATTACCTCTCATCGCTACGCATTTTACTCATTTCCAATCAGTTGAGGTCATTAAAAGTAGTTTGAAAAGTAGCTTTACAAGTTATTATTAATCATCATTAGCATTAGCCATTGACACTATCGATGTCTATTTCTAACGTTTATTCATTACCTATCATCATCAATCGTTTTCATTCTTAATCTCCCTCCTCACATGTCCGCTATCTGCGAGCGATACATTAGCGCACAGATTTTGGTTTGGTAAAACTTTATTTCCCACAGTAGGGGTCCTGGAGGACACTCGGCTAGGCGCCAGGTGTAGAGGGCAGCTCCCACGTCGGCACAGAGAGCCCGAAGCCCTCCGCCGCCGCGCGGGCCTCCTGGACAGCCCGAAGCTGATCATGTAGTGAAGCACTTTTTAAAACTTTGTCCGAACGTTCCTTGTTCTTGGCGTAGGCGTCGCTCGATGCACAACCACACAGCATATGGTTTAAGTCTACACGGTCACTGCACCGTTCACACATATGTTGTCCGTCGTAGTCTGGGTCGATGTGCTTCATGCGCCAGGGGTTGGGGTATGAGTTCGTTTGGAACAAGCGTAACGTGACTGATTGGCTGCGGGTTAATTTCTTATCCGGGAGGGGAAATGCTCGTCTGCCTAGATAAAAGTGCTTAGTGAGCTCGTTGTACGTGAATAATTGATCTCTGTACTCGATATGTGGAGTAGCAGGGGAAACCGGAGGGACGCGGTCGATGAGTCCTCGCGCCGCCTCGTGTGCGATCTCATTGAGATTCCGCAGGCCGCCCCCTAAGCTGCCCATGTGTGCCGGGAACCATACGATGGAGTGATCGGTGATGTTACTTCCGCCTAAGATCCGTAGCGTCGTCTTGTCTATCCCGCCCTTGGCGAAAGCTCGAGTGGCTGCTCTAGAGTCGCTGTATACAGTTGTGAAGTCCGAGTCTTTTAGAGCTAGTGCTATCGCTGCTTGTTCAGCTACCTCTGGCTTCTTGGTGTAAAGTTTGAGTGAGTTGCGCGTACGCCCGTGTCCGTCGACTACTGCTACCGAGTAGGCATGCTTTCCCGGTATGTACGCTGCATCCACGAAAGCTGTCTGGTCGGGGAACTGTGCCGCGTCCGCAGCGAGGGCTTCGGCGCGGGCGAGCCTTCTTCCTTGATTGTGGATCGGGTGTACGTTTCTTGGGAAGGGGGACACTGATTGCTTCTCGCACGACTTTAGGTAACTGCAGGACGTTGTCTTTTTCTACTATGGTGTTCAGGCCGAGCTTAACGAGAATCTCTCTGCCCGCTTTGGTGCTTGATAGGCGTACAATCTGTGCCGTGTGCTGTGCCTCGATGATTTCGGCAAGGGTATTGTGCATTCCTAGCTGTAAGAGTAGTTCAGTGGAGGCATTATCGGGGAGCCCTAACGCTGTCTTGAAAGCTCGGCCTATGTGTACTTCAAGCCTTCTCTGGTGTTCCTTTTTCCAGTTGAGCATTGCAGCCACGTATGTGATGTGACAGAGTACAAAAGCATGGACCATTTGAATAGCGTTGTCCTCGCTCAGTCCCCTGTGCCTATTCATGATGCGCCGAAACATCCGGATCGCGTTTGCAATCTTGATCGTGATGCTGTCAAGCATCGCCCAGTTGGACCCGTTGCTTTGGATGATTAGTCTTAGAATTCGTATTTTATCGACCGTGGGTATGCGATTTCCATCCCTGTTGTGTAACTCTATGCATGGTGTGTGGTGTCGGCGCCAGTCGTTGGACGGGCGCCCTGGTCTTGGGGGGTGGTAGATGAGTAGCTCGGATTTTCTAGAAGAGCAGCGAAGTCCCATTGGGGCAAGATGGGCCTCGGTAACCGTGATGGCTTCTTGCATGCGCGCTTCCAATTCCACATCGCTGCCACCGGTGCTCCAGCACACATTTTCGCTAAACGAACTAGCCTAGAAAGGCTTTCGCCTTAAACATTTTCGCAGACTCGTGCAGGTTGCTGCAGCCGAAGGAGCTGTAGACCGGCATTCTGCCGCTAAGTACTTCTTAGCAGAAAAAAAAAAAAAAACTCGAGGTACAAAACTCAGACGCGAAATACAGCAATCTCAGCATACGCACTGCGGTGAAAGGCGTCCACGCTGACTGTTCAGAAGCTAGATGGCGAAAGCGGGCCACGGCGCACCACGTGACCCATATGCTGACCAGTCGGTCGCGCAGCGGCTTGGGGAAAAGAATCGCGGTACTCTGAAAATTATCGAGCGACTCTATGAACTATGAGCGTTTATGTCCCCTACTATAATTATAGTACGGGACATGAACGCTCACATGGAAGCTATGGATGGATACACAGACTCGACAGGTACCATGCTGCTGGATCTGTGTGAACTTAGTTGTCTGTAACAGTACTGAGAAGTGTGACGGGATCATAACGTGGGAGGTAGGGAGTTTGCGCTCGACAATAGATTATGCGATAATGTCACGATAGGCTAGGGGTCATGAATATAGATGAACATGGCTCCAGGAGTCGAGGCAGTCATTACAAACATATCAAGCTGAGTTTTTGAATAAAAACTAGTGCAGCAACGGGGAGTGATGACCAGCAAGATGGGATCTTTTATTCGGAACTGCAAATGGAAACAGTAAGCAACCAAACTGAAGCAGTAATCTCTGAGGATAATAAAGCAGAGTGGACATACACATCGTTAATGGGACTGTTTGAGCTAGAGTTGGCTAAGGTGCGAGTCAGGAAAAAAAGGACAAGATGTAAACCGAAGAACTGGTGGGATGGGGAGGTTAAGAAGGCCATAGCATGTCAGCGAAGGTCGCAGGAACGTGTGTGTATATTGTTAAGTCGTGGAGAATGCCGTCCGTCGGCGCTGCGGGGCCGGACATGGTAAAACACGGAGCGATGTGCGGATCGTTATCGCGCTCTGAAACGATAAATCGCTTTGTATAAGCAACATAAAGTGAAACAGCAGGTTCTCCGAGACCAGCGTAAACAAACTAAAATACAATTTATTATCGCCGTCGCGGCGCCAAGAACGCCAAGCAGGCTTTGTTGAAGCATACTGTTTTGCGCGAACTTAATTTTTTTTTCGGCGCTATCATTAAGCGAAGGAAAACTAAAGCACTGGTCTCGCCCATTTTCAGCGTGAAAAAGACATGGCTTACTATATAATCGCTATCACCGCGCGGTTGTGTATATTGTAATTTTCCTTGTTTCATGGTATCGCCTGATGTTTCATCTCCGTACGCCTTGTGCCGCCAATTTACCAGAACCTCGCTCATTAACTGCCGTCAAAAATTGAAATGACATCAACACCGTACATTGATGGTTGACACGCAATGTCCAGAAGTCGCCAGCTGCGAACACACAATAAATATGGTTGGTTGGTTTAGTTTATGAGGGTTAACATCCCGAAGCGAATCATACTATGAAACACAGTTGTGGAGAGCTCCGAAAATTTCCACCACCTTGGCTTCATTATCGTGCCACTAGAAATAAATAACTAATAAATCTGTGCATAAAGCTTTATGTATGTTTACATTAGCAATAAAAGTAAAAAAGGAAGAGGTGCGGTCATCGATCCGCACACGAACACGCGCCCATACGCATGCATGCACGAGTATAATGTGTGATATCGCACAACTGAATATCGATGTATCTGCTGCCAGCTGGCTAGATATTTTGTGAGGGTAGCTTTTGCAAAATTCCGCAAGTAAAGCGGAACACATGTTGTGATCAGGCGCACCATGATCACGTTGAGTATTTCCTACGCTTCTTTCGCGGCTAAACGAAAATAATTTGAAACCAATCAACCAGCGTATCTAGCACAAGAGGGTGTTCCTTGAGGCACGAATTTTCGCCGGCCGGTTTTGTGAAGCCACACTGATCACCAGTGCAGATCACTTTTTTTCGTTCAGGCACGGAGAACACACCTTTCCTAACTCAGGCCTGGTGCCGCACCCAAAAGCACAACATAATCTTTCACGTGTACACTGCAAGAAACAATAGAAAAAAAGAGGAACTCCAGCACAAGACACGTATTCCGCGCACGCACTTGGAAGGGATATGGCGACGCGAGGTCACGTGACGCGCATCAGCCAGTAGGCAAGCCGGCGGCGCGCGGAAAGCGAATGCGGTACTCTGAAATTTTCCAGTGATTCTACTCCGCGGTAGGGTGCTTCGATGCGCGCCCACTCTCCGGAGTGCGGGCGCGCATCGAGGCACCCTACTCCGCGGAGCAAATGAGTGCCATCTAACGTTAGGCCTTGGGTTTGAGTTATGTGTCCCGTGCGCATGCGCGGCCAGAATAAAGCTGTTGCTGCTCGGGGGTTCTCGGCCTCAGTGCTTGCGCTTCATGCCGCCAGGTAGGCGTTTAATGACATGTAACTGCGCTGGAAAACCAACGCGTTTGGCGCGAATCACGAAGCAGCTAGGCAAGTGCAATGTGATATCGGGTGATCGCTCGGTTTAAAAGCAATTGCAAGTGATCGAGGATGATCGCGCGTTTCGAACAGGCACCAGTCTAAGAATGTGGCAATTGGGCCTAGTTGGTTGCTGTTTTCGTCCTGTCCGTTCAGGTTACGACCACGTATCATGTGTTGCAGGCGTATCGTTTGATGGCGTGTTTTTGCGACGGGTTATCAGCTATAATGGACACGACATTTGGCATCCGTACAGACCTAGGAACTTCCTTCACGCGAAAGCACAGGGCTGGCAAGTGGCGTGTATGCAGAAATGTGCGTTAATCCGCTATCACTCGCGCTTGCTTGTCTCGTTACACTCGAGAGAAACGGCGGAATCGCAACACAGCCTCACAAGTGCAGGCTCTAGCGGCGCAAAAGGCAAGGCTGGACAGGCATCTTTCTGATTTGCCGTGCCGGGACGCATAGCTCAAACCTAACGTTAGATGTCGCGGACTTGCTCCGCAGAGCATCGACAAGGCTGCTTACCACTGTACACAGTTTCACCAAGCGGTTTTCTTTTGTATAAACCCTATGTTCAGGCTGTCTATTGTTGCAGCGGACGCAGAATTTAAACGTATATGTTAAACGGAGTCGCTCGCGTGGAAAATAAAGAAAATTGATGTCTCGTATCGCACTGACAGCGGCGACGTCTTGTGACTGACTGCACAATCTGTCGAACGGTGGTAGTTTTCAAATTACTAGTGTATCATGCAGTGTGCGTCTGGAGTGTATTTAGAAGTAAAGTGCGCAAACATACCCTTCGAAGGAAAAGAACATTACCTTAAAAGGGTGTGAAAACACTATAATGTGGATTTAATATATTCCTCGGTGTGATAATATTACCCTTCCAAACGAAGCATATATGTGAACGTAAAAGTGCAAAATTACGTCCATTCATAAGGGGAAAAGATGCACTTACGGAGTGCTGTAGCAAGCTCATTACGCTGGCTTAAATGCAGGCCCTTTGAGGGTAAGTTTATTTCCTAGGATTAAGCATAAGCTTTTTAAAGCTGGGGGCAAACATGCACCAGAGTTTAGAGCATATTTTTGCTCTCATTACCTAATCATAGTCTTCCTGAGAAAGGGCAACGTTACTCCCCAGAAGCATATACTTGCATTTTATTATATGGCATAACGTTAGCCTGATTACAGCCTATACTTTACACCACACGCACTTAAACCCCCGTCGAGGGTGTAACTTTGCACCCGAAGGGGCTCCCCACTGCGTCAGTGGACTTACCGCCCTTAAAGGGTAAGATCACACTTTTTTTTCTTACAGTGAGGGGTGACAGAAGGGGTGCTGACACATGTGTCATGTGTCGTGCTGTCTTCTCTTCCGTGTTTGTTATTTCGCGCTCGTTTAGCATGAATACTAACCAACTCGCCCAAGTTCTTACGTCAGCGCAATTTATTTCTTCTACAACGTGCTCGCCTCTATTTAATTAAAAACTGCTTTACCCTGAGTTTGGCGCATGGTGGTCTTAGTTGCTCATGCACCATGAAAACCAACACAACACAACACGTTATTTTTGCTCGCGTGGCAGGACACTTTTTGTTCGAGACCTGTCTGGCAAGCTTTCCCTTCAATTTCGGTAGGTTACCATTATCAACCGAAGTGTTTCAAATACAAGCCCTTTATTTATCGAATACAAAAAAAAGAAATAGGTATATTTGGCAAAAACTACTGTTAATTTACATTTAAAAGTAAACAAGACAAAATAACTAATGACGCAAGAATTATGGAATGATTAAACTACATCCGTATTGTTACCATTTCAGCATGTTTTATTATATAACCCAGTCGAAAACGCTACAGGAAATTTTCTGCGGTCGCAACAGAATTTGTGCGTGATTTTTGGCTGTAAATGTTTTGTAACAACAAGAACTTCTACGTGTAGTTGCATCAGCATTTTGTGCAGTTACAACACAAAATACTGCACAAATAAAAATATTACTCCATAACTAAAGAAAAGTCTGACATTGCCACAGAACTACACAACATTTTGTAGCATTTTTACATGACTGTCTAGTTTTCTGTCGACTAGGAAGAGCCAGTTATTAAAAAGGAAGAGCAAAAGTTACAACTGTTAGTACTGAAAGATGTTCATGCATACATCGTTGGGTATGCACTAATTGATAAATGATTCAAGAGTGGGGAAGGCAGTGCACACAGTGGGCAGTGCGTCTGTTCATAGCTTGAAGACAAAAAAAAAAAGTTCACTCCCTTTCGCTCAGTCTGCCAACAAGCAGGAGCAAAAAGGATGCATTAGTTTACCTTAGGAGCACGGCGTGATAGCTGTAAAGGGTCGACCTATTGGGTGTCCCTGGTACGCCCTTTTGCAAACATCAACAAGCATGTTGCCAACACATGCCTCGGTGGCTTAGGGGTAGGTTGTCTGGATCACGACCCAATGGCCAAAAGTACAGTTCCTAGATTTGAACACTTGACCATAAAGTTTTGTATTTTAAACGACGTCACTGCATGAAACGATATGACTACGTCACGACCGCTATCGACGAATTAGAATTTTTCGGTCAACATCGACAACGAATGCCGGGCTTTCAGTGAAAAGGTACCCACATAACGTTGTACTGCACTACCTTTGCTCAGTGCGCGCTAGGTGGCACCACATGGTATTTGTGACGGCGATTTGAAGTCGCAGCGTCATGCGGTTGTAAGTAGTGCGACGTCATCGCTCGCGTCAACGATTTGTGACCACTGCTTCACTACATGACGCTTTGATGTCACGCCAGATAGTCACAGGTGGCCTAATGTGGTATACATATTGTTTCCTTCACTCAATATTGCGATTTCGTGGCATGCCGGTTTTGTTATAGTCGACTGTGGTTATCGCTGTAAAACGGAAGGGTCTGAATCGGAGGGCAATGGATGACTGGTGTCGATGGTCACGAGCTCCACCTTGTGGCATTCTATGTTTCAAGAGCCGTGTTGCTGAAAACGCATCCCTCTTTCCCTTGGCACGCGACCATCTGCGGAGACACGCCCGCTCGGATCCTCTGGAAAGGACAGAAGGCAACGTTTCAACAGGGTGAGCTAGTCTTGCGGACTGTTGCTCTTTGCGACCGTTTATGAATTGAAAACAGTACAGGCACCAAAGGTTTGGGCTTGCGTTTTGTTCCTTTGGTTTACGGGGTTTAACGTTCTAAAACGACTCAGGCTATGAGAGACTCTGTGGGGGAGGTCTCCGGAAATTTCGACCACCTGAGGTTCTTTATCCTGCACTGACATCGCACACCACACTGGCGTCTTGGTTTTCGCCTCCATCGAGAAGGAATCCCTGCAGCGGCGGTCGCTTTGTAATGATGCCTAATATATTGCTGTACACGCAACACTACGGGGTATCTGCATATAACTGCTAATTAACATATTTCTTTTCTCACCTGATACGATTTAGGTTTCAGCAGTCGAGCGATGGCTGCGATGCCAAAATGAAGCCTATGTTGCGTGAGGGATAAAAAAAAGCAGCGATATAATAGTTTTGTCATTTTTAATTCACTACAAGGTTAAAATCAAAGACACACACACAAGCGCTGACTAGTAACTGATTCTATTGCATTGTCAGCGCTCGTGCGTGTCTCCCTTACTTCGTCCAGTTTTTTTTTTTTTTTTCCCTGCTTTTTTCAAGCTGATCTGTAACCAACTTACCCAGCAACACACCATGACGTTAAAAGCCTCCCTCAAGAATAGAACTCACAGCAAGTACAGAAGCAGTGATTATATTCCTGTCTTTTTTAAAACCTTTCACATGACCTACACTATGACGTCACAGCCGTCGTTCGGCTGTTGAAACCCAAATTGAAGCAGGTGAGAAAAGAAATTCGATAAATTTTATAGCGCTCATAGGCGATCAACATGTGCTCACCCCTATGTTGTAATGTTTTTCGCATCATTATCCAGAAGGAAGTGCAACCGAAATTTGGTGTCTACACTGCTTTATTATACCAGAATTTAAAAAAAAAGCGGTCAGCTATTCGGTGATTTCTCTTTAAAACATATTTGCGTTTTTTTTTCGTATTCGTTGTGTTCCCATGCTGTTTCATTTGGAAAAAAAAAAGAAAATTTGTTTGGCTGGATGAGCGTACACGACTAAAAAAGCAAGAGGCCTGTTCGAATAGTTTTTGTTGTTACTAGCGAAAACAAGGCAACAATCTCAATTTGACATTATTTGCTTTGCTGTGATGTCGAGCTGGCACGTTTGTTACCATTTTCATACTTGGAATACACGAAGAAGTCCAAGGACCTTCTGTCGAACACTGGCTAGCACGATGGCTAGAAGATATCTTGTGGAGCGCCTTCCAGCTCAGCATGGATAACATGTCGCTCAGGTGACCACATGGCGTAGGGATCTCCCAGTAGTCTAACCGCACTGTGCACACTTGGAGACAGCAACTAGCCATGTGGCTAATGTAATTTGGTAGACCATAACTGCCATTGCAGGTGAATGGGCTCTTACTTTTCGCAGCCATCGTAGCATAATTTCATGCATGCTCGCACTTCCGTCGGCCACCCGAATTTCCCTGATATCCTGATTCCGGCATCCATTAGTAACGACCATTTTTTTCATCCGCTTTGCTGGGATAAGCGATAGTCGATCGAGTAATGTGCTTTACCTGGCGCAGAGTTCCGGGCGTGGTGAGGAGGAAGTAGACCACGTAAGCTGGAATCATGACCATGGAGGCGAGTGCCATGAGCCAGCCCAGCATCTCACCCCACCACGGGTACGCATACGCCTTGGCGTAAACGAGCGGCTGGTATTTGATCACAGAGAACAGGAATATGGCCTGCGTGAAAAAGAAAAAAATAGTCTGCTATCGCCACTTGCAAGAGCCTGGTTTTCCGTCAGTGATAACAGCGAATGCCACCGTGATCAAGCAACATTCAAAACTACAAATGCATCCACCGCGCACCGAAGCAAACACGCAGACGACGCGAAGATCCATCTCCACGACGCTTTGCGCATGCGCCACTATGGGCCAACAAGCGGCTCGATGCATTTCGCCTCCGCTCCCAGAGGTGGCTATGGTTATTCGAGAATGTGACAGCGGACCGAGGCGTGTTGACCGGGGACACCAGGACAAAGGCGCACGGATCCTTATCTTCCCGACATGGAGAGGAGCGTCTTGTACAAGTTGATTGAAGTCAAGCGCTTTTGTCGGCAATCGAAACGGGCGTCCTTTGATCTCCGGCAGCTCTCTTTTGAACAATGGACCAAAGCGGCGGGGCGAACCTCGTCGTAATCGTTGTTGTCGTCGTGTCTGCGTTGGGATAATTTGGTCACAGAATAAAACTCCGGTGAAACTTAACAAACTGATTTAATGGCTACATGGAAGAAACTTTACAGAAATTCAAACTGACGACCGTTTCGTTCGGCGTCTTGCAAGCAACTGTTTTAGAGGACGGTTGGCCGTGTTTCTCTCTCCGGGCCTTCCCTTGTTTCTCTCTTTCTTTAGAGGGGCCCCCCGCTTGCGTGGGCCCTTGGAGCCTGGCAGTCGCGGCGCTCGTTCGGCGGTGTCGGCAACAGAGGAATCCTCCTCGGTGCCAGCTCGCTGCCCCCTTGTAGGCTCAAATGTCAGGGCAGGCGGGCGTCCGTGTCTGGTTAGGCCGCGCCCGGCATGCATGCGGTTCAGTCCATCGCTGTGACCGCTAGAATTCCAAGAACCTCTTCTGCCGACATGTGGTGCAGGCCGGCAGTAGCAAGCAGCAGTCGTGCCAGAAACACCAGCCACTGAAGAGTACCTCGGCGCGCACACATACGCACACGCCCGCGAGTGGCAGCTCAGCCGGCGATCAGGGGGACGAAACCGCCGTGGCCTTTCTTCGTTTTTGTCCCCGACAAACCTGGAGTCGCGGCACGCCGTCGTGTTGTGATCGAGATAGCTTCCTTAGCCGTTCTTAAGTTGACTCAAAGATGCTGCTTGTGTCAACACGTGATCATTAAGGCGCTTGGATCAGGGTTCTCCCGAGCTCCAGTTACGGCGGGGGTGCCCCATCGCCTGGCCGGCGCCGTTGCAGCAAGACTACGTTTTGTGGCTGGATCAACAATGTACCGGATCGGCGAAACGGAGCAGCTGCACTCGTCGTATTGTGACTCCACTACGGAAGTTAGCTTCTTTAGTTGTTCTCAGGGAGGCGGCGGTGAAATTAAAGGAGCTGCTGCACGCGCCGCTACGGCTTCGACCAGGCTTTGTGCTGCTGAGGATGCGTGTACCTTTGCCTGGCCGGCGCCATTGAAGATGGCTGAAACCAGATTGGACATCGCCGCTTCATAGAGAACAACAGGGACGGCCTGGTTGTTCTGCAGAGGTATACAGTATTCCCTGTACAAGTGCGAGGAGGTGTGTGTATATGTGCGCGTTTGTGCGTGAGGTGCTGGTAGAACAGTTGGGCGGAGCCAAAGAAGCCATGGGTGGAGCCAAAAGAAGCGGCTCAGCGCCCATTGGACATTTGGGAAGCTGCGGGTTCCACAGTTGGACTGAAAAGTGATTTAAGCAGTCTACGAGGACTGCTTGTGTGAATCGCTTGAGCTGACAGTTTATTAAGAGCTATCTCGCTCCCTTTGACGTGCCTGCACGATTGCATTGTTGTAAATATGTAAAATAAGTCTTCAGTTTACTTTTCTCCCAACAACTCCTGCCGTCGTCTGCCTTCCTCAACCTTGCGGTGAAATCCCCGGTCCTCCAATCATATCAGTGGCGATGTCAACGCGCCGCTTCGGTGCGGCCTTCCAGCGCGGCGTTTCGGCTCGGTGTCCCGGCTCAGAGTTGCCGGGACGTCGTACCCTCCAAGCCCTAATCGGGCCTTTGCCGCAGGATGCCCTCGCTTTGTCGACATGACACCAGTAGCCAGGAATCCGACACTGACCCTGGATGCCCCATCAAACTCCTCCGCTAATGGCGGGGGCCTACCATTCCCAGCCCTGTAGGATCAGGAGCAGTCACCCCCTCTCCGTGATGTCAGTGCACGTTTAGATCCACAGGTGGTCGAAATCAAATGCTTCCGAATGGGCGAGTGGGACCCAACATGCCGCCGATGTCTCTACCCTGGAAGCGGAGGCGAAAGGCGTCGCATCCTAGCGCTGCAGCTTCGTGGAGCGCAACCAGCCTTGTACGGTCTGTTTCGTGGTCATCGTTTCTGTCCTGTCCTTGCTTTTGCCGTTTCAGATTCTTCGCAAATAGGTCTTCGCGTATCCTCCTTTACAGCCTTCTGTGCCTGTCCTCTGAAATGGCTTATTTTTCCGTCTCCTCAACATTCATTATTTTATGATAATTTATTTGTATTTATTTTTGCACTCAATGCTAAGCGCTGTTGCAGAATTTAACGGCGAGAATAAGTTACTATCCAGAAATGGAATGATTCGAGTTGGCACCACGGACAGAACTTCGCACTCTTATGAGATTAAAAAAAAGAAGAAAAAAAAAAGAACACTTGTCCAACCGTTCTCTAGGTATGCATTTTGTTCACAAGAAAAAGAATCTGAGCAGCTTGTAAGTTTGTATTTTAAGGTTTTCGGGAGAATGCAACTAATTTTGACGAAAAGCTAGTTATACTGTTGCGTAGATACACGTCGTCCCTTCACAATACTTACACTTGTGAACTTTGCTAAATAACTAGCTATAATGAACAGGGGTTCAATGCATCTTTGCACTTTGCTGGAGATTCGATTCTGGTGATTGTGATTACTGGTGACGTACCACACATATAGCCGGTACAAGAACTGACCAGCACAATCGCAGCAGGCATACTGGCCGGTAGCCTATCATCCGTTTGATGTTATCGGATATGGTGGCCGTCCCTGAAAATAAAACCGTATTATATGGATTAATTCTTAAAGTATCATCATACACTGATTTAGTGTTCAGATAAACTTCCTTTAAACCTCGTTTCTTTTAATTAGGCAGGCCTTAATTGGTTGCAAACTCCACCTAGCGTGTATGTTCATGTTTTTAAACGTGTTGACATTGACTGGTAAGTTGGAACTCGTACTTAAAAGCTTTGATTTGTAATATGCCATTAATAAAATGTGACATAAACTGCAATTACATTCGCTGTGGTGACGTAGTCGCTGAGGTGATGAGCTGCCAAACAGAAAGTTGAGGGATTGTGCCCCCCTCGGTGGCGGCGAAATACGAATATGACAGTGCGCATCAATAAAGTGAAAATCCTTCCGGAGCTCTCCTCCATGCAAGATCCTCCTTAATGTGGATCACAAACAACGACCTATTCTTCTGGCAGCCATAAATGTTCATCTGGTAACCTCCCTCTAGTGTGGAAGACTGCGCCCATGAGGGGGAACCCCCCCCCCCCCCCCCCCCTCGCAGCATCACAGCTCCTATCGTCCTGTGTCGTCAACGCCGGCGGCTGGGAAAACACTTGAGACAATGGTGCTTTGCAGCTTGGAATGGATCGCATCTGCTCGACACGCTTTTCTTGCAGAGCGGCTTCCGAAGATGTTTCCATTCTCGAAGACATTCTAGAAGAATCGCTTCGCTGGCTTGGTGTTTGTGACAAACTCTCGGAGCTTCCAGGTTTAGCTCAGCTCTTTCCAAAGCTCACCAAGACCTGTATTTACGGTCGTTCCCTCCTTTCCTTTTTAATCCCGCATTTGCTAGACTTCCAAAACGATTTCCGTCATCGAAGCAGCAAATAAAATTGGCCACCTGTGCGGACGATACTGCCGTTGCAGCCTTGCAGACTCAGGCCTTAATCTCTACGGTCCTGTCATTCGAAGCGAGGCAGCCATTAACGCTGTCGACGCATTTATGACAGCAATCGGCCTCTGTATACATTTCATCGGAAAAAACTGCCGTTATGGCTTTTCACTCCCGTATTGCCTCACGCTCACCTTTTCCGCCTCTAACAATGAGAGATATAAACCAAATATCTTGGTCTCATCATCGATAACAATCTTGAGGGGTGTAGGTAAAAATGCCCCTGGGAGAAGTGGCCCCTAAGGAAGCCGTCGCTAAGAAGAAACGTCCCCAAGGCGAACATTGTCCCTAAGAATGAATCCATCAGGAATTCACATAAATTGCACATTTTATTGTATCCTTGACTTTGACAACAGATGCTACCATCATTTTGGTCCTAGTCCTCTAGCGCCTGACATGTTTACAGCCACTGCAGAAGGTCACCGTGAAAAGGTATGATGAAAGAGCCCGCTACAGCATGCAATCTAGCTTTAGCTTCGTCCAGTACGCGGTCCTGAGCCCCGCAGCTCATAAGTAATCATTGAGACCGGCCTAATCAGTTGGTCAATATTAGGCACCGAAAAAGAAACAACAGCTCGGCGCGTGTTAGTCTTGGGGAACCGTCCAATGTACAAAGCGTCACTAGAGGAGAGGTGGTGAAGGATGACAGTTTCTGGCCCTACGGGGCTGGGACGGTAAGTCAACGCCGCTTGCGGTGGGGGCTAGCCAGCCACCGAATTTTATCTGCTGTAGGCCGTCACTGCACCTGCCACTGCTTCGCTGGTGGACGACGGCTGTTGTTGCGGCGCGCGTCTTTCTCTCCATCTTCTTTTTCCTTTCTCTATTTTCTCTTCTGTCTGCACGAGGCAGCGGAGGTGGCTCAGCTACAGAGCCAGTAGCAGGCCCGTGCATTTTCCTTTCCTTCTTCCTACAGCCACAACAACAACAACAACAACAGCCACAACAACAACAACAACAACAACAACAACAACAACAACAACAACAACAACAACAACAACAACAACAACAACAACAACAACAACAACAACAACAACAACAACAACAACAACAACAACAACAGAGCGTCACTAGAATAGTGGCAATGAGAGGCCTCCCGGGTAAACTTAACCAAATCAAGGGGCTAAATTTTAGCATGTATGCGGACGATATTAACCTCTGGATTAACCATGGGAGCGATGCGAGTACGGAGGAACGCCTGCAAGCAGCGACCGACATCATTGTCGATTACGCGGCTAAAAGGGGAATTTCGTGCTCCCCGCATAAATCTGAGTTGTTTGTTTATAACCCAAAGTACCTCCGCTGCAAGAATAGCGGGGAGTTTCATATTCAGGTGGAGGGCAAACCGGTGCCAAAAGTAGATCAGATCAGGATTTTGGGGATGGTCATTCAATCCCACGGCCATGACGGAGAGGTCCTGAAAAAATTAGAAAGTTACGTGATGCAAACCGTCGGGCTCTTGAGGAGGGTCGCCACTAAAGGAAGAGGCCTCAAGGAGAGAAATTTACTAAAACTAATCCAGGCATACATAATAAGCAGAATCAGTTACGCCACGCCCTACCTGGACATCAAGGCCGGCGAAAAAGAGAAGTTAGACTGCCTGATTCGAAGATGCGTTAAGAAGGCGCTAGGATTGTCCATGGGTACCTCGAGCGAACGACTGCTCGAACTCGGGGTGCATAACACGTGGGCAGAATTGGCGGAGGCAGTGCGAGTCTCCCAATTAGAGAGTCTAAGCACGACCGAGACGGGCAGGGTAATCCTTGAAAAAGTAGGCCTCAACCCAGACAGGGGAGTTCAAAAAAAAAGTCACAATTAATAGTGAAATCAGGAATGCCTTGGTAGTCCCCCCCTTCCCTAGGAATATGTATCCAGAATTTAATGTCGAAAGAAGGGCCAAACGAGCCGAAGCTCTTGAGCGACGGTTCAAGAACATGGGTGCAAAGGAAGTAGTCTATGTTGATGCGGCAAGCGGCAGAACCGGTGCGGCGGTAGCTTCGGTAGTCGATGGCCGAGGGGCACCGGTATCCGCGGCCGCCATCAGAGGCCGCAACATAGAGACTGCGGAGGAAGTTGCGATAGCGCTAGCTTGCGTAGGAACAGAAGCCAAGTTCATAATTGGCGACAGCAAAACTGCCATTCAAAATTTTGGGAAGGGGAGGATATCGCCGGAGGCGGCCAAAATCCTCACCCAAAAAGCGATAAATAGGAAAATTCAGTTAATTTGGACACCCGCTCACGCTGCCGTCCCTGGTAACGAGGCGGCTCACGAGCTAGCCCGAGCTCTCTACTTCCGGGTAGCCGTCGAGCCCCCCGAACACTGGGCATACGACCAGCGTCTGCAAAATTACGGGGAAATCATCGACCATTATAAACTGGGACGTAGACTGGTACCCCTGCCAGATGTTATACTAAATAATAGAGAAGCTGTCGCGTGGAGGCGGCTACAAACTAATACGTTCATGAACCCGGTCTGGGCGTTTCACGCGCTACCAGACTTTAGGGGACAATGATTTCTGCAAACACTGTGGGGCGAGAGGGACCCTCGACCACATAATTTGGGAGTGCCCACAATCTCCAGGGGTAGGGCAAAATATTACAAGTAGAGAAGCCTGGGATACCCTGCTGCGAAGCACGGACCCTGCGATCCAGCACCGCACCGTCCATCTGGCGGAAGAGGCCGCAACAAGCCAAGGGCTACCTGCCAGCCTCTAATCCGCGGGCGCACGACTCCCCGTTTCCGATGGAATTAAAAGTTGTACAACCAACCAATCGCAGACCTTTCGGTGACGAAGTTCAACTCTTCTTGAGGCGACGGAGTAGAATTTTTGCTACACATCCAGTGGCGACAGAGATGCTAAAGGGAAGGCAGGCTAAGCCTTAATCTGTCAGTGTTCATGGTCACCGTAAAGCATCGCTCCGGGCATCCGTCTACCGAAGACGGATGGTAGACGATGGTCAGCGCACTCCTTCCCTCGCGAACAAAACGAAACGAGGCACTGTCACTCTGTTACCACTTTCACTGTTTTTTCGTTACGAATGCCTTGCATCACTTCAATGCTCGGTAAATTTCAAGCCAACAGGTGGAAGCACTGTATGAACAACATCCTTGCAGATCGCCACGGGGAAACGCAGTCTACACCTCCACGACTGCATTAAAAAGCAGAATAATATACGGCGTCATCAAAAATACCAGTAATGTCCATGCAGGCTAAAACAAAATATATGTAGTCTACCGAGTCTCGACACGATGGGCAGGCATGCGTGAAGACAGTCTTCTGCGCCTCGTTTAGTCGTTCGTGATTAGTCACATCGCCTACGTTGCGGCCTACCTGAACTGGCAGGCCACTGACCGGGCAAAGATAAACACGCTGATCAGACGGGTTTACAAGACGGCGCTGGGATTAATGGGGACCAGGAGTACGGCTCGGCTCCTGCAGCTCGGCGTCCATAACACCTTAGAAGAAATAGCCGAGGCGCAGCTCACTGCGTAAATGGAGCGCCTCTCTACCACCAAGACAGGCCGCAGTATACTGACGTCCCTGGGTTACAATCCCCGAGCTCCCAGTCGGCAATCGTGCGAGATCAGCAATGAGGCGTGGGCCCACATCCACGTGGACCCCATCCCGAAAAACATGCACCCCGAGTACAACCAAGAACGGCGGCAGGCGCGGGCCAAAGCCCTCGTCGAGCAACGCGCCCAGGACCCGCACGCCCGGTTCGTGGACGCTGCGGAATACAAAGGAGAAGGACTCGTGGCAGTGGCCGTTGCGGCGACTACCGGCATCAAGACAACGGCAGCGAGCGTGCGGTGCACGGACGCCACAGACGCCGAGGAGGTTGCCATCGCTCTGGCGATCTCGGAGGCCGAGTGTCGCACCGTGCTTAGCGACTCGAGGAACGCTGAGCGCAACGTGAGCGCGCCGGTGGCCGCCATCATCAGTAAGCTCCAGCTTCAAGACCGCGGCAACACTATCCGCATCAAGTGGTTCCCGGCGCACGCGGAAGATTGTGCATCCTCACCGAATCGCAATGAGACGGCCCATTCGGCGGCGCGAGCGCTTACCTTCCGCGCCCCCCAGAGGGACCGTTCCGAATGGTGGTTCGAAACAAAAGACCGAATGACCAGTTACGAGGAAGTGACTAAATTTTACCGCCTAGCTCGACGGACAATGCCGCCGCCTCACCCGGCGCTTAGTCGGGAGGAGGCGGTCATCCTAAGGCAAATGCAAACCGGGTCACTCCTAGCCCCGGCAGTGCTACACGTCCTCCATCCAGACATCTACACGAGTGGTGTGTATAGAACAGAAGCTTGGGCATGTTGGTAATCCATTGTGTAGAACAGCGCGAAAAAAAAAAACGACAGGGACGAAGGAAGACAAGACGAGCGTTGACTTCCAACTGACAAGTTTATTGCATGCCTGCATCCATATATATGAACACGTTCACACAATAAAAGAAACAAGAACAACTAAACAAACACCGGAAAGTGTAAGAATGCAATCGAACCATGTGTCATCCAGAATTTCACAATGCATCATTTTCTCGTGTTTATAAATCTTACTTCACGTTCCGATAAAGCTATAGACGGGCTGCTGATACAAGTTTCCTTTATTCTGTTGATTTCTTTTGCTTCTAAAATCTCCCGAACTGTCTGGTCATTATGCCGATTGATTATTTTTGCTTCCTCTAGAAATGGCTGGCAAGCGTCGCTTTTACAGTCCCTGCAGTGTATGCCCATAGTTTCTTTTACCGTGCCAAAAACATTATTGTGATGCTCCATTAGTCTTTCGTTAATACAACGCCCCGTCTGTCCGATATAATGTTTTCCACAAGACAGAGAAACAGAGTAAACAGTACCCCCTTCTGGCAAACCGCATAAGGGTCTTTGTGTTTTATGGTACAGCCCTGACCTATGCCTCTCGTACCATTAACTTTTTGCACATTTTCCCTAATTTACCTGGAGCCGAAAGGACAACTTTCACACCTGCCCGATTTCCTATACGTTTTGGTCTATGCGAGAGGTTATGAATATACGGAATGACCGCTATCTTTTCTTTCGTCCGCTGGTTCGTGGATAAGCTCTCCAGGCTCTCCGGATAAGACGGGCAGGTGTGAAAGTTGTCCTTTCGGGTCCCGATAAATTAGGGAAAATGTGCAAAAAAGTTAATGGTACGAGAGGCATAGGTCGGGGCTGTACCATAAAACACAAAGACCCTTATGCGCTTTGCCAGAAGGGGGTTGTTTACTCTGTTCCACTGTCTTGTGGAAAAAATTATATCGGACAGACGGGGCGTTGTATTAACGAAAGACTAATGGAGCATCACAATAATGTTTTTGGCACGGTAAAAGAAACTATGGGCATACACTGCAGGGACTGTAAAAGCGACGCTTGCCAGCCATTTCTAGAGGAAGCAAAAATAATCAATCGGCATAATGACCAGACAGTTCGGGAGATTTTAGAAGCAAAAGAAATCAACAGAATAAAGGAAACTTGTATCAGCAGCCCGTCTATAACTTTATCGGAACGTGAAGTAGGATTATGAACACGAGAAAATGATGCGTTGTGAAATTCTGGATGACACATGGTTCGATTGCATTCTTACACTTTCCGGTGTTTGTTTAGTTGTTCTTGTTTCTTTTATTGTGTGAACGTGTTCATATATATGGATGCAGGCAAGCAATAAACTTGTCAGTTGAAAGTCAGCGCTCATCTTGTTGTCTTCCTTCGTCCTTGTTTTTTTTCGCGCTGTTCTACACAGCGTGTGTAGTGTATGTCAAGTGGGTTCGGCGGACCAATGGCACATCATGTGGGACTGTGCCAGGTTCCCGGCCGAAGCTGCATCCAAGACATACCCGCCGGAACTTCGCTGTGCAGAATACAGACAAGGACATGCAACTATGGGCCGTCCAGCAGGCCCGGGATGCGCTCGAAAAGCACAAGCCTCACAACCCACCACAAACGGGCCAAATGAGGTAGTGCAGAGTAGGGCTTAACCCCGGGTAGACGCTTGGCCAGCGTCACGATGCTTTAACCCGTCGTTTGCCTGCTCCCTAATAAAGTTATACATACATACATGTAGTCTAGAACTAGCGAAAATCGGTGACACTAAATTCTCTCCTGATAAGCCGTGATGAGGCGAACACCTAAAGTTGCAGTACATTTGCACCCGTTCGAGGTCATTTTTTTCTAATAAGCAAATAGGGACCTTTTTTTCCGGGGATATTTTTACCGGCACCTATCTTGAAGACTCGTCATCAACGCCGTATGTGCGGAAAACTAACGCGTGGCCCCCTGCGCCACCCGCCTACTCGCAAGAGACGAAGGGTCAACACCCTCTCTCCCACTCAGACTTTATGACGGGATTGCGGCTTGCATTTCATATTGATTTCCTTTTGTGCACATCCGCCCAACCAATGAAAAAAAAATAAAGACATGGACCACGGCGAATCTGTTCGACGTTGTGCGGGCCTGTTCGCAAATCAGGCTAACCTATACGCCGAGTTCCAAAGTTGGCCAGTTTCCCTCCGAGCCGAACGGACTGCGCAGATCGAGCGAATGCTCCGAGCCGCTGACACAGACGCTTTTCTAGCACGACTCCGCTCCTCGGCCCATTCGCAAATGCAGAGCGCGAATTTGCACTTTTTTTTTGCGGTGACCAGCCCGCGCCTCACCACATTTGTGTACCCGGTGTGCAGACAAAGTTGCGTACACTCCACGGCGCCATTCCGCATGAAGTGGCACAACGCCGGTAGGGCCCTTTCCTCGGATGGCTGTGTGCTACAAAACTGCACCTGCGGCCGCTTCCTGGACTTGTGCATTGACCACCAGAGCGGCATCGCGCACTAGTCATCCACAACTGGCCTTCATCTAGGCGCGGACATTAATATTTAGTGTCCACACCTTCGCTACGCGCAGCGCTGGCACAGCTTCAACGCTCTGACCGAGCCGCCCCCTGCGTTAAGTGCCTCCCGCACAAGATGTACAGTGCTTGTGACATTGTAGTGCTGTGACTTCTATCACACGTGAGTGTCTCAGCTGACAGCCTTGCTACATGAGGTGGTACACAGCGACAATGGTAATCAACGCGGTGACAGCATTTATGTGGCTCGAAACACCATTCGGCACACCACCGAGCAATACCTCAACGATCTGTCTGCTTCCAAAATTTTATTCGTTCAGCTAGGACACTTCTGCGCATTAGAATTGGGTGCGTATGGACAGATGAGCTCCGCCAGCGCATCTGCAGTCTAGGCGACCGATTGTGCAGTGACTGCGCTAGAAGCCGTCCATCACCTTTTGTCTCGCGTTTGCTGATGCGCGTGAAAAGCTTCCAGCATCGTACGCGGAACTTCCATGTACCACTGCAGGGAAGTTCACTTTTCCTAGTGGCACCGCTAACAAAACGCGGAGCACATTGCGGGCACTCGTGCAATACTTGAATTTCATCATCATCATCATCATCATCATCATCATCATCATCATCATCATCATCATCATCATCGTCGTCGTCGTCGTCATCATCATCACCACCACCACCATCATCATCGTCATCATCATCATCAGCCTGACTATACCCATTGCAGGACGAAGGCCTCTTCCATATTTCTCCAATTAACCCGGTTCTGTGCTAGCTGCATCCACTTGATCCCTGCGAACTTCTTGACCTCATCCGCCCACCTAATTTTCTGCCGCCCCCTGCTACGCTTTCCTTCCCTTGGAATCCAGTTTGTTACCCTAAGCGACCATCGGTTATCCTCTCTTCGCACTACATGTCCTGCCCATGCCCATTTCTTCCTAATTTCCACTAGAATGTCAGTAAATTGAGTTATTTCTCTGACCCACTCTACACGCTTCCTATCTCTTAATAGTTACCCCTACCATTTTTCGTTCTATAGCCCTCTGTGCTGTACTCACCTTAAGTAGAACCTTCTTGGTTAGCCTCCACGTTTCAGCCCCATAGGTGAATACAGGTAAGATGCAGCTGTTGTATACTTTCCTCTTGAGCGATACCGGTAAGCTGTTAGTCATAATCTGCGAGTGCTTGCCAAATGCGCTCTATCCCAATCTTATTCCTTGGATTTAAAGGACAGTAATTTAATCATGTGCAGTGCCAGTGGCAATTTTGAGCCGCAGTAATCACAACTTTAAAAAATTACGCCGCTAACATATCTGCGCGCCTGCCTTCTATGGTCGTTCTCTCATTCTTTTATGTCCATCTCATTTTGCGCTTCCCCCATCACTCTCCGCACAGCTCCTCTTATCATATCCTCCCATCTCCCAGGCGTGGTCCAGTTGTAGTGTTGTCCATGAACTATAGGAGGCAGTAACCGGACCACGTCACACCCATATCTATTCAACCACTCAAATACTAACCATATATGTTGTTCCGAGTAAATTATTACCTCTCTCTCTCTCTCTCCTCTGCGGGGCTCTTTCATTCTACCTCTTTCTCTCTCTCCTTCTTTGTAGTGGTCAACAAGAATCGATCTTATGCCCGCAGTCGGTCGTTGACGCAGCACCATATCTAGCAGATGTAACTACACTTTGCAACAGAACAGAGGAATTTTGTACATGACGTTCATAGCGCACTGCGAAATTCGTTTTTTACCGTTCTTTTGACAGCCCCGTTTTTTATCTTCGCAACTAATGCGACGGCTCAGCTGATCTAGTTTCTTGGGGGTTCAAAAACACTACCGGCACGACAAACCAATTAGCCACCTTTTTCAGGTTGTGGGGTACCTTGTGCAGGTAGGGGGCCACTTCTGGCTTTTGCTGACCACGCAAGGCCTTCGCAGCAATGGTGCGCTTACCAGGATTCATTTTCTTCAGGAGCGTTTCCGCCATCACGACTGACCCAGGGAAGCCAGCTTAAAACAGCCCCAATCGATTCTCATAACTTGCTTGCGTCTCATGGAACCACGATTTCCTTAGCGCTAAATCCAAGAAAAGAGTTTCAATGCCTCGCTTTATTATTTTGGAATGAGGAGTCATACAGAAAGAGCTCTTTTTGGGCTCGGGGAGAATGCGCCCCGCAAATGTGCGCAATAAGCCTCAAATCTAAAAGCTAAAGGATTTCTTCCTCTGGAAGTTGTTCAAGTAAAACTGAGCCCATTGCAACGAAGCTTAACATCACCGAGAACACATTATAGTGTCCCGGAAGCATGCAAAAGATCTCTAGAATAAGTAGCGCACGAATTTTGTTGACCCCTACATTGCTTGTACCAATTGTGAGCCCCGTTTCCGCTGCGTATCAATCCTTCTGCCCGTGCAACCCTGGAAGATTTTTTATCAAGAAAGGGGTACAGAGCTGCGTTAGTGACGCATTATATTGTACAATTAATTAATTAAGAAAAAATTAAGAAGAAGAAATGGACATGAGCAGGGCATGTAGTGCGAAGAGAGGATAACCGATGGTCGCTTAGGGTAACAAACTGGATTCCAAGGGAAGGAAAGCGTAGCAGGGGGCGGCAGAAAGTTAGGTGGGCGGATGAGGTTAAGAAGTTCGCAGGGGTGAAGTCGATGCAGCTAGCACAGAACCGGGTTAAGTGGAGAAATATGGGAGAGGCCTTCGCCCTGCAGTGGGTATAGTCAGGCTGATGATGATGATTATATTGTACAATGCCTAGATGAATTTACTATCGCGTCTACTGTGATCCCCTACAGCGCATCCAAGTTCCTTGTTAGGTTGCGTTGGCGCCAGGCCTGTTGCAGATTTATATGCCCCGTTCTCCCTTCAATAAATTGGTTGTCAATAGCGCCCATGTTCGTCTTGTCTTTCTGTCGTCCTGCATTTTTACGCAGAAAATATGCTTCTGAGGTCTGAGCACCAACTAGCTCAACATTTAACCATTTTAAATCTGAGAGAAGGCATGACTGAATGCGTCATGTTTCTTTTGATATCTAGTCTCATGGGTGTGCGAAGAAAGTGTGCGTCCACGCAAGGTGTCTTCCACAGCTAATGTTTGAGTTAATAAATATATTAGAAAAGAATGATTGGATTTGATAGGGGAAGAAATAAACCTAGAAGCCAAGTTTGATGACTGTAGTATAATCTGTCAATTAATTACAGCCACAAATGTCAAATTTGCGTCGAAATAGAGCCGGACGTCGTTATAGTCAATGAACGTGAGAACAGCTCGTACGTCGAAATAGTACAACAAAAAAAACAACAACGTCAAAGTTTAGTTAGAAATGCAAGACTGTGTCGAATTAGATTGCGAATGTGTAATTAAACGTAAGTATGATACCGAAGGTCCGCGAAGGATCTATAATTTGGATCGAGAGAAAGAAAAACAGGAAACGTAATGATGACGTCACATCCGGCGGAAGGACGTCGAGGCAATGTGAGATCTCATAAAATGATTAATAAATGCCCGATTTGTGCCGAATTAGATAGTTGAATAGAGAACATTTAATTAAGCGTAATTGATACTTAAGATCACTGAATAACCTATAACTGGGGTCAAATTGCGTCAAAAACGAAGAATTGATTGATTGATTAAAACTTTAATTTCCACCGATTTAGGAGGCCCCCTACTCCCCGCTCCTGGCACGCAGGCCTGAGGAACGGGGGCTGGAACCTCCGCGACTAAGGACTGGCGAATATACATTGGTTATTCGCGGCCTCAGCCGCCAGCGGACGGCTTTTTGCTGGTCAGCGGGGACGTCGCTTCGTAGCAGGGTTACCCAGACTTCTCTACTTTTAATGTTGTCCCTAGCGCCCGGAGACTTAGGGCATTCCCAAAGTATATGGTCGAGGGTCCCCCTCGCTTCGCAGGCTTTACATATATCATTTTTTTTTTCTCATCTATCTGGGTGTGAAACAACCAGACGGGTCTGAGAAATTTCCGGCTTGTAATCGCCGCCAGGCTATGGCCTCTTTATTATTTAAGCTAGGATCCGGTGGCGGCATCAGACGTCTTCCTAATCTATAATTTTCTATTATTTCTTTATAAGTTTGCAAACGTTCGTCCATCGCCTGGCAGTCGGGCGGCTCCGCGTTTGCCCGGAAGTAGAGATCTCGGGCTAAATCATGGGCCGCCTCGTTGCCGGGGACGGACGTGTGTGCTGGGACCCAAATTAGGGTGATTTTGCGATCGATTTTAGCTACAGCTGTTAGAATTCGGGCTACTTCTTGCGAGACCCTGCCTTTTCCGATATTCCAGAGAGCAGTTTTACTGTCGCTAAAGATCAATCTAGCCTTCGTTCCGACGCAAGCGAGCGCTATTGCGAGCTCTTCAGCTGTGTCTATGTTTCTGCTTCGGATGGTGGCGGAGAACGACTGGTGCGCCACTACCATCGACCAGCGGGGACCGCCGCCCCTGATCGGCCGCTTTCAGCGTCTACGTAGGCAACTTCTTTTACTCTGAAATCTTTTGCTCTTTTAACCAGTGCTTCTGCTCTCTTCTCTCGTCTCTCCTTGTGGTATTCTGGGTGCATGTTGCGTGGGAGAGGACGGACAATGATGTTCTCACGACATTGTGGCGGTAGTGCAACCTTGTCGGCTGTGCCCCTATCTATTTTTCGACCCACCCATTCTAAGATGGGTGGGTCGAAAAACTACTTAACTCTCATGTTAAGTAGTTTTTCGACCTACTTAACCTCTCGAACTACTTAATCTCTCATGTTGGGCGATTCTCACCGCTTCAGCAAGTTCCGTCCAGCTATTATGCACTTCCATTTCTATCAGGCGTTCCGTAGAAGAGGAGATGGGTAGACCCAGCGCCCTCTTGACGCAACGCCTGATGAGTGCGTCTATCTTATCTTTTTCATTGGTCCTGCTGTTGAGGAACGGTGTGGCATAGCATATTCGGGTTATTATGTACGCCTGCATCAGTCTCAAGAGGCTTCTCTCTTTGAGGCCTCTGCCTTTGAATGCAATCCTCCTAAATATCTCTGTTACTTGCGTCGCGTAGGTAGTGAGTTTTTTTATTGTTCCGTCGTTATACCCGTCCTCTTAAATAAAAAGTCCGAGGATTCTGATTTGCTGGACGTTTGGTACGGTTTTGCCGTCGACCTTAATTTCTACGTTAAAGTCGCCCTTGCACCTCATTGATTTTGGGTTATATATGAAAAGTTCGGATTTTTGCGGAGAGCACGCAAGACCCCTTTCGGCCGCGTAGGACACAATGGTGTCTGCCGCCGCCTGTAGGCGTTCCTCTATGCTGCCATTGTTCATCCAAAGATTAACGTCGTCCGCGTAAATGCTGAACTTTAGATCTTTTATGACTTTATTTAAGAGCGGCTGGAAGGCCGCTCATCACCACGTTAAAGAGGAAGGGGGAGAGCACCGAGCCTTGCGGCGTTCCTTTACTTCCCAGGTGGACAGTGGGGGATTCTAGGTCCTGAAACTTTACTTTCAACGTCCTGTTTGTCAGGAAATCCATTACGTAATTATATGTCCTCTCGCCGACTCCTAATTCCCGCAGTCCCGCGAGAATTGCCTGGTGTTTTACGTTGTCAAATGCTTTTGTTAGATCTAGTGCTAGAATTACCTTCGCGTCTCTGGATTTCGGGCCAATTATGACATGTTGTAATCGGAGCATTACGTCCTGTGTGCACAGGCTCGGTCGGAACCCGACCATCTCGTGCGGCCATAGGTCGTTCTTCTCCATGAAATTAGTTAGCCTTGTTTGGATTATGCGTTCCATAAGCTTTCCAATGCATGAGGTTAGAGAAATAGGTCTGAGGTTTTCCAATTTCGGTGGCTTGCCAGGTTTTGGAATTAGCACAACGTTTGCAGTTTTCCACTGCTGCGGAACACGACCGCTATTCCATACTTCTTGCATGTAGTTGGTGAGTGCCGTTATGAAAGCGTCGTCTAGGTTTCGTAGCATTTTATTTGTTATTCCATCGGGGCCGGG
This sequence comes from Amblyomma maculatum, assembly GCF_055883805.1. Classification (NCBI taxonomy): domain Eukaryota; kingdom Metazoa; phylum Arthropoda; class Arachnida; order Ixodida; family Ixodidae; genus Amblyomma; species Amblyomma maculatum. The sequence continues at coordinate 313,941,966 of NC_139344.1, read as the reverse complement.
AGGCAAGACACACGTTCGAGGGGACTGACGCGGAACTAATAACTAAACTTTTAGACACATATGTCGGCGATACAACATCCCTCCCTCTTACGCAATACGCGGGCCCTCCGAACGAGGCCGTCGACGCGCTCATCTCAGAAGCGGAAGTTAGAGCCGAAATCCTGAGCTTAAAGACGCAAAAACGAAGAAATTTGGATGTTGACGTCACATACTACATATACCTGTAAGCAGCGTGAGATCTCACAAGAATGAGTAAAATAGTTAAATATAAAATCAAATGAGCTCCAATAAAAACAACGCAAACAGAAAGGAAGCAAATAAGTACAAAGGAGGTCCAACGCGGCAAATGAAAAGTCGCCTAAGGGTTTTCGCATTTAAAAGTGTGCCTCCAATAAATGTTTTTAACATGGTCAAGCACGGCTCTCATGAAATTTGCCCTGGCTATGTTTGAGGCTTGCAGGGTAAGCACACACAGCTCTTTAAAGCCTGACCGCATTCAAGGATTAATTCGCAAGGCAACCAAATGGAGACTCGAAATACTAGAAAAGAATAATTCGCGAGCTCAGTGCGTTCAGCTAGCATTGATGTTGGGTAGTGTTTGGCGGCACTTAATCTCGCGAAGAGAGGTTGCAGTACCTGGCGGAAATGAGGCTTTCTACAATGTATACGTCAACATTGGAAAGGTAAAGAGGATGACCTTCTTTTTTAGAGCACCACTGCGTCCGTGACCTGTATATTTGGAGCAGCGGAGGACAACTGCCCATCTTCATTTCTCAATGTCATCACAAAAGCCTCATTCCAGGTAACAGCTCTGAGGCTATAGGCTCTATATGCTATTTGTGTATTCTTAGCAAGAGGTTTTGTGCGCAGAAACCTACAAGGCAGAGACTTACCGTAAACCCACGAGAGTGCGACCGCTTGGAAGAACACTATGAATAGCAGCGTCATGCCACTGACGGCATAGTAGTCCACTAGTTGAAAAAGATACATTCCGCCCTACAGTAAGCGAGGGAAAGAGATGACAAAGAAAAACATTAGGCTGAACAGCAAATGGGCAGTTCACTGTCACGCTGCTTTATGGCGAGCTAATTTAGCTTCTTCTGTGTGGAATATTTCAATTATTTTCACAAATGACGTAAATTAAGTCCATGGTAGTTTCTAACAATGTGTTTGGAACGCAGCATAAGGACAGTCCTTCGTATAGAGTTCGACGCGTTATCAACTATGCACCTCACACGCAACACTGTCATGCTTCATGTTGAACGCTGTGGTGCGCATCCTTTCTTTTATTGCTTTTGAAGAACCGTTCACAAATGCATTCTTCCATTGTGCGAAAAAATGCTCCAATAGTGGCATTCTATACTGCCGATCTAACGAAAAGTGTTAACGCAATAGATGTACAATAATCAGCGAGTGAGAAAAAAAGACCATGAAAATCATCGAAGCCCCTTATGAGCCCCTTTAACCGTACCCACCATTTCTGCCGACCACGGGTTCAAGGCAATTGCGGTGCATCTTAATTTTAGAAGGAAAATTTCACTCACCGCACCGCGATGCTTATGCCGAGAGATCTGCTAGATCACAGTCCCTTGGTGTGTTTAGTGCGGCCCTAAGTTGAATGTGGTGTCTTGAGCTCGACGGCGGAAAAGTGAGGATGAGTGCTTACCTGAGTCACCATAGGGAGACCCAGCAGGAACTGGAACACGACCAAACAGAGGACAACGAGTTTTCTCCGAGGGATTAGCTGCGGCCATTGGTCCATAAGGCCAGCGACTATCGCCTCCGATGGACAGAACTGCAAAATTAAAAACAGGCAGATTTTTAAAAGATGCAAAAATATAGGGGACACAAGCTGCAGGACGTGATAGCACAGGCACATTTAACAAAGCCGTGATGTAGGGGTAACGTATCTCATTCAGAACCAGGCAGGCATGAAAGGCCCAAGTTGGCCTTCGTGACGTCAGTACGCTGCCGCCACTTGCCTTCCTTTGCTTTCTCCGTGGTAACCACGCTGACTTGGAAGAAATTACAATTTCACGAACCACCACGCAGCGGCGACTATGTGCCTACTAGGTGCCCACAACAGGTCATTAACCCATTTTCCTCTTTTCACGTTTTCCCTAAAAAAGGAGAAAAAAGAAATGCTGACTTGGCTGAATCCTACCTGACTGTTGAGTCCCAGGCAGAGAAGCATGGCGAAGAATAGTATGGACCAGATCGTCGCTGCCGGCAGTCGAGTGACCACCTCTGGATACACGAGGAAGGCCAAGCCTGGCCCTGATGAAGACAAAAGATGATTCTTAGAAGGTAGCACGAGGACCTTTGCATGACACCCATTCCACGAACACTGATGCAACTGGTATTTATGTCGACTACAAAAGGCGTGAAATTCTGTATCCATTAGGAATATTTTTGCACTTTCCATAAACCTGCAAGTTTATAAGATCCAAGTTGCAGGTGCAAATACGTTATACGAACTTCTGCATAGGCTTTCCGCGCAGCTCTAGTTCTTTCACTGTCTACCGTGCAACTATGATGTAAAAAAATTGCGCCCTTAACGGTGCAACTACGCTTTCGTTCCGCTCCAGTGGGCCAAGCATGTGGCCTAGCATGCGCTTCCTCATGCAGGTTTTTCTAGTTGGCTTTGCCGGAACGCAGCAAAATTGAACAATGATTGACGCATCCTTGGCGGCTTTGTCCGTATCAGCGACGCCCTGTTTCCCTATGCATCGTGACATCACAAGTTCAGCGCCGTCTACCAGCGGCATGACGTGTAAAAGGCTTCGAGTTCAATGGGCGGTCCAGGCATAAGTATGTTACCTAACATGTGCAGGTCAGTGATTATTATAGTACAATTAAGAGTGACTGCCGCTGTCTCTTGGTTCTGCAGTGCCCACTCCAGTGCTTGTGAAGCGTTTAGCGTGTGCAAGCTCATTCTGTGCGGGGATGTTGAGTTAAATCCCGGCCCGAATACGGACCCCAGTACCAAAGATTTACTAAAACAACTGCTGGCTGGCGAGAACAATTTAACGGATGATGTTGCAGCCGTTCGAGCACAGCAGGCAAATCTGGAAAAACTTAGGTCTCACTTCATCTGCAGGCTTGCTGACTTAGAAAACCGTGTAGCACGAATCGAGAGCGTTGAAGAAATACTTAATAAACTTCAAGCGAATATCACTGATCTGGAATTTGATAGTTTTCGGTTTATCTGAAGACCCGGATGAAACTGTGTCGGCACTGAAACAAAACGTTGTCGATAATTTTACTGAAGAATTCATAGGATTGGGAATACAGGAAAGCAAAGGCCGGTCATAACAATGAAAAACGGGAAATTATGCAAAACGAATTAAAATTTCTAGAAACGGGCATATCGATTGAGAACGATTATTCCAGCGAGACGCTCCGCAAAAGAAAGCTTCTTTGGGCTAGTCCCAAAGACGAAAAACTAGAAGGAAAGAAGGTTGCCCTGATAAACAATAAATTGAAAGTGGATAGTGGGACGACGCGTGGGACGACGCCAGATGTGCGAGAGTTCAACTGTCCAGTCGCCAGCTCAGTCGTCAGTCGAGTTCTGGCACGGAGTGATGCCAGCCGCATAGCGATAAGAATCTACGCCTGATGAATCTTTATGCCCGTAGTATAGTAAATAAAAGCGATCAACTAGGAGCTCTAATCATTAGATTCGCATATTGTAGTCATCCCTGAAACTTGGCTCAAAGAAGAAATCGACAAAGCACACATCTCTCACCGTGCTAAGCCTGTTTGTGTTAAACATTTCTCGCGTACCAGGAATTATCTTGACCTCAGTGATTTTCAAGGAAATGACGTGTCTGTACTATGGAATAAATTTAAAGAAATTTGCACGTACTGCCTGAAACTTTTATTCCGAGCAAAGTAAAAACACGCAAAACTAATCTCTGAATTACGCGTAAAATCTTGCATCTAAAGCGAAAGCTAAAGTGACTAAAACGAATACGTGCCTTCCGAAACGTTATTGAAACTGCGGAAGGTGCTCTACGACAGGCTGTGCATCAAACAAAACGTCCTTTCTTTGAGCACATGCTACCAATATTCATTCAGAATGCTCCGCAGAAGTGTTGGAAACACATGTGCAGGAAAAACAATCCCGTCGACCAAATTCTGCACAATGATGCTCTTATCACCAATAAAACAAACATTGATGAACGTTTAAATAGATATTTAATAGTTTCTTTACGAAATCAGACTCCAGTTTATGTCAACCTGCTGTATCATGTCATCCCGAACCAAGCATCGTATCTTCAGCAGCTGTGTTTTCAGTGTTGTTGAATCTGAAAACAAAAGTGTCCCCTGGTCCGTACGTGATTCCGAATACTTTCTTGCGCCGTTATAGTGAAATGTTGTCCCAGTTTCTTACCATGATTTTTTGTGTGAGCCTGTTAACTGGCAGTGTTCCCTCGCATTGGAGAGTTGCGCGGATTCTGCCAATACTGAAAAAAGGTACAGCCTCATCAGTACAAATTTTCGTCCAATATCGCTTACATCTTCTTCTTGTAATCTTATCGAACAAGCTGTAGTCCTTTCTAAATGACAGAGACGTCCTATCGCCACACCAACATCGATTTAGAAAGGCCTTTTCAACGGTCACTCAATTAGCATTTGTAGTTCATAGTTTTGCTGATATTCTAAACTAGTCAGGGCAGATGGACGTTATTTTTCTAGATTTTAAGAAAGCTTTTGATGTTGTCTCACATGCCAAACTAATACTTAAGCTTGAAAATATCGGGTTTCCTTCTTTCAAAATTACCTGAGTTTCCGCTTACATTTCTAACAGCGCCCAGTTTGTCAGTATTGATGGCCATGTTTAAACTGCCTTCCGGTCACTTCTGGTATGCCGCAAGGTAGTGTACTGGGAACATTATTGTCATTGGTTTATATCAATGATATTGTGGCTGTAATTAGTGAACCAGTGCAAATTAGGCTTTTTGCCGATGATTGCGTTTTGTTTCATGAAATCAGATCCTACGGCGACCAAGTCATTCTTGACTCTAATTCACTCATGTGCAGTCGATGGGAGAACAATGACAAAAAAGCTTTTATAAAGGTGACCAAAATAAGCTGTCATTTCTGTATGCCCTTCCAAATAATCCGCTTGAGGAAGTTCAGTCAGTTCAGTTCAGTCGTTCAGTCGTGTCCGACTCTTCGTGACCCTATGGACCATATCATGCCACGCTTTCCGGTCTCTCACTATCTTCCTAACATCACATAACTTCGTCTGCAGCGCCTCGAGGATGCCATCTAACCATCGTGTTCTCTGCCTACCCCTTCTCCGGTAACCCTCAACCTTTCCCAGCATCAAAGCTTTCCAGCGACTCCTCTCTTCTCATCAGATGACCAAAGTAGCTAAGCTTTAGCTTTAGAATTTGACCCTCCAATGAGCAGTCAGGGTTTATGGTCGACAATATCGACTGATTTGATCTTCTGGCAGTCCAAGGAACTCTCAAGAGTCTCCGCCAGCACCACAATTCAAACGCGTCAATTCTTCGGCGGTCAGCCTTCTTCACAGTCCAACTCTCGCATCCATACATCACAACTGGAAAGACCATAGCACGAGTTATACGGATCTTGGTTGGCAGTCGATGGGAGAACAATGACAAAACAGCTCAATATGTTATCAATAATTGTCGCTCCGATGTGCTACAAATTTCGAATGGCGTGCCACAGGGCAGTCTTCTGGATCCTATACTCTTTAACGTATATATTAATGATATTGTTAATATAAGCAACGAGATAAATTTTATTATTTACGCCGACGACACCAGCTTATTCTGCTCCTCTACTGGTATCAATCAATTAACGGATTCTGCTAACAAAGTACTCACCTCTGAAGGAATGGTCGGGCTTAAATTCTTTGACGGTAAACAAAGGAAAAACAAAGGCAATAATATTTCAAGCTACGAGCAAGCTAGTAGGGAATGCGCCACCTATATTTTTCGGCGGCTCAATAGTCGAATATGTCCAGTCATTCACATCACTTGGCATAGAATTTACACCCACAATGTCATGGGATACTCAGATAAACAAGGTCTGCACTATGCTTTCTAAATTCATAGGTCTCCCGTAATAAATATATTCTACCAACGAAACTTGACCTCTACTATGCATTCTTTTTCTCCTACTTAGGATACTGCTATTTGGTGTGGGGAAATACCACTATGTCCAATTTGCAAAAGCTTTTTGTTCTGCAGAAGAAAATGCTACGTGTTATAACAAATTCCTCCTACGCCCCCAACTCGTCCCATAAAAAATATTTAACCAACATGTTAGAATCCATCCAGAACAGAGCCGCTCGCTTCATTACACGCAACTGCAGCCCTCACTGCAGCGTTACAGCGATAAAACGTGACATCGGCCTCGAGCCTTTAGACATTCGCCGTTCCATTGCGCTTGTGTGTTTATTTCATAAATACTATTATAGCACAAGGCCATCTCCATTACCTCTTGAAACGCCTACACGCATTTCACGCCGCCTACATAACCAGTACAGCATAAAACGCATACACGGAAAAACCCTAGCTTTTAATTCATCTGCACTTCCACGCGCCATCGCTCTTTGGAATGATTTTCCTGACAGCATCGCATGCATCTGCAAACATCAACCATTCCAGGATCAGCTGCGCAAACATCTCGTTTCTTCTCTTATTTTTTATTTTCTTTGCTGCAGTGTATTCTTTGTTCCTTTGTTGCTATTGCATTTTGTTTTGGTGCTTTGTACGTCTTGTGACTTTTACAGTGACTAGTGCTTCTGCATTTGTTTCTTTTCTTTTTTTTTTTTTTTACGAATGATATCTGTCGTATGTCCGGCATTCATGCTACAAATTACCTTGTATCCTATGTACATTTTCGTCTTTAGCTTTGCCTTGTAAAATAGCTTCTTTTTACTTCATTTTTTCTATCTCATGATGTAATAATTAGATTCTTTTGCACATTTTGCTGTTATTTGTCCCCCTTACTCAATGCCCTTCTGGGCTCTGTTAGGTATTATGAATAAATAAATGAATACGGATGAAATACAAAATAATTCCAGTCTTTAAGCAGTTCGAATTGAGGCTTACTTCTTTTTATAAAAAAGCATGCCACACAAAATGACCCATTTTTGTCCCGCATTATACAGCTGGTGCCACACAACACGCCCTATGCTATAAGAAACCCTGAAATGTTTGAGGTACCCAGGTGTAGAACAAACTATGGTTTTGCTGTGTTGAAATATATACTGCCAGTGTGTTTGAACACTTTTCTTTAAAGCAACATGAACAAAATGTCTTTTTCTTTCCTCCGAGAAATGTTCACTGATTAGGTTGTATTGAATTGATAAGAAATGCGTCTGTCAACCATTCATATTTTTACTTTTTCCTTGTCATTGCATAATTTTTCTTCTGTTTCAAAGCACTGTCTCATTTTGTAACGCGTGAATTGTTCATTTTAAATCGCACAAACTGCCGCTGCTGTTCATCGTCGGCTTTACGGGTGGCAAAGCTCGTCAAGCGGTCATTGCGAACTGCTTTTTTTTCGTCACCCGCGCTTTTTGTACGACAAAAGCAGAATAAACATTCATTCATTCATTCATTCATTCTGATGTCTCTGCTCTTTACTAGGCGGTGAAGGCTAGCCATGGCTCTCTTTCCCAAAAGCAGGCGTCTCCTAATTGCATGGCTGCAGTCTCCTTCCGAATTAATCTTGGAGCCCAAGAAGAGAAAATCTGTCACGGCTTCCCCTTCTTATCCCTTGATGCTCCAGGATTTGATAGGGCAAGAGGCCATGATCTTTGTCGTTTTAATGTTTAATTTAAGCCCGAATTTTCACTCTCTTCTTGTACGCGCATCAGAAGTCTCTTGATGCACCGAGTGAGAGAGAAAGACAGGGAGGGCGTGGCGGCCCTCACTGGACAGCGTTGCACAAGCGTATGTTACTCCGGAGTGAGCAGTCGTGTGTCGCGCGTCCTCAACTTCGGCATCGAAGATGGTGTAAGGAGAGCCGCAATGGATAAGGCCGTCTGGCGCAAGTTCGAGGTGCTGAACGGTTACGAAAGCGGCGTGAGTCTACTGATTCTCATATTGCAGCTAAACGGTGCAATGAGGAAACATGCCGATCGTCACACTGCGCGTCGGCGTGATGCCGAAGCGAAGAGGAACAAACGTGCGGTAGAACAACGGGCTGCGCGACTGCAATCGATGGAAAGGTATAGCAGGGCTCTGCACCTACTTCTCATTTCATTAACTATGCAAATCCGCCGTAATTTTTTTTTTTTTTAATGTCCTATTACTGATATGTTTGGTTTGGTTGTGGGGTTTAACGTCCCAAAGCGACTCAGGCTATGAGAGACACCGTAGTGGACTTGTCCAGAAATTTGGACCACCTGGGGTTCTTTAACGTGCACTGACATCGCACAGCACACGGGCGCCTTGCTTTTCGCCTCCATCGAAAAGCGGCCGCCGAGGCCGGGATTCGATCCCGCGTCCTTGGGAAAAGTAGCAAAGCGCCGTAACCACTGCGCCACACCGGCTGGCATTACTCATATGTGTTCTGCAATGTAATTTGCCGCATATCTTTTGTGTTTTTTTTGCCCTTCCTGCTTGGGCCCATCTCAGGGTCTGCTGTATTGTATAAATGAGTAGATAATCCCTAACGTTTTTGGAAACGTGTTCTTGGCATACTTTTATGTACCTATGCACCCTTTTCAAATGCACGGGTGAAAAAGTTGTAGCAACCTTATGGGCTGTAGGTACTTCAGAATTTATGCGCTATCTCAGACGTTTAGAAAACCCTTTCAGTTGTAATTCAAGCATGCTATCAATAAAGTGCATGTTATTCTAGTTCTGAAAATAAATACTAGTTGCAAGTGAGATACCTGTAGCTATGGGTGGACTTTCCGCACGAGGTTTGAAGAAGTAAATGAAATATTTCCGCTCGACTGATAAGCTCTTGCTCAACAGTCCTATATGCTGCATGTGAGGTAGACTTGTGCAACATCAAGGAAACGACTCGGGTTCAAAACGATGAAACGGAGGAGTTCATCCATTGAGTTTTCTTCTTTTTCCTTATCATCTCTGGCAGTATGGACTACGGAGCACCTTCAGAAAACTACAGCTATTACGCGATAGACGATTTTAACAGCACAGTAATGGGGTTACCTTCCCACCCAACTAAGACATTTTCTTTATTTTGCATAAGCTCGCAGTCTTCGAAACAAAGGAGACGCCGTTGGCACTTATCTCAATTCACTTGCCCATAAATGTGATGTTTTAGCATTTACAGACACGTGGTTCACTGATTCACTTGATGTTCAATTCGAGAACTATTCTGATGGGTCTTTGTTCAGAGACAGCAAAAAAGGGGAAGGTGTCTCTCTCTATTTTCGTGATGGTGTATCACACGCCTGTCTAGAGACATTTGCCGTTGTTGATTATGATTTTGAAGTACTTGTCGAATCTTGTGATGTTGTTATAATTGTCGTTTACCGACCACCGTCTGGGAACGTTGAACGGTTTTTTTTTTACCTCGACAGTACACTTCACTCGCTTACAGGACATAGCCAATCTGTTATCGTCCTGGACGATTTTAACATAAATATATTAACTGGGAATACTGTATCCAAGAACTTTATTGCTATTATGTCCACCTACAGTTGCACAAATGTTATAAACCTGCCTACAAGAATCACCGCAAGTGCCGGAACTGCCCTTGATTTATGCTTCATTGACTTTTCACCAAAAGATGTCAAGTCGGGTGTGATGGCTTGCGACGTCAGTGACCATCTTGCATTTTTTAGAAAAACGGCTGACTGGGCGAGTTGGTGAACCATGACGGACAGTAATGTCCACTTCTCCTCTTTGTCACGTCTTTGCTGCGCACCTATATTACTGTTCCATTTTTTTATTTTTCTGCCCTATTGGAGAAAAACTTTTCCTAGAAACCCAGTTAATTATTTTTATCAAAAACGTAATGACGAAACAATAAATCGCTTTCGACGCATGATCTCAGAAGTGGACTGGACAGATGTTTTTAATGAAATGGATCCTAGTTGCTCTTACGATGTCATTGAAGAAAATTTAAAATGCCTATAATGTTGCATTTCCTCTTGTTCGCAGCTCTAAATACAAACAGACTCAAAAGCCGTGGGTCACAAAAGAGGAGTACAAAAGAATAAGGCAGAAACAATACTTTTGCTGATATTTTAAGGTGTAGGGACATGAATATACTGAAACTGTAAAAAAAAAACCGTAAGGAACAAACTCAACACCGATTTGAAAACTGCAAAACAGGAATATTACGCAAAAGCGTTTGCTAATAAACATGCCCCAAATCAAATATGGAGGTCATACAACAATTTAATATCAAAACGATCTCAACCAACACCAGTAGAAATTGTGGCAGATGGCGTCCACCTCAGAGGTCGTCCCTTATCGACATGTTCAACGAACACTTCTTGAGGGTTGGTGAAAATCAGGCCGCACAAACGACGTGCACTGATCCAATATCATTTCTTCAAGTCAGTCCAAGATGTTCAATATTTCTCTCCCCAACAACAACAGCCGGAAGTTCTAGGTATATATCATGTGTAGAAAAAATAATTGTTCCGTTGGTGCTGATAACATTAAGGGTGTGAAATCTGTATCCGATATTATCGCACCTTTGTTGTCACATATATGCAACCAAATGCTCAAAGAAGGCAAGTTTCGAGAGAAATTGAAGATTGCGAGAGTTTGTGTGATACATAAGACCAGAAGCTATAACGATCCTAGTAATTATTGCCCAATATCCGTTCTGCCTGTCTTCTCGAAAATTGCCGAACAAGTTATCCACACCTGCCTTATTTCGTACCTCGCTAAGACCGGAGCTATTGCCAAAGAACAGTTTAGATTTCAGAAGGTCAAATCTACGGAAAAAGCTTTACTTCTCATAAAAGACAAAATAATTTATAATATCGAAAACAGAATGTTTACACTTGGGCTACTTTTAGACTTTAGGAAAGCCTTCGACTCAGTCTGTCACGAAATTATACTACGCAAACTAACATTCTACTGGTTACGAGGCTCAGCCCTTAGTCTTCTTGACTTGGCATCCAGATTGCAATTTATAATGATCAATGACATACGTTCCAGCTACGGCCTTATACGCACTGGTGTGCCACAAGGCTCAATACTGGGTCCCATTCTATTCCTAGTCCACATAAATGATTTTGTTAATATCCCTCCTTGCTCCGAAACAGTTCTATATGCCAACGACACAAATATTTTTTTTTACGGACGCGAGTTTACAAGCTATAGAGAGTAAAGCAAATATCTGGTTAGAAAATCTCTCATTATAGTTGCGGACTAATATGTTAGAATTAAACATCGACTAAGTATTGTGGGGCCCCTCATTTTTTGAGCGTGCAATAAAGCAGCCGACGCTACTGCGCATGTCAGGCAGCCCGGACTCTGACGAGTAACGTGACTCGCCGAGCGCCTAGATAAGCGACGAGCAATCAGCCGCGGGGTGGTTTTTTCCGCTGGACTGCCCGGGCAGTGGCCAGGAGCTCTACGTGAGTGTATGCGTTTTCGAAGCGTCGTGTTTTTGTCCGGCAGCGCAGGCCCTTTTCGGCCTCGCCACACGCGTCTTGGCCCTCAACTGTCCTCGGATTGTGTGGCGTGTTTTCGGTACTCGCTCCCTTGTACGGTGCTGTGCAGCAACTCGCAAAATTGTTTTCTTTCACCTAGTGTTTATTTTGACTGCCTAAATTAAAGCGGTATTTTTGTTCACGTTGTTGCCGGCCGTTTATCGCATGGGTGGCGGCTCACGAACCCCCTGAGCGAGGGCTGAGGCCCACAGTATGTAATATTCAGAGCTAAAAATAAAGTCATAGGAGATGAGCTAACCATACTATACAATTCAAATGTTATACAGCGTTTACAGTCAATAAAATTTCTTGGAGTTATATTTAATGAATACCTGCTGTGGACTGACCGTATTGATCAAGTAAGAAAAAAGATTTCGCGATCTTTGGGCCTTCTAAACAAATTTAGGCTTCTGTTACCAATATGGCTTTATTTCAGTTTAATTCAATCGCATCTTCACTATTGTCTGCTGCTATGGGGCGATACAAGACACGCTAATTTAAATGCTACAGAAAAAGGCCATTAGAGCAACTGCTAACCTAGCTTACTTAGAAAGCACGGGCCAGTAAGCTATTAACCCTTTTTCAGTTAAAAACGCTTCGGCTAGCGCTTGAAACGTATAATACAATTCATTCTGAACCTCAGCTTTTTGTAGCGCCAGAACTACCTCAAAATCCATATCACCTTTGGCATATGGAAATAAGAGCACCAAAAGCAAAAGCGAATTACTGGTTTAAAACATTTAGATATCAAATGGCTGCCCTTTTAAATGAAAACAGAAATATCCGTGACCTCTTGTACCAATGTAAAAGTAAAAAAAAAATTACAAGAGAACAGTGATTGCACTGCTGATTACATGACGTTTTGGTACATCCTGTGATATACTGTGCATTCATATCAGTGAACATGACTCTTTTGCTTTCCCTTCATAACTTCCTGTATTTCATCACTGCTTCTTTTCAAGAAATCTTAATTTACTGTAACATGCACTGTACAGCTTTTCGCTCTTGTATGTTCATCGTAGATTGCTGTACCAGCCGTCCTGGCGTGTGATGGTTTCGTGTTGTTGTTGTTTCCTTTTTTTTTTATTTATTCAGAACACCTTAGGTTCAGGTTTTGTTATTTTTGAAATGGATTTTGTTTCCTGTGCTTGTGGAAACTGATGACCGCTGTACACATTGTATTTGCTTGTTTTGTATACAAGCGCCAAATGCAATTTGCTTCCCCCAGGGAGGAAGGCCCACGTTGTGCCTCTTGGCCTCATTCCTGAAGTGTAAATAGAAATGCACTTCAAAATAAATAATTAAAGAATATATAAGTGTCGAAGGTAGACACGTTAAGGGCAGGTATAGGCCACGCGTCTTCTGCCCATAGTCGCCAGTTAGCTCTGTCTTTTCTGTTAAAGCGAAAGCTTTACAACGTCTTTCGATTTCTCGGTTCGGCGTGTGCTTCATCTTCTTTCTTCTTCATCTTTCTTCTTTCTTTTTTCTTTATTCTTTACACTTGGCAAACAGTATTCGTGCCGGTAAATATCTCCACAAATATGCAACATTGCCTTATACAATGCCATACAGCCTTCTGAAGAACTAGAAAGTCGCTTAGTCAAGTACGACCTAAACCTTTCGTTTTGTCTACTTAGGTTTAACCGTGTTAAACTTTTGCTTAATTTTTTCGAACAGGAAAAGGTTGTAACTCTACCCGTTACGCCCCACAGTATGGCCATATTTTGCACCAATTTCTAAGGGTGCGAGTTTAGACACGGAAATGCACCCTTAAGGGTGAATGTTTTTACAGTGGATGCTCTGGGAACAGCGATACGCCATGCGCAGGAAGTTCATTGCAGTCTGCCTAATTCCCTATTTTTACGCGCATCATCCTTTTCTGGTTTTGTGCGGTATTTGACACTAAACTCTATGCGTGATTGTAGTGGAAGCTATTTTTTGAAAATGTTTTTTGTCAGATGTATACAGCTCGCCCATTTCGCGCCGGGAGGCCGGAATGTCAGACCTTGACGCCATTGTGCACGATATTATTTCTGCAAGAAATTTCCCCAACAGTAGCGTTGACTCATAATCAGACGCTGGATACTTTCACGTGACGGACTCCGAAGCAACGGATGATTTAAGCTGACGTCATTTTACTGTTCCTGTGCCAACTGGTTTGTGTCTTCGAAGAGTTCTTTTGCCACACAGAGGATAGTGGCTTGCAGCATTGCGCTATTTGTGCCTTCACAACTGATATTTTTAGACTTATCAAAAGCTTTTGATCGCGTATCCCATAAAAAGTTACTTTACAAAAGCTATCTCGGCATCTGCAATATAACCAAATGGTTGGAAGCGTATCTTTCAGGTCGTCGTCAGTTTGTATTTTTTGAAAACCAATCTTCAGATCAAGTCGATGTACTTTCTGGCGTACCGCAAGGCACAGTCCTTGCACCGATCCTTTTTCTCTTGTATATCAATGACATAGCACGCAGCCTTAATTCGAATGTTTGCTGACGATTGTATCATATACAAAGAAATTATTACCTATGAAGATCAGCTTGCATTACAAGCTGCACTCACATCAATAGACGACTGGTGTCAGAACTGGCAAATAAAAATTAACAATAAAAAGTCCCTCTTCATGGCTGTAACCAGAAAGCAAAATCCAGTTTCTTTTCCTATACAGCACAGACCAATAAAACAAGTGAGTGAATATAGGTACCTAGGCACTAGTGGTACTCTCATCAGACTTGAAATGGGAGAAACATGTTACATTTATGACAGGCAAGGCTCTTTCTGCTCTCCATTCATTAAAGCGTGCAATCAACTCTGCAGCACCAGATACGAAAATTCTGGCTTACACCACACAAATTCGTCCTATACTCGAATATATATATATATAATCGCCTGGTTCCCATATACGAAACAATGCACAAAAAAATTTGAGAATGTATAACGCAAATGAGCAAGATTTATATACAATAGATACAGACGTGATGATTCACCAACCGAACTTTTGGATCAAGTTGGCATTCCAAATATAAGTGCTCGTGCCAAGTTCCTGTTAACCTCAAAATGGACGCCAGTCGTACCCTTCGACTTGACGCAATACACGTAATAAACATTGTAAACATTTAAATGAATATACAATGATACGTTTAGGTATTCATTCTTTCCCCAAGCGGTTAGAGTCTGCAATTCTCTGCCTGATGATATTGCCAAGTCTACTGCGCTTTCTTCATTCATCTCTAAGTGTGCAGTGTTGTTTATGATTCATAAGGACGGTTAATTTGAATCTCGTCATTGATGTGAGTGTTGTTCAATATGTTCATTATGTGTGTGCTTTATTTTAACATTTCGTTAATTGACTAGTTTTAAGTCACTGGTTCGAATTGTTCGATGTTTTTTTGCTGCTAATTGTTTGTTCCTGAAGGGCACCTACAATTTCTGTTCCATCTTTTTGCTTGTTCCTTTTGTATAATACAATCTCCCAATCCTGCGACAGCCTCAACCGAGGCTAGTAGTACGTTGTAAATAAATAAATAAATAACTCTGCTGAGGCCTATTTACAAAAGGGGTTTTGAAAACTGAACCATACAAATATGTCTTGCAGAAACAAATTGATTAAAAATTCACTCCATCAAAAGGAATATAATGGTGTGTTGTTGTCATCAAGTTCTGTTCGTGACACTTTTAACATTTATAATTTTGTTGGGGGTTTTTCTTGCTTCATGACCGAGTGCTTTAATTTGGTGCTGTTCTCTGTCCTTGAGTGCACATTTATTTCGAGCCGAGCTGGATTCGCTTCTGGACCGCGCTGTATGGCTTTTCATTCTCGCGGTTCCAGATCTCCCGGAGAGACTTGCTGACGACCTTGAGAGGCTAATATGGTCTCTATGTGACCGCTGCTTATATAAATCTGACCATTAGAGTCGTTGCGGAACGATAAATGGAAATACCTAAACAGACGTGAGAGAAGAACACAGTCTGTTATTGTGGCCCAGTCGTTTCCACCAACATGCACCAAGCAGTCTGATTAAACTCTTTGAATAACTTCTTGCGCTGTTCTTCGCGCACTTAGGCAGAGTGCAATGCACTTACCAGACTTTACTACGTCACCCACTGACTTATCTGCCAAATAAGCCATGTGACCAAGCACGGAGAATATAACCGTTCCAGCCAAGACACTTGTCATGGGGTTAACGACGCAAACAATTGCCGAGTCCCTGCAAACAGGTGAAAGCAAAAGAAAGCTATCGATCACACTGGAGGAAAACATTATGAGCAATTAATTGATAAATGCGGGAGGGATAAATGTCACGCGTACATCTTAGAAAAAAATTGTGGGGGTTTAAGCATGGCTTGAACCTAGTGATAGAGCGAAAGCTGTGAGTGTTGCGGTGAATGTTTCTGCGAACACCTGCATTTAATGTGCCGCCGTCACAACGTTCGAATGAGCCTTCTGTCCCAACAACTCGCTGTCGTCGTTCGCCTCTGCATACTACAGAGTTATCTGTCTTCTTTTGCCTGCTCTTTTACCTCTTCTTTTTCTTTTCAGTTTTAGTTATTTATTTCTTGCTAGAGAGGTTTTGAAAAAAAAAAAAAAAAACCCAGCTTGAAAAGCTCCCGAGGCCCACAGCATCCAGCAACAGCGGCACCATTGGTCATATGCAAAAAAAAAAAAAAAAAAAGTCATACATAAACCTAAGGCATAATTCACAATCTATGAATAAACAGCGAAAACACAAAGCGAGAACACAAATACAAAAGTCATAGCATGCACTGAAAGCATTATTTAAACATTCTGTATGCAGAGATTATAGCACTTAATTTGACTGCAACGCCTAAAAAAGAACAATTTTCAACATAGATGAACGAAGACAGCATGATAGTGGCGTACTCACGGGTTACGCGAGGCATTCAACGAGACTGTATATTTCGATCCTGTAGAAATACATAACCACAAACCATCAAAGAAACAAAAAATGAGAATAATTTAGTGAAAGAACGCCCGAAGGACAGCATTGTTGCATTTATTAATGACAATACCTGCATCAAAGAGACGGTTGAGTAATGCGGGAAGATAATATCTAAGCATCTGTAGCCCATAGTTTGTGGCGTGTTAATGGTGTAGTGCTGTAGCTGGCGTAGCGGGTATGTAGGCACTAGAAGCTTCAGCTTAGCGATTTGAGATAGTGTCGAAATTTTGTCCCATGTTTCGTGTTTGTAGCGCAAGGACAGGCGTATATCATAGAGAATAAATATTCTCGGTACGTTTCTCCTGTAAAAAAAAAAAAAAAAAAGGGGCTGCGGAAGGATAATCATAAGGTTGGTTAAAAATAATTCTTAAGACCTTCTTTTGAAGGAGGTAAATATTTTGAAGTACGGTCTTTGGAGCAGGTCCCCAAACTAGGTTGCAGTAATACAAGTGTGACAGGAAGAGGGCTTTAAACAGAATCAGTTTAATTGAGGTCGATAAATAATGGCGATACCGTGATAGTATGCCAACTACACGAGCAACCAAGGCATATATGACCTATATGTGTATCCCAAAGCAGTTTTTCCGTAAACCAGATTTCTAATGTTTAAAAGCCGATAACAATTTCTATATTACTCGAGACAGCAAAGTTGTCTGGAGATAATACCTTTCCTTTCGGACGAAAGAACATTGCTTCAGTTTTCGAAACATTTATCTGCAGATCATTAGAGTTTACCCAGTGGGCAAGCGCTGAAAGCGTCTTGTTTGCAAGAATAATGAGATCATCGGGGTTGTAACCACTGAAAAATATGCTTGTGTTGTCCGCGTATATTATAAAGAATGCATTCTTATTAATATTGGTAATATCATTGATGTATAAATTAAACAGAAGTAGACCTAGTTGCGAAGATAAAAAACGGGGCTGTCAAAAGAGCGGTAAAAAACGAATTTCGCAGTGCGCTATGAACGTCGTGTACAAAATTCCTCTGTTCTGTTGCAAAGTGTAGTTACATCTGCTAGACATGGCGCTGAATGGGCACCGTAAGTGTTCAGCCGACTTTTTTTGACATAAATTTTAACTGTTTCCCGTTAACTGAAATACCTCAACATAGCATCGTCTTCGTTGGTCTTTCATGGCCCGACATGTAAACGCATTTAAGTGGCGTATTTCTGCAGGCCCTTCAAGTGAATTCGGCAAGAACATGAGTGATCTCACTTAAGGGCATACATCGAAAGGCTTTATTAGCAGACGATTACATACATAGATGCATCACGACAATGCAAATCTTGAATTAACGGGCCTTGGTGACTCGCGGCATTGGCTGCTGAAAGCGGTGCAAACTTGTCTACTTGAATGGCGGAGCTGATACCGAATGTCTTTCGACGTTCCGCTCAACAACACGCCGAGCAAATGATGCTCGACTACTGTGCCCGGGTTCGAACCCGACCCCGACGGCTGCGTTTCGATGGAGGCGAAACGAATGTGCGATGTCAGTGCACGTTGAAGATCCCCAGGTGGTCGAAATTACTTTGTAGCCCTCCACTATTCACTCCCACCTTCCTCCCTTGCCTTGCGGCGCGGTTCAGGTGTCCACAGAGCAAGTGTGACAGATACTGCACCTTTCTTTTCCTCTGAACCAATTAATAATAATAATGATAATAATAATAATAATAATAATAATAATAATAATAATAATAATAATAATAATAATAATAATAATAATAATAATAATAATAATAATAATAATAATAATAATAATAATAATAATAATAATAATAATAATAATAATAATAATTTTTCTTCCCAAGATGGCGCCCAGTAAGGACGCATGTGCGCTGTGCCCTCGCCCGTTTTTTGGCAAGCAGCAGTTTTTACGATGTGCCGACTGTGCGAAACGTGTTCACACGAAGTGCGTCACTTGGGCGGATGACGAGCTGCAACTCCTGAAGTCCGGCGCCCGGCCATTCGTGTGTAATTTGTGTGCGTCGTCGTCGTCTGACGGTGTTAGGCTTAGCGACGGTGGTGCGCCGGCGGCTAATAATAATAATAATAATAATTGGTTCACAGGAAGGGAAAGGCGCAGTATCTGTCACACTTGCTATGTGGACACCTGAACCGCGCCGTAAGGGAAGGGATGAAGGTGGGAGTGAAAGTGAAAAGAGAGAAAGGGGAGCCGTAGTGGAGGGCTACGGCGTAATTTCGACCACCTGGGGATCTTTAACGTGCGCTGACATCGCACAGCACACGGACGCCACTTCGTTTCGCCTCCATCGAAACGCGTTCCTTTCTCCCGGCGCCCCGCTCCTGGACAGCCACCCGACCGGTTTTCCCCCTTCAACCGCGACCGGCGAACATGGCGGTGAGTTTGCCTCGCTACGGGCTCTCCTCCTCGACGCGCTTGAGGGAATCTCTTTTCTGAGCGACGAGGTTGCCCAGCTACGGGAAGAGAACGAGCGCCTTCGTGGAGAGAATTCGCGGGCTTTTGTACAACAAGCCGAGGTCATTGCCTCTCTACGTGCCGATGTTCGCGGCCTACGCCAGGAGCTTGTGCGGTGCGCTGCTTCGCAGTGTGAGCGTCCTCTCGTCGAGCGTCCTCTCGTTGTCTCCGTGGGAAATCCTACCCGTGAGGAGCAGCCATCTGTGGACTACTCCGCCGCTCTTCATCAAGGGATGACTCCTGGCGATATTACCTGTTCATCTTCTGCCTCTGCCCCTCCCCGTGCGGTTAACTCACCCAGTGCGATGAAGAAGCACCGAAGTCGAGCCATTACTGGCGCATCGAGCTCATCTGTCCTGAACGTTGCCATTTACCAAAAGAAGCGTCCGAAGACTATTTTCGTCTCTAAACTCAGTCCCGATACTACATCGGTAGACCTTACCAACCATCTAAAATCAGTGAATATTACCCCCATTTCCTGTCGGCAGCTGAAAACAAGGTACGACTCCTACTCGTCCTTCCACATTGAAGTTGATGAAGAATCCTACAGTAAGCTTGTTGAGCCTTCGATGTGGCCGATGGGTTGCATATACAAGGACTTTCGTGGGAAGCTTCACGACGATATGCTTCATCCCTCTTCACTGACGCAAAATTGCAGTGGCCCCTAATTTGGATATCTATTATCAAAACGCCCGAGGTCTTCTGACTAAGGGATCTGAACTTTTTTTCTAGCGTCTTGTCCTCTTGTTATACCGCTGTTGTGGCTACCGAAACCTGGCTGTCAAGTGATATTCTTTCCAATGATTTCTTTCCAAATAATTACTCTGTTTTTCGTAGCGACCGCCCTGAAACAGGTCCCAAATCAAGAGGAGGTGGAGTGCTCATTGCTATTGACAGTTTCGTGAAGTGTGTTCGACGTTCCGATCTGGAAACTGTTGAAGAATGTGTGTGGCTCGAGCTCACTTTAAATCGACATGAAAAACTTTTACTTGCAGCTTTCTACATTCCTCCGAATCTTCCTCCTCCAGCCTATGATGATGTTCTGCTCTCAATCGAACATGTTATAACCCGTCATAGCAAACACAAACTTCTTATTTTAGGCGATTTTAATACTCCTGGTATCAACTGGAACTCATTTATTTCTTCTCACAACAATCATTACATATTGAGTAAGTGTAACGCTCTACTTGATTTTATAGCCTTTAACTCTTTGCAGCAACACAATTTCATTGAAAACTGCTGTGGTAATGTTCTTGACGTCTGTCTATCGAATTTTGAAAGTGTTCGAGTCTCGAGTTCAGACATACCGCTTACTCGCTGTGACAAATTTCACCCTCCGCTTCTAGTTACTACTGCTGTCTCTGCCTCACCTTCTACTAATCCTGTGGTCACTGCATCGCCCTTCCCGATTACCTCTACATCTTGCATAATGGCGGGGGTTGAACACATTATGAAGTCGATTTCATTTTTAGTCTCACCGTTAGGACTTTTCCATGTCCATTTCCGGTTCTTCCGTTTGCTGAAGAAGGTATTCATGATTCGTAAGGTATTGCGCTCTGCAAACTCAACTAGTAACTCCCCCCTGCTATTCCTAGAACCAATGCCATAGTCACCTACTGCCTTCTCTCCTGCCTGCTTTTTCCCTACCTTGGCGTTGAAGTCGCCCATTAGTACAGTATACTGCGTCTTTACTTTTCGCATTGCCGATTCTACATCTTCGTAGAAGCTTTGAACTGCCTGGTCATCATAACTATATGTAGGTGCATAGGCCTGTACAACCTTCAGTTTATACCGCTTATTAAGCCTAATTACGATGCCTGCAACCCTCTCATTAATACTATAGAATTCATCTATATGACCCGCTACTTATTGACAAGGAAACCTACTCCTATTGTCGCCTCTCTGGTAAACCTCGATAACACAGTACATGCCCATCCTTCAGTACAGTATATGCCTCATTCGGCCTCCTAACCTCACTAAGCCCTATGACATCCCATTTCATGCCCTCTAGTTCCTCTAACAGCGCTGCTAATCTAGCTTCACTAGCTAGGGTTCTAGCATTAAACGTTGCCAGGGTCAGTTTCCATTGGCGGCCTGTCCAGCGGAGCCAGGCTTTCTTAGCACCCCCTGCTGCGTCACAGGTCTGACCGCCGCCGTGGTCAGTTGATCCGCAGCCGCTGGTGACTGAGGGCCGGGGTTTTGTGGTGCTTATCATAATAGGTTGCGGCCAATTACTGCACCAGGGTGGCCACCTCCTGTTCTGGTGAGGGAGTGCGTTGCTGGAGGTGTTCGCCGGCATCAGGTCGCACCCCAAGCCTGTTCATGCAATTCCATCGACACGCGGATTTTTTTTTTTTCATCCGGTGGAGAATTGCGTGGCACCGGGATTTGAACCCCGGTCCTCTTGCATGCGAGGCGGATGTTCTACCACTATGCCACCGTTGCAAATATTAAGAAATACTAGCAACAAAATACCATTTCTGTGCAAAATTTGAACTGCGAGTATTCCGCGGTTTAGCTGGAAGAAGCATTCTACATCGCGCCTCTCATTGTGCAACACGCTATAGACCAACGCCGTGTTTACAAACAAAGGGGGCGCTCGCGGCGTCGCAGCCGACTGGGGGTGAAAAATAGGGTTAGCGCCCATAGGAATACATGGAACCGAAATATTTCTAAGCAGTTTTCTGATTTCACGGGGCACCTGTGATGACGTTATTCGGTACAAAGCAACCATAAACATCCTAGAACAGATCATAAAAATATGAAAGCTCATTACCGAGGCGAAGTACTTTTAAAACACCGCAAAACATGTTGGGGTGCGAGTTGGGAGGGCGACCCGTAGAAATACATGTAAACACAACTTACCGGAGCATTTTTCTCATTTCGCAGAGCATCAGAAGTGGTGGCCGGTCGTTAAACGTTGACCAGCGCTTTGAAGAAGCGTGTGATAAAGTATGGTGCGTCATTACGGAGGCAGTCTACTTTTAAAACTCCCCGAATAACCTGTGTTGTGAATTCAGACACTCCCAAAAGGCAAGCTGGGTGTAGCGAATCGCGCAGTTTTGCTTACAGTTTGATATGCTGCCGCATAGGGTAAATACGCTTGATAATACTGTCGCTCCAGTGATACGTGCTAGACATAATGACATTTAAAAAGCAGTTGTCAAACGCTATACCACAATATGAACCGAACGAGATTCGCGCATTGCAGCAGACGACAGCGTAGCTGGCGATACCCACCACGGTCGCCTCCAGCTCCGGAGCGTCTGCTAGCGACAGCGGGTGGTGCATGGTCGTCTGCAACTGTGCGCGGTCAGTTTATCGTGCTGTGAGCGGTCGCGCAAGTCGTCAGAATTGCATTACTTGCAAGAGAATGTAATGTGTCATACAACATGACGTCGGGGCGTCGTACAAGACGTTCACCAAAAAATGAGAAGGGTTCAACGCTGCTGAACCGAGAAAAATGTTGCGGTAAGTTGTTTTTACATGTATTTCTATTGGTCGCCCTCTCAACTCGCACCCCGATACGTTTTGCGGTGTTTTAAAAATACTTCGCCTCGGTAATGAGATTTCACACTTCCGCGATCTATTCTACGGCGTTCATGGTGTACCGAATAACGACATCACAGATGACCCGTGAAATTAGAAAACTGCTTTGGAATATTTCGCTTCCATGTATTCCTAAGGACGCTTAGCCAATTTTTCACCCCCAATCGGACCACGCTGGCGATAGAAGCGCCACCGTGCTTACATCACAGATCGGGATACGATATGAAGGCAGCGGAATATCGAATAGCCCCTGTCGAGAGAAAATACGAGAAATGAAATGGGTCGCACTTCACGGTAAACCAGTGCGGCGATAAATGGAATACATATCTTGCAGTAGTAAATCCCGCATTCGGTATATAGCTGCCCGTACGGTTAATTCGCTGTGCTTTTGTATCTACAGTTACCATTAAAATTTTGAAATATAACTGAAAACAGAGGCAGCCTAATAGTCAACTGACTATCATCACTAATAAAAGCTCGGCCTAATAGGCCTGGTCACGCTATTGCTCGTGCTTCCGCCCTGCGAGACGGATGGTATGGCGTGATAAAACAAAACACAAAATAGCCCCACGATGCCGGACAGCTTCTACGGGCAGCGCTCAGCAGCCGTTGTACGCTGTCGCTACCGCGGCATCAACGATGCACGCTCAGCCCAAAATGACGTTGAGTGGAACCGCGTGCGAGAAGCCCTTTCCAACCACAAGTGCCGGCAAAGTTTTCCATTTTGGACGACAGGTGGCGCTCGCTTTTCCGCAAAACTTTTTTTCTCTCTCTCTCTTTCCTTTTTTCTTTCTTTTTTTGGCTAGGACGCAGTTTAGTGTCCACCCGTTACAAAGGGTGCAGCCTCAAATCATCAACATCATCATCATCATCATCATCATCATCAATGAGCATGATAGGTACTGCTACCACCCCGTTTCAAAGGGGACGCTCCTATATTCCATCCATCCATCCATCCATGGTCGATTGGCGACCACTTCTGCGTCCAGAGAGGGAAAGTGCCTCATAGGAATAAGCATTTTTTCTTATTTCACAGCGCAAGCACGATATCGGCCCTTCATAAAGAAAATCACCTAAAACAGACTGACAAATTTGCCTCATTTCGAAGGCGCTGTATTTTTAAAACAGTGCGATATGGGAGTCACCCGGCGGCCGGCACTGGACGGGAGTCCAATGCAAGGATACCCATTCGAACAAAATGTTTTGAGCAATGTTCTCTTTTCATTATGCACTCATATAGGTAGTGGTTCGTTCAGTTAGCATATGGTTTGAAAAATATTGCGACAAGGTATGCAAGGACATTTAGAATCTATATTTTTAAAACGGCTCGAAAATGTATGTCGCGAAGCCGTGCATACCCCTGACAGGCGCTCTGCCGGCTAGTCTTTCCGTATCCCGGACTCTTTACCTCGAGATAAAGTCCAACATGCTGTTACGTGCGCTGGTTCAAAAGTATGATCACTGAAACTGGGCAGCCTAGGTGCTCTACGCGAAAGCAACTCTCAAACCGCATTGCCAATGAACAAAGACAAATTACGCACCATTGCAGACGATGACGCAGACGATACCCAGCCATTGCGGCGATCGCACCACAGCTTTTTGATCACACCAGTTGGGAAACTCCACTTCGAAAAATGACCATCTTCAGCATGCATTTTTCGGGTGCTTATAAAGTGTGGCGAATAGAAGCGGCGAATAAAAGCTGCCTCCTGTATAGTTCTCTGAAAATCGTTCGTTTACTATCCTTTACCCTCTTATTTACCTCTACGAATCTTACGCCTAATAATTTCTGCTAATGCACATTTTCAGCTGATTTGATTTGTCAGGTGGTTGGCAGTTATCAACAATGTGAAAATTCACAACTTATACGCAGTTTATTTTATTGACAGTGGGCGCCACCACTATCCGTATACATGCAGTGTTCCGCAACTTTACCGGAACCGCGTTTTGAAAAACTCTCCCGCCGCACGTTTCCAGTGAAACGCAGAAAGTTTGCGTGCTGTTGACCCTTTTGTTGCATTGTAAGTCTTACAGTGGTGCTTACCTGGTTTGGCCCCACGTGGTGAGAAACGAGAACCACCTTTGACGAGATTGAAGAGGCGGAATACATGAACGCCAATTTTCCGGCGAACGGCAGCGTTAGCGCCATCTAGCATCATTAGGAAAATGTACTACGCTTGCCTGCGCGCCTTAAAACCGTGGAGCTTTCCTCCAGCGACGCCAGATAGCTCCCCAATTGTCTTTTTGCCGGAAACTCGGCGTTGGCGTCTTTTGTTCCTCAATCGCGTCGCAGGCGGTTCTAGTTTTTCTTTCCTCGCGCTCTGTCAAGTCACGTAAGCACTATGGCCAAGTTTACTACGTAACAAAAGTGTAATCAACGTGCAAGGCGGGCGGTTTCAGTGAAAATGAGCCACAGGTTCAGGTGGGATACGTTTTCTAAACGGTTTCGATAATGTTACAGAACACTATATATCCGAATTTTTACCAGTCGAAACCGCCGTTTTTCGATACATGGGCCCTATGTGATGTTTCGCAACTGGTAATAGCAAAGAACTCTGTCCAGGCGAAGGGCTCAGACGAGCTTCTGACGTTTGCGCGCGAGCAACCTCAGGGTATCGTCAGCGTCTGCGCAGTTTGTTTTCGTTCGTTTGTCATGCCGTTTGAGAGCTGCTTCTCGCCTTGAATATCCTAGGTTGCCTAGTTTCAACAACCGTACTGTGAGCCAGGGCACCTCGCTTAGCAGCATGTTGGACTCCTGGAGAAGGCTGTGCGATTCGAAGGAACGACAGCTCGCTCAGCGCCTTTCAGGCGTACGTCCAGCGTCACAGCACACACTTGTTATGCCATTTAAAAACTATAGCTTCTAAATATCAGCGCATATTTTGTCACAGTACTGTTGACAGTGCACGCAGACTGTGAAAGAACACGAAGCCTACATGGTGAAACGAGAACAATGTTTTGTCTTCGTGAGTCACGCTCCCGTGCGGTGCCGGGGGAAGCGGCGACCCCCGCGCGCACGTTTTGCGGTGCCTTGAAAGTGCACCGCCTTCAAAATGAGGTTTCATAATTAGCTATATATTTTAGGTGCACTGGTCTTTTCTTCATGAAATGACATCGTCCTTGCACTGTGCAATCTTAAGAATGCGCTTTAAGACTTTCGTTTACATGCGTTCCTATGCGTTACATGCATTCCCACTCTCGACGCTGAAGGTGCGGCTACTGGAGCGCACGTCACTCCGGAGTTGGACGTGCATGGAGCATATAGACGTTGTAGTGGGCCACGTAGACTTACATGGGGTAGTGATGACATCACTGCGTCCGGGTGACCTGGTGGTCACCTGTGAATGACGTCATATCTATGGTGGCGTGCCACCTTTACCGCCATGGTGGGCACCTTGTTCACCACCTTAATTTAGATGAGGGCGGTCACGTGGTTGCGATGACGTAACATGCAATGCTATGGCAACTGATGACATACTCGGCCACCATCTTCAATTCAGGACAGACACAAAACGTACAAACATAAGTAGAAAGAGCTAAGGCTCTTAAAAATGGGTGTGAACTCCCACCTCATGAAATTGTGATGAAACTGGTTGTAGCTACCCAGCGTCAGCACCGAACTATAGCCGATTCCATAGGTATAGAATACCTGAGCAGCGGCGGTGATCCACACCTGGAGAAGGAAACAAATATGCCATGTGAAGCTTGTGCTTGCATCCGCAAGTGACATTGTCATTCGCCGAGGAAATGTCGCTGTACTGAACGGAAACGCTGGAAAATCGTGGTATTATGTACGTTAGTTCCTGCTGCGGTTGAATTATTGCAATTATGACATAAAGGAAACCAAAGACGATCTTTATATATTCACTCATGAAGCATGTGCCTGACTATCAGTCTGCACGTACGGATTTTTACTAGTATAATCAACAAATTTCGCTTCGTGGTGTTAACAAGGGCTGTCTGTAGCAGGTGTGAATTAGCTCACGAGACTGCAGATGGAGCAGAGCCAAAAATAGAGGCATGAAACTGCCTGTGATATTCCCAAGACCTGGAGGCATCGTTACTTGAACCGAGAATGGGCTAGCGAGATTTTCTTACGTGGTTGTACCAGCTTAATACAAACGCGTGCGATTTCAAAGCAAAAAAAGTACAGTAATTTGGGAAGCTTTTGAGCAAACATTTGCTCAAAAGCGAGCGACTAATAGTAATATATCCAAGCTCACCTTTGGCTTCAGCAGTTGACACCAGTCAGGTGTGATATAAAAGAGGAGACCGTCAGAAGATCCGCTAAGCGTGAGGCCCCTTACGAGGAGAATGGAGAGACAGGCATACGGAAACATGGCGGACACCCAGACGATCTGCAAAACGCAAGGAAACAATTTTTTTCTCAAGATGTGAGACTACTGGATGGGTATATCGACTCGCATAACTGATTCCGCATCCCCCCCCCCCTTTTTTTTTCTCTGAAAAAAAAAAAGAAAAAAGAACAGATCACTGATTGTATATACCTATAAAGTAATCACGCTTTTGGGTAGCAAAATGATAAGATAAGTATTAATATGATTATTCGTTCTCAGGATTTGAAATTAAGGGGCTATAAATCCGGCTCTATATTACAACTTGATACTAAGAGAGAAATGGATGCTTTCTTTGGAACATTTCGAAATTCGGTGTTTTTCGTGTTAAATTTAAAAGCTTTAAAAATTTAATCTTTTTTTTTTTTATCGGGGGTAGCAGTAGAGGTTCTGTTTAAGGCTGGTAGGAAAGAGAAAGCAGAAATTCTGCAAGAAAATATCACGAAATTCCGCGTTTCTTTAGTAATTAATAATTACTAGAAGTAAAGAAATAGCGTGTGCCAGATTTAGGAGGTAAAATATTTTATTCACACAAGCTGGTGATATACTTTTACACGCACTTGTTAACCAGAGTTGTACGCTATTTAGTACTTGTAGTTAATGACATTTTTGTGTAATTTTGTATAATGAATTACTTCTTTCAAACAGCAACGTTCCGGGTAAGTATAGCCGAAAAGGGCATAGGAACGGATTGGCGCGTTGAAAGTACCAAAGACTAAAATGGGTAAACAAGAAGTGAGTTAATGTGACGTAGAGGATGGGACATCACGCAACCGGAAGTATAGCCGAAAAAGGGCATAGGAAGGGACTGGCGCGCAATTTGAAAGTACCAAAGACTAAAATGGGCAAACAAGAAGTGAATTAAGCAACTAGAAGCAACCACAAGCAGCATCCGTGCTTTCACGTTACTCCAATGCAGATTCGGCAGTGCTCTTTAGTTTTCATTTTCACATCGATCAACAACGACAACAAAAAAATCCTCCATGCTTGATGTCAGTGACCCTTCGTACACACGCCACACTTGGTCGAACTTTGACTGATGGCGTTCAGGATAAGAAAGCTTGACATTGACGCAGTCACTTTACTTAAAAGGTAGAGGCCAAATTATTTGGCGCTGTCGTCTTCAAGTTTCATGATCCTGGCGGGCCCGTACGTTAACGGCAAAGCGGGAAAAGGTCTCACGTGACTCACTTTGCCGCTTTGGTGGAGGCCTCTGCAGATGACGAAATACACGAGGACCCACGCCAGAAGCAGATAGAGGGCCAGCTCCAGGCGCATTCCTCCCATCTCGTGCAGTCCGGATGTGATGCCCAACACGTTGTTTCTGAGAAGGTCATTACGAACAAAAACAAGGAACACGTGAAACGGACATCGATGAGCATTCTCTGGCGGGTCACCCCATTATCCCAGACGTATGTGAAAGACCACCCTTGCTTTAACCAAGCCTAGGGTATAGCGTGTCAGTCGGGATTCAAGAGTGCCAGTTTTGATTCAAATATCACCCTCCAAAGGAACGGCTGCGGTCAGCAGCTTCATGTGCTCTCATGAGGTCATACAATCACCCGGCCGATCGATAGCCGGCTATGCCGTCGCATAGTCGCGTAATTCCGTCTCCTCAACGGTAGGGTCCCGCAACATTTTTCTCGTCTCTGGTTGCCTCTCAGCAGGTTAAACGGCGATTGTTACCGAGAGGTGTGTCTGAACGCAACCTAAAGGTAACATACACTCACTAAAGGCAGGAAATGATTACGTTGAAAATAATTAAATAGTGTTAGCGTTGTCATGCTGTTGTTTCGTGGCTATTAAGAATTGAAAACATTACATGATCCAACCTAAATGGGAACACCACCCAGGAAAGATATTGGTAGCTTATTTTAATGTTGATATTTTAAAAAAAACAAATTCAGAAAAAAAGTTACATACACAGGATTCGAACATATATTTTATTCGCTAAGTGCTCAGGTTAGTGTATCCATTGCGCCACTGACGCAACGAGTACGGCAGGCTTTAAATGCGCTCTTATTCATTTTTACAATATTTCCGCTATCTGTCACCAGGTGACGCTGCACAGAGGACCCTACCGTTGAGAGAACGGAATCACGCGTCTGGCGACATATGTTTGGACGCTGAAGAAATGGGTTGTTAACGCTGTCACATTTAGGATCGTCTGCAACAGACTTTTTTTTTCTTTATTGCATGAATTGGTACAAATACATCAGTAAAAGATCGTGGTTGCCATGCCCCTTGGCTGACAACCGTGTCTAATGGACTTTCATTACCACAAGTTCGCCCATCAGACTCAAGACCTCCTCCGCAGCGTCTTGCTGCTTCAAAATTTCTTTTAGTTTATACACTTGTTCAACAAAATAATCACATACAGATCGTGCATCGACATCACAATGTATATAAGCCATCCTACTCCTCCAAATACTGTGAAGGCCCAATAGCATGATGAGGTCATACTAAAAATCATCATTAACAGTTGTCAAGTACCGAATTCCACGTGGCGTCAATGGCAGGTCTTTTTTAAGTGTCCTTTGTAACACATCCCAGTAAAACACCGCATCCCAACAATCCAGGAAAACGTGCTCAACTGTTTCAGGCTTCCTACATAGTAGACAGTTCGAGCCCCAAGGTATAAAAAGGCCCTTTTCTTCCATCCATGTTTTGACTGGGAGGGTTCCTGTATGCAATTTAAAAAAGAATGTTTTTACGCCCGGTGCAACAGTCATGTTTTTAACTCGCTTGAGCACGTCTTTCCCTGGGCCTTCACAGTATAAGGTTCTGTACAATGGAGCTTGGAACAATTGTGAAATAAGATCCTTGTACAGCCGCTTTGGTGGTACCGTCGCTAAAGAGTATCGTCTGCAACAGACGGCTGTATGCAGGTGTCTGTTCTTCAATTACATGCAGCTTGAATCTGACAGCACTAAGCAATCGGTTGATGTACGGTCGGATAAGCGGCAGAGGCCCATCAGAGGTATCGACTGATTGCCACGACTTTCCTTTATAACTGCGAGTGTATCAATGTGGATGGTAAGGAGATTAACCGCGACATGATTTTCAAAACGTTACAGTCCAGAGAAGCCGATCGCCATGGAAAGGAAAGAATGGTGGAAAATTTACCATTGTTAGGTGAACTGAGGCGTTAGCATATCGGGTTCGGTGCTGTAAGGTCAAGCAAGTTTCAGACAGAGAAATCGGTGACCTCAGGGGTAGCGCGCTATGTAATTTTGGAGTCGTTTAATGCGCTTAAACAGGACAACGCGGCATGTCTTGAACCTCTTGTGCAGAGATACAAGTTTATGAAATCAATGCCATGCAAAACACAGCGTGAGAGAGTTGCAGTTAAACGCGCTTAGATGGTGTAGTGGGAGTACCATGCTGTGAAGCTGGTCTCTCCAATGCGGGATGGAAACCCACTCGCGGCTGTGTAGTGCGTTATTTAAGCAGAACTTCTGTTTGGGCTAATTGGTAAATGTTGATTAAAAATAATAACGAGGACAAAGAGGGCACACAAACGACAAGACCGAACTGAATCTTATTTCGCAACAAACCGGTCTTTTTGTAGTCAACCCAGCTGTATTACACAATCAATCCCCCATCTATCGCATGCTCATGGAGCAAAACATAACGCAGTACATAAGATAAACAGAAGAAATGCCAACGCGAAGGACGAGAACTAACTATCCTAATCAATATTCATCAAAGCCATCAGGGAGGAAAACAAATCGACATTTTTTTTCCTGCTCTACACCAGCTCAATAAGAAAACAAGCATGGCCCAGTCAAAACCACCAAAGCCTGGAAGAATAATTAGCAACCGCATAAGGAGTGACATATGATGAGCAATGATACTTGGAATAAAGTGAAAAAAAAAAAGTGTTTTTTATACCAAATTCTTTGTCAAAGGCATAAAAGTCGAAAAGCATGAACAAGGCAAAAAGCTTAAAAAAGGATAAAAGCAACCGCGTATGGAGTGATAGCATATTGTAGCGTGTGCAACAGCAGCCGCTAGGCGGCTGATCATCGAGAGTCTCGTGCGCGGACTCGAAGAAGTGGTCCCGTGGCGTTCGAGAAGAAGCTGAAGTCTGCTGCTGTCACTCGGTGCTATCTGGACCTGCTCTTCTGTGCTTACTAGGTCAACCCCCTAGACGACCAGGTGGTATAGTTTATTTATTTATTCGATACTGTCAATCCCATCAGGGATCGTAACAGGAAGGGCATAAAAATACAGAGGTACAAAATATAGTAATGGCAATTAATCAAGTACATGAAAGAATATGATACCAAAATTATGCATAACAAATTATACTATAGCAATAAGACCAGACTGAGGAGCGTATGACAAGATTTTCGCGACAAATAATACGACAAGTGAAACACAAGCGGAAGGAGAAAAATTCGTAATGACATAAGAACACAGTAATTAGTGAGATGTAAGTAGCTTATGTTTCACACGTGTACTAAAAGCATTTAATGATGAATTATTAACAATGGATGTGTGTAAGGTGTTCCATTCGCGTATAGCACGAGGGAAATATGAATATTTGAAAGTGTCAGTACGGAATGAAAACTCGTTTAGAGTGTGAGCGTGATTATTACGTGTTTGTCGTGTTTGTGGTTTTGATATGTATCTTGAAGTGTCGATTTTTAAGTGATTGTGTATTAGCTGGTACATGGTTTTAAGGCGCGCTAGTTTTGCTCTGTTTTGAAGGGTGAGTAGCCTGCCTGTTTGAGTAGTTCTGTTGGTGAGTCTGTCAACCTGTGTTTGTTATATATACATGTGACCGCCTTCCTCTGTACATACATTGGCATATTCTAGAACTGGCCTGACAAATGTCTTATAGGCGAGTAGCTTTGTTTCTGATGGTGCTTGTTTAAGGCGTCTGTTAATGAAAAATAGCTGTTTTAAGGCGGTTGATGTGACAATGTTAACATGAGAATCTCATCTGAAATCAGAGGTCAGTGTTATGCCTAAATATTTATATTCGGAAACCGAGGCAAGAGGAATGTTGTTTAATGTGTACTGAAAAACTGATCGATGTAACTTTCTGGTTATGGATAAAGTAACTGATTTTTTAACATTAATAGTCATTTGCCATTCTTCACACCACTTTGTCACTGCTGTTAGGGCGTTATTTAAAGTTATATGGTCATTTACAGAGTTAATTTTCTGGTAAAGTACACAGTCATCGGCGAAAAGTTTAATATTGTGAGAAACACTAGTAGGTAAGTCATTTATAAAAATTAAAAATAATACTGGGGCCAGAACACTGCCTTGTGGTACACCGGATGTTACATTGGCTGTTTCGGACCTCGCGTTGTTAATTTCGACGAATTGAGTACGGTCAGTCAGGTAGTCAACAATCCTATCTACTATGGGGCCAGCTCCAAAGGTTGCAGTTAGTTTCATAATAAGTTTAGAGTGTGATACACGGTCGAAAGCTTTAGAAAAGTCTAAAAAAATTAGGTCGATTTGTTTCTGCTGATCAATGGCGAAGGATATGTCATGTGTAAATTCGATTAGTTGTGTGACTGTAGAAACGCCTTTCCGAAAACCGTGCTGAAGAGGTGTTAAAATTTGATTTTCTTCTAAGTAGGTTGTTGTGTGTTTTAAGATAATGTGTTCTAGTAGTTTGCATACTGTGCTGGTTAGTGAAATCGGTCTGAAATTTGAGGGATCTGATTTGCTTCCTGTTTTATGTATATGTGTCACTTTAGCTATTTTCTATTCTTTAGGAAGGGTGTGCGCTGACAACGACTTGTTAAAGAGTACCACTAAAAATTTTGCTACCCATTCGGCATATCTACGCAAGAAGATGTTAGAGATTCCATCAGGCCCTGATCCTTTTTTTGTGTCCAAGTTTAGTAAGAGGTTTAAGACACCTGTTTCTGTTACGGTAAGGGGTTCTAGGTAATTTCCGGAGCAAAAATTAGTACGAGGCGTAGTTCCGTTGTCTGTAGTGAAGATAGAAGTAAAGCAGTTATTCAGCGCGGCTGCAATATTTCGGTTTTCGTCTGGAGAAGCTTGGTTTTCATTTCTTGATTTAGGGCTCAGGTGACGCCAGAACTTTTGGGGAGCATCTTTTAAGAAGCGAGTCAGCGTATTAGTAAAGTAAAATGTTTTAGCTGTTTTTATTTTGGATTTAAAATCAGTGATAGCCAAGGTTAATTTTTAAATTGTTCTCGGTGATGGATGGCGTTTTTGCACTTGTTTCAGTCGTCGCTTGGCATGAATTACGGCTCGAGTTATCCATGGATTACGTTTGCGTATTCTCTTAGTCTTGGTAGGCACATAATTAGTGATGCAATATGACACAACGTTTTTAAATCTCTGCCACAATGTTTCTATATCAGTGTGTATGTCATCCGAGAGATGTTGAAATGATGTTAGTTCGTGCGATAAAGTATCAAGTATGGTAGTGTCGTCAGCTCGATTGTAGTCGGGATACGTTATTGTTGATTGCAAACAAGGTGTATTATAGTGATGCGGGACGGAACACAGTACTAGTTCGTGGTCAGACAGGCCATTTAAAATTTCCACATTGGTTTCTTGACAGGAGAAATGACTACTCAGGAAAACGAAATCTAGAATGTTGGAGCTGGTTCCTTGTACACGTGTGGGTTCTGTTACGATTTGCGAAAGGTTAAAAGAAAGCATTATATAAAAAACAACATCGGCGCAAGGTGAATTATGGTGCAGGGTGTTCCAGTTAATATCAGGAAGATTGAAATCACCTAAAAGTATTAGTCTCGCCCCCTTAACATGATGTTGCATATACGTATACAATGATTGGAGTATGATAGGATCAGAACAAGGACTAAGATAGACGCAACCCACAACGATGGTAGAATCAGAAAAGCAGAGTTTGCAAAAGATAGCTTCTACCCCTTCAACTTCAGGTAACGTAAGGAAACTTATATCTTTTCTTATCAATAATGCCACGCCTCTGCCCCGCGTCGGCCTGTCTTTGCGTGATATGGAATAATTTGGGGGAATTACTTCAAAGTCTTTAATTTCTTTTGTTAGCCATGTTTCAGTTGTCGCCATGAATTCTGGCTTTAAACCTAATAATAAGGATTCTAGGGGACCGACCTTATTGATGATACTACGCGCATTAATGTTCACGAAGGTTATTTGGGACGCTGTGGACGGCGCGAGCGAAGAGTCCGTGTACCTGTGTTTTGGTTTTTTGTCTCGGTTAGTGAAGGTGTAACTGGAGGAGCTGCAACTGGTAACACTTCAGAATTTTCGTTGTCCCAAAAATAAAGTTCACCGTTTATTTTTAGTTTGTCGTAAACCAGCGACACTTTCTCGCCACGATCTTTTCTTGGATTCCCGTATTTCCATAGCTTTTTTTCTGATTTCGCGGACACGAAGCGAAAAATCTTCACTAACGGTAAACTCGGTGCCCTTTAATTTGTGACAGTTGCGCAAAATGTTCGTTTTTTCCCCTGAAATCTAGAAGCTTTAGTATTACAGGCCTTGTTTTGTTTTCCGTTGGTCTACCTAGTCTGTGAATGCGTTCTGTTGCAACTTCTTCCAGTTTTAGGGATTCTTTCAAAACTTCTTCATTTACAGTTCGCTCCAGGGATTCGCTATTTTCTTCTTCCTTTTCAGGGATGCCATAAATAATAAGATTTGATCTTCTGGAGCGATTCTCAAGATCGTCTAGCTTTAATTCCAGAGATAATACGACCTGTTGAAGATTGGCAATATGATCGGTACATGACGAAAGTTTGTCTTCAAGGAGAGTAAGGCGTTCTAGTTTGTTGTCTATTGATGTTAACTACTGTTCCCAAGGACGCGGGATCGAATCCCGGCCTCGGCGGCAGCTTTTCGATGGAGGCGAAAAGCAAGGCGCCCGTGTGCTGTGCGATGTCAGTGCACGTTAAAGAACCCCAGGTGGTCGAAATTTCCGGAGTCCTCCACTACGGTGTCTCTCATAGCCTGAGTTGCTTTGGGACGTTAAACCCCACCAACCAACCAACCAACCAACCAACCTTTCTTCTTTTATTGTCTTTATGTCATCTGCTATATTCTGTAACTGTTGCGAAAGTTCTGCCATGTCAGGCCCAGGATTACTCTCAACGTCACCCGCAAGCAGAACAATTTCATCACATGCACCACATCGCACACTGTGTCAAGAAGTACCGCAGGGCACGGCAGCACAAGGCAACGCTCGCTAGATCGAAAACATTTCCCAAAGCGCTTTCTTACCTGCACGAGGAAGACAAGCGGATTATCCATCTGTGCGCAAGCCCAGCTGCCGTGCCCTTTGGTTCGAAATCCTTCGGTCATGTCTTTTATAGCCCAAGAAGCTTGCAGCGCCGCTTCGCATGGCTTGAAGGCCACACAGTCGCTGCCGCTAGTCGTTGGCGATGGTAGGTGCCAAAATTCATCCGTGGATCGTAGGACCGGGGGCGTTGCAAAATTGTCGTTCCGTAGCACTTGCACATGTTCGGGCTGGAAATGCTGACGTGGTTGTTGGCATCCCGACGGTATCACCAGCAGGCTGGCGATGATCAGCACGAGGAAGAGAAGCGGATTATCCATCTGTGCGCAAGCCCAGCTGCCGTGCCCTTTGACTAATGGTCTGACTAATGGTCTAGCTCACGTGCTGATTACGAACTTCGGAAACGAACGGCAACGCATCGCTAAAGGCACCGCGGTAGCTTACTTTGAAGGTGTCGCAGAAGCTGCCCACGACTGCTTTGTTCTTGAGACCAACACGTCTGCCAGCCAAACGCCCAACTTCGACCCTGACGTGAATTCCGCTCTCTCACCGGCAGAGAAGGAAAGACTTGTCGGGCTACTCTTTCAGTTCCAAGACTGTTTCTCATCAACAGACGCCCTTGACCAAGCACCGCATAATAACCGACGACCGCACCCGGCCAGTCAGACAGAACCCCTACCGAGTGTCACCGCGGGAACACGAAGTCATTGCTCAACAGGTAGACAAGATGTTAAATGACGGTGTCATACAGCCATCGAGGAGTCCCTGGGCTTCGCCTGTTGTCCTCGTTAAGAAGAAAGACGGAAGTTTAAGGTTCTGTGTGGACTACTTTAAGCTCAATCAGGTCACAAAAAAAGACGTCTACCCGCTGCCACGCATTGATGACTCATTAGACCGGCTGCGCCACGTGCGCTACTTTTCCTCGCTTGATCTTAAAAGCGGTTACTGGCAGATCGAAGTCGATGAACGTGATCGCGAGAAGACAGCGTTTGTCACGCCCGACGGACTTTATGAATTCAAAGTCCTACCTTTCGGATTGTGCTCCGCTCCGGCGACATTTCAGCGAATGATGAACGCAGTTCTATCCGGTCTTAAATGGCAGATGTGTCTAGTCTACCTGGACGACGTTGTTGTGTTTTCACCAACGTTCGAGGAACACCTCCAACGTCTCTCCGCTGTGCTACGGGCTATCAGATCTGCCGGCCTCACGTTAAAACCACAAAAAGTGTCACTTTGGCTATGAATAGCTCCTGTTCTTGGGCCACGTCGTCAGCCATCGAGGAGTTCGTCCCGATCCCGCTAAAACAACTACCGTCAGCAAATTCCCTACTCCATGTAACAAGAAGACAGTTCGCCGTTTCTTGGGCCTCTGCGCCTATTACCGCAGATTTATCGAAAACTTTTCACGCATTGCCGCTCCGTTGACACGTCTCACCTGGAATGATGTCACCTTCACCTAAACGGGCGAACAACAAAATGCATTCGACGAGTTACGGCACCGCTTGCAAACAACACCTGTGCTTGCCCATTTCGATGCGAATGCCGAGACTCTGGTCTACACAGATGCCAGCAACGTGGGTCTAGACGCTGTACTCGCCCAGTGGCAAGACGGTGCCGAGCGAGTTATCGCATACGCCAGCCGGACTTTGTCCCGTGCCGAATCGAACTATTCCACCACCGAAAAAGAATGTCTGGCTGTGTATGGGCGGTGATGAAATTTCGACCCTATCTTTATGGCCGGCACTTTCGGGTTGTGAGTGACCACCACTCTCTGTGCTGGTTAATGAGCTTGCGAGACCCCTCCGGACGCCTTGCACGATGGAGCTTACAGCTACAGGAGTTCGACATGACCATCGTGTATAAGTCTGGACGTCAGCACAACGACGCTGACTGCTTGTCCCGTTCACCTGTCAAGGCTGCGCGGGAAGACGAAGAACCACACTTTCCCCTTATCGCAGCCGTCGACGCGCTCACTGTTTCGCAGCAGCAACGTAACGATCCGGCTCTCGCACCACTTATCAATTTTTTGGAAGCGCGCCCTACAGAAGTTCCCCGTCTCTTCGCCAGAACGCATTCATCGTTTTGTATGCGAAACAATGTTTTTACAAGATCAACTTCGCTCCGACGGGAAGAGATTACCTCCTCGTCGTACCAGAGTCTCTTCGCGAAGAAATCTTACAGGCATGTCATGACGAGCCTACCGCGGGTCACCTGGGGTATGCTCGAACTCTGGCCCGAATTAAGAAGAGTTATTACTGGCCAAACCTTGCGGCCGCAGTACGACATTACGTGAGAACATGCCATGATTGCCAGCGACGGAAAACACCGCCTGTGAAACCGGCCGGTTTACTGCATCCTGTTCAAGTGCCAAGATACCCATTCGAACAAGTTGGCATGGATCTGTTGGGTTCTTTTCCAATTTCTGATTCCGGCAACAGGTGGATAATTGTAGCTACAGGTTACCTCACGCGTTACGCTGGAACGAAGGCCCTCCAGCGTGGTACGGCAATCGAGGCAGCGAAATTTTTCATCGAACGCATAGTCCTGAGGCACGACGCCCCGACAGTTATAATAACGGACCGAGGCACTGCTTTCATTGCCAAGCTACTGGAATCTGTCATGCAGCTAAGCGGCACTACTCATCGCAGGTCAACCGCCTACCATCCACAAACTAATGGCTTGACAGAATGTCTGAACAAAACTCTCGCCGACAGGATGTCCATATAAGTGGATGTTGAACATCAGTTTTGGGATGACGTCCTCCCGTACGTCACGTTTGCGTACAACACGGCGCAGGAAACAACGCAAATGACGCCGTTCTTCTTATTGTATGGCCGCGAAGTTTCGACAATGCTCGAAGCCATGTTGCCCCACGACGGCCGTGAACTCGAAGTTGGCGCTGAGGAGTTCACTCAACGCGCAGAAGAAGCACGACAGCTGGCGAGGGCACGCATCCGGAACCAGCAAGGCCGAGACGCTCAGCGTTACGATCACCGTCACCGTGTAGTGACTTTCGAACCGGGCGACAGAGTGTGGCTCTGGACTCCGATTCGACATCGGGGACTATCTGATAAACTTCTGAAGCAGTACTTTGGGCCATACAAAGTGCTCCGTCAGCTGAGCGACGTCACGTACGAAGTGCTTCCGGACGGCTTTTCTTCTACTCGTCGCCAGCAGAAATGCGAGGTTGTCCATGTCGTGCGCATGAAGCCGTACTTTTCGCGAGAAAATTAGCGCACCGCCTAACTCATGTTTCTTGCTTTATTTATTTTTCTCTCTGCTTTCGAATTCATCAAGTTGACATTTATTTTTTTTTAGAGACGGTGGTAATGTAGCGTGTGCAACAGCAGCCGCTAGGCGGCTGCTCATCGAGAGTCTCGTGCGCGGACTCGAAGAAGTGGTCCCG
Source organism: Amblyomma maculatum (assembly GCF_055883805.1). Taxonomy (NCBI): domain Eukaryota; kingdom Metazoa; phylum Arthropoda; class Arachnida; order Ixodida; family Ixodidae; genus Amblyomma; species Amblyomma maculatum. The sequence continues at coordinate 313,903,381 of NC_139344.1, read as the reverse complement.
TGGCGTTCGAGAAGAAGCTGAAGTCTGCTGCTGTCAATCAGTACTCTCTGGACCTGCTCTTCTGTGCTTACTAGGTCATCATCATCATCATCATCAGCCTGATTATACCCACTGCAGGGCGAAGGCCTCTCCCATATCTCTCCACTTAACCCGGTTCTGTGCTAGCTGCATCCACTTGACCCCTGCGAACTTCTTAATCTCATCCGCCCACCTAACTTTCTGCCGCCCCCTGCTACGCTTTCCTTCCCTTGGAATCCAGTTTGTTACCCTCAGCGACCATCGGTTATCCTCTCTTCGCACTACATGTCCTGCCCATGTCCATTTCTTCTTCTTAATTTCCACTAGAATGTCGTTAAGTTATTTCTCTGACCCACTCTGCACGCTTTCTATCTCTTAATGTTACCCCTACCATTTTTCGTTCCATAGCCCTCTGGGTTGTCCTCAACTTAAAGGGACACTAAAGACACCCAAATATGCTATCAAAATCTAATAAGCGGCATTTGGTGACACTGCCGCCGCATATCCGGCAACAAAAAAACCGAATTATTGCTGAGATATTGCAATAAGAAGTTGAGGTTTTTTTTGTTCCCGCCGATCGAATTCAAACTGTTTTCTCCTACTACGCAGTAGGGTAGGATGACGCACACTATGACGCAAGAGGAGACTCCGTGATTGCTGGCGCGCGGTGTGCGGAGAATACTTCGCAGGTGCGTGCCGAGTCATAATCTTCATTCGATACGCACTTAGGGTAGGCGCATCTGCTGCTCTGAGCTCGTATTTCACGCACCGCAGGCCCAAACCAAATTATCCGAGCACGCGCGAATTGCCTAAGCCGGAACAAAGCTGAGAGACTAGCGGCATCTACCGACAAGCGAACGAAATGAGCATATTTTTATATTTGCCTTGCAACATTTACGTTGTCTATTCATCTTTTCGCCGTCGTTTACGTGGGATAAAAGCATGTTATCATATTCGAGACAAAATCGACTACCGCATTCAAACGGTCAACGTAATTCGCATTTGTCAGCCTCCGGGATTCCTTGCGCGTCACGTGATTTGTAGTTGCAAGCCTCGGCCATTTCGGCTGTGGCGGCGATAGCTGTATTCCTGTTCTTCCTCTTTACTACCTTATAACAGCTCTGTTTTCAGTAAAAGTGGCTTTTTTGTTACCAGGAACTGGCATTCTATCAATGCAAGCCCACTTAATTTTTCTCTTTAGTGTCCCTTTAAGTAGAACTCTCTTGGTTAGCCTCCACGTTTCAGCCCCATAGGTGAGTACAGGCAAGATGCAACTGTTGTATACTTTCCTCTTGAGCGATACCGGTAAGCTGCTAGTCATAATCTGCGAGTGCTTGCCAAATGCGCTCCATCCTAATCTTATTCTTCTTGTTATTTCCTTTTCATGGTCCGGATCTGCGGTTACTACCTGTCCTAAGTAGATATATTCGCCTACTACTTCCAGTATTTCGCTACCTAATGTAAACTCCTGTTCCTTCCCGAGGCGGTTGAACATTACCTTAGTCTTCTGCATATTGATTTTCAAGCCTACCTTTCTACTTTTCCTGTCTAGGTCATCAATCATTATTTGCAGTTCATCTCCCGAGTTGCTTAGCAAGGCAATGTCATCAGCAAATCGCAGATTACTGAGGTATTCTCCATCTAGCCTTATCCCTAACTGCTCCCATTCCAAGTCTCTGAATACTTCCTCTAAACAAGCTGTGAATAGTACTGGGGAGATTGTGTCTCCTTGCCTAACACCTTTCTTTATGGGGATTTTGTTACTTTATGCAGAACTATGGTTGCTGTGCAGCCACTATATATATCTTCCAGCACTTTCACGTACGGCTCGTCTACCCCCTGATTTCGCAATGCCTGCATCACCGCCGAGGTTTCAACTGAGTCAAATGCTTTTTCGTAATCAATGAATGCTATGTATAAGGGCTGGTTATATTCCGCGCATTTTTCTATCACCTGATTGATGGTATGGATATGATCGATAGTAGAGTACCGTTTCCGAAACCCTGCTTGATCCTTTGCTTGATTGCAGTCTAAGGTTGTCCTGATTCTATTAGCGATTACCTTAGTAATCTTACCTTATACCTACCTTATACCTTATACGTAACAGACAGTAAGCTGATTGGTCTGTAATTTTTAAGGTCTTTAGAGTCCCCTTTCTTGTGAATGAGGATAATGTTTGCATTCTTCCATGCTTCCGGTACCGTCGATGACACCAGGCACTGCGTATACAGGGTGGCCAGTTTTTCTAGCACGATATCCCCCCCTTCCTTCAGCAAATCTGTAGTTATCTGATCCTCTTCAGCTGATTTCCCCCTTTTCATAGTTTCTAGTGCTTTCTTGACCTCGTCCTTCGTCACTGGTGGAACGTCTGACTGTTTTTCCCTGACGCCAATCTCATTACGGTCCTGACTACTTTGGCTACTGTAGAGATCTGTATAGAACTCCTCGGCTACTTTGACTATCTTGTCCATATTAGTGATGACGTTGCCCGCCTTGTCCCTTATCGCATACATCTGGTTTTTGCCTATGCCCAATTTCTTCTTTACCGCTTTAAGGCTTCCCCCGTTCTTTACAGCATGCTCAATTTTCTCCATGTTATACTTCCTTATATCGGCCACCTTGCGCTTATTGATTAGCTTTGATATCTTGGCCAATTCGATCTGGTCTGTTGGATTGGAAGCTTTCATACTCTGCCGTTTCTTAATCAAATCTTTCGTCTCCTTAGACAGCTTACCGGTATCCTCTCTAACTATCCTACCGCCTACTTCTACCGCGCACTCAGTAATGATATCTCTGAAATTATTGTTCCTTGCCTCTAGGGTAATGTCGCCATCCTCAGTTAGAGCTGAATACCTATTCTGTAGCGAGATCCTGAACTCTTCTGCCCTCCCCCTCACCGCTAATTCGTTGATGGGTTTCTTTCTTACTAATCTATTGCGTTCCTTCTTCAGATTTAGGCTAATTCGGGACCTCACCATCCTGTGGTCACTACATCGAACTTTCCCGATTACCTCTACATCCTGCACAATGGCGGGGGTTGAACACATTATGAAGTCGATTTCATTTTTTGTCTCTCCGTTAGGACTTTTCCATGTCCATTTTCGGTTCTTCCGTTTGCTGAAGAAGGTATTCAGGATTCGTAAGTTATTGCGCTCTGCAAACTCAACTAGTAACTCCCCCCTGCTATTCCTAGAACCAATGCCATAGTCACCTACGGCCTTGCCTCCTGCCTGTTTTTTCCCTACCTTGGCGTTGAAGTCGCCCATTAGTACAGTATACTGCGTCTTTACTTTTCGCATTGCCGATTCTACATCTTCATAGAAGCTTTCAACTGCCTGGTCATCATAACTACATGTAGGTGCATAGGCCTGTACAACCTTCAGTTTATACCGCTTATTAAGCCTAATTACGATGCCTGCAACTCTCTCATTAATACTATAGAATTCATCTATATTACCCGCTATATACTTATTGACAAGGAAACCTACTCCTAGTTGTCGCCTCTCTGGTAAACCTCGATAACACAGTACATGCCCATCCTTCAGTACAGTATATGCCTCATTCGGCCTCCTAACCTCACTAAGCCCTATGACATCCCATTTCATGCCCTCTAGTTCCTCTAACAGCACTGCTAAACTAGCTTCACTAGCTAGGGTTCTAGCATTAAACGTTGCCAGGGTCAGTTTCCAATGGCGGCCTGTCCAGCGGAGCCAGGCTTTCTTAGCACCCCCTGCTGCGTCACAGGTCTGACCGCCGCCGTGGTCAGTTGTTCCGCAGCCGCTGGTGACTGAGGGCCGAGGTTTTATGGAGCTTATCATAGGAGGTTGTGGCCAATTACTGCACCAGGGTGGCCAACTCCTGTTCTGGTGAGGGAGTGCGTTGCCGGAGGTGTTCACCGGCATCAGGTCGCACCCCAAACCTGTATATGCAATTCCATCGACACGCGGATTTTTTTTTTTTTTTTTTGTCATCCGGTGGAGAATTGCGCGGCACCGGGATTTGAACCCCGGTCCTCTTGCATGCGAGGCGGATGTTCTACCGCTACGCCACCGCTGCACCTACTAGGTCAACCCCCTATTAAAACCAACCTTCTGGTTACGGGCCTAAACGGCTACGTGACAATATGGCCAACAAGACATAAGGTAAGATGGAGTCCAAAGTCAGACTCCGCCCGCACGTGGAAAAAAGTGAAAAATAAAATGATAAGACCAGAATATGCCTCAAGGGCATAAAAGTGGAAAAGAAATCTGCGCGGACATCGCCACAACGTCAAAAACCAACTAAAAGCAATAGAAAACCTTCAGGGAAAGAATTTTCCTCGTTACTAAGGAAGCCTTCCATTACGTTTAGTAATGAGCAAATTTTCTATAGCTATAAGGGTTTCTATAGTTTTTAGTTGGCTTTTGGTGTTGTAGTGGTGTTCGTGTGGATTTCTTTTCACCTTTTATGCGCTAGACGCAGAGTTTGATCTTATCACTTCGTTTTTAATTTCTTTCCACGTTTCTTGTTGGCCATATTGGTCATATGCTATCAGTCCACACGCGGTTGCTTTTATCGTTTTTGAAGCTTTTTACCTTGTTCATGCTTTTCAACTTTTATGCCTCGGACAAAGTCTTTGGTCTATAAACACGTTTTTTCTCACCTTTTTCCCACGTTTCTTATTGCTCATCATATATCACTCCTGATGCAGTTGCTAATTATTCTTCCAGGTTCCGATGGTTTAGACTGGGCCATGCTTGTTTTCTTATTGAGGTGGTGTAGAACGGTAAAAAAAAGTAGGTTGTTTTCCTCTCTGATGGCCTTGATCATTATTGATTAGGATGCTTTGCTCTCGTTCTTGCGTTGGCATTTCTTCTGCTGATCTTGTGTACTACGTTAGCTTTTGCTCCATGAGCATGCAATGGATGGGTGATTGAATATAGATAGATAGATGGATTTACTTAAAGGAAAGGCAGAGAGGTTTGCCGGAGTGATTAAAATCTAGCCTGCTACTCTGCAGTGGACAAGGGGAAGGGCCATGATGGGTTACGATGTGAGAGAAGGCATATGAAATATATTTATAAGGCACAGCAGCTTGCTTCACAAGCGCAAATCATGTCCGGTGGCACACAAAAAACGGCAAAGAGCCCGCACTGTCTGGACACCCTTCCCCTTGTCCTGCCAAGCGCCTAGCAGCAGTTCCTCCGACAGAAGCACCTTGTTCAAACGCTTCAAGGAAGCGGCTAGCACATTTCTTTCACATGTGTGATACGGCTGGGTTGACTACAAAAAGACTGGTTTGCTGCGAAATAAAATTGAGCTGTTTGTGGCGCTAGTTCTGTCGTTTGTGTGCCTTCTTTGTCCTCGTCCGTCGCGCTGTATTATTTTTTAATCAGTGCTTTATTTCCAGGAGAAGAAAGACACATCGGTCAAATCGACTATTTCTAGTGCTGAGGCACAAAAATATTTTATCAATGGTACCCGGCAGCAAAGATCGAAGCCGTGCGAGGCAGATGCTCAAACATGCCGAAGGTGCGGGTACGATGTCCAGTGTGGATATACGGAATAGACCCTCATCTGTGCCGACGTGTGCTAGAGTTAGGACCCTCCTTAGTCCGGACCCAGTACATGCAGAAAGCATGCGGATTTCCTTGCAGTTTTCATACGATTTACGTGTTTTCATAATTTTGTACGACCGACTCAAATTAGCATAGTGGGCTTTCATGGCAGTTAATGGTATGCTAAGGCTACAGGCAGCGCACTCACTCCCAAAATTCCACGATGGGAGTGACGGATCCGTTGTGCGGCATTGTCGGGTGCGTTTCGTTCTGCTCCCAGCAGTTGTCGGTGTTCCAGAGGTTGTCGCAGTGCTGCCAGGGCAGCGTGGGGCTGAAGGACGAGACTAGGTAGAACAGGATCCAGGCCACAATCACCATGTAGTAGATGTTAGACATGCACATCATCATCAGCGACGCGATGCCGATGCCTGCGGGAAACACAGCGGGCACTGCTTGGCGCCTTCGTGGTGCGATGTTCTGACAAAAGTTGCAACAGGCGCCAGTTCTGCGCTTGCTTAAAGAGTTCGTTTTTGCTGAATAAAGCCGGTTCTGCTCGGTTGCAGCGTGGTCTCCCAGTAGCTTACAACAATGTGCTCAGTGAATGAATCAAAGTAGGAATAAATAAATCTACCAATAAATAAATTTTACAAAGAAATGAGAGTGTATCGTGGCTTATCGTAGCATGGGGCTTATTTTACAAGATACGACCACATCTAGACCATCACCCTGTTGTCATGTCAATTCCTGATGCAATGTCCACCCATAGACCTTTAAAGAGTCAATAATCAATAAGTTTAGGTATTCTTTGAGGGGCGAGTGAATTTATTGCATTATCTGAATTTGTTCAACACCTAATTCCCGTCTCTGTACTAACATAGGCGGATGCTTGATATGGAAGAGCGTTTGGCTAGTCGCGTAGCAAACATCTCAAAAGTGTGCTACGCACCTTTGAACATGGGCGCAATTGCCCAGACTCCTATACCGCCTCTGCTAAGGTACTGGCCCATGGCCACTTCCAGGTAGAACATGGGAACCGCTGTTGTGAGGAGGCAGAGTACATATGGCAAGAGGAACGCACCTGCATTGGGGAAACAAGCATTGCTCACTTTCTTTTCAAATGACACAGGCAAAACCATATTTTTACCGGTTTAAGCATGGCTGCTTCACAGAGCTGACGTGTCGAAATGGTTGTCAGTATATTGCTCAACAGGAAAGCAACGTTGCAGGAGAGTCATATATGTTATAGAGTTAAACAGCAGCCCCTACCAGTAAGCTGCTTAAAAATTTTCAGCAGAAGAATACTCCACTTGCGCAAGGCTTCCTTGCTGTTGCTTTAATACTGAAAAAATAACTATTCCACCTGCAGAGCTGGATGTTGGCCCCTCTGCGGACTTGTGCAGGGACAACGGCTTCAACTAGACGGACTAGGGTGGCAACGCTAAGAGCGTTCTCCGATTCGTGCGCGGAAAATTAGGGCGAGCTCCGCCTTTAAGGATATGACACGATAGCGTACGCGAGAACTTGATGTCGCTTTAACCAAGCCGCATGGACGTGCCTGCATGTAATAAGGTAGTAATTACTCATTGACACCCACCCAAGCGCAGCCATACGGTTGCAAAGGTAGGCTATACAGCTTTCTCAGAATCTTCGTAGCTAAAAATAAATCCGACCTGATCAGAGGATCGTACCCAGGACCACCGCCTTTCCGGGGCAGCCGCTCTACCAACTGAGCTAACCAGGACGGTCAGCAGATCAGATGGTAGGGCGAGAATGAATTGATCAATAATTCGAAGTGAGAACGGTGTTGATCGAATGATGAGTAAACAGCGTTAAAGACTAGGACGAAGAGCAAGAAGCAAACAGTACGGGCGCTGCGCCCGTCCCGTCAATCGCTTTAACAGATAATGACATTGGGTTTCTTGAACGTGGCATGTGTGCTTTGTCGTCATGCCGTGGCATTTCATTAGTGTGTGGTTAAGTGCGGCTTGGCTTGGGTTTTTATTGTTTTTTTTTTCAATTAACTTCAGCTGCGAGTAAAAACAGCGCCCGTCCTGTTTGCTTCTTGCTCTCCGCCCTAGTATTTAGCATTGTTTATTCATTATGTCACCGTACCAACTTGCCCAGATGTCTGTTATATTACAGTTGATCGAATATTTATGGTAATCACCCAAGATGCAGGTTTGTAATAAGGTAGTAATTACCCATTGACACCCACCCAAGCGCAGCCATATGGCTACGAAAGAAAGCTATATAGCTTTTCCAGAAAGGTCATAACTAAAGAAAAATTCGCCCTGATCTGGAGATAGATCCCGGGACCACAGCCTTTCCGAGGCAGTCACTCTACCAACTGAGCTAACCATAGGACGGTCAGCAGATCATGCAGATGGTAGGATTGAATATATAGGAGAATCCCCCAAGGTGGGTAGACTTGTAATAAGGGAGTAATTAAGCATAGCCATGCAGCTGCAATGGAAACCTATAGATCTTCCTCAGAAACTTGGCATTAAAAGAAAATTTGTGCTTACTCCCTAATCTGTTCCATCTTGGGGGATTCCCCCTAAATATTCGACCAACGTGACTGCGCGGCGTGGGTGTAGCGCGTGCCTGACTTGGCATCCAACAGCCCTGGAAAGTTGATTTTTATTCTATTCGCCCACCGCAGATGAGCAACGCGAGTTGGCAGCTCCTCTCAACTTTCTGATGTCTTGCTAAGCAGCTCAAACCATCGAAGAATCAGTCATGCCAGCGCTATGCTGTTCGCTCACAACGCCCATGATCGCGCCTGGTCCTTTAACGCTATCGCTTCCTCTACCCAATAGCGAACCCAAATGATACCCGAGTTTGCTAAAAAAGAAGCTTAATTAAACGTAAGTTTGAAATATAGCATTTAATGTCAATGATGCAATCCCTTTCATATTGCTCGAATTTGCAAATTAACAATAGAATTTTACATAGCGAACAACCCAACCAAACAACCGAAGGGAAGGTTTGCAGCATATAACGGTCATCCGTTATATGCTGCAAACCTTCCCTTCCCATCATCCCACCATTAATAAATAAAAATACTGTCACGACTCAAGCCACAGGGAGCCGTGAAGGTACACGTAGACGAGGATCGGATAATAAGGTCGGCTTCTAGCTCTGATAACAGTGTCCAGCACCAGCGCTCCTCTCGAGCCAACAACCGCTTCATGGTCATCGGCACCAAGTACGGCGGCCGCGCGGCGCTAGGCACATGGCATTATCCTCCCCCCCTCCCCCCGTGAAAGGAAAACATCGTCCTGATGACAAAGTGAGAGGAGAAAAAATATTGCCCACGATTACGTTACTTTCTAATGCGAAATTTGGCCATAGCTCATCAGCTGTTTCACCTTTTCGATAGATTGAGCAAAGATTTCGAACAAGACACGTACGTACAATTACACACAACTTTTTTAATTTCTCACACGTATTCCTTCAAGAAACACTCCGCTAACAGATCTTGGCTGTCATGAAAGAAGCTTTGTGGTCGGAGAAATGAAGAGAGCAATTGAGTTATCGGGAGATTGCGGGAAGCAGCGCGTGGGCCCATAGGAACGTTACGCGACGAACAGATAGCAGCGACTGACTGATGCCGCAGCGCCGCTATCGAGTGAAGCGAGTCGGAATGCACGCATCGTGATCCGCTGATAGCGAGCCGGCGTTTAGGCAACCGGAGAGCACCCTCGCCACCACGCAGAAATAGGGGTCACCCCCTCCTCCTCTTTCTGCACGGCGGTGACGGTGTTCTACGCAGTCACGTTGTCTTGATTTGCTGCTAGCGCTACCACCAGCGAACCCCTCCCCACCCCCCCTTCCTTTCCTTGTGTTCTCCGGTTGCTGCGTGCGCTCCTGCCCCCACCGTTCGCCGCTGAGTGCACTCCCCCCCCCATCTTCCTGCAAGGCTCCGGTTGCTGAGGCGCCGGCTCGAACTGGGGGGGGGGGATGAAAGGGGGGCGGAGCTGGTTACGAGGCCGACGCGGAATGGGTGCCATCCCAGGAATGGGTGCCAAAGAGCTGCGCTCTAAAATTAGGTGTGAGGTGAACTGTACAATAACTTAAGGTCTCACTTGCAGGAAGCGTCAATGTTACGAAACGCCGCGTTGACACAGCGCTCAGTCACGCGGAAAACACGACTTTAAGCGCACCACATGCACAGTTTCAGGCCGCTGACGTCGGACACTGACGGTCACACTTCCATCATGAACAATTTCGTAATTAACGTTGTTTAAGCGGCGCAGGACTTTATAGGGTCCGAAATACCGGTGGAGCAGTTTCTCGCACAAGCCTTTGTGGCGCACGGGGGTCCACACCAATACTTGGTCTCCTGGTTCGTAGTGAACTTCTCTGCGCCGAAGGTTATGGTGTCGAGCGTCGGTGGCATTGCTCCTTGATGTGGAAGCGGGCCAGCTGTCGGGCTTGCTCGGCCTGTTCCGTGAAATGGGCGGCATCGGGTTCGACCGCTTCATCCCCGCACAGGAGCATTGCGTCCAACATCGTGCGGGCCTCCCTGCCATATACGAGAGGGAACGGCGTAAACGTCGTGGTTTTCGGCGGCGCCGTATTGTTGGTGAAGGTGACATACGGCAGATCTCGTCCAACATTTTATGTTCAACGTCGATGTACATTGAGATCATGTCTGCCAACGTTTTGTTGAGTCCATTTGTCTGAGGGTGATACGCTGTTGTTGTGCGATGATCGGTATGGCTGAAAGTTAAGGTGTTCCGAAGTAGCCGAGCTGTAAACGCCTTTTCTCGGTCAGTAATGATGGTCGACGGTGCACCGTGTCTAAGCACTATGTCGTTCATAAAGACTCGAGCAACTTCACCGGCAGTACCTCGAGCAAGGGCTTTAGTTTCAGCGTAGCGTGTTAAGGAGTCTATGGCGACTACGATCCGCTTATGTCCGCTTGAGGATAAAGGAAATGGGCCTAAAAGGTCCATACCCACTTGTTCGAATGGTGTGAGGGGTGGCTCGATAGATTGAAACATCCGGGATGGCTTGAGAGCGAGTGTTTTTCGCCGCTGGCATTGTCGACAAGTCTGTACGTAATGCTTAACGCTCGGAGAAAGATGTGGCCAGTAATAGTTCTGCCGGACTCGGCTTAGGGTGCGTGTAAAGCCAAGATGACCGGAAGTTGGTTCGTCGTGGCAGGCCAGGAGGATTTCGTGCCTTAGATCAGCCGGTATGACTAGCAGGTATGTTTTTGCACTCGAAGTAGGATTCTTCTTATAAAGCACCCCATTGCGGAGGCAGTAAGATGGCAGCCCCCGAGCAAAATACCGGGGTATAGTAGGGTGCCCACCTTCAATATGGTCGATGATAAGCCGCCGTCAGCACGCTGTTTGGAAATGAGGTCGCACGTACTGCTGCTCCGAGGAAGCTATCGTCGTCGGTGGCATCTGACGAAGGAGGGTTGACGGGCGCGCGGGTCAGGCTATCAGCATTGGTGTTCTTTCGGCCGGACTTATAAATAATGTCGAAATCGAATTCCCGCAGGCGCAATGTCCAACGTGCTAAGCGGCAACAAGGATCCTTTAAGTTTTTCAGTCAACACAACGAGTGATGGTCAGTGATGACACGAAACGGTCGGCCATAAAGGTGCGGGCGGAACTTGGCAGCGGCCCATACTACCACCAAACATTCTTTTTCAGTGGTGGAATAGTTACACTCAGCACGGGAAAGTGCACGGCTGGCGTAGGCAATTACTTTCTGGACCCCGTCTTGGTGCTGAACTAGAACGGCACAAAGGCCGACGTTTCTCGCATCCGTGTGTAGCTCCGTGTCGGCATCATCGTCGAAATGTGCCAGGATCGGCGGCGACTGCAGCCGTCGTCGTAACTCGTCGAAAGCCATCTGCTGCTCTGTGCCCCAGGAAAATGATGCGTCATCTCGAGTCAGGAGCGTCAGAGGGCTGGCCATCTGTGCAAAGTTTTTGATGAAGTGGCGATAATAGGAGCACAGCCCTGAAAACCGTCGGACTGCTTTTTTGTGGGCGGGGACGGGACAGGCAGCAAGTTTCTCAGGGTCAGCTCGGATGCCGTCAGCACTCATGCACGATGTACCCAAGAAACTTCAGTTCGGTGAACCCGAAGTGGCACTTTCGAGGCTTGAGAGAAAGGTTTGCAGACCCGACAGTTCGAAAACAGTTCTCAGGAGGCACAGGTGTTCCGTGAACGTCGGCGAAAAGATTATCACGTCGTCGAGATAAACAAGGCATGTCTGCCACTTAAGACCTGTGAGCACAGTGTCCATCATCCGCTGGAAGGTGGCAGGAGCACAGCAGAGCCCGAATGGGAGGATGCGGAATTCATAGAGCCCATCTGGTGTTACGAAGGCAGTTTTTTCACGGTCCCTCTCATCAACTTCAATTTGCCAATAACCACTCCTGAGGTCAATGGAGGAGAAGTACTTGGCTCGGCGAAGTCGGTCGAGAGATTCATCGATCTGTGGCAGCGGATAGACATCCTTCTCTGTCATACTGTTAAGCTTCCGATAGTCAACGCAAAAACGAAGTGTTGCGTCTTTCTTTTTAACGAGGACTACAGGCGACGACCATGGGCTGCTTGAAGGTTGAATGACGCCATCGGCAAGCATCTCCTTGACGTGCTGATGGATAGCGTCTCTCTCCCGAGCAGACACACGATAGGGCTGCTGATGGATGGGTCAAGTGCCTTCATGCGTGATAATCCGGTGTTTAATGACCGAAGTTTGCTGCACTTTAGACGAAGACGTGAAGCACGCACGAAATTCCAGCAATAGATCCTGCAGTTGCCTCTTCTCAGCGGCGGAAAGGATAGAATTGATGCCAACAGCGTGTGCTGCAACCGGTTCGGTGCTACTTCCTTGGAAGCAAAACATTTGGTAACTTCCTGCAGGTGGTCGACGTAAGCAATGGCGGTGCCACGGGACGGATGTCGATGTTCATTGGAGAAATTGGTGACAAGCACCTCCGTCTCACTGCCACGAAGAAAACAAATACCTCTTGCTACAGAAACCCCCAAGGTGAGTGAGAGGGAGACATTATAGGCTCAACAACCCGGATGTTGTGATGTGGCGCGTCGCAGGTAACTATGGCGAGAACGTTGGAGCGTAGTGGCACTGTGAGGTTATCATCGGCGACTCGCAGCGTGGAGTGGGACCCATGGTACTCATGCTTTTCTGTGGCCAGTTTGGAGGAAAACGTCACTAAGCGATTCGGGAGATCTATAGTGGCACCGTGCTCACGAAGCAAGTCGATGCCAAGAATAACATCGCGAGAGCATTCGCGTAGAAAAGGAGAGTTGCTACAAATGTACAGTCTCGCACCGTAACCTGGGCCGTACACATACCCAGTGGAGCAACCACATGTCCGCCTGCCGTACGTATGTCTGGTCCGTTCCATGGCGTCATAACTTTTTTTAGTGTCCTTGTAACCCGTCTGCTAAGGATATAATAATCGGCTCCCGTATCAACTAAAGCGTTGACCTCCTTCATGTCGACGATAACAGGGATGTCCAGAGAGACCCGAACCCGACCAGGGGCTGTCGAAGTCAGTTCGGAGTGAAGCGAACGGTGCGGCGGCGGAAGCTGGGCGGCAGTTGTGTTGTCTGCGTCCGGGACGATTTAAGCGACACGGCGGTGATAACCGGTTGGTGATGCGGACGACGTCGGGGCGATCTGGTCAGTGCGGCGAAAACTGGACGGGAATTCGGCGTTCGACGTCGGGACGAATCGGTGTGCGGCGGCCTCGCCCACAAAGGTCGCCGGAGCTAGCTTTCCCGACGAGGGCTCGAAGAACCACGGTATCCAGCGGTATAACGTGGCCCAGAGGGCGAAGAGCGGCGAGGCGAAGGCGAGCGTGACTCACTACGAGGAGAATGCGGGCACTAAGCTGGCGGGTGACGTACTCGGCGATGTCCTGAGGCCGCTGACCAGGCCGTGGACGAGGGCTGTCGGGAGAAAATCCTCTCAGGCCCATCTGGCGATAAGGGCACCACCGGTAAACGTGATCGGCCTCGCCACAGTGGTAGCATAGAGGGCGGTTATTTCCCGCGCCAGAGATCAGTCTTCCGGACCGCCTGGCGCCTATCTGCCCTAAGGGGTAGCGGCTCCGCAGCGTGCACAGCGACCTCAGGTGCAGTGTAAGGCGAAGGAGTAGGAAGCAGGGCTAGGCGGCGTGTGACTTCAGCATAAGTCATCGGCTGGGGGAGGCCCTGCGGCGGCGGTTGAACGACTAGACTTATCGGTGGCGTGAGTGCGTTCTGGACCTCATCACGGATGACGCTGACCAGGGAAGTCGTGCCAAGAGGAAATGTTCCGTGAAATTGCTGCAGCTCCTCGCGAATCACGGTGCGAATGAGGTCACGAAGGGAGCTCAGATCTGCCCCAGGATTTTAGTCGGTGTGTTCAGTCGGTGGTAGTGAGGAGAGGGAAGTCAGTGGCCGAGCGTACTGGCTGCATCGCTGCTGTAGCAGTTTCTCCATAATCACAGCTTCAGCCAGAAACGCTGCGATGGTGGTGGGTGGACTCCGCACGAGGCCGGAAAAAAGCTGGTACCCTGCGCATCAGGCGCCGCACCTTCTTCTCTTCAATAAGAGACGCATGACGTCTTCAACGTACATTGCGACCGCATTGTTCGTACGCTGGACTCGAGAGGTCAGGGTACGCTCCGCGTTCTCTCGGCGGTCACTGTTGGCGTACGTACCGAGGAGCTGGCTTTGGAAGGCCGGCCACGTAGAGAATGTCGCCTCGCGGTTCTCGAACCACGTCTCAGCAGCGTCTTCAAGGCTGAAGTAGACGTTCAGCATTTTGCAGCGTCGTCCCAGCCGTTAAATGTCGCGACCCTTTAGTAGTGAGCTAGCCAGTCCTCAGCATTTTCGAACTGCTCACCGTGAAATGGCTTAGGGGTACGTGGGGCCTGAAGGATGAGACAAGACGAAGAGGTGGAAGGGACAGTCGTGGTACGGGCGGGCGGTGTCGTTGCCATAGCCAGGGTGGAAGCCAGGTGCTCTTCGTCAAGAGGGAAGGCTTCGGGGGGCAAGCCTCGGAGCCGCCGGCTAGCACGATGAACAGAAGTGGTCACGAGAGGCGGCCACGTCGGGTCGTCCGCAGGAGAAGTGACCATCGATGGCACCTCCACCAGTGTCACGACTTAAGCCACAGGGAGCCGTGAAGGTACATGTAACGAGGACCCGAGAATAAGGTCGGCTTCTAGCTCCGATAACAGAGTCCAGCACCAGCGCGCCTCTCGAGCCAACAACCGCTTCGTCGTCGTCGGCACCAAGCACGGCGGCCGCGCTTCGCTAGGCACGTGGCCATACCACTAGGTGTTCCGTTGTTATGCCAACCTCCAACATCTAGCTGCAGCAGCGATTACTGCATATTGAACAAATATTTAATGCTGCTTCTTATGCAGAGTTTGTTTCTCACTGCGAGAAAAAAAAAATGTATTACCAAATAGGTTTGTGCGTTACAATAAATTGCTATCTTAATTCATGAAGCGATTGCATTTTAGACGCTGCAAATAAAAAATTATATGTTACATAAATTGCGGAGCAAGAAGAAAATTAGACTGAGACCATATCGAAGCCGTAATCTTTCGCCAACCTTCATCCGCTACACGGCTTCATAAAGACACTCGATTCTGTGTCTGATAAAGCAGAAGGCTACCGCAATATGAATTCAAGCTGTGAGGACGGCAGAAGCCATTTTTGTTTCTTGACGGCACTGCGTGGTCTCCTGTACTTTGCAACCGCTGTTTTACACGCGTCCTCACCGTTATCACCTAAATATCAGACACCGGTGCAGCTGGGGTTCCTTACCGCCCCCGTTCTCGTAGCAGAGGTACGGGAACCGCCAGACGTTGCCAAGGCCCACGGCGAAGCTGATGCAACCGAAGATAAAGTCCGCCTGGCCCGCCCACTTTCCCCTCTCCAGGTCGTGACTGCTGCCCAGTCCGCTGAGGGCTGAAGCGCTCTCCTCCTTGTCGTCTCCCTGCGAGTTGTCGGAATGTCTCCTCGTGTAACTATTGAACTGTGCTCTCTGTCGAGTAGCACTTGCTCCCTTTTTCTTTTACGGCGACAGCTGTTAGCCTACGTTTATGCGCTGTCGATAGGGATTAGCGTTGTCACGCATGATGTCATTGCGACTGATTGGCCGGGATCCCAGTTACTTATTGGCTCGAGCACAGCCCATGGCTTCACCTGTGATCGAGATCATGAGTCAGTGAACAGAGGTGGTAATTAATGCCAGCTTAGAGTCATAAAAGCAGCACGTGTCCTACAACAGTACCCGGAATTACAGACCACCTCAGACTGACATCAGCACTTCGCACAACACAGCTGTCGCCGAGATTCGCGTAGCAATCATGTTTAGCATCTGGCCAATTTTCTTTCTGCTTTAATTGCCGATGCTTGAAGCGTTTATTGAGGGCATGTCTTGTTTTTCTTTTTTTTTAGAATGCTTTCCTTTACACCAGCCGATAGCGTAAATGTAATGCAATATCTGCGAAATTTTATTTTATTGCATGTGCGTGTAAAAAACAATGGCAGTAAGTATGATCTGCCCCAATGTGATAACGCTGTGTGGGGCACATATTGCAGTAAGTGTTTATGGCACGCGTTTGTATTCCTTTGGACTTTAGCGAATAATAGCAGTAAAAGAAGCCATATGGAGCTGCAGTTAGCCCCTTTGGGAGTGCGAACACTCATGCTTTTAGATGCGAATTGAATATTTTATTTCATTCATTTGATTTGCGTGCGTTCCTGAACACGTTAAGGAGCAACTCCTTTGTTTCATGAGTACACAATGTTCTGCGGGAACTTCCCCCTCCCTGATTGACGTTCCTTTATTGATGTCGTAAATACGAGTAGAAAGGCTCCGAATACAAAGACGTAATCAGATTAACTCTACGTAAAAAAACATAGCTGTGATTTAGCTTGTGGTTAAACCTGGAGTTAAGCGAGAGAAACCCGCATGGCTACGCTTAGGTTTGGCTTGAACACAAAGACATGCATTTTGCACATAGTAGTTCACTCTATGGTTTCTGCTTTATTTATGCCATTGGAGCACTTTTGAGCACTAAAGTGGAATGAGGCAAAAACCTTTATTGAGCGGTGGTCCGAAGCCCTCCACT
Organism: Amblyomma maculatum; assembly: GCF_055883805.1. Taxonomy (NCBI): domain Eukaryota; kingdom Metazoa; phylum Arthropoda; class Arachnida; order Ixodida; family Ixodidae; genus Amblyomma; species Amblyomma maculatum. Next base: position 313,886,692 of record NC_139344.1, on the reverse strand, counting down.
ACGGCACCTCTTTCTGTTTTCACTGCCACATTCGTGATGACATGATAGTGTGAGCTACCAGCCAACATATAAAGCCCCGCTTTAACTGAGCCGTATGAACGTGCCTTAGTGGCCTAGGGATAACGTGAATGCAACGATTTTGGCAGGCTGATTGTGATATCACCCTCCCATATGAATGGAGATGCCCGAGTTGGCAGCTCCTGCCAAAAGTAATGTCAGGAAGCCTTACGTCGAGTTAGTGCTCGATTATGTCAGCTGCCAGCTACTGCCTTCCACGACCTCATCCTCCTCTTCTGCTTCTAGCGGTTGCTAGGCAACGGCTCAAGGTCAGTGCGACCACGACGAAAGTGCGATCACGGCGAAGAGGCGAATTAAGCGGCTGGCGTGGTGTAGCTCTCGCTATAAAAATGTTTTCTCGGCTAAACTGACCTATAAGGTAGTTGGAGCATCTTGGAAAAAAGAGTGCCCAGAAAACAGGACCAGAAGGTCTAGACACTAGAAGCGCTAACTCTAAACTAAGCGTTCACTCACAAAACGTGGAACATATATGCTGAAAGGCGTACTTAAAACATCAGCAAAACATTAGCGATAAAGCAGCAAGGTGCGTCTAGATATAACAACTCCTTTTCATGGAGGAGAACTGATGGGTCACTGACTCACGTGGCCTCATTCTTTCTGATAATATAGGCTTCTGAGTTAATTTATGAGGACGCCGAAACCAAACTAATTTCGTCAAGTAAAGGTCTGCAAAAACCACTTTCAAACAGTGGTTGGCAAGATTAGATGAGGGCCTTTTTCCTAAAAACAGGTTGTGTTCCTGTAAGCTGTCACGAAATCGGCGCACATTTTTATCAAGCCGGCGGGGCGCGAAGCCCGCGCGGCGCCGCATCGAAATTTCCACAAGGTTCTAGAAAAACCTCCTTCCCCGCGCGAGAGAGCGCGTAGCTTTGTACGCGTCGCCATCACCCACTTTCTCATCACCCGGCGATGACGGTGATTCATCAGTCCGGAAAATGCCAGACGTCTCCAAAAAATTCTACGGGGCCTGACCAATGACGACGCGCGACTCAACGGGAGAAAAAGGGAGCGCTCTAACCAGCGAAACAAAATGTGTGCGCGCGCTAGCCTTAGCGCGCCTCAACAGACCGACGCGGCGCGCCCACGGACCTGCGAGGAAGCGACGCTCGTCTTGCATGGCGGCCACATGTCGGGACTCTCGAGGGGTCGGACTGCAACAGTGCCTGGTGAACAATTTGGTGTTTGTTTATGTGACTCTCTCGTGTTTGATCTGTGTTGTGAAGCCTCTGTGTTATCGAATACCTCTGTAGTTGCATGCTTAGCGTTCGTTTTTCTGTGAAACTCTCGTCTGTACAATTTTAGTGTTCTTGTGTATTCCTCTGTATCGTATCTCGCTGTGTATAAAGTGTGTTTTGTTTGTTACTTCTGACTCCGACCCTTACTCTGGCTTGAATCGGCCACAGCTGGGCACCAAACGGCTACCCCCTTCTGTCACTACAAGGTAGTTGAATTCCGGCTGAGCTTGCCACGCAGTCGAGGGCATCTCCTTCGCGACCGGGACAGCTACCTCCATTCACTCTAAGGGTGTCTGGGAGTGTGCGCACAGTTAAGGGCGCATAGTTAATTATCCCTCTAATTATTAACGGGTGACAATTATTCTGGCGTCCGCGACGGGACGTTTGGTGCACTCAAGCGCAGAGGACGGAGAACGAGTTGGAAGAGTTAACGAAGAGGTCGTAAACAGTGTAGCAGCAGAGCGATAGCGAGAGGTAGCGCCGCGCGGAAGCGTTTAGGCGAGGTTCGCTAGGCAGACTTTTGGCTACACCCAAACGGTTCGCGCTTCAGATATGAATCTGAAAGAGCTGATTGAGGCTGGCACCCAGCTGGGGTTGTCCGGTGCGGAACTATGCAAATGGGTTAGCCAGAGAGAGAAAGAGAGAGGGCTCGAAAGGAAGCCGAGGAAGAAAGAGAGAGAGAGCAGAAAAAGAACGAGAGAGGGCTCGAAAGGAGCTAGAAGAGGAATTTCAGCGGGAAAAGTATGAAACTTCAGCTCCAAAGTTCAGGGAGCAACAACGCTTTAGCTGAAGTGCATAGCCCCTGTGAAGGACATAGCAGCTTGCGAATGGACGCAAGTAAGTTGATCCCGAAGTACGACGAGAGAAGAGACGATCTCGACGCGTTCCTCTTGCGCTTCGAAAGAATCGCCATAAGCGCATATTTGGACAGGCAGTGAATGTGCGACCATCCTGAGTACGTGCCTTAGCGGCAAAGCGTTAAGTGTATTCGGAAGACTTCCTGCAGAGGATGCAGGCAGCTATAACAAGGTGAAAGCTGCATTACTTAAAAGGTTTAGGTTTACGACGGATAGATTTCGTGAGAAGTTTAGGACTGAAAAACCTATGAACGGTGAAACGGCAACACAGTATGTTGCGCGATTGAGTCATTATTTTGACCACTGGACTGAACTCTCAAAAATTAAACTAGAGTATGGCGCACTTCGCGAACTCTTAATTAAGGAACAATTCCTGAACAGCTGTCACTCTAGTTTGTCACTTTATTTAAAAGAAAGAAAAGCGAATGACTTGGAAGAAATGATGAATCTTGGAGACCAATATTTGGAAGCTCAGGGAGGCAAAAATTTGAGCAAGAATGTAAATTCTGAAACCCCTCGAAGGCCCAAATTCCGACAGAAACAAACTAGCGTAAAGTCACCCCCGAGGTGCTATCTCAGCGGACAACTAGGTCATTATGCACCTAACTGCCGCAAACTCGCAACCAACATTCCATCCGCCTGTTTGAAATGCGAACAGATGGGCCTCAAAGCGATGTGTCCCGACGCTGACAAGGAAGCCCTGCAGGCGGCATGCGCGAGGGCTCTGTCAGAGTCGGAATGTCGCCTGGAGGAAGAAGATGCTGATGGCTTTGTTGAGCTGAAGAACGGCAAGAATGTCCGCGTGGTGCACGGCCTAGATGAGGATGAAGCAGAGAAGGTTGTCAATTAAAAGAAGGGCAAGCAAATCCGGGTGGTGAACGCCGTTGTGCATGCGCAGCCTGGATCTGGGATGAATCGGATGCCGGTTTCGAGGCGAAAGATAGGAGGAAAATCAGTTTCTGTGGTACGAGATACAGGTAGCAGCGCCCTAATCGTTAAACGAAGTTTCATTCATGAGAATGATCTGACTGGTAAGAAATGTCCTGTGAGGCTAATTGACGGCTCAATTCAGTTGCTACCTGAGGCAAATTTTGAAGTGCAGACGCAATATTATTCTGAAAAACTGACAGCCTTTTGCATGGAACGCCCTATCCATGATTTGGTGTTGGGCAATATCAAGGGCGCAACATTTCCCGAGGATTCTAATCGAAGTTCAGCGCCTGTGGGCTGCCGTGAACCTGAAAAGAAAAGGGGAAGGCGAGGAAAGCAAGGCCCCGAGAAGCCGGAGGAAAAGTCCCGAGAAACTTAATAAAGAAAAGGAAACACCTCAGGAGGAAACTGAAAAGAAAGAGACGACACAGGAAATAAAGTCAGGAATGCCTAGGCCGTCGTTGATGCAGGTACCCCAAGTGTTTTTCCTGCTTATGGGGGCATTACTTGGCATATTTAACCTTCAGCGGAAGGAATACCGGTGCCTACGAAAGAGCACCACTACAGTTATTCTTTTTGTGGGTCTGTGCGCGTTGGCGCAGGTTCCCGTGTATCCTTCAGCGTTACTGGTTGTAGGGGCATTTATCGGCACACATTGGTTGTGTGATTTGCAAGGTGACTATCAGTCATGCCTTCAGGAATTTGCAGTAGCCGATCTAGGAACATGAAAGCACCGCAATTGCTAGAGCCTAGAGCGAAGATAGAATCCCTGACAGACAGAAGCGTGTCACGCACTGTTAGCAAGTTGGAATAACGCCCGGAAAAATGATTTAGGTTTGAACTGGAACCCACGAATGAGGAACTGTGAAAACCTTGTATTTTATGTATATTGTACGCAGCCTCACGGCGCGTGTGGTATGAATCAAAGTGCAGTAATCTGTACTTGAAACTTTTCATGGTTGAGTTCGTTCGACTCTTGTTGTAAGAGTGCATCACAGTGTGGCCGAGTAGCGACATAGGTTGAATGTATCTGGAGTTAAAGTGTCATGTTTATGGTGGCATGTCACTGTGTCATGTGGTGGAAACTCAGTTGAGTTCTCACCGCTTATTTCGAACATCAATGAGTGTGCGTGATGTGGACATTTGCCCAATGTAGTTTGTGAGCGCATGCATGTGCGCGCGATGTTCGTGTGTATTGAGAATAATGTATAAGGGGCAGTGTCACGAAATCGGCGCACATTTTTATCAAGCCGGCGCGGCGCGAGGCCCGCGTGGCGCCGCATCGAAATTTCCACAAGGTTCCAGAAAAACCTCCTTCCCCGCGCGAGAGAGCGAGTAGCTTTGTACGCATCGCCGTCACCCTCTTTCTCATCACCCGGCGATGACGGCGATTCATCAGTCCGGAAAATGCCAGACGTCTCCAGAAAATTCTACGGGGTCTGACCAATGACGACGCGCGGCTCAACGGGAGGGAAAGGGAACGCTCTAACCAGCGAAGCTAAGTGTGTGCGCGCGCTAGCCTTAGCGCGCCTTAACAGACAGACGCGGCGCGCCCTATTTATGGAGGCCGCGCCGCTTGTGGAGTCACTCAGTCAGTGGTTGTGGCGTGCGCGCAAGTGCGACAACTGGACTCCTTGGGATCACCCGCTGCTGGCAAGCCCACGGACCTGCGAGGGAGCGGCGCTCGTCTTGCATGGCGGCCACATCGTGACTCTCGAGACGTCGGACTGCAACAGTGCCCGGTGAACAATTTGGTGTTTGTTTATGTGACTCTCTCGTGTTTGATCTCTGTTGTAAAGCCTCCGTGTTATCGAATACTTCTGCTGTTGCATGCTTAGCGTTAGTTTTTCTGCGAACCTCTCGTCTGTACAATTTTAGTGTTCTTGTGTATTCCTCTGTATCGTCTCTTGCTGTGTATAAAGTGTGTTTTGTTTGTTACTTCTGACTCAGATCCTTACTCTGGCTTGAACCTGCGACAGCTGGGCACCAAACGGCCACCCCCTTCTGTTACTACAAGGTAGTTGAATTCCGGCTGAGCTTTCCACGCAGGTCGAGGGCATCTCCTTCGCGACCGGAACAGCTACCCCACTCACTATAAAGGTGTCTGGGAGTGTGCGCACCCTTAAGGGCGCATCGTTAATAATCCTTCTAATTATTAACGGGTGACATAAGCGAACTTTCAAGCAACGGCCAGTTTGAGCGATATAGGTCCGGCCACAGGCGAGCGCAATATGGTGCAGTTCACATTTTTGACATGTGACATATACCAGTTAAGATGGTTCACAGACGGCTTAAGAGGGAAAGAAAAATAAGGTAGCTGTTCTTCCGTGTGTTCATCGGTTTTAACATCAACTAAAAAACGTGGGCATGAAGTATGGCGTTGATATCTTATTTTCAGCTTCAAGAAGAGTTGGTTCTATCTGCCCCTAGAGTGTAAGTGTTATAGTTATAGCTTGAGTGATAAGCGAAAGGTATGTTTTGTGAAGCATGTTAAACTGGTATGTGATATATGTGAAAAAGGTGTAATATTCCACTCGCCTCTGGCCGTACCTATATCGGTTAAACCGGCCGTTGCTTGAACGTTCGCTTACAGGAACACAACCAGTCTTTAGGAAAGAAACCTTCACCTAATCTTGTCAAGCACTGTTTGAAAAGTCGTGGGTGTAGACCTTTACTTAATGAAAGTAAAGGTTTGTTTCAGCATCCCAATCAATTATATGGAGATCTATCAGAGGCCTACCAGATCAGGAAGAATGAAGTTACGTGTGTCAGCGACCCATCAGTTTTCCTGCATGAAAGGCAGTTGTCATATCTAGACGCGCCTGCTTTATTACTAATGTTTTGTTGCTTTATGTATGCATTTCAGTATATTGATGCGTGGCAAGAAGGTCAGCTCAAGAACAGAACGGCTGATGACTTGAGTAAATATTCGGGTAGGCGCCAACCTTCTCGTAGCATCAGCTACCGTTGCTACAGCTCCGTCTTGCTTCCGTGTCACCACTGTTGATCGTCGTCTTCTTCAACGTCCTGCGACGCAGGGCATATATGTAACAATATGTTCCGCGTTTTGTTTTGGTTTGTGGGGTTTAACGTCCCACAGCGACCCAGGCTATGAGAAACAGTGCAGTGAGGGCTCCGGAAATTTTGACCACGTGCACTGGTATTTTGAACGGGTGCCTTGCTTTTCGCCTTAATTACAAAGCGGCCGGCGCGGCAGGGATTCGACCCCGCATCCTTGGGCGCAGTAGACGAGCGCCCTAACCACTTTACCCCCACAGCGGGGCATTCCGTGTTTTGTGAATAAACGCTTAGTTGTGAGTAAGCGCTTGTGGTGTCTTGTCCTGTTTTGTGTGCACTCTTCTTTCTCAGCAAGCTCTGGAATATTGACACCTGAAAACAACCAAGTGGCTCCGTCTCGGACCAGACGTTCTTGGACAGCGCTGATACCGGCTCTTGACGCGTCTTTTCACTAACATCATTTTTCAGCGATGGCTGGAGGGTAACACATGGCCAGTTTTATCGTCATGCATATTTCTGAAAATTCTAATTTGTTTGGCGAATAAGTCAGGTTTACCGTGTGAATATATCGCCCATTCTGAGAACTCATGGGGGCTGCTGTCGCCGCCGAAGGCTGGCTGCGATTATTATTAATGAAGCCGATATGCGCCACGGCGGTTGTCCAAACTCAGCCTGCCTACATCCTAATACGCATGGCCGTAACCTCCGCCTTACGTCTTCCACGGATGGTTAGCACAGAACGTCTGCTGGCCACTGGTACCCACAATACCGTGAACGAATTAATAGAAGCTCAACGCACCAACCAATTAGTCCGCCTGAGTCGCACGGAAACAGGACAATGCCTACTGCGACAACTCCGTCTCAATCCACCCATCGCCACCCCAGCAAGTGCTACACCTTTCATGATCTCTCCGGGCACGCAGGATCACATATACCAGAAGCCCCTACCACGCAACATGGGCGCTTGCCTTTATCAGGGAAGGCGGAAAGTTAGAGCCAGCTATTACACCAAAAGATACCGCAACCGCTCTGATATCCTCTATGTCGACGCGGCAGGGAATTCTAAAGTAGGATTTTTCACTGCAGTCGCTGCTTACGAAGATGGCAGAGTGGGGGCCGCCGCCACTATCCGAACTAATTCGCCTGCAGAAGCGGAAGGAGCGCCATTGCACTCGCGCTTGCCCATTCAGCCATTGACAAAGACACTACCGAAATTTGTACAAGCCCGTAGACTCCTGGACTAGTAGGGGACCACCCTGGAAGACTTCTTTTTTTTTTTTTAAATAAAGTTGTTTCCATCCATCCAACTCTACGCCCCCCCCCCCCCCCCTTTAAAGAGGTGCGGGGCCCTTTCATGTATTTCTATCTGTGAACCCTGGCTTGAACCACAGAAATTGTAGCAGATGAGCTCGGTATAATTTTCTTGGAGTTGATCATCGTGTGTCAGATATCTTATAAAGCGCCGGATTTTGGTTCAGTCTAAATATGGCCGCCGTTGAGTCCCAAATAGGATCCCTTTGTCGGAATAGGAATAAACATCCGGTCGACGATGTTGATTGTGAGGACGGCGCGAAAGGGACGAAGAAGGAACACGGTTTTCGTGTTCCTTCTTCGTCCCTTTCGCGCCGTCTTCAGAATATATGATCCAACTAGCCCAAACTAAAGTACTTCTTAATCCGGTCGATGCTTGGCAAGTGGCATTGCAGCGATTCGTCCGTGCCACTGGCAGCGTTCGCTCTCTTTTCAGCGATAAAGCGCGGCTCTTACCTGTGCGCAGATGGGCATTTCATGTTGTGAAGGTGATCCGTTGCTCCTGAGTGAACCGCGGCGCAAGACCGTCATGGCGAACACGTCTGGCAGTGATTTTCTGTTGACCATGTTGCCAACCTGTGTATGCTGGTTGCACGTGGGGTCCTGCAACAATGGCGGTTGAGCAAAATGGAAGTGATCAGCAACCAGATGTTTCAAGTTCTAAATTTATTTAACACGAAATGCGAAACAATTTGCACATAAGGTGTGGTGCAAGGGTGAAAAAAAGCCACATATAAGTAGCTTGACCAGCCCCACCTCCCAGTAACTGGAAGCGGACGCTGTGACAGAGGTAAGTAGCATAATTCATTTAAAAATATATCACAACTGCGGTGCTGCTTTGTAAACAATAATTAAGATGATAACTACGTTATTACATAACAAATCGGAATATAATGTGGAATATTAACAAGCATTATATACAAAAAGCGCATACAGTTCAAGCATGTACCAAACACTCCTCTGAGTTAATCGCCGATTTACACCGGGCGAAAGTATAGATCTACTTCCTGGATAAGTGTAGTTAGACGTTGAAATCCGGTCCGGTTAGGATTAACCTCCATGTTTGTTCATAACAGAACTTGGCATTCGTACAACGTATCGCATTCAGCCGTCTGAAAGAAATATGTTCGGCTCGCCAAATTGTATTCAAGGGCTTAATTTTATATCTGCCCAATTTAATCAACATAACACTGCAAAAAGAAAAAAACAACAACTATTGACCAAAGCACTGTTGCCGCGTCAGCGATGTATGATAGGACCCAAAAGATTCCGCCTGTGGTTTGTGTACGCCGATCGCTACCTTAAGCCGCGTTCAGACTACGTGCGCATCCGTCGTAAGTATCGTATTTATCGCAGTGCGCATAGCGGCTGGAACTCCCGTTTACGTAGCTTGCGACCGCGCATGTTCACACTGGGGCTTTCGGTAAGATGCGTTCTTTACAACCGGCCAATCACCGCTCTCAACATGGCACCGGTTAGCGAGCGGCTGATAGCGGAGGTCTGGGCTCTTCAAACTCAAAATGAGATGGGAAAGAAAAGACTGGACACACAAATAAAATACGAAAAAGAACAATGAGTATATTAACAATTAACCACTAGATTACAAATACACTTCGTTTCGCACACGCACGTTCGCACACAGTTTTCAAACGTCCGCTCAGCGTGCTGACGCACCACTCACTCCGCACATTTCTTCACCGCGCACTCCTGCTCGGTGTCCCGTGATCGCAATCTCTCGCACCAAAACAGGCGTACGGTCCGCCTGCATCCAGCTGCTTGCAATTTTACCAGTGTCCCGGAGCGGTCTTGGAGACGGGCCGGGGCGGTGACTCAAAGGCCGTACTACTGACACCAAACAATGAGCCGGGGCGCGCGGCAGACACGGAAACGTCCGCGGAACCTCGTCCTGCCTCAGAAAATGCTGTTTTCTTTTTCTCTTTTACGGTGAGCTTCTTTCAAACTTCGACGATTCCGCACCAGCTCCGTTCTGCGGCCTGACCGCAACGTCACCCCGCATCGGCCTTTCGCTGCCGGCCAACTGTTTCCTCACTTGTCAACGGAGTCGATGGGCTGCGAGAATGCACGGGGATGAAGCGGGCATCCCCCGCCTCCATAACCTCACTTTTCTAAACTAGAGAAAACATTTGCTTGTTGAGAGCTTGTTCGCACATGAAAAAACGGATTGATTAACCACTTACTACTTTGACTCAGCGCACTGGCAATTTGCAGCCAGGCATCGTGTTGCACTTCTCTCTGTGCGATTTCAGCTACTCGAGAGCCGGCCTCTAGCCTTGTATACATGAGCCCGACGCAAGCGGGTCGGGTAGGGGGGAGCCGGTTGTCGAGCTTAGCCAGCCCGACCCGTCCGGGTTTACATGAGCTCGATTCTGTCGGGCAAAGATCGCTGCTACACCGTGCGTCGAGCAAATGAACCAGGCGCAGGCGGGAGAGGAGGAGGAATGCTCAGACGAACAGCTCACGGTCCCGACCTGCAAGGAGGCAAGAGAGGAGGCGCCTGCCCGACGCGTCAGCGTATACATGCCCCTCGCCCATCGGGTAGGGTCGAGCCAACCCACCCCCCGCAGTCGGGCTTGCGGGACACGACCCGACCGTCCTTTAGCTCGACCCCCTAGCGTATACATGAGCCCGATAGCCGGTTTTTAGCCCGACAGGCCTCCCCGACCCGACTTTGTCCGTCTCATGTAAACCCCCTGTCTGCCGAACTTTTTTTATGAGGGGCTGATAATTCCACGGCGAAGATTCCGCACTGCACATGATCAAGCTGCGGACAGACACAATCACCGACACAACACATCCCCGGCGAGTCGAGACACTGCAGCAAAGTAGGAGCGTTGGATGATGTCACCTACAAGGGTTTGCGCGCGGAATCTGGGAGGACCGGAAGCCCCGTGACCGGAAAAGGAAAACCGAAACGGCTGTGCGCATTGGTCGCGCGTAACAGACATCTGTGCTAGTCGTAAAAGTCGCGGGTCCTCCGACATTTACGCCCATGCTGGCTGCGTACGTTGCGCATTTTACGCTCGATACGACAGCAGTCTGAACAGACACGTTACGTTTTTTGCGCTTGCGCTTACGATCCTTACGAACGATACGTGCGTTGCGCACGTAGTCTGAACGCGGCTTTAGGGACGATGCGTGGCCCCACCTTGGAACTTCTATACATAAAAAGAGGTGCAAAAAAAAAGAGACTTTTATCACAATCGAATATCAACAAGACAACATGCCGGCAGTACTTTCAGAAAATGGCTAGAAAAGTGTCTTCGAGAAGAAGGACTCATGTTTGGGGGGTCTAGCAACTTTTGAAGATAGACCGTTGAACAACCAGAGACTGTTCTTACTACGCGCAGTGGAAGGGTACATAACACTTGAGCAGAGGATGCGTGGAGCTTTTACGGACGTATGCGAACAAGCATGCTCTAAAGTTGCATGAACACTAATCGTACTAGCGTATGCACGGCAGTTTCACCGAAGGGCTCAAGCCTCAGGAACAGTTGAAAGTTAGCTGCGGTTTTGCTCTGGTTAACCCTAGTTGAATTGCGATAGCAACGGTGGAAGCTTTTTTTGCCTGCTACAATGTTCCCCTATCACGCCCTATCAGTGTAAGGGGCTGCATTATTGGGGACACTTAGGCTCATCCTTTAAGAGTATGATCCGAGAGCGTAAGCTACCAGCCCACATATGAACGAGAAGCGTTCAATGCTGCTGAACCGAATGCGGAGCGAAAGCATTAACTGCGGGTGACCGAACGTTCTTCGTCTTCTTCGTCGTCTTCTTCTCAGTCTTCGTCTTTTTCGCGGCTGTTCAAGGTCAAACGTGTTGCTTCCCGGGACCACCGAAACCTAGCGTAGTATCGCAATAAAAGACGTTACGAACTTGTCCATTTTAAGCGTAGTTAAGCCCGACTAGCAGAAAAGCAGAAAGGAAGCGTGGGTTGATTGAAGCGTCCTCGCTTGCATACGGACACAGCCATGTGAGCGAAACGTGGGCGTTGCTTTTCAATGAAACGGGGTCCGTATTAAAGAAGGAACGATTCGAGTAGTCGAAAATGTACTAATACCGACAGTACAGCGTAATGCAGCCGATGCTTGATTGGCCATTATTGTAAAGCCATCGTTGTGTACAGGCGAAAGCTGCTGTGGAGGTAACTGGCAACTTCTATAACTTTGGTACTGACCGTATCATTTTATGTTCATAATAATTGGTTTAAGTAACCCACCATCTGTTCATTGTGGGCCAAAAATACTGGGAATGGCTAAGGTGCGTGCGGATAAGCAACACCTTTGTCATTGTAAGGCAGTGTTCAAGAATTCATGTCCGGGTAAGTGCGAAACAGCTGCGCCCAGCTTTATTGGGCTGGCTACAAAACGTTTTAAATGGTATCGGCTGACAAAACGGAGCATGCATCTATCAGCTACAGAAAATAAAAAAATAATTACCTTCGCTGACTCCGGGTTGTGCTGATGATGCGACGCCCTTGACGAAAACAGTCTTTAAAACAGAGACAAAAAACAAAACAACGGGTGGCTCTTCTCTTCAATATTTTCACATATGAAGAAAAAATCACTTCATCCTGTAATGTGTACTAGTCGGTGAAATTTCGGAACAGAGAATCGGCTGGCGGCCAGGGTAACTCGTCGACGACTAAGTGAGCTGGCTTACGAAAGCGCTTAAAAAAAGGCGAAACCCATTCAGAAGCCACTCGATGGGAGGTTCTTCCAAGAAGAACGGCAGCTTCTCTCTCTTTTTCCTCGGGCTTCGCTTCTTTTCGTTCGTTAGCTGTCAGCCGTTCTCGTCATTTGCTTTGTGCGGTCCGCATGATGGATTCGTTGCAGGCAAGGTGACGCGCCTAGACATGCGATCTGGACGCAGCGAAAGGTTTTATAGCTGTCAGGTCGTGCACGTGTTTTCAAGTTGAAGGCCTACATCGGTTAGCTGCTTCTTTTTTAGAGCTCGTGGCAGAAGCACAAGTGCAGCGCGCTCAACAATTCCTGCCAATGTGGCAGGTTTATATCCAACGGTTCCCATGCAACCCGAGCGAAACATTTTCTCATGTGCACAGGGCACTTCGATTCAGCCTGACTTAATTATTCCACCATACACGTCGGTGAGCCCACCAAACTCTTCTGGTGGGAACACAACGGCGCACAAACATATATGGTACAAGAACAGTCCCCCATCCGCACTCTAGAAAATAGTAAAACTTTCTTACTAGCCGTCGACGTCATTATAGACCAAACCATCCCGGTTTACACTTTTTTGCTATGCTGGGTGTTTGTTAAGAGTCAAAATGTTCTACTGTCGGGAGTTTTTTAACCTCGTTAAAAGGGTGCGACTGCCACCATCTGTGAGCCGTCTTGTAACGCTTCGCCACGATGGCTCATTGGTTGACGGCTATCGATCGTTGATCTGGAAGACACGGGCTCAATCCCGCTCGTGGAGGGCAGCGTTTTGATAGAAACATATTCGCGTGGTAGAAACTTCTGGAGCTCTCCACTACAACATCCCTCGTAGCCACTTCCTGGGAGCAAAGCCAGACGGAAATATCAGAGAAAAGGACAGAACAAGAAGAAAAATGTATTGCAGATAATTTGCCACTTGTTTCGCCTCTAATACATCATGTCTGCACGGCTTTGCTTGGCATCGGCACTGAGCTCGCAGATGCGTGACTTTGCAACGTCGCTGTGGGAAATGATTACGCGAGCCCACCTTACGTGTTCTGACGAACGCACTACGTTCACAACCGAACGGAAGCGCCCTCTAGGCCTCAATGCGTGACTTCGTGTTTCCTTGCTATAGTCAGGCTGCACATTTCGCCAGCAGGTTGACAGATGTCTGTATAGTTGTAGGTATAGTGTAGTTCACGATAGATGCAGCCTTTTAAAGGAGTATAGAAACCATTTTTTGAAGCGTCGGAAGGAATACGATTGCTTTCCTGGTTATACAGAGATGCTCCCCAAGCAATCCCAGCCTCGCACGTTTCCGCGAAGATATTTTCATTTGATTTTAAAAACAAGCCAGGCAAGAACTCCGTTTTTCAAAACCCATTGGCATCGACATCTATGTGACGAAAACGTGTACATAGGTAAACAACATGACTTAATCAAACAACTGTGACGTAGAGTCGGCAAAGCAAAGAGCAGTGACGACACATGGCCGGACTCGAACAGCGCCGCCGCCGCTTCCGGCCGTGCCCTGAGAAAGAACTACGCTTCTGCTCGCTTTACTCGATGGCTTCTTCGTTGGTGCATGTTACAATTACCTCACCGGTGTACGTATGGAGACAGCCTGCTAAATTCAGGCCACAACAGCATGCCTGCACAAGTGCAGGGATTACGGCAATGGTGCCCCTCGATGGCGCGCCGGGAACATACTGCGCCGCTCCCCGCCTACCGTAGACGTCGCTAATCCTAGCTGGTTTCACATCGAAGCGCCAGCAAAGGCGCTTCGGAGCGGGCCAACGCTGTAATAAACGTCGGAGTTTAGCGCCGCTGTACTGGCAAGCCCATGTTGTAAAATATTTTCTTGCTTTGCGCGATGCCTTCAGCAACGGAGTTAGCAGACACCAGGTGCGTCGCACCGGCAGCAGCTGTAGGAAAAAAAAAGTTCGCTTGTATCATTGTAATTATTTCTACCAGGACCTCCGTATTGGCCGAATAACCCTTGCAATTTAGTCGTGACTGACAGTCCTTTGTACAAATAGTTATGTAAGTAAATGAACAGCGATCCGCGATAGCTAGATTACCGATAGCGGATGCTATGAGGCAGCTATGACGTTGGGAGCCGATCGCGGCGGCCACGGCTTTACGCACCCAGATTGCCTTGACTGCGCCAGATGGCGCCACATGCTTGGACGGCAGCACGCAGGCCTGCTTTGTCGGGACCAATCAGCGCGTGAACAGGCGTGAGCACGGGAGCCATCGGGAGAGCTTACGGGTTACGGTGGCTGATCGCGTCATTACTAAAACATTTTTTTTTAAACAGCTTGGCTCACAGCGTTGGCCAACCGGACTGATAAAGCAGCATCTTCACGGCTCCTTTGTTCAACATTCCTACCAGTTGACATTTCCTGCGCGTCAACCCACCAAGCTTTCGTGGCTGCTGCTGATTCCTGCTCCGTCGCTTGAGTCGCAGACGAGCGGGTTGGGATTAAAGTGCCCGGCAATATTAGTAACATCCACGCTATTGGGCGAAACAACGTCGCAGTACTAATTATGCTAAGCTCTGCTCGACGACGATATTTTTTTGCACTTGCGACAGCAAGCAGACAAAAAACGCGACCCGAATGCGTCATCAGATTTTGTGTTTACGCGAACATCAACCTTGCCAGTAGGGGGCGCTCGCGTGGCGTTCTCGTTTTTAAAACTAGGATCAGCTACATAAACATGCAAGGAGGTAGAAAGAGCGAAATGGCAAGAGATAGAACAGCAGTTGAAGGATGACAAAATAGGTGTGTACGCTCTTTGCGAGACTCATCTCAGGGATCTAGAAGATCCGCCGTTTATAGAAGGCTACGTCTGGGAAGGGTGCAACAGAGCGAGAACGGAAAAAAATGGTGAAGGGGTAGGTATGTTGATACACCAGGGAACAAATTGGCAAAGAATTAAATCATCTTGTAAAGAACATATCTGGGTTTCAGGAACAAGGCTAGGGGTAGTTTATTTAGGAACAGGACATCAATGCAGGCAAGAAAACAGGGATCTTGTTGAATGTCTCAGTGACGATATAAGCCAGTTTGGAAACGGAGCCAATATTATTCTACTGGGGGACATGAACGGCCACATCGACGATCTGGATGGATACACGGATTGTAACGGCAAGCTAATGCTAGATTTCTGTGAGCGACACGATCTCGTTATAGTAAAGGCTGTGGCTAAAGGTACGTCCGACGGACCCGATCGATGGTCTTAAAGGTACGTCCGACGGACCCGGTGCGTTTTTCTTCGGGATACGACGGACGGATCCGGGAAATATTTTTCAGAGGTACGGCGGACGGACCCGATCGGTAGGGTTCTTCCGACGGACCCAACGCATTTTTCTCCGATATGGGCCTTGGGATCCGTCAGGAAAGCCGGACGGATCCGAGATCCCCAGATGTGGTTGTAGCAACAACATGGTAGCCATATGTAGCCAAATCGAAGTTGGTATGAGGTGTACGTGCGAGGTGCAAGATGTATGATACTGCATGCGTGAAATGTGAAATTACAAAGAATAGTACAGTGGCAGGAATAGTGCCTAAAATGGGTGATATACTACGTGATGGCATGATGATAGGTTTACGTGAGTTGGACCGCGGCAGGGTGGCAAGCACGACCAGAGCGCAAGCGCATGTAATCGCGGTGTTGACGGCCAGCCCGCGGCCATTTGGTCCTCGTTATCATGTGGATTAACGTCTACGACGGTCGTTATGTAGTTATTTAGTTTTGATTCTTCAAAGTTTCCTCACTTCCATTTGTGATGAGATGCGTCACGTAACGCATCGCTTTCTGCTCGCATTGAGGTTTGTTGCTGCAAGTTCTACGTAGTACATATACAAGCGGCGCTGAAAAAGCCAACGTTTGAAAAAGCTGGGTGCCGCCGGCGTGTCTCTAGCCCAAGCATCGCGTCATTCGTGTTTGTTGGAGGTGTGGTCTGTGCTTACCGTGAGATGCTGTGATGTACGGATTACGTCCTACTAGAGTGCTGTGTGAGACTACGAAGAGTGCTGTGATGAGTGCGCCGATGTCCGGACGGACATCAGTGTGTCCGTTTATGATCGGCGATGTTGCACGTGCATGTCAGTGTTTATTAGGTGCAGTGGTAATTTATTTACACGCGCTGTGCAACAATCAGACGAAAATAAGTCATCGACAATTTGTTAGCCTGCACTACAGAGCTCAAAACTCGGAAAATGGGAATGCACATGATGCAGTTTTCGCATGTTGGAGTGGACCGAAAAATAAGTGCCCAGCCCACACCGCCGGGATGCGCATTACTACAGGTGAAATGGTTCAGGATTCTGTAAAATAGCTGCCTGGCACAGCACCTTCCTAAATGTTCAGGCTTTGTAATATTGTTGAAGGCCACTTTATCATAATAAAGGAACGAATATGCTTTATGTGTCAATGACTAGTGCTTTTTCAACATATGTTCATTTTTTTTCTTTTTTCCTTAGTTTCCTTTGTTTTTCATGCTAGACAAACACAAATAGTACACTTTTAAACTTGTCAGTCCAAAGCTGAACATGAATATCTGCCATGCATGTGACAGCTTTAATGCTAGAAAGGTTGACGTGTATAGCATGCACGTAGACGCTGCGACATCTTAGTGGCAAGTTCGGCTACTTGCCCCAAGGTCGTGATGTTTAATGCCAGTGATGGCAGTCGCACTTTGGTGCAGGTGAAATGCAAATGCTTCTGTTTCCTGCAAGATATCAACGCAAAGTACAAAGCCCGGGCAGTCAAATTAGTCTGGAGCTCTCCACTACGGTATTTTTCATAGCTACATATGTCACTTTAGGATGTGAAACCCTACAGCCCACAGGTAGGCTGCATTGTTCTTTAGATTTTGTAACCTCTCATCTATGTTTTGCAACATTTGGCTAATTTTAGTTCTCAAACAGTTGTTAAAGATGAAACCGAAGCAGTTCTTGGCATGGTTTCCTGCTTGGATTAATTTGCTAATTGCAGTTCCTTGAAACTTGCATCAATGCTGGACAGTTCAAATAGCAGGCAGTTGAATTACAGAAATGATGTGGATCGTGCATTTCAGTTCTGACAAATGGAAAGTAACGGTCCCCTCCTTGCATGCATAGGTGCCCTTAGACAAATACATACTCGGGTGTGTGATTGTGACGCATATCAAGGGTCAACAGAAGGCCATGTGGAGCCAGTGTGAATATTCTTCATGAAGGCTAAAGTAAAATTGTACAACAGCTGCTGTACCATGCAGAAAAAAATTGATCATTTAGTGTATCATTAACTGACATAGCATCTTACTTGGAGTATGATGTGATATATATCTAGTTTAGCATCCCAAAATAACTACGGCTATGAGGAACACAATAGTTGAGGGCTCCGGTATAATTTCGACCACCTGGGGTTCTTTTACATGCACTGACACTGCACGGTTCATGACGGCCTATTGTTTCGCCTCTATTGAAATGCCCCTGCTGTGGCTGGAACCAAATCTGCACCTTTCGGTTCAGCAGCCAAGCACTCTAACTACTGAGCCAACACAACGGGGCCAAGTATCAAAATGCATGCCATTACATTTCCTTCTAGCCGGTGGTTTTCTTCACAGAACTAATGTATACAAGGAAAAGTAAATAGCAAGAAAACACTAGTTTTATTGCACATTATATTCACATTTCAGCAAACATTATCTAGGAAAAAAATTTCTCATAATGTTTGCATGGAAACCATGAACATCTTACAAAAACAAAACAATGCACTTACTCCGCTCCAATTATTAATGGGCAAGGTTGCATCTATGCTACTACACTGCACTTATCACAAAACCACAAGCCCCATCTGCTTTGGCCAATCACTTGATAAAACTAAGGGAGACAGATGTCGCACACCACAGACAGGTCGTCTCACAACATATCTCTGCATATGTTGCATTTCAATTTCATGCCTTTCCACTTAGCTTCAACTGTTGCCAGCATTACTAGTCACCCATCTTTTCTGAAGTTCCTTTTTACGCTGTTGGGATCAGCATCCTTGTTAACGATGGTCTCTGGAATTTTCGATGCTATCATTTTCACAACTTCCTCATCTGGAAGAACGGAGGAAATGACAAGCTTTGAGCAGAAAAAAAATTAGGGAGACTCCTAATCTCCACCTGTAAGGGGATGGTGCGCCAGCGTTAATGGTTCTTGTCTGCAGATCCCACTGTGGATTCCCGTTAATTTACATGCCCTTTGCTACAAACATAATTACTAATTCCTTAATTCATGTCTCTGTTATCTCAGATATACTCATTAGCATACGGTCGTAGGCTGCCCGGTTAGGTGATAGACAACCTGGCATAGACCTCTGAAGCCTCAACCTTTCTTAATTGGAGCTGAAACCTCCCAGAACATATTTCAAATATAACTGTAAACTTGACTTAACAGCTCCTGCCATGTCGTGTGGCCTCATGACATTTGGCTCGTGGCACTTTTGGCTTGTACACAGGGGTCATCTGTTAAATACTGGTTAACATGCATGAAAAATACATTTTCACACAAACTGGTGGCAAATGGTCAAGTGGTGCACTGCAGATTCTGAAATGTATACCTATATGCATGCAAGAATCGCATCATAACATAGCATGATCAAGGGTTCTATCAGTACCTGTAGTTACATAGCATTTCAATGCCCATTAAAGGACCACCTCAGACAATGGTTGTTGTTACCACAAGACCTGTTCTAACAGCGTACTGACACCATTCCACTGAGCGATGGACATGTATATGCATACCCTAGATAGCTCATGATTGTGGATCTCATTTATTTCTATGACTTCCAAGGAGTTCCTGTCGTCAGGAACCCTACACTTTATGAAATCGGGACAGTTGTCTTGAAAGGTGATGAAAAAAAAAATAACCAGGTTACCTTGACGCAATGCTAAATTACAGAGGGTGAATATGCTGCATGAAGATACCAAGAAGCTTGTACAAAGAAAAGTGAGAGGGAAATGGCAGGATTTTTGAAACATTGAAATAAACTAGAAACTATACTTGTCAAACCTGTCATTAAGGAATGGAAATCATGCAGTAATCAAAAACGCAGCATGGAGGCCATTTTAGGTCATCTTCACGAAACACATACCCACACCTCACACACAGCTTCATACTTATGAAAGAGGACAAACCAATATGCAAGGAGTGTGGAGATGAACTAACAATAAACCATATCTTACACGTGCGCCAGAGTCGAGAAAATAAGAGGAAACATTTTGTACAATTTTGCAACAGATCCCTTTCCATCCCAGCATGATCCTAGGAGAGACGTGCAAATTTCCTGCATTTTTGTTTTCCTAAAATGTTCCTAAACAAGCTAAATCCTAAAGAACATTTTAGTCATTACACACAAAATAAATACATTAAACCTTGTTCTTGGTGCATGGCAGCATTAGTCGCTTATGCACCATAAAAATCAACACAATGCTGTAAGGTATACCTTGGTTAGCTATGTTATATGAGACAAGCTTTCGGTCTGGTGTGGTCCTTATTCACGTGACAGCGCTGTCATGAGGGTCTATGTCCCAGCGATCGGAAAGTGACCTATTCCAATAATTTTATAAACTGAGGGCGATTCTACAGACTTCTAAAGACTGGAGTGCTCAAATGTTTTATCAACGTCCGCCTACTTTGACAGCCTGGAGTGAAACTGTTGAATAGAATACATTTCTGAACATTTAATGCGTTTCTGAAGGTGTTGCTTTCAATTACGGGGCCCACAAAAAGCAGCTGAATGTCAAACGCCGCCTAGGTGGGCTTTCTAGCAAGACAGCGGTGTAGCGTGGAAAATCGCTCCGCCGGTTCATCGCTGGCGCCGCTGACTTGAAAGGCGAACTGTTCAAACTTATAGCTAGTGACCACACCTGAAACACTGAATTGTGCATGATCAAGGCAGGATTTCTCTAACGCTGAGCACTGGTAGCTATCGATTTCGCGCCCAATATTGTGAAAATCCGTCCTCTCTTCGATTATTGATACATCCACGGTTGAACATTTATGCGCCTCGGGGTAGGCCAGCCGTGGGAACATAGATGCGTGGTTGTAGCAACGATCACTTGCATGGCACACTCTGCAAAATTCCAAGAGTCAGCTTCTGCAACGAAATGTGCAGCGCACATTTTCTACCGCGTACCTAAGTCCGGCGATGCATATGCAAATCGACCCCGATCGTTTCAAAGCTGCGCGGCCGTTCAGTCGGGTCACGCTAACCTCGAGCATGCGGGGGTTTAAACTACATGTACGCAAAATTCAACGACAAGAAAAAGATGCAGGCTAAGTACTTTAGTCTAGTCTTCCCCTAAATACCAAAGAACATTGCCGTTCACAGGGAAATCGGATCATTCGCGCTTCCGGCTTTCCGGTTGTGCACTCTTGCGGTGCGGTGCAGTAGGTCTTCGCATCGACGAGTCGATGTGCAGCTCGCCGCAGTAGCAGCGCAGGCCTCTAGTAGACTCGGCATGTCTTCTGCCACGGCTCTGAGATAGAATTTAAACGAAGAATTTAGCTAGAAACATCCTGTTTCCTCGGTCTGGATGTGAGGAACGAGCATAATGCCATTTCACATACATACTTTGGACTGCCGAATGTTCTGCACGGCGAGGTGTGTGTGTGTTGTGCCGGCGCTAGATCTTCGGAGGTCGATGCAGGACCTAAGACAGCGTAAATGATAGGAATAGCTCGCTCGCATTACGGGCAGATCGAGGTGATAGTTTAGTGCGAAGCGAAAGCTGCTCGTGAATGTGCGTGAGCTTACGTAGCAGCTATATGCGTGACAGCGATGCTTGCCGTACACAACCCTAAGTGAAGACCGTGATTTATGTTAGAACGGATGCACTCTTCGTAGCACCTCATCGAGAGTCGCGGCTAGCTGATATCATAGAGGATAAGATTCATTCACGCGTAGCAAGCGGCGTTCGACGTGCATATAGCCATGAGCCTGTATATCGACGTCCGCCGTATCTTTACGAGAATCGAATGGATACGTCGGACGTACCTTTAGACACTTCGTATAGTAAATAGAGAAACAAAATGTGAAGGCCAAATCACGTGAGAATTCCGCAACAGGCAGACGATCATTGACTATTGTCTAATGTCGCAGGAAATTTATAGCAAGGTCACAAAAATGGAAATAGACGAAGAAGGGGAGTGTAGTCTAGGAAGTGATCATAAACGTATTAGTCTGCAGATGGGACCCTTGATGAAAACAGAAATGGAACTTAGACAAAACGTAAACGCAAAATTAAACGACGATCAAATAGCGCAGATAGCAGCAGACGTAGAGGAAGCAATAGAGAAAAGCCCCATGGAAGACTGGGATTATGATCAGGTAGAACTACTCATAAGGAGGAAAATTCAGGAGGTTAAAGTAGCAAACCGCTGGAATGGAAAGAGGAAGCCACGGAGCTGGTGGAATAAGGAAATCAGGGAAGCTATTGAACAACGACGGGCTGCTTCAAGGGAACACCGAATGGCAAAGAAAGCACAGGTATCTCAGGAGGAAATCGACCAAAAATGGTAATCATATCGACAAAAGAAACTTCAAGTGCAGGCCCTCGTCCAAAGTAAAATAAGACAGTCCACCGATCGCTGGATGGCTGATATACACGATGCCTCTAGAGGCGGAGCAAGAAAATTCTGGAACCATATAAGCTGGCTAGGGAAGAAGAATCAAAGAAAGCAGGATCAGATTCAAGGTAATGAGGGAAATTGTTTAAAGGGAGATAACGCAGTGAACTACATTACATCAGTTATAGCCGAGTCCTTTAAGAGCGACGATAGGGTAATCTCCGCAAATCAAGAAGCAACACAAGGTAGCAGATTACAAAGCAGCTTAGAATTGACCAATCTAAACTGGAAAAAGGCAAAAAAAAATATTCCTAAAAACACATCTACAGGAATGGATGGAATTCCGATCAAGCTGATTAATGAACTCGGTCCAAAAAGTAAGGAAACGTTGTTAAAAGCTCTGGAAACAGTCATAACGAATAAGCAAATTCCGGACAGCTGGCGGCAGAATAAAATGAATTTGATTTATAAAGAGAAAGGAGACAGGATGCACGTAAAATCCTACAGGCCGATTACCATAACATCTGTTATGTACAGGTTAGCCATGCAGGCGGTGAAATTAAAGGTGCAAGCATGGGTTGAAAGTAACAAGATACTCGGAGAACTTCAGAACGGCTTTAGAAATGGTAGGCGCTTAGATGATAGCCTGTTCGTGCTTACCCAATGCATCGAAATATTTAGAGTGGAAAATAGACCTTTGTATTTGGCCTTCCTGGACATAAACGGGGCGTATGACAACGTAAGCATGGAACTCCTGTGGAACATATTAAAAAAAGAAGGTACCGGTTATGAGATAATAGAGTTCCTACAGGAAATATACCGGGATAACAAAGTAGAAATTACGTGGGAAGGGATAAGAAGTACGGAGGATGTCAAAGTATGCGAAGGATTAAGACAAGGCTGTCCTCTATCACCGGTGCAGTTAATGCTTTATATGATAAACCTGGAACGGAGGATACAAGACAGTAACCTAGGTTTTAACCTGTCATATAGATTAGGTGGAAAGGCGGTAGAGCAGCGCCTCCCCGGTTTGATGTATGCAGACGATATTGTGCTGCTAGCTGAGAGTCTGGAAGAATTGCAAACTCTAGTTAAGTATCGCGGAGACGAAGGGGACGCTCTAGGCTTCAGTTTTAGCGCAGTTAAGTCGGGTCTGATTATTTTCAACGGCTCAACTGATCAGGGTCTTAAAATACAAGGCCTTGAAATACCTAGAGTAGCAGAATATAAATATCTGGGGGTATGGGTAAACGAAGGATTGGCATACATTGGAAAGCAGGAGCAATCACTTAAGGCCAAAGGGCGAAGGAATGCCGGGATAATGAAGCATAAGGCATTGTGGGGATACAATAGGTATGAGGTTTTGAGGGGTATTTGGAAATGAATTATGGTGCCCGGACTTACTTTCGGAAATGCGGTTTTGTGCCTAAAATCAGAGGTACAGTCGACATTAAAAAACAAATCAGAGATCCGTTGGACGATTAGCACTAGGTGCCCACGGCAAAACTACAAATGAGGCGGTACAGGGAGATATGGGCTGGGCATCTTTCGATGTACGGGAAGCTCAGAGTAAAATATTATATGAGGAACGCCTGAGGAAATTGGACAGTAAGAGATGGGCAGCTAAAGTATTTAAATACCTGTACCTAAAAAGCGTTGACTCACAATGGAGGAAAAGAACTAGGAAACTAACTAGTAAGTATGCTAGTAACAAGGACGGAGAAATAAAGAGCATTAAGCAACCGGTGAAAAACACAGAAGGTAAAAATTGGATAAATTCGATGGAAAAGAAACAGAGTGTGGAATTGTACCGAAACTGGAAAATGCAGATCAGGAAGGAAGATTTCTTTGATAACTCAAGAGGCAGTGCCCTACTTTTTGAAGCTAGATCAGGGTGCCTTAGAACACGCAGCTACAAAAAGAAATTTAACAATGGAGATGACGCATGTGCTGTATGTGGAAACTCCAGTGAAACAATTGACCATATTATACTCGAATGTAATGGTATCCATCCGGAAGTTGATGCAGGCGCAACCACTGTTCCTGAAGCTCTGGGGTTTAGAGATAACAGTGACCGGGTGAATAAACCGGCGGTGGAAACTAGCAAAAAACGACTGGAAGATTGGTGGCTTAAAATCAGAGAAGTGGCATAATGTTAGTAATGTAGGAACAAAATTTAATAAATAGAATGATGGTATAGTTAACCATTCTAAATCAATAATTAAGATATAGGGAGAAAAATGAGCATGATAGCTACTGCTACCACCCCGTTTCAAAGGGGACGCTCCTATATTCCATCCATCCATCCATCCATCCGTTCTCTGGGGTTTAGAGATAACAATGGCCGGGTGAATAAACCGGCGGTGGAAACTAGCAAAATACGACTGGAAGATTGGTGGCTTAAAAGCAGAGAAGTGACATAATGTTAGTAATGTAGGAACAAAAATGTAATAAATGGAATGATGGTTTAGTTAACCATTCTAAATCAATAATTAAGATATAGGGAGAAAAATGAGCATGATAGCTACTGCTACCACCCCGTTTCCCGTTTCAAAGGGGACGCTCCTACATTCCATCCATCCATCCATCCATCCATCCATCCATCCATCCATCCATCCATCCATCCATCCATCCATCCATCCATCCATCCATCCATCCATCCATCCATCCATCCATCCATCCATCCATCCATCCATCCATCCATCCATCCATCCATCCATCCATCCATCCATCCATCCATCCATCCATCCATCCATCCATCCATCCATCCATCCATCCATCCATCCATCCATCCATCCATCCATCCATCCATCCATCCATCCATCCATCCATCCATCCATCCATCCATCCATCCATCCATCCATCCATCCATCCATCCATCCATCCATCCATCCATCCATCCATCCATCCATCCATCCATCCATCCATCCATCCATCCATCCATCCATCCATCCATCCATCCATCCATCCATCCATCCATCCATCCATCCATCCATCCATCCATCCATCCATCCATCCATCCATCCATCCATCCATCCATCCATCCATCCATCCATCCATCCATCCATCCATCCATCCATCCATCCATCCATCCATCCATCCATCCATCCATCCATCCATCCATCCATCCATCCATCCATCCATCCATCCATCCATCCATCCATCCATCCATCCATCCATCCATCCATCCATCCATCCATCCATCCATCCATCCATCCATCCATCCATCCATCCATCCATCCATCCATCCATCCATCCATCCATCCATCCATCCGTTCGGGAGTTGACAGTTGACAGTCGTGTGGTGCGCACGCGTGTTCCATCGCTCCTCCGATTGCACGTGGCTACCGGACACGGACGGATTGGCGACAGCAGGAGCTTTCAAAGCGTCAAACAGATGAGTTCTTTCTGCTATTAACTTTATTTCGCTTTCAGCTTGTTAGGTTAGGTGCAGCCTAAAGAATAGATTTTAGCTCTTTGTCCCAGCGGCCTGGTTTTTCTTGCCGGCAGCTAGGTTTCCTCGGCGTTCATTTTTTAAACTATTGTGTTTAGATAAATAATTTTTTTCTAGGCTATTGGCTTTCGCAGAATTGATTTTAATGCGTGTTTGCTAGTCATTTCTTGTGTCTTCTTTTGGCAGTTTGTATATTCTGAGAATTCGTAATAGATATAGTTCAGTCGATACATGCCTAAGATGTGCAATCAAAAGAAGGTAAAGTGTACTCAGTGTGAGGTGCAGGTTAATCTCAAGGAAACGCGTTTTGTCTCTGTAGGTCGTAATAGTATTTATGGCTCCCCATATGTACTCTTACGACCTACAGGCTGCAGCCAGAAAAGATAACTTCAATGGTTATCGAATTTTAACCAAATCATATGCAGCGATTGCAGAGCTGACGGCACCAACTACAGACGACGCAGTGGCCAAGGACATCAGAAAGAGGCTGAAGGGAATGCGGGAAGTTGGAATAGAAATTCAAATTATATGGACACCGAGACATACTGGCACGGACGGGGGAAACGCAGCCGCGCAAGCGGGTGGGCTTGCTGAAACGTACAATGCCCCACACCCCAACTCCATGCCTAAACCGATAGACTTAAATCCTTACCAAACAATGTTCACTAAAGGCTCCTCTGGCAGATCGATGATGCACTATGTACGCACCAAAATAAAACACGACAGTAAGCTTAGATTACATGAAGCGACACCAACGCCGGTGTTTGAGGACACGAAAGGGCTCACTCGACCACAAGAAATATTTCTCAACAAAGTAATAACAAACGCTGCTTACACACCGCACATACTTGACAAGTGGTTTCTCCGAAGACACGAAACACTCAAACACAACATATGCACGCACTGTCAGGAACAGTGTACAGCAGACCTAGAACATCTTATATGGCAATGTCCATCGTTTTCACAAGGAAGAAACAAAATTACGCATATTCCACACGACGACATGCCCACATTAGCAGTTCAGGTTATATCAAGCACCGAAATACAACACTCCATTGCTACATACGGCAGTGAGAGCGGCCTGCTTCGAGTAGTGTGAGAGAGGTCGACTTAGAGCGCGAAGATCGGCCGCAGGGCAAGCAACAAGCAACAGCTTGAAGAACCGTTAAGACGAAGAAGTTACACTCCCATTCCTCCTAACTCCCCAAGAACCCAAACAGCGGCCGAGAGCCATCCCTTCTTTTCAATAAAGGCTTCATTCATTCTCTGTAGGTAAAGCGGAAGGCAGCAACTTTTTGTGTCAGTGTTGCGTGCTGAGTGCGCGCTTTGATAGATTTGATGAAGAAAGGGGCAGTTTAGTGTCTCGTGTGGATGAGTTAGAGAATGAAGTACGTTTGTTCAGGACAGAAAATCAGAAACTGCTTGGACAGCTTCCTCAAATGGAAAAGAAAAAGGCTGACTTTATCCTTGGAACCAACGAGGATGAACATTCCAGTGCGGGTCACGTGGCTGGGACCAGCACTGGCATGGAAGGCGTAAGCAAAGTAGGTCAGGCGGATTTTGTCATTGGAAACAACGAGGACGAACATTCCAGTGCGGGCAACGTGGCCGGGACCAGCACTGGCATTGAAGGCATAAGCAAAGTAGGTCAGGCGGATCCGAACGGACAGAGCTATTTAGAAGCAGCTACTAAGAAGCCGGAAAAAAAGAAAGAGGTAAGGAAGAATGAAAATCCCAGAGAGAAGGACACAGATAACCGAAAGCAGGAGCCAACAGTTGGGAGAGGGAGAGAGAAGACCCAGGTGCTTATCGCCGGAGATTCTAACATGAGCAGGTGCAAGCGAGATATCTTGGAACGTGTAAAGGGTGAGTGTTAGTTGAAGCCTTCCCAGAGAGCACAATGAGGGCAGTGCTGAAAGAAAGTAAAAATAGACTGTTGAAAAATTCCGTAGAGCGCAGTATGGTGATAGTAGCCGCGGGGCTAAACGATGTCCTAAATGGTGACGCTGCAGGAATGGTGGAGAGTTTAGCTAAGGGAGTTGACGATCTCAGGGAGATAGCACAGCAAACGCAGATAGTTGTATGTACAGTACCGGAGGTGCTAGGATTGAACGGAAAGCTGGAAAAGGACGTGGTGACAGTCAATCAGGACATAAGAAAGTTAAGCCTGGAGAATCGTTTCGAAGTGGTTGAGGTAAACAGGGAGGTGCATAAAGCAGATTTTGGTAGGGCTTTTCAGCGAGATGGCATTCATTTTAACAGAAGGGTGGGAGCAGAGATCGGCTGGCGCCTGGCAGGCAGGGCTGTAGCTTTTTTAAGGGGTTCGCGAGGACTCCGTGCACAGAGGTAGTTAGAAGTGAAGCAGAAGAAAGTGTAATAACGGAGGCTGAGCCCCCAAAAATGGCAAGGAGGAAGTCAAGAATGAAAAGTACAAGAAAGAAATTTAACACTAGGGTCAGCTACATAAACATGCAAGGAGGTAGAAAAAGAGCGAAATGGCTAGAGATAGAACAGCAGTTGAAGGATGACAAAATAGGTGTGTACGCTCTTTGCGAGACTCAACTCAGGAATCTAGAAGATCCGCCGTTTATAGAAGGCTACGTCTGGGAAGGGTGCAACAGAACCAGAACGAAAAAAAAAGGGTTGAGGGGTAGGTATGTTGATACACCAGGGAACAAACTGGCAAAGAATTAAATCATCTTTTAAAGAACATATCTGGGTGCCAGGAACATTTGCCGGCATAAGGACATGGCTAGGGCTAGTTTATTTAGGAACAGGACACCAATGCAGGCAAGAAAACAAGGATCTTGTTGAATGTCTCAGTAACGATATAAGCCAGTTTGGAGACGGGGCCAATATTATTCTGTTGGGGGACATGAACGCCCACATCGACGATCTGGATGGATACACGGATTGTAACGGGAAGCTAATGCTAGATTTCTATGAGCGACACGATCTAGTTATAGTAAATAGAGAAACAAAATGGTGAAGGGCAAATCACGTGGGAAGTCGGCAACAGGCAGACGACCATTGACTACTGTCTAATGTCGCAGGAAATTTATAGCAAGGTCACAAAAATGGAAATAGACGAAGAAGGGGAGTGTAGTCTGGGAAGTGATCATAAACGTATTAGTCTGCAGATGGGACCTTGATGAAAAGAGAAATGGAACTTAGACAAAAAGTAAACGCAAAATTAAACGACGATCAGATAGCAGCAGATATAGAGGAAGCAATAGAGAAAAACCCCATGGACGACTGGGATTATGAACATGTAGAACTACTCATAAGGAGGAAAATTAAGGAGGTTAAAGTTGCATACCGCTGGAATGGAAAGAGGAAGCCACGGAGCTGGTGGAATAAGGAAACCAGGGAAGTTATTGAACAACGACGGGCTGCTTCAAGGGAACATCGAGTGGCAAAGAAAGCACAGGTATCTCAGGAGGAAATAGACCAAAAATGGGAATCATATCGACAAAAGAAACTTGAGGTACAGGCTCTTGTCCAAAGTAAAATAAAACAGTCCACTGATCGCTGGATGGCTGACATACACGATGCCTCTAGAGGCGGAGCAAGAAAATTCTGGAACCATATCAGCTGGCTAGGGAAAAAGAATCAAAGAAAGCAAGATCGGATTCAAGATAACGAGGGAAATTGTTTAAAGGGAAACAACGCAGTGAACTACATTACATCAGTTATAGCCGAGTAATTTAAAAGCGACGATAGGGTAATCTCCGCAAATCAGGAAGCAACACAAGGTAGCAGAATACAAAGCAGCTTAGAACTGACCAGTCTAAACTGGAAAAAGGCAGAAAAAAATATTCTTTAAAACACATCTACAGGAATAGATGGAATTCCGATCAAGCTGATTAATAAACTTGGTCCAAAAAGTAAGGAAACGTTGTTAAAAGCTCTGGAAACAGTCATAACGAATAAGGAAACTCCGGACAGCTGGCGGCAGAGTAAAATGAATTTGATTTATAAAGGGAAAGGAGAAATGATGCACATAAAATCCTACAGGCCGATTACCATAACATCTGTTATGTACAGGTTGGCATTAAAGGTGCAATCATAGGTAGAAAGTAACAAGATACTCGGAGAACTTCAAAACGGCTTTAGAAATGGTAGGCGCTTAGATGATAGCCTGTTCGTGCTTACCCAATGCATCGAAATATCTAGAGTGGAAAATAGACCTTCGTATTTGGCCTTCCTGGACATAAACGGGGCGTACGACAACGTAAGCATGGAACTCCTGTGGAACATATTAAAAGAAGAAGGTATCTGTTATGAGATAATAGAGTTCCTACAGGAAATATACCGGGATAACACAGTAGAAATTAGATGGGAAGGGATAACAAGTACGGAAGATGTCAAAGTATGCAAAGGATTAAAACAAGGCTGTCCTCTATCACCGCTGCTGTTCATGCTTTATATGATAAACCTGGAAATGAGGATACAAGACAGTAACCAAGGTTTTAACCTGTCATATAGATTAGGTGGAAAGGCGGTAGAGCAGCGCCTCCCCGGTTTGATGTATGCATACGATATTGTGCTACTAGCTGAGAGTCTGGAAGAATTGCAAACTCTAGTTAAGTATCGCGGAGACGAAGGGGACGCTCTAGGCTTCAGTTTTAGCGCAGTTAAGTCGGGTCTGATTATTTTCAACGGCTCAACAGATCAGGGCCTTAAAATACAAGGCCATGAAATATCCAGAGTAGCAGAATACAAATATCTGGGGGTATGGGTAAACGAAGGATTGGCATACATTGGAAAGCATGAGCTATCACGTAAGGCCAAAGGACGAAGGAATGCCGGGATAATGAAGCATAGGGCATTGTGGGCATACAACAGGTATGAGGTTTTGGGGGGTATTTGGAAAGGAATTATGGTGCCCGGACTTACTTTCGGAAATGCGGTTTTGTGCCTAAAATTAGAGGTACAGTCGACATTAGAAATAAATCAGAGAGCCGTTGGACGATTAGCACCAGGTGCCCACGGCAAAACCACAAATGAGGCGGTACAGGGAGATATGGGCTGGGCATCTTTCGAAGTACGGGAAGCTCAGAGTAAAATATTATATGAAGAACGCCTGAGGAAATTGGACAGTAACAGATGGGCAGCTAAAGTATTTAGATACCTGTACTTAAAAAGGGTTTACTCACAATGGAGGAAAAGAACTAGGAAACTATTAAGTATGCTAGTCACAAGGACGGAGAAATAAAGAGCATTAAGCAACAGGTTAAAAACACACAAGGTAAAAATTTTATAAATTCGATGGAGAAGAAACAAAGTGTGGAATTATACCGAAAGTGGAAAATGCAGATCAGGAAGGAAGATGTCTTTGATAACTCAAGAGGCAGTGCCCTACGTTTTGAAGCTAGATCTGGGTGCCTTAAAACACGCAGCTATAAAAAGAAATTTAACAATGAAGATGACGCATGTGCTGTATGTGGAAACTCCAGTGAAACAATTGACCATATTATACTCGAATGTAATGGTATCCACCCGGAAGTTGATGCAGGCGCAGTCACTGTTCCTGAAGCTCTGGGGTTTAGAGATACCAGTGGCTGGGTGAATAAACCGGCGGTGGAAACTAGCAACAAGCGACTGGAAGATTGGTGGCTTAAAAGCAGAGAAGTGACATAATGTTAGTAATTTAGAAACAAAAAAATTAAGAAATAGAATGATGGTTTAGTTAACCAAACTAAATCAATAATTAAGATATAGGGAGAAAAATGAGCATGATAGCTACTGCTACCACCCCGTTTCAAAGGGGATGCTCCTATATTCCATTCATCCCGTATCTTTGACGTCATCGCGCGCTCGTGTCCGGAGAGATCGAAACCGAAACTAGTCCTGATAAATGCACTGATAATACATTAATTGATCTGTGCTGGGGCTTTTTGGGTCGCAGTCCCTCTGTTTTGGACCACTGTGGATCGATTAAAGCAAAAATACCGATACAGAAAATGTACGTGTCTATACTCCTTTAAGCGTTTTTTAGGCTTCCCTGGGACTATCCGGAAGGGCGGTTGCATATACGTAAGCAATTGTATTCGTTATACTTTCTCTTATTTGTCATAGTTTTGTTGCAGGGCATATCATGAAGGTATAGTTTACGTAATTATTGACTTTCAGAAATTGTTGTTCATATCGGACATGGAAAGTTATACGCATGGCCAAGCTGATACTAGAGCGCTCCTCTTTGCTCGCGTTAGTTCTTGGTCATAGTAATATTAGATGTCCAGCACTGGACGCTGTTGAAGTCTCGGAGCTCTTAGTCGACTGCATTTTCTTCCATCATATCAAGTAGGTGTTTGTGTGTGCGTGGGGTCAGGCGCCGGTTCGAAACATTACAGTTTGAGCTCCTGATGGCAATAAGGGGAGTCGTCTCTTTCAGCGCTTTTCTGACTGTCGTCATCTACCCGAAATTTAGTAATTTCATCATCCGTTTTTGTTCAGAGCTTCCCTTTTTATGGCTATAGGCGATAAAACAGAAACTAATCTTTTTTTTTTCTGATGCATAGCAAAAAGGAAGAAAACTGTGATCTGCCACACGATGCATGAATCAGGCATACAGGCGTTTTTTTTATTTTATTTTCAGAATTACATTGAGACCAGAAAAAAAAAGGGCATGGAGGGGAGGAGAGCAGGAAGACTGTAGCAAAACTTGGTTTTAAAATGTTTTATGCTGCATTGACAAGTTGCATGGAGACCGGAGTTAAACAAAAAGGTGCGAAGGCGTGGAGAATTGATGGGCTTCCCTATACAGCAGGTATTTCTTGCTGTTTCTTCTTCTGCCTTCGCTCGTACAGAGTGGTGTTGGTGACCACCGCTGCGTCCGTTGCTCAGCGACACATTGCGGTGCGGAGATGAGAACTTCCCTTCTCAGACTGTACACATTTATTTACACTTTATTACAACTTATATACAATAACATCGTCAGATGCGACATCAAATCATGGAGGGCTAACTGCAAATGGGTGAAAGATCAGAGGTCAGAGGCTAGCAGAATCAGGCCTTGGCCTTCTGCTACACTTTAGGCCGGAGACCCTTGAGGCCTCCGTCGGCCTAGCCTCCCTCCTCTAACAACCCGTCTGCCCTTGACTCTCGTCTGAGCCCAACCCTCCTCTGAGACCAACTCCTCTCCGAGCCCAACTGTCTCAATCCTCGCTTCCTTAGCGTTACCAAAATTCGAGTTTAGTCCGTTGACCAATCAACGACTAGTCACTCTGTGGTCAATAACATGCAGTGTTTCAAAATGGGCTGGCCAGTCATTGTGCCACATATACCCCTCTCCTACGCATGTCAAATAAAACACACACAAAGCACGCACTCAGCAGCGAGTGGTTGCGCACGCAAACACACATCTGCGATTTGCACCCTCTCCCGAGGTCTTCCCTCAGTTCACGCAAGAGGCGCCAAGCAGTCGCAAAGACAAATGGCGTCGACGGTTACACTTCCGAAAACACACACATTTAAACACACACGCGCAAACCTCAGGCCCAAACATTCCGATCGCTACCCTTGGTCAGCTGCGCGCGGGTGGTGGATTCAAAGGGACGTCCAGGCGTCTTCTTGAGAAGACATGTCAAGAGCGGCTCCCTCTGCATCGCGTTCTCCTCAGCCCGTGTTCCGCCACGTTTCGGGATTTATGGCCTCCGCGCCCTCTCCACTGAAACCGAGAAAGATAGCAGTTAGCGCCGAACCCACTGCGCTTACGCTGTGCTTTCTAACTGCACTGTTTTGCCTCCCTCGCGGCCCGGTCGAAGCGCGACTTTTCAGAGAATCGGGACGGACACAACCGCCCGCTGCCACGTGTTCTGTGCTCACTTCCGAAAAGCGCCCGCCTGCGCGACCGTCATAAATCAGCCTGTGTTAGGCTGCCCCTTGACCTTGTCGCCCCTTTGGATTTTCCCCTGCGATGCACACTTCGTTTCTGGGCGAAGCCCCGCAAACTTGACTACCGGTAAACAAATTGGGGACCACTTAGGCTCTGTTTTTAAGGGCGTGAACCGAGCTCGCTAATGTGTCGCTTGCGGGTCATAGTTCGTGTACTTAATTACTGATTTCTTAATGTGTGTCTTTATTAAATCGCGCAGACCTTCCTCGGTTAATAAATGTTGATTCATTCGTTCATTCAGTATCTCACACTTACTCATATGATGTGCAAGAATGCTTGACATAGATATTTAACACCTAAGCGATTCTCCTTCTCAGTGTTTGAAAGCAAAGCTATCGGTTGAACAGAAATGGCCAGGCTGAACGAATAAGAAGCTTCAAACAGTGACCAACACCAAGTTCTACTGAAACATATAGCAACCTTTGCCTATCTCCCAGTGAGCAGCTCTTGTCGGCCAAGTCTCGTGCCCGGCAAATTGCTAACTGCTCGTCTGCCCACAGCAGGTTTTCTGCAAAATGGGGCCTTTAATCGACCGTGTCAGTGGGGAGAAAAAAAGGGAATAATGAATGATTAGCCACCATAATACGGTTCAGGACATGTTTCTTGGACGTTATAGTCACTCATTCAGTCATTGGTTCAGAAAAGGCGTCGTCTTCCTCCTTACTGGTTTCGAAAACATTTGGCTTCAAGTGTACAACGCTGGAAGTATGCGGCATTGTCTGATACTAGCAACGTGGGGGCGGTTGTGATAATAGAAAAACAAAGTAACAAGCATCAGGGCCAAATCTATCGACGTTGTTATTACATCACCTTTTAAAAAACACAAGAGCAAGCATATTTATTCAGACTAGGTACCTAGGCTATGCTATGAACATTTAGACAGCATTCGTTTCGACGTGTAAGAAGAATGCTCCTTGACTTCTCGCCCAGTGAACACTGTTCTTCGAGACTGTCTCGCTGACTAAGTGCATGATAGAACGACACTCTGGATAGAATCAAACAGCTGCCATTTTTGTTCTCCAGTCGTACACTGTGTGACCTTCAGTGCAAATGCGGTTCGTACTGTACAGAAAATTAAGGTTTAGTACACATAGCGTCAAACATCCGGAGACACCACAGTGAACCCCGTTTTCTTTGTCTGCCCACGGAGTTCGCACTGCTCATGAAGTCAATTCTGACCCTATATGGCAGGTTTCATGGGATGTTATGGTAATACATTAAGTAAAGAACTGGAAAACAATCGGGAACAGTTAAGGTGTGTCACGTAAGTACCACCTCCGCAGGTGTATATATATATATATATATATATATATATATATATATATATATATATATATATATATATATATATATATATATATATATATATATATATATATATATATATATATATATATATATATATATATATATATATATATATATATATATATATATATATATATATATATATATATATATATATATATAGTTGCACGACTTTGGACGCTTGACGCCCTATAACTATTCCTTGGGTCTTGATTATTGCTACATTCTTACGTTACCGTAATATTACTAAAATTCTGACCTGACCCAAAATGGCCGCTTTTACTGCCGGCGTGTCTTTCTTGAAAGCATGGAATCATATGAAGATTAACTCTCATTGGGAACCAACATCTCGCCGTTTACGCACATGTCAACCACACCGGCACACTATACCACCTGCCAATCAACATCGACCGCTTTATAAATGAGGCGACATCCGCCGCCGCCTTCAATGCGCTCGACAGTGCCCCAACTCACCTGCGGCGACAGGTACGAGTGCCCAGATGTCCACACGAATGCCAACCTTGCCACCAGCACATAGCGGTACGAGGTTTGTACTCCCGTACAACATCAAATCAACCACACACACGTCAACAACACTTTCTCACCAGTCACCACTGCCTGCCAGCATCGCCGCAGAAATACGTCCTTAGATTATCGCTGCATCCGGTTTCATCGATGATACTCAATCACCAACAATCGACCTCCTTGTCGCGTGACAGCTTTGCAAACGAGACACAACTCGCTGCCGCTTTCAATGCGCTCGACACCACCGCCAAAGACTCACCAGCGACATTTGTTCGTCACGCAGGTCTGTCTCCTGCGATACGACTGGCACAGGAGCGATGCCCGGATGTCCACAGGAATGCCAGCCCGGCCACCAGCGCATCGCGGTACGAGCCTTGTGATGCCGTACACCGACCAAGCACACGTCAACTACTTCAGCTCGCCACTGGCATTAGCGCAGCCTAGATTATCGCCACATCCGCTCCATCGATGATAGTCAATCGCCAGCAATCAGCCTCCTTTCCCCATGACCGGTTTATAAACGAGACGCCATCCGCCACCGTCTTCACTGGGCTCGACAGCACCGCAGCATGGCTACTAGGCTCATCTGCGACGTCTGTTCGTCATGCAGGTAAATGGAAAACATTGTGTTTTTAAGATGAAAGCCTTGCTATGCCTGCAAAATCTGTCGTCAGATGTGACGTCACCACCTGGCGATGTTATACCGAGTCATTGTTCATTAATAGTAGTAATTGATTATAACAGTTATGATTACTAGTGATACTATTTATGATAATTAGCGATGTGTAGTAATAAGAAAATTTTTGATAGTTGATAACATAATTGACGATACGATGATAATAAACATAAAATAATTAGTGACAGTTTAAATAATGATAACCCAATTAGTAGCAAGATTATTAATGGTAGGTAGTAAAAATGAAGAGGCAGCGCTAATGCGCATTTTCTAAATATAGTTCCTGCAGTAACCTTTGAATTTTTAATTCCCACCGACTAACCAAGTGAACAAAACTGAAGCCGACTGGCCATCAGTGTTAACAGTTACCGAATGGGTGAACTACTTACAAAAGCTTTCGGAACAAAGTGCTAAGTAATCGACAGTATTGAACCCAGACTTGATAATTGGGATGACAGATCACGCAGATCAAACCTCTTGTGTGCGTGTGTTTTTTTTTCTTTTGACAAAAAAAGTGTCCAATGTGAAATATAGGTGCAATCTGAAGACCTTATAAATTATAATCCAGCACTGCAGTTAGACACTGCCCTAGCTTGTTCAGCTCAATACTGAGAGCTCACAAACTGGCAGAGTTTAGGAAGGAATATTACAAACAAATTATCATTGAATGCGCCGATTGTAAGGTAAAATAAAACGTTCTTGTGCAGGAAGAAGCTGAAGTATACATTGTACAGTATTTCTGAAAGTTACTGTCACCCTACGCTTACGGTTAGAAAGCATTTCCTGGAATTTAGTAAGGCACAGAACGAAAAATATAAACTTAGGCACGACAAACTAATCGTCGGAAATAAAACCGTATTTTACCGCATAATTTAGCAGGTTATCCCCCGCTCTTTAAACTCGTAGAAGGCATTAGGCACAGTAAACATTCCTACTTTTTATATACTAATATTTGAAACCTTTGGGTAAACTTGATGCTCTCCGCAATGTAATGTACAAAACAAGCTCCTACCTCGTCATTCTTGCATAAATTTGGGTTATTTCCTCAATTATTAAGTACAAAGTGTATTTGTTTTCTTCTGACTTCAGTGTTCTTACTTTGCATTTAGGTGTCGTATTGATGTTTTAGTCATGTTGCAGCCTTATCACTATTTATATGATAACCTGCAAACAAAAAAATACAGGACCGTGTCAAAAATACGACAAAATGTTTTGTAGCCCTGTCGTAACGTCAGACTGTTCTGGTTCATCTAGTACCTTCTGTACAGTTTTTACCTAGTACTCCGTTGTCGTAACTACAGAACATTTTGTTTCACAACAGATTCGCAATAAAAACCCTCACAGAAATTCCGTTGCGACAACAAAACAAATTCTGCAGTCGTTTAGACTGGGCACGTTTTAATCAATGAATTGCTTGAGAGATCACGACCCTACTGTTATATTCGGGGGTTGGAAGCCTGTTGAGCGAGGAACTTCTCAACTCGGTTGCTGGGTGTAGAGATATAGAGTTTGTCACTTTTGCAAGAGAGGGGAAGAGAGGCAAAGAGAGAAACGCGAGCGCTTGTGAAGCATTGCATCAGGTGCTTTGGTCGCGCACACGGTGCGAGGAGCAGCTATCTTACATGGAACTGCACGGCTCGGGTTTCGTTTTCCCGCTCAACGTCACGGGCAGGCGGACCCCTGCTGGCCTTTCCGAAATTGCCTAAGCGCGAAGGACACACCGTGCATCCGTTAGTGTAGAGGCAGGAAAGCTGTACCAGCCGTGCCTCGGTTAGCTTTCCTTCTTAGGCTGGGTCACCGTGTCGGTTGTGTGAACGACGTTTAAGTTGGAGTCTTGGCGCAGCTTGATCTTACCTGGACCCATTTGGTTGGTCTTCGTAGGGTTGCGCTGTGCAACCGTTTTGCCGAACCGCAGCTCCTAAATGTTGGAAGCGGAGCCTTGTAGCAGCCGTGTGCAGGTTACTGTACACAAATTGGTTTGGTGTGGACTGTGTGCTATGGAGCTGTCGCGCGCCCCAGTCAAAAAAAATCAATGGGTCCAGTTGGGAAGACCAGTCAGATTGAATTGGTTCTGCCAATCCCAAATGGTTTGTCCAATGGGTACTGTCCAACCCAACGGGTTTCTTCACTCCCAATTGGGAAGCCCAGTTGGTTTCTTCACTCCCAACTGGGACACCCATTGGTTTCATGACTCCCAATTGGGAATGAAGAAACTAATTGGGCGTCCCAATTGGGACTGAAGAAACCAACGGGGGGATTGAATAAACCCATTGGGCTAATGGGAAGCCCAATGGGTTACTTCAATCCCAATTGGGATTCCCTCGCTCCCAATTGGGACGACCATTTGAAACGAATTGGGCTTCCAACTGGGCTTCCCATTGGTTCTAATTGGTCCTAAGCAAACATTCCCAATTGGGAAAGTCAAGTCAGTGATATCCTTGACTGAGATGTGCACAGATATACATACCTGTATAAAGAGACAAGAGTGAAAAATTTAAGTTCTTATAAAAAGTATATGCCGCTTAATCTTATTAATTGATTATATCATGTTTACTGTAACTGCAGGCATAATTAAATAAGTTAACTCTGAATAACAAAAATGTGTCACTGGTCCCAGCAGCACTGTTCAAAGAATGGAGTATATAAGTCTGCAACCTGTGGATGTATACATTGAATCTGTGTTAGTTCCGTGTGTAATGCTTGCTTGTCTCCCATGATTTCTGTAAAAAATTGTAACTTCATTGAACTTGTCTAAAAATTGGCTCCCCTATAACTTCTAGGCAGAAAACATTGAAATTGCGTCTCCATTTTTTTTATTTTTCTTCAGCTATGTGAGTTCAAACCATTTGGGCTCAATGGGTATACCATTTGAGTTCAATTGGGGAAACCATTTGGTCTTCATGGGTGACCAATTATTCCCAATTGGGAGCACCAATTCATATGAAATGGTCAGGCCCAATGGGTGGCGAAAACACAAATGGTTTTTGACCAATTCATTTCAATTGGGAAATTCCCAATTGGACCCATTGAATTTTTTTGACTGGGGCTTCATGTCGGGAGGTGGCGCTTTAGGCGACGTTCTTTGATGGTGTGCTAGGAGCCTGATTAATTCCGTGCACTCGGATGTGCAGCGCCGAAAACCAGTCTCGTTCTAACAATTTGAAGCCATTTCCTTCCATCACCAGCAAAAGTAATCATTTCACTTGAATCGCACACGAGCTTGTGCCGATCCGAGGGTTCCCCGATCCCGACCAAGGGGTTCTTTAGCTTCGGGGTGCTCGTTGACCATGTTTGGCGGTAAGTAGCCTCGCTGATTAGAGAATACGCGGCTCCCGTATATACTTCGAATTTTAGGGCCTTCCCTCAACTTTCATGTCAACAAGGAAATTTCGGCAGGATTTTCGCTCACTTGCTGCTTGCAGCTCGTAGTCTGGATCGCTATGCGTAGAGTCGCTGCCCGCCGACTGAGCGTTAACACTTCGCATTCCTTGCCTGGTGTTTGGCTTGCCTTCCTTGGTTTTCTGCTTGCGGGTGATGCAAGCTTTCCCGATGTATTCCTTCTTGGAACAGAAATGGCATATTGCTCCGTCCTGAACGTACAAGTATGAGCCTCGTGCCAGCCCTCAGGTCGACAGCGTCGTTGCTACGGTGAATTCTTGTACTCTATTTGAAGTTGAGAAGCATTGCGCACTTCTGCGGAGCTCGTCGCTGACTTCGCTGCTACCGCGACGCACTTTTTGTTGACAGGTCAAAAGCGCGCTAAAACGTCAACTCTCCCTCCGCGAACAATCTCTGCTGAATGTGTCCGTAGCAGATGCCGCAAACGAATCTGTCGCGAAGCATGACGTCTTGGGGCAGCATGATGGGATTCTTTAGAAGTCCTTCTGAAAGCAAAGTCGATGTTAAAGCTGTTGTCGTCAGCGCTACGAAGTTGCAGTCCGCTGTCAAAATTCCGAGGGCTGCGACGTAGCTGATCGGCTCTTCAGGCTGTTGGTCGCATCGCTGGAAGACTACATTCGGCTGTATAGCTCAGATGGTCTTGGATCGAAATGCTTCTGGAGAAGCTTGACTAAGTCTTCATAGCTACCTCTCCGGGAGCCTTTGGTGCGACCAGCGTGCAGGCAGTCTTGAAGGTGTCAGCGCGAGCTTCAATTGCTTCGTCGGAGATACCATTTTTCACGAAGCAGGAGGTGAGGCGATGAATCCACTAAGACCAATCCTTGCCGCTAAAAGGCTTGATAGAGCGTTGCTACAGTAGCCGTGGCCTGACATCGAGAGTGTTATAATTGGGGCGTGGGAGCGCCGTGAGCGAGGAACTTAGTTTACTGGCTAGAGAGAGAGTAGGGGGTTTATCGTACTTTTAGAAGAGAGGGAAAGAGAGAAACATTGCTTCTGGTGCCTGGTTGCGCACACGGTCAGAGGAATGGATGTCTTCCATATGGAACCGGGCGGCTCAGGTTTCGCTGGCCCGCGCGTCGTCGCCAGCAGGGGAATACCTACTGGTCTTTCCGAAACGGTCGGCTTCCAAGCGCGAAGGTGACAACTACTGCTGATGGAGCGGGCCTGGGTCCTGAGTGTAGAGGCAGGGAAGCTGTAGCGGCCGTGGGTCAGTCCACAATTTACATTTTAAACACTTTCTCCAAGGTCCATCAAGTCAGGAATTTAGCGCAAAAATAAAAACAATGGATAGAGACATAAGACGATTGACGAGCGTTTATTCATGCAAGAGTACAGAGCATATATAAAGAAAAACAGAGCATGCGCGGAAGGGGACAGATAAATCAGCAGCAACCAACGCATGTCCAGAAAGGCACTCGCTTACGCAATGATCGGATAGCTTATCTATATGATAAGCCTAAGTCTTGTCTTTCCCACTTTTGCCCAGAATCGTCTCAAACCCTGCCCTACACTTGCATATGCAAGGTGCCGCACAAGGTTGGCGTTTTGGCCTT
This sequence comes from Amblyomma maculatum, assembly GCF_055883805.1. Classification (NCBI taxonomy): domain Eukaryota; kingdom Metazoa; phylum Arthropoda; class Arachnida; order Ixodida; family Ixodidae; genus Amblyomma; species Amblyomma maculatum. The sequence goes on along the minus strand of NC_139344.1, from coordinate 313,846,158 downwards.
CAATTTGAATATTTCGAGCATGCTCCTGTAACCGGTCATTGCCATAGCGGCCAACATATGAAGCACCACATGAGAGGGGAAGGCGGGACCGCACCCACCGCATAGTTCACATTGGGGTAGCCCTTGTTTTTTGTTGCAAGCCCCGCCGGAGCATTCAGTGATGCGTGGGCAAAGCTTCGAAAGCAGGTGCGGTAAACACAAGGGACACGCTGTGCCTGCCCGCCACTTTAAGCTTGTGGGACCTGCGAGTACACAGTACATAAAAGACCGCCACTGGCTTAGAAGAAAGGGGCTTCTTTGGGTGTCCTTCTGTTTTTGTAGGATGGCCTCAGCTACAGCTGATATGACCGGCCTAGGGAAACCTGCTGCAACTAGCTTCCAAACCTGATCATTCAGACCTTCTTGCATTTTGTAAGGGCATGACTTTAAGTGAGGGTATGGCTCTCTTGACCACTTTTGAATGCGCCGAATCATAACTTAATCCTGGTTCGGAGCGAGTACATCCAGCAAATGTGGTACTCGCAGAAAATCAGCTTGAGGTCTAAAAAATGCAAAATATTAGTGTCGGGAAGTTCGTGGGTGAATACTTACCCTTGTCCAAGTAGATTAAAAGAAGTTGAAACAAAATTAAAAACATGGTCGGGGGATGTAAAGGTCCCCCTTTTCAAAAGAGTTACAAAGTCGTCGACATATCTAAAAACTTTAAAAACAGGTCCCCTTTGAAAAAGACTGTGCTAGTAGGCGATCAAGTAAAGATAAGTCGCATAAAATGGGCGCCACGCACGAGCGGATACATATACCTTTACGCTGCAAAAACAAACAAACAAACAAGCTGATTGTTATGAGATATAAAAGTAACCTCCAAATAACGTTCTAGTAAAGTTGGAACTGAATAAAACAAATCTTCTATGTCGATAGAAAAAGCGAAGCGGAACCTATCCGACCATTGCTCTGCATAAACGCAACGACTTCTATTTTTTTATCAGTAAAGGGTCATCCACAAGAATGTGCTCAACAAGAAACCACTCACGCTCTGCTGCATTTTATATATATTGTTACGCTTTGGTAAAAGAACTGGTCGTCAGCAGTCTCTGGCACTACGAGCACCACCACTTCTTCTCTAGCGCACCTTCGTCTTCTTTGCAGCCCATTACAATATGCTATGTGTTCCGGCAGTTGGCAGTTAAATTATGTGCTGGAAAAGAGCAGTTACATAGCATTTACGTCGTGCATTTCTTAATAATTTAGACGTAATAGTTTTTACAGAAAAAGCCTAGTGGAGGCCGCTTCCCAGTGAAAAAAGGTGTTTCGAATGAACCGCTGTGAACTACAAGAACGGCGGTTAGCCGAATGGTGGCACTCGTCAATCGTCTCATGTGTCCTTCTCTGTCCATTGTTTTTATTTTTGCACTAAATTCTTGACGATGGGTTACCAACTAGACCGGCTCCTGAACTCTAAGGTCCATCAGAACACACACTGCACATGATCGACAGTATCTTTTCATCAGCCCAGAATTCTCTCTGGATAGCACTCTTGCCTGTAGGAGAACCGGGCAAATAACCTTATGCGCTGTAGCGTATGAAATGGCCGCTGCAATTATTCATTAGACTGAAGTCCTTATATGCTCACTTTCACGACGGCATACAGCATTGACAATCGTCTATATAACACATTTATGGTTACTATATCTATTTCATAAGCAATATTTTGCTTATTGTCCTTCAAGTATGCCACCAGCGTCAAGTGAAAAGTGAACACAGCGACATAAATGCGAACACAGAAGCTCTACAATATTGCCTGCTGGAGTAGGAATAGATACAATGTAAGTTACAGGCCTTAAGAGCAGCCATCGTGTCTTCGATGAGGAAATATATGCTGCACCTGCTGGTTAAGAAATTTCTCGTTTTGGACTTTGTACTTCAACTGTAATGGTCTTTCGCACTTATATAGTGCACGAAATAAATGACAGGAGGCAAAGGAATCGAGTTTCGAGCTCTTTTATAGGCAAAGGTGTTCACTCATTTGTGAATGTATACACTGCAGTATAATTTATTGGTGATGTCGAGTAAAGCAGGCAGCGTGTGTAGACACACTTGATCCACAAGAAAAATACGTGCGCGATATCGAAAGTGATGCATAGATACAATGCATGGTTGCTATGGTCGATGAGGTGAACTCGTCATGCGTGATAATCGCAGTGGTGAAATTGGTCTTGAGTGTCTATGCCTGAAGGGCTCTATTACTAAACGTGTACTCCTTCTCTTCTTTCTCATTATGCCCGGCCAACTGAGGAGAGACGCCTGCTATGATCCTCTGTAAAAAAAAAAAATGAAAGCATAATTATAAAAAAAAAAGTATTCAACAGCGTGCCGTTAAAACGATCAAAGCCACCAAGGAACACTGTTCCATAATTTGATTAACTACACGCAAAACCAGCTGGAATTTAGGCGATGATTTCTCACCTGTCGTAGAGAACCAGGAGTGGTGAGAAGGAAGTATATCATGTATCCAGGAATCATAACCATTGAGGCGAGCGCCATGAACCAGCCCAGCATTTCGCCCCACCATGGGTATTCGTACGTCTTGGCGTACTTAATCGGTTGGTATTTGATCACAGAGAACAGGAATATGGCCTGCGCAAAAACAAGGACCACACATTGCACATAGTTTTCGAGTGCAACAGAGCAACGGCACGAGGCTAGAGTACAAGAAGGGACACAGCCCTGAAAACTATGTCTGTCCATCAGTTGTATTATTGCCACATTGCACATTCTCATCATCTCGGCTCCTTTATTGGTATATCCAAAGTTATTATTTAGTGCACAAAAATTAACTGCGGAAGCTGTTTAAGACGTGCAACATCACTATTTAGCACGGTTTGACCAGGGCTGGGCAAGATACTTCAAAAAAGTATCTTCGATACGATACTCGATACCTTGACAAATTGTATTTCCTATACCGATACAAGATACCGAACCGAAATCGATTTCCGACACAGATACTCGATACTGTATCTTCGATACTTCGATACAGTTATGAAATCTCAATATGATAAAGACGTTAATATTAGCGAAGCTGGAAAATTTTACCATGCTTTCTAGAACTTTCAGTGGTACCTATATCGCAGCTTTTGTTTCTCGGAACAGGCTTAAACGAATCCGACAGCACGGATTTATTGATGCTTCGCTGTCTGGGCAGCTGGCCTTGTCAGAACTTCACGCTGAATTGAAGCCATGGTTACAAAGCTTCCACAAGCAGCCTAGCCAATAATTTTTTTAAGCTAGTGTTCGTCATACGAACCACCCTGTGAGCACTTGGATACATACAATTAAATCTGAAACTTCTTTTGCTGCTTTCCATTTCATATACTACACGTTACTTACCTGATGGCCCTCTCCGTTTTTTTTGCTATAAGGCTCATTGTTGCGTGCGCTTGGGGAACTGAGCAGGTATTTTGATATTAGTGCAATAGCAGAATTTTGAAGCCAGCATTCCGTGTTAAAAGCTAGATAACAAAAATAAAATGGCTGAACGTTTTTATTAGTTCCGAAATAGCCCCGCGATGTAGGCGTTCTGCAAGCGAGGCAAATAAAAAAAACCTCTATATACAATTTGACGAGCACGCCGCACTGTTACATTTGATGAAGGGGCCCTTTACCAGAAGATAAGAGTGAAGCATAGCCGCATCGACTCGAGGATATTTAAGGTAGTTGACAAAGTCAAGATTCACTAGCGTCCCTTGAGAATTTAGTCTGGTTTAGATAAAAGAAAGAATTGTTTTTTTTTTTTTTTTTAAATAGAGTGGCTAATATGACGTCAATCAATTCGCATGTTTCGAAAACATTTTAACAGTTTATTGATTAATGAAATAAGGGTATCTTCACAAGTTTTATTCACGTTTCGCTGAAATGTTTTTGGTAAAAAAGTTCTTTGACCATGGATTTGTTATTCAAAATTATGTGCTAGAAAAGTGCAGTTACATAGCATTTACGTCGTGCATTTCTTAACATTTTAGACGTAATAGGTTTTACAGAAAAAGCCTAGTGGAAGCCACTTCCCAGTGCAGTTACAAAGAAAAGTGTTTGCTTCGAATCAACCGCTGTTAACTACAAGAACGGCGGTTAGCCGACTGCATCGTGGACGACTGAGACCCTAGACGCCCTTGTTCTATCCGCCAAGCACAGCTGACATGCGAAGCTCAAGGGTCTGGAGAGCTATGGTCGTGCATAAGTTACTGCGTTCGTCAGCACACTGAGCATGCCACTTGACAAGAATCACATGCCTCAGAGGCGGACAAGGAGGCGGATTGCAAAGGGTGGGAGAGCAGCTAGGGATGAAGTGGTCCCTACTCCCTGTTTGTCTTCTTTGAGGTTTCTTTGTCGATTTTGTTCTTTGTTTCTGCGTGTCTGTTAACGGCTTAGCGGCTTCGCGGTACGCACTCGATGCTCACTAGTAAACAACCTAATGAGCAGCTACTTGCGATTGGCTCCTTCAGTTTTAAAGGAAGAGAATATGGATAGATGGAGGCTAAGAAGACGAGATGTTTAAAGGAAACTTTGAGCAGGAGGGAAATCGGGATGCACTGCAAGCAAAGATGTCTCCCGGCTTGTACTAGCGCCTGAGCGAGTGCCGTCAAACAAATGTCTGACACACAGTGGCTTCAATATTTTGCGGAGTATCGAGTATCGTTAAAATACACGATACACCAAAAATTTATTTTCGATACGGATACTTCGATACTTATATTTTCAGCGCTCGATACCTGATACCGATACACTAAATGTATTTAAAAATACTATCGAAGATACATGTATCTTCGATACTTCCCATGACTGGGTTTGACAGGGTTTTGCTTGGCGGTTTAGTACTGAGGGGCTGGCACAGAGTTTAGCAGAGTGTTAAACGTGCTAACTGCGCGACATACAACTGGATGTACACACGTCATCGGTTCGCAATAGCAGATAGATGCTAAATGGGTACCGAAATGGTATGACACTACCCTGAACGTGCGCAAATAACGATTGCGCCACAATTTTGACATGGGAGAGTGGAAATCTGGCGCCACATGGAGGCCCGTTAGTGATGCCGTATGAGCAAATGGCGCGCCAAAGGCGACAGAGGGCCATCGAGTTATGTGTTGTACATGCCGTCGTCGTACTCCTTTCTTCGGTTGCTAGACAACTGGGGTCACAGTTGCTGTGGCAACCAGCCAGCCACAACGAAAAGTTTTGCTTGGCTCTTACAATTGTATGGGTGTTTTGTACTAATGCGCGCAGGTGGCAAAGATGACGGGGCACATGCCAGCTCTTCTGTGGTTGTGTTTTCATTTTTTGTGCGCTGGGTACTACGACTGATTACACTAACCAGCGTCCCGTAGAGGTGGCGTATATGTGAAGCTAGACAGAATGCACTCAATAGTACAGAGCCTAACGGTATGGAAGGGGTGTCATTCGCTTACTGAATGAACGTTTAGGAACTTTTTCTCTTTTACTCCGATACGCTTTGGCGAAATGCAACGGGAATGGTTTGGACATCCTTTTACTTGGTCCGATTTTTCTCTGGCCTGTCCTAATAATCAGCAACGTTTAAACCTGAGAAATAAACAGAAGCAATTTTCCTTAAGCTTTCACATGGTGCCGCAGTGCGATATAAAAAGCAGCTGAAAAGCGGCCAAAAAATAAATGGTCGCTACTTACCACACACACGGCCGGTACAAAGATCGACCAGCCCAATCGGAACAAGGCGCTTGGGCGGCGACCGAGCATTTCTTTGATGTTGTCAGATATGTTGCTGGTTCCTGGAACAAAATTCATATATTCCTTAGTTCTCCCATACATACATAAAAATTTATGATGCAGTTTATGCGTTTGTGATATGCTCACCGTATATCCAGGACAGTGCAACTGCCTGGAAGAAGACGATAAAGAGCAACGTGATACCAGTGACAGCATAGTTGTCCATGAGTTGCAAAATGTACATCCCACCCTGTAATAAATGGCAAAAAAGGGTGATACACGTGAATATGAATACTATTCACGCCAACTAAAACCTGACAATTCCGATGAACAGTTTATCGCCAACTGCGAAGTAACAGCAGATTTTGGAAACAGGAAGAACTTATATAAGCGGGCAGCAAAGGTTTAGTACTCATTTGAAATGTAGTTAACGAATTTTCCCTAAATTATATGAGCTTCCACATTGCCCACTTATGTTACCTTAGTGAAAGACCTTTTTATGCTCCCCTTCCAATAACGTGGCCGAATTTCTTTGCAATTTATGACGAAAAGCGGCAGACCATTGCGAGTGTCATTCTTCAAGCAATAAGGAAGACCTTTGAGCACATGTTTATGCGCAGTCGGTTACTCACCTGAGTAACCATTGGAAGCCCAAGAAGAAACTGGAACACGACCATGAAGAACGTGATAAGCTTTCTTCGAGTGACGAGTTGTGGCCATTGGTCGATTATGCCAGCAACGATCGCTTCAGAGGGGCAAAACTGCAAAACGATGAAGAGAATGGGAGAACACGCGCCGTATGTAAGTGCTCTATACAAGTTTGTTGCAGCATAAGTGCGCCAGCACAGCTGATCTTGATTATATTTTTTTTTAAAGTATGAAACTAAAACCGCATGTCAGCATTTTTATTTTCTTGCGAACTGAGACACGAGGCAGGTTGTAGGAAAAATTCGCAGTGTGGAAGTCGCGCGATCCTTACAGGTCGATGTTGTGTGCTCTTTAGCCCGGCATCGATTACAGGAGTCTTAGCTGCCAGATTAAGTGACCATTGGTAGGCATAAACGAGCAATGTTCGCCCGCGATGTTACCATTGAGATTCTCACACCCCATCGACTAACCCGCTGTTTTTGGCACTTAACGTACGTAGTTAAGCTCGTGCCTAGATATTATGGTCCTAAAACGTGGGGAGAGGCACGTAACGGAGAGCACATGCTCAGAATTAAACCTCCAGACAATCTAGACAGTGATCCAGAATTTGAATCATCAAATATATTTGTAAAGTAACTTCTTTTGCTGTGTGTAGAGTACTGGCAACTGAATATTACAGTAACTGCAGAATTGGTACAAATGCGTTTTCTTTAAACGCAGCTTCTGCGGTATTCAAATTTAATAAAGCAGACTTATATACAAAGTTAGATATGGACACTTATTCTATATTGCACACTTCTGTAAACTGGTCACATGATAAAAGGAATTTCATTCAAGGGGAATGAATACACACTAATAATAAACCCAAAATCAAAGACTTGTAAGAAATCTAAAGTCCTAAAGTTTTATAATGCACGACGTGCACACCGACGTATTTAGTCTTTTGCATCCGAAAACATTGGACAAACATTAAGGTATGCGTTTCCTGGGAAACCTCAGCAGCATACATTTACGCCTTCATAAGACGAAAGTCGAAAGCCCAGACACCTATACAACCAGCACAAAGCCCTGTCGCCCCCTTGTAACTCCAGTCATACTGTCGCCTGTCTTATTCATTCACGCTTGTGAGCTGCACAATAGCAGTGCGCAAGCTCCTCGTTGTGACCGGTTGTCACATCAGGCACAAACCAATTTAATTAGAGAAGCTGCTCTACAACTTTGCCTCTCCCAGTTGAGGTCTGCCGCCAATATTAAAATGTTGAGTATTTACACGTAATTAATCCATCAGCTAAGGAGAAAATAAAAAGTAGTCTGAATAACTCCAAGCTAGTGGAAATATGCATTCGGTTTAATTCGCATCGGAAGTTCCTTAATTAAAAAAAAGAAAAAAACATGGCTCAAGCTACGTGGGAAATGCTGTGTAAATGAGGACACCACTATGCACATAACTGTCCTCAAATTTAGGGCACGCTGCCGCCACTCAACATGTCTTTTGAGTATCGTATGCGCAGAGAGGTATACATGATGCATATATGCATACCTGGCTGTTTATTCCCAAGCAGAGGAGCATGACGAAAAACAGTATCGACCAAACCGTCGAAGCTGGCATCCGCGTCACAACTTCAGGGTACACTAGGAAGGCCAAGCCTGGTCCTGCAAAAACAACGCGAGAAAAAGAAATGAAAATTTAAGACACTATGTCTCGTTGTTCAATGAAATAACAAAATCGCGCTTTCGACTATTCCGCAGTATAATGTTGCGATGACTGCCACGGTTGCTTTCTGATAGAGCTTCGGACATATTAGCTGTATTTTATACCCAAAATGAGTGTCTAAATCAAAGTGCAACAAACTTGTTGAGCGAGCACTCAAAATTGCACTATCCTGCTATGGCCATTCATAGGACTAAATTTAATTTCATTTATTTCATTTATTTTTCCCTTAAAGGCCCGAGGGCATTACATAAGGGGGGAGCAAACTCAATATACAATGCGAACAAGAACAGGAAACATTAAAATAACAAGAAAAGAAAAGAAAACAGAAACAAGAGAAATAATGCAAGGGTTGGACGAAATAATTTTAAAAAACAAAAAGAACAAAATACCGTAAGTAAATGGCGCCGAAAAAGTTATACAAATTTGCATGCGAAAAACGCTTTCACGAAACTGGTGAAACTTGAGCCGGTTGGTACGTCATCGATGGCAATGTCAGCACAACTACAAACACACGTAAAAAAAGTCAAGACAAGGTAAGCGCTGCCTCCCCCGTGCGCCCACAATTCTTATACAATGCACTATAATGCATTATAATGCATTATAATTCATCTGTGCGCGATTACCTGCAAATGGTCATCATGCAAAACAAAATCACGATGTCACAAGATAGCCGCTTACCTGACTTGACAACATCGCCTACTGATTTGTCGGCTACAAAAGCCATGTGACCAAGCACTGAGAATATAACTGTCCCCGCTAGGAGGCTTGTCAAAGGATTGATGGAACAAACGATTGCCGAGTCCCTGGAGAGAATCGGAAAGACAGAAAACAGAAGTTTTCTAATTAGGGAAAAGCACATTTGCTCGCATGAGCGACTACACACACTAAACTAAAGAGGCATGAGGAGGACGCAGGTTAAGAAAACCTCGCTGATGCCGCAGCTTTAAGAGTGCATACTTTGTCTTTCAAGGTGCTAACAAGGCAAGTACCCACCTTTCGCTGGGACCATTCGCTATGATAGTTTTTCTTGGTGGCTTAGCGGGGGCCGTAATTGCAAGACAAATAACTGAGGTTTCTTCAGAAACTGTAGCCACGCGATTGATCCCACCTGAGCGGCGTGTGTGAAATCAAGCAACGTAATTATGGTCTCTCCGCACATCTCAGTGTAAGGGTGCAGCATTCCAATTATAAATAAAATTGGTTTATTTATTAATACGGCATCAACGAGATTTTATAGAAGACAATAGAAAAAGATGAGACTAATGTTTCAGCGCCAATCCCACAAAACACGAACCTTAACTTGCTTTGCACTAAACGAAGTGCATTACATTAAATCCGCAGTAAATATGTCACACTGTATATGAACCGCAAAAGTTAGGTGAGTGAAAATGCTTGCTATGTGCACGTATACCTTTTCCCGTGTCAAGCATGGAAATTCCTTCCACAACCTCAGTGTTCACGAATCGTTAGCATAAAGTCAGCATTGGTAACATAATGAGCCGAACAGTATTTTCTGTATTGTCTAGCCCATCAAAAATGTTTTAGCTAGTTTACATTATTTATTCAAGTCCTGCGCGCACCATTTCTCAAGCACTATAAATTCACACTTTTATTAACGAAAGTTGTTCGGACTTTAAGACAAGATGAAATACAATGTGTGGAGCTTGATTTGTATAAATGTACTATTGTCATAAGCTGAAATGCAAACGGACTGAACTGAGTGTTAGTTTTGGTGTATCGCAAAACCACTCCGTGGTTAGGTACTCATAGCAGAGCAGTTGCTGCGTGCCCCCCCCCCCCCCCCCCCACACACACACAAAGACGCATAACTTAAGAACTATGCATCATGCCAGAACGAAAATCACAACAGTGGCTCCCTGTAAAAACCTAGAAATGCGAAAGTACGCTTTTATTACGAATACATTAACTGAAATTCAAATTTTGTCTATAACACGCCATTTCTACCAAGTGTGGCAAAGTTCTTTTATTCAAGCACTGTTAACACCTTCTGTTAACAGTCAAATAATAACTAAGAAAAGATGGCCTGGGTGAATGCGTGTTCTCTACATCAATATATTGCAAAGCAGATAAGGATCACAGACGAAAAGACGTAACAAATATTTCAGTGTGCACAGAAACGAGAGATGATTTTTGAGAAATGGTGCATGAGGCTTGAGCTGAGCCCGCACTCTTCAGGCTAAAACAAGGAGTTCATGTTGAGTGGGATCCACATCGCACCAATGAAATGACCACATGTGCGACAGACAGCAGTGAGTAAGGGAAAGCAGGGGGAAGGGGGAAGCAGTGAACGGTCGCCGGTGGTTCCAACGACGGAAGACACCAAGATGAAAAAGTGGGCAGGGACTCTAACCTGAAGAAGTTCTGGTGAAACTTGTTGTAGCTACCTAGTGTCACCACAGAGCCAACGCCAATCCCAAAAGTATAGAACACCTGAGTGCCTGCAGCAATCCATACCTGAGCGGAGAACGCATAAGAGGAAGAAGAAAAAAAAAACAGGAGCATTATAGTTGTAATAAGCTGCAGGGTCAATGAAATCAACAAGTGGCAGTGGTTGAAAACGAGGCAAATTATTGGCCACAAGCATTAGTCGTGCTCGCTTGAGCAGCGCTTGGGGGGCTAAAAAATGAAATGCATCCTACCTGACAATGAAACATGCTTACCTTTGGATTGAGCAGTTGGCTCCAGTCAGGAGTAACATAAAACAGCAGGCCATCGATTGAACCGTGCAGTGTGACACCTCTCACGAGCAGCACGAAGAGACAAATGTAAGGAAAAATTGCTGTAACCCAGACGATCTGCAAAGAACAAAATGAAAATGCGATTGCTGATGTGCATTTTTTCTATTTCTATGCAAGGAATGCTTTTTAACTGCTGACGTTAACAGGTCGCAAGTAAGCATACGAATTTAAACTCGTGACCGCTTCGTATTTTTTAATACAAGGTAGGTTAACCACACCAACACTATACTCTTGTCAACGATTCGATGACGAAAGTTGCAAACGGATTTTTTTTTTTTTTTCTGGTAAGTTGGCTTCCTTCGCAAATAATTATTGAAATTGGTTATTATTTACTCGCCGCCATTTGACAAAGAAACATTGTAGCGAGTCCGCCAGAGACGTTCGAGCCAGACATACATGATATGAAAGGCGCGGCAGAAAGAGGCGAGGACAGATAAGGACAAGCGCCTACTTTTAACATTAATATGAGGCTGCCGAAACGCCGAATTTATACGAAGCAACACGTCCCCTAAACATGAAGAACACAATTCGCGGCAACACGTGGAGGCCAAGTGCGATAAGAAACAACATCTCGCGCATGAGGATTAGATCTGCTATCAAGCAAAGAACGTACCTGGGAAACCTTTTAGTGTAAAGAGCAACACCCTAAACAACACAATATGTAATTCGTTTCAGGTAAGCCTATATTAGTTACCTTTCCGCTTTGATGCAGGCCTCTCCAAATGACAATGTACACGATGAACCATGACAGGAACAAGTAAAGGGCCAATTCCAGGCGCATGTTCCCCATGTCATGCAGTCCGGAGGAAATGCCGAGTACATGGTTCCTGAGGCACCAATGCGTGGAGGAAAAAGGGTTGGAAGTGAAAAAAAACTGAATAATCCTAACATGTTTTTGGAAAATGCCCCATGTTGGAATAAGTTTGTAACAACGGAGCAATTAATATTATTGGGTTCTGAGTGCAACCCGAAGGCTACAAAGGAAAGCTATAGAGCCGGACTAACACCGGGTCAAGTTGTCGATAAGTCGACCTCACCCTGCCTCCATTTTAGCTCAGTTGGTAGTGAGTGAGGTTCGACCCCTGACCAGTATGAATTTTTCTTCAACTGGAAACTATTTGTGAAAGGCTAAAACTAAAAGCTGGAAAGTTTTAGAATCTAGGTATGAATTCATGTGAACAATATATATCTGAGATGCAAAAGCAGAACATGCTGACATCAAAAAATTTGCGAGATTTCCTTATGCTCACTTTGATAATATTTATCGATTTGGCTCAATGTGCATTCTGATCTCATCATTGTAAGATAAGCCTTAAAATGAGTTACTAGAAAATCTTAAAGCGGGCTAAACCACTGGACAGCAAACGAAGACAAAACGCAACACTTTCATGCGTAATTTGAGTTTCTATAACGGACTGAGGACTCACTCCCAGAACTCTACAATGGGTGTGACGGAGCCATTGTGTGGCATTGGGGATGTCTCGTTGAACTCCCAGCAATTCTCGGTGTTCCAGTGGTTTCCGCAGTGCTTCCAGGGCAGAACTTCAGTGAACGACGATATCAAATAAAAGAGGATCCATGCCACGATCACCATGTAGTAGATGTTGGACAGCGTCACTATTGTCAATGATGCGATGCCGATGCCTGAAAAAGGCCGATTCATTATTGCGAGCTGCCGACAATGGCACATCTGCGCAGTGAACTGATGTGAACGTATCTTATATTTTCAATGGCGGTCTTCTTTTGTCGCCATGTTATTTCGTTACATTGTCATGCTGTGGTTACAAAAAATAACACATAAAAACTGTCCGCGCATTGTAAAATGTGATGGCTGAGTATGGCGCGAAATTAGGCTTACAGTTCATTATTAATGTATTTTGTTTTGATTTGCAAGCGTGACCAAATCAAAAATAATCAGCAAACGAAGGAGAGAACAAAAGCTACAGAGAGATGTCATCAGCCCTCCTTAGGCAATACTCTTCGCAAGGCTTTCAATCTAAGGAGAAATCGAAATACATGTGGCACTTTCTGGAATATCACTCGAAACTGCGGAAGCCTACAGGTCCCTTAAAACCCCTGGACAGCGTATGCCATTACACGCGTTCCTCACAACTTAAAACTGCGCCTAATTTCGTGGCTTCAAAAAAATAGTCTGTATCTGATTTATTCTATAGCTCGAGTAGTTTCCCAAATTGTCCCGCCATATACACAATGTACCTTTGAACATGGGCACAATGCCCCATATTCCTATGCCTCCACGGCTCAGGTACTGGCCCATGGCGACTTCCAGGTAGAACATAGGAATCGCCGTAGTGATGAGGCAGATGAAGTACGGGATGAGAAATGCACCTGCGCAGAGGAATGCATCGTAAGTATAGCTACCCTGCTGTAGTGTTGCGTCGCAAAATGGCTAGAAATTTCCACGTGAAAATATTCCAAAGATATGAAGCAGAATCAAGCGTACTAGCAACATGATTCGATCTGAAACCTTGAGGCTGGTAACTGGAGATGGCACTGCGGCTGCCGTTGGAACGGGGGCTCGCGGCGCCGGAGAGGTGGAGTGGTTAGTACAGTGCCACCTCTACTGCGCGTGCGCGGGCCATGCGTCACAAGCTTTAGCACACACGTGCAGTAACAAAGTGAAGAAATTAAACAACTAAAGAAAGCGTGTGTGGCAACCTGTGCAGTGATAACCAGGCATGCATTGCCGTCGGATCAACTAACACATCGATCGCCTGTGAGTTTTAGGGCGTAAGCTCTACCAAGGTCATCCGTTTGCGCAAGCTAAGACTGCGCATGCCCCAGTTTCATCTGCTCTTCGCCACAGCTGCACCGCGCGCTCGTTCCTTCGGCTGGCCGCCGGCCGAACCGCGAGCGACGTCAGCCTCAGTCACGAGACCATCAGCTGCGCCGTGCGCTCCTGCTCCGCCTCACCGCTAGTTTAATCCAGTACATTTGCCGCCACAAGACAGCTGCTTCGAGCAGGTATTTAAGCTGCTTAAATGCGGCTTGCTTCCTCAGTCTATCCATGGAAGATACAGTGCCGTCAATGTCTGAACTGCCGTAAGCGTCAGGCAGAATCGGACTATCCTGCTCTTGTAGCCCAGCGCGACGCCTACACAGCTTACGACCATTAACCAGGTTCAGCCGGATTGAATAATAATAATAATAATAATAATAATAATAATAATAATAATAATAATAATAATAATAATAATAATAATAATAATAATAATTAATAATAATAATAATAATAATAATAATAATAATAATAATTGGCTAACAGGAAGGGAAAGGCGCAGTATCTTTTCACACTTGTTTCTGCAGACACCTGAACCGCGCCGCAAGGGAAGGGAGGAAGGTGGGAGTGAAAGTGGAAAGAGGGAAAGGGGAGCCGGTAGTGGAGGGCTTCGGAGTAATTTCGACCTCCTGGGAATCTTTAACGTGCGCTGACACCGTACAGTACACGGCAAGTTCATGTGTGTGGTCACTTCAACGTTCCAGCATGAAGGGTACACCTTGCGTGGAGTGCGGACGCGCTTTACGTCGGCTCCGTGCGAGGACGGCGAAATTCGCCAGTCGCCCGAACCAGTGGCCTATATTTCACCAACAAGAGCCCCGTGAAGGTGAGCGCCATGCGCAGACCACGTTTTGGCCCGATCTGCCCAGTTTTCGGGCCCCCAACGGCCCATTTCGCCTTGAGCCACCGCGTCACTCGAGCTAGGCCTCGCTCCGCTGGGAGCTAGGCCTACTCCGAACGCAACCTCCAAAAGTGCCTTCTTGAGTTATCCGTGCTGTTGTTGTGGCTGTAGGAAGAAGGAAAAGAAAATGCTGCTACTGGCTCTGTTGCTGGGTCACCTCCGCTGCCTGATTTATTTATAGGAAGGGAAAGGCGCAGTAACTGTCTCACTTGTTTTCCGTGGACACCGCAACCGCGCCGTTAGGGAAGGGAGGAAGGTGGGAGTGAAAGTGGAAAGAGAGAAAGAGGAGCCGTAGTGGAGGGCTACGGAGTAATTTCGACCACCTGGGGATCGTGCGCTGACATCGCACAGCACACGGACACCTCTTCGTTTCGCCTCCATCGAAACGCAGCCGCCGAGGTCGGGTTCGAACCCGGGTGCTCCGGCACAGTAGTCGGGTGTCTTACCACTGCACCACCCCAGCGGGGCTCACCTGCGCTGCCTCGTGCCTGATTAAAAAAAAAGAACTGATTTATTTATAGGAAGGGAAAGGCGCGGTAACTGTCTCACTTGTTTTTCTGTGGACACCGCAACCGCGCCGTAAGGGAGGGGAGGAAGATGGGAGTGAAAGTGGAAAGAGAGAAAGAGGAGCCGTAGTGGAGGGCTACGGAGTAATTTCGACCACCTGGGGATCGTTTACGTGCGCTGACATCGCACAGCACACGACGCCTCTTCGTTTCGCCTCCATCGAAACGCAGCCGCCGAGGTCGGGTTCGAACCCGGGTACTCCGGCACAGTAGTCGGAGTACCCGGGTTCGAACCTCGTGCCTCGTGTAGACAGAAGAGAAAATAGAGAAGAAAAGAAAAGGAAGAGGGGGAGAAAGACGCGCGCCGCAACAACGGCCGTCGTCCACCACCAAAGCGGTGGCGGGTGCAATGACGGCTTACAACAGATAAACATTCGGTGGCAGGCTAGCCCCTGCCGCAAACGGCGGTGACCGACCTGTCCCTGCCCCATCAGGGCGAGTTACCCCTGCCTGAAGTGTTGGCAGTTTTGCCTCCCGCCAAACCCTCTCCCTCGGATTCCTCCCCCTTTCCCAATAGTTATCCGTGCCTAAAGATCCCCAGGCGGTCGACACTACGTAGCCCTCCACTACGGCTACTCTTCCTCTCTTTCCACTTTCACTCCCATCTTGCTCCCTTCCCTTGCGGCGCGGTTGAGGTGTCCACAGGAAACAAGTGAGACAGTTATCGCACCTTTCCTTTCCTATAACAATCAGTTTTTTTAGTTATCCGTGCCTGCAGCATTGGGAGTTTTGCCTAGTTACCGCGCCTTTCCCGTCCTATAAATCAATCAGTTGGGAGTTTTGCCTCCCGCCAAACCCTCTCCCTCGAATTCTACTCCCTTTCCCAATAAGGCGTAATTCTGGTTCCGCCTCGCGGCCACGTCACGAAGTTATCTCTAACAGCATGGCCTCCGAGATCTGGAGGCCATGTAGCAGACACTCCACGCGCCAGCGGGGCAGCCGCTTGCAGGCAACTTCTGCGAATTTTAATGGCCTTGAAGGTGTTTCAAACCAACAGAAAATCAAAAAAGGGCTACGAATGCAAAAGTGCGCCTGCATAGATTTCGCGCGCGCGTAACACATGTATTGGTATAGGGCGTAACGCTAGCGCCACCACACTGTCACTCAGTGAAACAGACCGCCAATTCCAATACTATGGAGGCTGGGCGCGACGCTGCAGGCACTGTTCTCCAGGAGGTACTGCCTCCAAGCACAAAGTCATCGTGAAGGTGCAAGTGCCAGGCGAAGCTGTTGACCCTCGGGACTTTAATTCGCGGGACTGGACGCACATCCTTAGCGTTCCCGCCCGCACCCAGGAGCGTCCACTACAGCAGAATCATCAGATCTCCGCCATGCAGACCGATGAGGCAGACAAGCCTACCACAGACGCTGGAGATGCATCATCTGCCACCCAAAACACTATCAAGGCCCAGGCATCCGAGGAACTGCGCGCCGCACGCGCTGCCGCAACGACAGCAACCGCCACTACAGACTCAAGACTACAAGGTGATTTTCCGCTCCCGTGGAGGACTTCACCGCACCTCGGTACCGCCACGACAGCTCCGCGTCTAAATCTTGAACGCCACCGCTTCACTCCAGGAGCCCACCCGCACCCAGCTACGGATTCATCCCGCCAATAACACGTGCACAATGAGCCCGCCACATCAGACCGACACACCTAATTATGCTGGTGCAAATCACCAAAATCCGTTACCAAGGCACCGACTACGCCGTAGCAGCCTACATCGCTACCCCGGACGGCGCGATGAGAGAGGTGATCTCGAATGCCTACTGGAATGAAACCCCCAGGGAGCTACTGGAGGATCTCGTGAACAGCAATCCCCGTACTCCAATAGTGAGCGCTAGACGCACGGGTGCCACTCGATCAATATCATTTACCTTTAGAGAAGGACCGGCTCCTCGCACAGTTCTTTATGGCGGGGGACTCCATCGGTGCACCCCTTACAGAGGCCACATGGACGCTTGCATTAACTGCCGACAACAGGCCACAAGACAGATGTGTGCACGCTGCCACGTACGAATAACTGCCCGAGATGTGGCAAACCGCATCCCAAGGAGACTATCCCTTCCTGCTGTCCTGAATGTATATTATGCGGAGAAGCACACATGACCGGCACGGGGAGATGCAAGGCTAAAGGACGAAGACCTACAGCCAACCCCCGTGGACCTCAACACCTCTCTCGTAAGGAGAAGCCGCCCGGAGACGCTACTCGGAAGGTAGAAAACGCCACTTGCTCCACGTCGCTTCGCAAAGGAGAGCGCGCAAAGGACCCACAGAATATGTCATGGGCCGACCGAGCAGCTAGAGTCATCTCCAAACAAACCCCGCTCCCTTCCCCCTCCCCCAGCCCTCCGTCAGGAGGATTCACGCGACAAGGAACACAGGGCCATGCGGGAAGGCTTTTGCGGGACCTCCACCGACTCGCTGGAAGGCACCCTCTCCTCATCGGAGGAGACTTCAACTGTCAGCACACCGACGGGAGGTACAGCTATACTACAGGGCCATGGCCGACGCCTCTGGTCCCTAGTTCAGGAGCTGCGACTCACTACACACAACAATTTCCACACACCCACGCGGATCGGCACCGGCGTCAGCATGGACACCAGTCCGGACCTGATGCACAGTCGCTTCCTCGGTGGCGTCACCTGGAGAAGAACACAACACACACTGGGAAGCAATCACTACCATAATTAACATTTCGCTCCCCTTTAAACAATCCAGCTACACACACATCACCCACAAACTGGTAAACTGGGACGCCATCCGCGCATTGCGAAAGGACGACTCAAACACACCTATCACGGACATCGAAAAATGGGTGAATCACTTATGACCGATGTCCAACACAATACCCGGTTAATTACAACCACACAGGACACCCCCACCCTAGATTCCTGCCTCGCCCACCTCTGGGAGGCGTACCACAGCTTACTCGAGCGTTGGAAACGCAACAAGTTAAACAAAACGCTTAAAAAGCGACTGGCCGAACTGCAGACGCAGATACAACATGCAGAGGAGGTCTGCCGCTCTAATTGGGGGCAAGTTTGCGACGAACTCGCCAGCAAACTACCCATCAAGCGAGCTTGGCAACTTCTGAGACATCTCATAGATCCCACACAGTCCAAATCCGCTACACAACACCATGTTACACGCCTCGTACACACACACTACAGCGACCGGGACGCTCTCCTTGACACAACGGGCATACACCTCACCCGGCCCATCCAATCCCATGCCGCCCCCCTACTCAGGAAAACCTAACCCGGAACTAGACGCTGATATTTCGGAAGCGGAGGTAAGAGCGGCCCTCCTGACTCTCCGCCCGAATTCAGCACCGGGAATTGACAAAATCTCATTCTATACTCCGCAACCTGGATGACAAATCAGTCGCATAGATTACAGACTACTTCAACAAATGCTGGACGGAGGGCACCCTCTCCCAGTCCTGGCGACGCGCCAAGGTAATATTTATACCAAAACCGAACAAGCCTCTTATAGAACACCTGCGCCCAATCTCGCTCACCTCGTGTCTCGGGAAACTTTTCGAGCACGTGGCACTTGCGAGATTGACACTTCACATGGCGGACAACGACCTTTACCCACACAGCATGGTGGGCTTCCGCCCCCATCTCTCCGCTCAGGACGCCATGCTGCAGCTCGCTCATGACATCCTCGATCCGGCTATTCCGGGTCACACAAAGAAAGTCCTGGCTTTTGATCTGTCTAAAGCCTTTGATCACGTCGAACATCAGACGATCATGACTGCCCTTTCTCCCTTCTCCTCTGAACATAGGTGTACGGATGTACACTTATATTCAGGCTTTTATGGCGAAGCAATACTACCTTAGCTACCACCTCAGCCCGTGCCATGCCAAGGCCGTATAGCCACGCTTGACCTTTCGCGTGACCTCGCTGCGTGACGTCATACCATCTGTGTAAAAACGGGGCCCCATCTCACGCCGTCGCCTTGCGCGGCGCACAGCCACGGCCGCGGCCTGACTCCCGCTCCTCTCACCAGGGGCGCTGCACGCTATGTGACGTCATACCATCTGTGTAAAAACGGGGCCCCATCACACGCCGTCGCCTTGCGCGGCGCATAGCCACGGCCGCGGCCTGACTCCCGCTCCTCTCACCAGGGGCGCTGCGCGCTATGTGACGTCATACCATCTGCTTAAAAATGGGGCCTCAACAACAGCCGTCGCCCACCGAAGTGGTGGAAGGTGCAATGACGGCCTACAACAGACAAAAATTCGGTGGCAGGCTAGCCCCCGCCGCAATCGGCGGTGACATACCTGCCCCTGCCCCATAAGGGGAGTCTGCCACCGAATGTTTGTCTGCTGTAGGCCGTCATTGCACCTGCCGCCACTTCGGTGGTGGACGACGGCTGTTGTTGCGGCGCGCGTCTTTCTTTCCCTCTTCCTGTTCTTTCTTCTCTATTTTCTCTTCTGTCTCCCATGCAAGTAACCACACGCATGCAATCCCTTCCTATAAATCAATGAATAAATCAATCTCTTCTGTCTGCACGAGGCAGCGGAGGTGGCTCAGCTACAGAGCCAGTAGCAGGCCCGTGCGTTTTTTTTTCCTTCTTCCTACAGCCACAACAACAACAACAACAAGCCGTCGCCTTGCGCGGCGCATAGCCACGGCCGCGGCCTGACTCCCGCTCTTCTCGTCAAGCCCATGAGATGCCGCCTCCAGCCTATACGCTTCGGCAGGTTGCGAAGAGAAAGCATCAGCGAGCTACGGAGACAGAAGAAGAACGAGAAGAATGGCTTTCCAAGCGACGAGCTGAAGATGCAGCCAGGCGAAAAAAACGCCCAGCGTCTTCGGCAGCAGAATCAACTGCAGAAGCAAGTGAGGAAGTTATAAGTTTGACCGACAGTGTGGAATGTGCATCTCGTTCCAGCACTACTAGTTCAGAACGCCGGAGCACAGCCAAACCGGAACGACGTGCACACGGCGCGCGAATTCTTTGGTCGAGACAGTAGGACTCGGCTCACTCGCCGTCCCGGCGGGCTGTGGCGTTTAGCTTCTTTGGTTTTAAGGCAAAAGCCTTTAATGGCTCATGCTGTGTGGACAAAATGTGTCCCGCTTTTGCGGCGTTCTGATTGGGTGTAACATGTGTGTGTCCATTCTTGTCTGTGCGTGTTTACCCATGCCAAACATAGCAGAAACATAGCACAGCCAAGAGTATCACCATAGCCATACTAGCATAAGCATAACCAGAGCATCACCACAAGCGGTACAATAGCAGAACCCACGTACTGCTTCGCAATTACCAGGCTTAACCAAGCTAAGCCACAGCCAATTTTTTGTTAACGGACCGCATGGCTGAGGTTCATTTTGGCCTCCCCACCCTACACTCTCAGCAGCGTCGGTACACCACGGGGGTCCGTCCTCTCTCCTTTCCTGTTCAAAGCCAACCTCATTCCCCTCGCCCGGAAACTTTCCACGATACCTCACCTCAGACACACCCTTTATGCGGACATCACACTGTGGACCACACACGGTAGTGATGGCGACATAGAGGGTACCTTACAAAGCGCCGCATCACTCATACAAGAACACGCCCAGAGAATCGGACTCTCATGCTCCCCAAGTCTGAGCTACTTATACTTCGCCCCACAACCCGCGGATGCCCCACCACACCCATTGCCATTGAACTCGATGGCCGTCCCGTCCCAGAGGTGAATACGCTCCGGGTGCTGGGACTTGATCACATCCAGAACAATGGCAAGAACACATTAACTCTCAAGGAATTAAAGCAGGTGACAGACTCGATATCGCACCTCATCCGCCGAGTTTCGAGCCATCACAGAGGTATGAAAGAGAACGACCTATGTCGTCTAATTCACGCCTTCGTCCTCAGCCGTTTCTTACACACTGTCCCCTATCTCCGTCTCAAAAGGCAGGAAACGGACGCCTTGGACGTCATGTTGCGCACGGCGTTCAAGACAGCCCTACATCTCCCAATCAATACTTCCACAGAACGCCTTCTACAGCTTGGCCCCCACAACACAGTTGGGGAGCTTGCGGATGCATATCGCCAAGCCCAATAGTTGCGTCTCACCAAGACCTCCACCAGTCGCCATATCCTGGAGACTTTAGGCATTCGCGTCCCAGTGAATGGCCTTACCCTCTTTCCCATACCTCACCCCCTCCACCGATTTGGATTGGATTGGAAAACATTTATTTCGTCGCTCAAGCAGGTCTAAGGAGAGACGTACTAGATGGCCGCTAGTCCATGGCTGGCGGCGACCTTATTAGCCCGCTCGATGGCCCGTAGTTGAATCTGCGGGTCCGAGCTGACCAGCACGGCTTCCCACTGCTCGGGAGAAGGGAGCTCCTTCTCATCAAGCTTCTCCCTTACAACATGTCCCCCCAGTATCACGAGCAACGCCGCCTAGCCCGAGTAAAGGAGCTCCACAAATACTACGGCTGCGAAACGGACGCCGTATGGGTGGACGCCTCATGCACGAATGAGGGGGCGGTATTGGCCATCACCAATTCCTTTTTGCAACCTCTTGCTACTGTCCCCTTCCCTCGGTCACCTCATCGGAAGAAGCCGAGGAAGCAGCCATCGCCTACGTGCTTGCACACACGGAAGCACGCTACGTAGTTTCTGCCTCTAAAACTGCGATACTAAATTTTGCGCGTGGTAGAGTTAAAAGTTAAATTGGTTCACAGGAAGGGAAAGGCGCAGTAACTGTCACACTTGCTCTGTGGACACCCGAACCGCGCCGTAAGGGAAGGGAGGAAGGTGGGAGTGAAAGTGGAAAGAGAGAAAGGGGAGCCGTAGTGGAGGGCTACGGAGTTCCCGTTTCTGCATTCAGCATACTCAGCTCGCCCGCCGCATACCCGCCCCGCTATGTGGAGCTGATATGGGTGCCTGCGCACTCCGGGAATCCCGGTAACGAGGCCGCCAATGCTTTAGCCCGAAGTTCTTTAAACCGGGCGCCGGCGGCCTCCGATCCAGGATTCACGCGTTATCGAATGCACTCCTTCAGTGAGCTAACGCAGGCCTATCGGGCTGAGCGACGTCTCTACCCTCCACCTCACCCATCTCTAGATAACTACCACTAGACGCTCTGGCGACGTCTCCAGACGCGCACCCTCCCGTATCCTTAAATGCGCCTCGCTACCACCACACCCTCACCTATCCCTCCTGCACCCTTTGCAACGACCCCACCGCCACCCTCGCCCACATCCTGTTCCAATTCCCGGCGGATCCTCCCCCGTGGGGTCTAGAGCACCATACCATCTGGGAGGATTGGGAGACCTTGCTGCACTCTGAGGACCCGCGGTTCGGCAGAAGATCGCCAGACTGAGCTGCCGACGTCATGAACAATGGGAACATGAACGTTTGGGAGTAGTGGGGCCGTGCGGGGGCCCAGGGGCATGCATGCCCCAACTCCTCTGTTTTAATAAAGTTATTGCTACTACATACATTTATTTTCTATTGCAAATGGAAAAGCGCAGTATGTTCCTCAACTCGCGGTGGATACCTGACTGGTTACGCGGCGAGCAGGTTTTAAAGCCATTTTCTCAACGCAAAGGCGCAGTATCTACCTTCTTGGTGGACACCTGACTAAGCTTGTTCCGAGCGCTAAGGCTAGTCCCACTTTAACCTTGTCAAGCCATTCAGGGTCATTCGTAATGTAAATGTAAGTTGGTTTACAAGATATGAAAGGCGCAATCTGTCACACTTCTGTGGACACCTGAACTGCACTGAGGGAATGAAAGTTGGAGTGAAAGTGGAAAGAGAGAAAGAGGAGTGAAGGAGATAAAATGGAGGGCTGAGGAATAATTGTGACCACCTGGGGATCTATACCGTGCACTGACATCGTACAGCGCACGGACGCCTTTGCGTTTTGCCTCCATTCGGTCCAGAAAGTGCAGGTTAAGCATGGCTGGAATCTTGTTACACGAGCGAAAGCAAGTCAGCCTTCGTGTATGTTCACTTTAGCTTTCCAGCTTGCACAATATGGCGCAGTGAAGCTGCGGCTTGCTCGGCGCATGCGCAGTAGCGGCTCCGGCTGCGAACGGAGACATTTGCTTGACATGGGCGTAGTGAAGCTCTAGCTTCAATATCGGCGCGACGACAAAGGCACAATTATCGGTTCATTGATTGAGCGAGCAGCAAATCGCATGTACCTGAACCAGTGTCCGCAACGGGAGCCGCAAAAGAGGAGCATATGTAAATACAGAGCTAAACCAGGGCAAACCACTCTGGCGCATCTAAACTGCATGTATTTACCTAACATAAGCAATTTTCTCTTTTTTTTCCAAAGCTCTGCGTTGTACTCGTATGAAGTTACTGCATTGGAGTCGTTGGCGTTCCGATCAAGTAACTCCCACCAGCGCGACTTGTAGCGAAACACGCCTACCCTGCATCTCCAACAAAGACGTTACGAGTGGAAACCACACACTAGTCTGTAACACTAGTTCAGGCTCGATTTCCACGCACTCAGCGTCGTCTTCGTCAGGCCGACTAAGAGACTTCGTCTTCCACTTGCTCAATTCCAGCCCGGTACGCCAGATAACAAATGAATGTGGCTTCTTTGTGATGGACCAATTCCTTTGGGGGAAAAAGAAAGAACCAATGAAAATGCGCAGCGTCAAATCAGACGACAGCATTAAGCTTTGCAATAGTGCAAAGGCGAAACCATCATCATCATCATCATCCTGATTATACCCACTGCAGGGCGAAGGCCTCTCCCATATTTCTCCACTTAACCCGGTTCTGTGCTAGCTGCATCCACTTGACCCCTGCGAACTTCTTAATCTCATCCGCCCACCTAACTTTCTGCCGCTCCCTGCTACGCTTTCCTTCCCTTGGAATCCAGTTTGTTACCCTCAGCGACCATCGGTTATCCTCTCTTCGCACTACATGTCCTGCCCATGTCCATTTCTTCTTCTTAATTTCTACTAGAATGTCGGTAACTTCTCTGACCCACTCTGCACGCTTTCTATCCAATTCTACAGTAAATATCAACTAAATTTTTTTCGCTTCAGTGTATCCCCTTGCGGGGTCTGTCATGTTGCGAAATTAAGGCGGCTATGTAGTTACACCGTATAATTGTGCTGATAAGAGAAGCTTGTTGGAAATTTGTGAAACAGAAGGGCCATTGAGGGGTTGCGTATTGTGAACAAGAATGAAACAAGTATGGAAACAATTATACTAAACAAATGGAGCAAGGACAAAAGACTATATGACCCCGCTTGGGTGGCGCAGTGGTTACGGCGCTCGACTATTGTGACTAAGGACGCGGATGAAATCCCGGCCTCGGCTGCTGCTTTTTGATGGAAGCCAAAAGCAAGGCGCCCGTGTACTGTGGGGTGTCAGTGCACGGTAAAGAACCCCAGGTGGTAGAAATTTCCCGGGGTCCTCCACCACGGCGCCTCTTACAGCCTCAGTCGCTTTGGGACGATAAACCCCACAAAACAAACAAAAGTCTATATGCTGAGTGAGCAAAACTGTCTATTTGTGTGTCTTGTGCGTAAATTTTCGCGCTCCTTGCTCGCTGCAAACAGTCGCTGAATTACCCTGGCTAGCGATACCTACACTGAAACGTCCTTGTGCTGTGGCATTAGAACTTCATTTTGCTAGCGGAAGACAACGGTTTTATAAAAATCATCATGACCGCTGATGCACCAAGCTCTGCTCACGGAGTTCGTTCTCCGATTGACCTAAGCTGGTTAATTACGAATCCAATGAAACAACAGTCTTGGGGCCAGCCACTCGCGAATGGACGAACGCTGGAGCACTGGTAAATCATGGCAAACAAAGAAATGCAAAGGCATTCGGCAAGCTGCTCAGCTTTCGTGACTAGCTAGTAGGTCAAAACATATATCTTGCCATCTATATGAACGGCGTTTGGCCGCGAAACCTTCTGTGTTGCCCTTCGGGAAGGCACGTGTCGCAGAAGGTGCAGATCGCATATCGCCGGCATGTGCATGCATCCACGGCTCTATCTGGCCCCGCAATCGGCGACCTTGCAACAGCATGTTTTATCTCACTTTATTTTCCACCTTGCAGCCGACGGCGGCAGTTCTCACGTACCGACTCGCACTCTCTGAGGGCACAGCGAGGATATTGTGAGCACTGTGTGGCGCTTCATCTTCCACACTGCTGAACGTGCTGCTTCATCTTCATCCTGCTCCCTCTTGTAGATACCCATCGTCATCGCGGAGTGTGTTTGGCTGCAGTGTGCGACCAAGGCTTCAGGTCTGTAATAAAGCCTGATTCCCCAAGTCCGACCTTCGCGTTGCCTTACAATATGTTCAAGACACGCTCAAGGTGGTCCTGAATATGTGGGACACAGGTCGATTTCCGTTTGTTTTTCTTACAGCCAAAAAGAAATAAAGAAATCCCCTCGGATGGTCTTGCATTAAACACCTTATGGTTCAGCGGCACTTTCTTGCTCCATCGTATCGCGCAGCCTTAAGTGCTGCTCCTGTGGCGATAATCTGCGTCGCTTCATGGGCAAGACTTTTAACTTTCCGGAGCGCATAAAAAGGGGACTCTTCGTCGCAAGTAAGTGTTATATAGGGAGGTGGTGAAGGGCGGCTGATCCTGGCCCTGATGGGGCTGGGACAGGTAGGTCACTGCCGCTTGCGGCGGGGGCTAGCCTGCCACTGAATTTTTATCTGTTGTAGGCCGTCATTGCACCCGCCACCGCTTCGGTGGTGGTGGACGACGGCTGTTGTTGTGGCGCGCGTCTTTCTTTCCTTCTTCTTTTTTCTTTCTTGTCTATTTTTTTTTCTGTCCGCACGAGGCAGCGGAGGTGGCTCAGCTACAGAGCCAGTAGCAGGCCCGTGCATTTTCTTTTCTTTCTTCCTACAGCCACAATAACAACAACAACAAATGTTATACGGCGTTACACATTTTGACAGTCTGCATTTATGTATTTTGTCTCAGATAAAAGTTCGTGGAAAGTTGATGCCTCTTAAGCCTAAGCGCAGCGTAATAGTTAGGAAATGAACTGCTCTAATATTACTGAAAACCAGTAATCAGAGCTCTGTAACGTTCATGATGAATGACTAAGATTCAAAATCGAAACCATGATCGGTACTTAAGAGCCACTAACGCCCATGGCATGCTGACGCCCATTGTGTGATTGAACAGGATGATGCGACTGAAAGCTGAAAAGTATTTTCGCTCAAATACATCGAGCATACGGGTTCTCCGTGTGGGTCGTCTTGGGTGTAGCAACTACCACCCACGATGACATTCCTTTCCTTGGAAGGTTTTGGCTTTACTGCTTTGTTTTGTTTTCCGTTCTTTTTCCTGTTTTTTTTTTTCAGATCTTAGTCTGAACCAAGCAAGAACAAAGGAATTTGTCAAGCGGACGCCGCGTCCTGCTGACCTGAAGCTGTGGGTGGTCCTGGCTGAATCTGGTTATCGGCTTGCGGAGTACTTTAGCGTGTTTAACTCAGGCCTCTACATAAAAGAATGGCTGTTTATTGGTAATTTTTTTTCGGTAAGCACATGCTCCAGACCGTAAACAGAACTGTCACTGACGAGGGTTGCGTCTATTGTTGGAGCCGCCTTCGATCGCAGGTTGTGGCCACGTGCCTTGCTGGGGACGCGTCACTTGAGAAATTATCTTCAATATCAGCTCTTTTCATTCAACAACACAACAGTGCTACTCTCCGGACAGTCAGCAACACGTGAGCTGCTAGGTTTAATGTTCGGGAGTCGAGTATGTGGCCTCTTCAAGCAACATCAGCTGCAAGGTTGACAACAAATTCCAGATTTTTTTTTAATAACGCAAAATTCACGCCATCTCTGCCATTTACTATCTTTCTTGCCTTCTCTATAAAATTTATTTTCAGTGGGGCTGCGTTTTCTAACAAGTTTTGACCATATTTCCTTCATGGAACTTCCAGGATACAAAGACTTCCTGATGTACTGAATACATTGTACCTGTCATCTTTGGGTGCGTGCAAGTTTTGTCATTTCATAATATGTTGCACAAGCAGCGCAACACATATGCGCGCCACAAAGGAAGGTGAAAAGCAGCCTATGCTTCCAGCAGTTTTTCAGCACGCCATCATCGAGAATCAGTGTGAAACTACCTCTTACGGGGTTTTCTTGAATATCTTTGCTACGACAGACGATTAAGACGGTGTGTCGTGCTTGGCAACGGCTTTGACATAATTCTAAGGAGTTACTTTTCACCTTTCTTTTGCTGCTGTAACATTGAGACGATTAAATCGCTTACCACCTACTTGCTGCTGTGGCTCAACGATTAGAATATTCTGCTAGCGAGAATTCGGGACCAAAGTGGGGCCTTTCGATGGAGGCAAAATAGACAAGACGCTCGTGTATTCTGCGACGAAGAGGGGCTGAAATCAATCAATAAATCTTCTCTCCACGTGCAGGTACTACTGTCCATTTCGCAGCTCCCTTCCTCACCGCTGTCCATCTAACTGCGAATAAAAAATTAGGCTTTCTTAAACGTCACCTCAAGATGTAAAGTTACTTGCCTACAAATCGTTAATCCGGTCGAAACTTGAGTACGCATTCGCAATTTGGAATCCCCCGCAAGCATACCTCAGTGAATCTTTAGAAGCCGTACAAAACAGAGCTGCCCGTTTTATTCGTCGCTCCTATTCATACGATATCAGCGTCTCTCGAACAGCAATCACAGTTACCAAGCGTCTCCGTCCGTCGTCACATTTCTAGCCTGTGCTCATATCACAAATTTTACTTTTCCGATGTGAAACAACATCTGCGCGCCTCCATCACGCACGTCTCATCGCATCGGTCATCCGTTTCACGCCAACGTACTTTTTCAGTCTTTCTTCCTCCTAACAGCAAGTCAACGACCTTCCCCACGAAATTGCAGCCATCACCTTCCTATGCAAAGTCATATCGCACTTGTCATCATGAAAATGGTTTATGCACTTATGTTAACCCCTTATGTAATACATCTTTAAGGAAATAAAAATGAAATCAACATTTACGACTGCTGTAGACACCTGCATTTTGTAAACCCACTTCTTATGTAACACCCCAAACTAGGGATCTCTTCCTCCCTTGGTTGTTTCGTACCCTCGGAGCGTGTTTCGGGTGTCCAAGCCTTTTATTTCCTCGTTACTTACCGCCTCCGTTCTCGTAGCAGAGGTAGGGAAACCGCCAGACGTTGCCCAGGCCCACGGCGTAGCTGATGCATCCGAAGACGAAGTCCGCCTTGCCCGCCCATTTGCCCCTGCTTGGGAGGCCGGCGAGGTCCTGCTGACTGCCCAGACCACTGGTGGTGCACGAAGATTCCTCATTGTCCTCGGCCTGCGCGGAGACGCACCCTCGCACCTAAGTGTGCTCCGACGGACTCGAGGTTTTGAAAAGTTGCAGTTTCGAGGGCAGCACAGAAAAAATGCAACAGCACACGTACCTTTTCGATATAAGTACAGATATAAAAGGGAAGAGCCCGTTTGTAAAAACATACCATTTTTTGGGCTATAAAGCTGAAAATAACTTTGATCTTATATTACAACAGAACTACTCATTAGAAAAAGAAAAGGTTTGCTTGGTTACATAAATTTATAGAGTGATCATTACTCGAACGCTCAAAAATTTGTTCCCCTTGCATTGGAGGGATCTGTGAGGTAGCTTGCTTTCGCGTGTCTTTCGCGAGCTCACATCAGTGAAATGTAGTTTTTTTTTTAGCTGCGTCATCTACTATGCAAGATTTATTGATACCAGCAAAACTATGTCGAATTTCAACTGGTATCATTGCGATAGCATTGAAAAACAAACGCTATGGTGAAAGTGCCAGCTTTGTTTCCACCAATGTGTCGGCAAGCATTTAGACGTCGGGCACAGAAGCCAAAATGAGGGCTCACTAGCATCAACACCATCACTAAATTGTAAGTTTTAGTAAATAACAGTTCCGCATTGTAAAGTAAAAAAAAAAAGCTTCGATTTTAAGACCACTCATATGCAAGTATAGTTCTGCTGCGGACAGATTTCATTCCTTTTTTTTTTTTTTTTGCAAGGAGCATTATAACAGCAAAACTGCGAGATAAATATTATCCATAAAACATTTCCTCTTGCATAGCTTGTTTCACCAGACTGCATGCATTAATGCGATCACGATGCAGTGACAAAATGTGCCATCCTTCAGCGAGCGCACTCCGCGCAAAAGTTGCACCTCTCCAAGTTAAATGATTAGCATACGAAACGCTTACAAGAACTAAATTTGAATACGCCTGTATGCTATGGTAACCCTTACACCATCACCAACATAAACGCACTAGATCGGATCCAGAGGAAAGCTGTCCGCGATTCATGTTTTCGCACTTCCTTTGTCTAAGCACTAATGAAATCCAATTCGATACCTACCCTTGTCGTGACGCTGGGGCTATGTCGACCCGGCCTTCACTTGGTAGCGTGCAGAGACTCGGGGTTGAAGAAGGACTGAATCTTCGAAGTTGGTGAAATATGTACAAGCAGGTTTAATGGCACTTTGAGAAAGTTATTTACAAGATTATTTACACGAAAAAGAAGGGTACATCAGTAAAATGGCAAGCGTTAAGAGTTCATAGCGAGAAGCGACTGGATGAGCCGTTTACCCAGGGCCCAGAGCGACATTTCGTGCTCTGCAGCGTCCTTAAAACCCCCTATGTCCAGCCCCTCTCTGAAGATGCTGACCAACCAAATCCAGGGCACGCCCCTCAGATATCGGCATCCAATCGAACACATCACTGCACTGATGGTCTGAAGTACTGACTGGCCCGGCATTGTTTCGTTGAGCCTGGTCACTTGTTGGCGGGAAAAGCTTGGGAACGGCGAGGAGGTACATTTCTATTCTTCAGCCAAGAATCGATAGGCAGCTGGTTCCGGCAAGTGGATTTACTTCTCAGAAACCCAAGTGCACGTGGGCGCCGCATACGCTCCCAGCATTGTCCGTTTTCGACAATTGCAAATCTTTCCTGCATTCCCGGGAAATCATTTAATGGCCGTATGCGTCATGCTCCTTTCTTGTCCTGCACGTCAGCGGACATGTCACTCTGTCGTCTCCTTTGGATAGGAGGCATTCATCACCGGAGGATAGCACTTCTCGACTGGAAGGGTGAACAAAAGAAAGAAAGCACTTCCTGCTATTTCCCGCAGGGGGACGTTTCTTTGTGTTTTTCCAGACGTTCTCTTGACAGGGTCAATTTGGCATTTGCAGGGTGTCCACAAAGCAAAACAGGCTTACAAAAAGGATTTATGGAAACAGGCTCACTTAGAGCCATGGGACCATCACCACATCTCCACAGCACTTATCCATGCCCACAGGCGAACAATAGAGCGCGCAAATGCGGATGCATGGTCGTAACAGCCTCCTCCCCCGCCAGAAGAGTCTCGGAGGGCAGCAGTCGCAGCTGCTGCATGAAGAGACGACTTAATGGCCTGCACGTGAACGCTTGAAGCTCGCTGTTGCTTGTCGCGTTGTCTTGATTGTCGTAGGCCAAATTGCTCGAGCTGTCTGAAACTCAACCACATGTCGAAGCAAGCACTCGGCTCCCGTCTGAAGAGACCAGGTCAAAAGAAAACTGCCATTGTTGTTCGAGAAAAGCCCACTCTCAAGACGTTCAGGACCCACGTATTCCTAGAAAACCAAACGTGCTGCTTTACATAGTCACACATATACAAGCGCACGAGAAAAAAAAATAAAAACCTGATTATCAATTTGGATACATGGTGAGGAACACCTCGGACTGCTTAGAAACAGCGGCTAAGCGCGTCCGCATTCCCATTTAACTTCCCCTTTTTGTATCTTATTTCAAAATTGTACTGCTGTAAAATCAAGCTCCACCTAAGAAGGCGACTGTTCTTCGATGTCGCAGTTTGCAGCCAAGCCAGGGGACAATGGTCCGTCTCTACGGTGAATTTGGCCCCTCCAAGATAGCACTTCAATTTTTGAATGGCCCATACAATGCAAGCGCACTCTTTCTCTGACGCGCAATAAGCCCTCTCTCTAGAACTCAGTTTTCTGCTCAAGTAGAGCACGGGGTGCTCATTACCGTCGTCATCTCTCTGGCAGAGAACAACACCTAGCCCTCGATCACTGGCATCACACTGGACCGTGAATTCTCGGGCATAGTCTGGAGCTCGCAATACCGGACGGCTAATCAGCACAGCCTTCAGGTTTACGAAGGAGGCTTCCTTTTGTTCGTCCCAGACTACATTTGTCGGTTCTGTCTTGCGGAGAGCGTCGGTCAGAGGGCTAGCCAAAGCTGAATAGTTAGGGATGTAGTGATTGTAGTATTCCGTCAGACCTAGGAATGCTCGAATTTCCGTCTTCGTGCTCGGCCGCGGATAGTCTGCTACCGCAGAAATCTTAATCTCGCTGGGTTTCCTGAAACCCTGACCTACATTGTGACCCAAGTAGTCCACGGTCGCCCTTGCCAGGCAACATTTCTCGGCCTTTACGGTTAGTCCAGCTTGACGCAAAAGGCTCAGTACAGCTGTTAGATGTACCATATGGTCCGCCCATGAGTCGGAAAAAACCACAATGTCGTCTAAATAAGGCACCGCGAATGTTTCACACCCCTTTAAAACCCTATCCATGAGTCGGGAAAAACAAAATGGAGCATTTTTGAGCCCGAAACTCATCATTGTTGGCTGGTAGCTGCCCGTCGGAGTGACGAAAGCCGCGTATCTGCTGGCGCGTTCAGTGAGCGGTACTTGCCAGTATCCTCGAGTAAGGTCCAGCGTAGTCACATATGCCGCTCTACTGACCTGTTCTACTCTCTCCTCAATATTCGGAATAGGATACACTTGATCCCTGGTGAGAGAATTTAGCTTTCGGTAGTCTACCACAGGCCTAGGGTCTTTACCTGGAGCTTCTACTAAGATCATAGGCGAAGCATAATCGCTTTCCGAGGGTTTTATTACTCCTAATTCCAGCATGCGAGTTACTTCCCTAACCAGAATTTCTCTTTGCCTTGGAGAAAATCGGTAGCACCTTGATCGCACTGGCACGTCTGAAATCAGCTCAATATCGTGCTCAGTCAAATCAGTCCTGCCTGGCCTGTCCACGAAGCAGGCCTCAAACTCTGTTATTATTTCGCCCAGATCGGACAGCTGGCATTTCTTTAGTTCTCCTCTCTGCTCCGTCTTTCTGAGAAGCTCCTGAGCGTTGCTTCCTTTTCCGCTGAGGCAAATCAAGTTGTCCCCCATCTCCTCGGGAAGGTTTAACGTTAGATTTACCATGGTTTCCCTCTGCTCATAGGGCTTCATAAGATTGCAATGATAAATGCGCACTGCTTTACGACTATCGGGGATTTTCACTGCGTAGTTAGTGTCAGAAAGCTTTGCAACGACTTCAGCAGGTCCTTCCCACTGTACTTCGAGCTTATTCTTGGGATCATTGGCTTGCTCCATAGCTAAGTCCTCTCGTGTTCCACTTAGAAGTCTCGTGAGATTACTAGACACCGGCGGCAAGAGGTTACTTTCAAGAACGTCCTCATTCCGTGTCTTATCAAGCTCACTTTCATGTTGACTTATCTGAGATGCCTCGCTCTCAAAGTTTTCTGGCCCGCTATCTTCTACATCGACCACTGTTTTAACTGCCGTTTCCTCCACTGTGGAATTTTCTGGTATGAGCAGTGTAGCTAGTTCTCGCGCCTTTGAACGTGTTAAGGCTTGCACAACTCTGTCTCCGAACAGGATGCCCCTCTTTCGCAGTAGCATGTCCGATTTGTTGGAAAACAAATACGGATAGCTTTTAGGAAGCTTTCCTGAAACAGCAGCCTCGGTTGTTAACTCGCCGAAAGGACCCTCGATGACCACGTTCGCGATTGGCAAGCACACACTCTGTTCCTCCACTACCTGGCGGATCCATGCACACTGTCCTGTATAGTCGGAAGGCGACACATACGCCGGATGGACAACATCCATCGTTGCGGCCGAATCGCGCAGTACCTTGCAAGGCTTCCCGTTGACTACTAGGTCATGCAGGTAGGGTTCCAAAAGCTGCATATTTTCATCGCAGTCACTGACATACGAGAAAACAATCTTTTCTTTCCGGCAGTTGACGGCAATGTGACCCTGCTCATTACACCTAAAGCATGTGAGCGGCTTCCTAGCCTCAAACTTTTTCTTTGTGTTCTGCGCGTTGGTCACTTCCCCACTTTTCTCACTGCCGTCCTTTCTAGGGCGTTTGCCTGAAGAAGCCTTCCTTTCTTCGTTTGCAAATCTAGCAAAGTGCCTTTTCTGACGGTTATTCACACTCAACTTGGGATTGCGGAGCCTATCCACTGCTGGGTTGCTGAATTGTCGGCGCGAAGCGTACTCCTCAATGAGTTCGGCAGCTTCAGTTGCCGACTTAATTTCGCCTCGGTCCTGTAACCAATTTCTTTCTTTTTCTGGGAGGCAGTTATAAAACTGCTCCAAAAGAATTCGCTCGACTACAGCGTCCCTATCACTGTAGGAATCTGTGCTCTTTAGCCACTCGCCCAAATTTACTCTTAAATTGTACAGGAATTCAGGGTAACTCTCGTTCCTGGACTTAGTAGCGTTCCGAAAACGTTGTCTGAACGCCTCGGCGCTAAGCCTATACTTTCTGAGAAGGCAAGCTTTGACCTTCTCGTAGTTGTCCGCGTCCTCCTTGCTTAGCCGCGCGACAACCTCCGCTGCCTCGCTGGGCAGAACCGTCAATAATCTCTGAGACCAAGTGTCTCGCTGGAAGGACAGTTTTTCGCAGGTTCGCTCAAAGTTAGCCAGATACAGACCGATATCCCCTGATATCACATATGGCTGCATGTACTTTGACATCTTGAAATCTGCCTCCTTGTTGAGACGAGGTACCGCTAGCTGGGGACAATCGCCCGACCTCTTGCTCAACTCTAGTTCTAATTTCCGGAGCTCAATTTCTTGGTCCAGCTTTTTTGCTTCTCTTTCAAGCTTCTCACGTTCGTGCTCCCTTTCCTCTTTTTCCCTCTCAAGTTCACGCTCCCTTTCCTCTTTTTCCCTCTGACGTTCGCGCTCCCTTTCCTCTTTTTCCCTCTGACGTTCGCGCTCCCTTTCCTCTTTTTCCCTCTCAAGTTCACGCTCACGCCTTTTTTCCTCTTTTTCCCGCTCTTTCTGCTGTCTGAGCTGCTCCTCCTTTTTTTGGGCGATGAGGTTCCATGCTTCACTGAGCTCCTCATCATCGGCTCCCAAATCTGTGATTGCCTTTATAATCAAAGGTTTTCGTGCCAAACCACTTGTATCAATTCCCAATTCCTCACACAATTGCAACAGTTCCGGTTTCTGCAGCTTTTGTAGGTCCATGATCGCTCCGAGTGTCGGCTACTTCCAAAACAACAGTGCAAACTACCAAACCTAAAGGCGTTTCAACACTTTTTACCAGTTCTAAAATCTAACCCTGTTCTAGAACCTGGTCCACATCAGAAGAAAAGCCAAGCACTCACCCACACATGCGATCGATGTTCCGAGCTGCTCTCTTGTTGGCCGATTGTTGCTCCTGCTTGTTGCTTGAGATGCCACCTCCGATCACCAGATGTTGTGGCTTGTAGATTCTGATCCACCTCGAATCACCAGATGTTGTAGCTTGTAGATCCAGATCCCACCTCCAGTCATCAGATGTTGTGGCTTGTAGATTCAGATCCCACCGCTGCCACCAGTTGTCGTGACGCTGGGGCTATGTCGACCCGGCCTTCACTTGGTAGCGTGCAGAGACTCGGGGTTGAAGAAGGACTGAATCTTCGAAGTTGGTGAAATATGTACAAGCAGGTTTAATGGCACTTTGAGAAAGTTATTTACAAGATTATTTACACGAAAAAGAAGGGTACATCAGTAAAATGGCAAGCGTTAAGAGTTCATAGCGAGAAGCGACTGGATGAGCCGTTTACCCAGGGCCCAGAGCGACATTTCGTGCTCTGCAGCGTCCTTAAAACCCCCTATGTCCAGCCCCTCTCTGAAGATGCTGACCAACCAAATCCAGGGCACGCCCCTCAGATATCGGCATCCAATCGAACACATCACTGCACTGATGGTCTGAAGTACTGACTGGCCCGGCATTGTTTCGTTGAGCCTGGTCACTTGTTGGCGGGAAAAGCTTGGGAACGGCGAGGAGGTACATTTCTATTCTTCAGCCAAGAATCGATAGGCAGCTGGTTCCGGCAAGTGGATTTACTTCTCAGAAACCCAAGTGCACGTGGGCGCCGCATACGCTCCCAGCATTGTCCGTTTTCGACAATTGCAAATCTTTCCTGCATTCCCGGGAAATCATTTAATGGCCGTATGCGTCATGCTCCTTTCTTGTCCTGCACGTCAGCGGACATGTCACTCTGTTGTCTCCTTTGGATAGGAGGCATTCATCACCGGAGGATAGCACTTCTGGACTGGAAGGGTGAACAAAAGAAAGAAAGCACTTCCTGCTATTTCCCGCAGGGGGACGTTTCTTTGTGTTTTTCCAGACGTTCTCTTGACAGGGTCAATTTGGCATTTGCAGGGTGTCCACAAAGCAAAACAGGCTTACAAAAAGGATTTATGGAAACAGGCTCACTTAGAGCCATGGGACCATCACCACATCTCCACAGCACTTATCCATGCCCACAGGCGAACAATAGAGCGCGCAAATGCGGATGCATGGTCGTAACACCCTTCAGTCCCGGCGACAATTTCTTCGATTGAAGCTTTTATAGTTATTATTTAACCATCAACTTGGAATAAACACTATCGAACACCAGACAAACCCGATACTCCAACCCACTTTCTCTAACCCCGTACGCTGTCTTTCCGCAGACCGTCAGTGCTTGGAACAGCTTGCCAGCCTCTTGACCTGGCAAATGACCATGTTTAGCATTATTTCATTCTCTGCCATTATCATTTTCAGTTCCTGCTACTCGTGCTCTGTTTGGTTCGCATTGTAGTGTTATTGCTCACTTGTAATTGTTTTTAATCAACTCCTTCTTGGTCCTCACGGCCTGCAGTATGTAAAAAAATAAAATAGAAAATAAATGAATAAATAAACAAAATTAAAAAGCCAGAAATAGTCAGCTTGAAACGGCTGTTATTTGGTAACGTCAGCTTGCACAGTTCTCATTGTGCCATTCTTTTTTCGCGTCGGTACTCGCCCAGCACGTGTAATGCCAGAGTGAGCACAACTGTAGCACAACAGTTCCATCGCTTTTTGTTCGCAGTCCTCCTCACCTCTCTGCAGATGGCCAGTCCTTGTGGCGCCGTGAAAGGGGACGCCTTTTCCCGGCAGGAATTTCGGCCCAGGAACGCCAGGGTGAACACGTTGGGGCCCGACGTCTTCTTTTCCATGTTGCCAGCCTCTGGATGAAACTAGTGCGCAGTGTCCTGCGTTGAAAACAACCAATTCGAGTTGAGAGAGGAATAACGCTCACCTAAGAACGCAGTTGGCAGAGCGCTTCATGGTCTTACCGCGCGTACGCAAAGACGTTTAATGATCGGGCTCATGGCTTTCAAGCTATGTGCAGAACCCAGTGTGAACGGCAGCGTGACCGTACGTTAGCTTAGAATCGGTTATTGTTCAGTATTAAGTGATGTCCTGTACAGTTGCTGGTTCACAACTATCACGAAAAATATTGCGACGACGAAGGAAATTAAATGAAGGTCCTTACTGGAGAAGTATGTGCACGATTCTGAGGTGCGGTTTTTTAAAGACGACCAGTTCCGTTGTATATTCTAAGCAAAATATGCAGCAAAAAGGTTCGTAGGCAACAAAGCGAGAAACTAAGAGACATCTCCCTCAAGAAAACTAATGACGCGGAAGTAATGATGTGGACGGATAATAGTTTTGCTCAATGATTGAATTTCTACCCTAGACGAATGCCGGCCGACGCGTTGAATAATATGCTTTAATCTTATCAGCGGATAATTTAAAGATCATCATCAACATCTTTGTCTTCTTTGTGGGATACATGTACATGATTATCGATATTACAGAAGAAGGTCCCGAAGTATAAACTGTCCGGAGGACCTCCTACGACAAAATGAATGAAATTCGCGGGTAATTTTCTAGGCGGAAAAGAGGAGAAAGAATATATATACAAGTGTGCAGAGGAAATTTTATAATACAATGCTAGCGAGAAACAGTATGGGAAATTGTAAATAATAAAGAACTGCAAACAAAAATGCACTAATTGCAGAAAAGAATGAAATGATGTATACACGGAAACTTAAGAGCGAGAGAAACATCTTTACTCGGTGGAATAAAACAAGGTAAAAAATAAGTCTAATGAATGATGAATGAAGGTGGTCGAAAACCAGGAAATGCTTGCACTTAAAGCAGCCACAACAGCAGCGTCTGATAAAAACCTCCGTTTGACGTAATGAAGTTTTGAAGTAATAAGTTGAATTGATTGAAGTGCTTTTATTGAAAAGAAAGAAAGTTTCAGAGTCCTTCCGTCTGCGCTGCTGGTTGCTTGCTTCATTAGATCCATTTGATTTGGGAATTATCGATTTCTTCCTTTTCGTGTGCTTGTACGCTTTCACCCACAACGGAAGAAAAAGATGCTTGGTCATGTACGTTACGCTGTTTTGTTCACTGACAGAACTAGTCCTCGAGCGCGATTTCAACAGAGGAAATGCCTGTTTAACTTACCATAGGCTGGCACAAACAACATGTAAGAGCAATCGACCGCACGGGACGTGAGATGCACCAAGACGAAATGCGGATTAAAACTCGCGGTACTTAACTAGTCCTTTATGAATTTCTCGGAAATTTGAGTGAATGGGAATAAATTAACTTTGCTGTCGGCGCTCCAAGTTTCGGACAAGCAACGGCAAAAGCAGCGAGAATTATTTTTAGCGCATAATCGCTGACGTCGTGAAAGGGCCCCAAGAGGTTTTTAAACGCTAAGACATTATGTAATTCTGTAGAACACCGGATCTATCACTCATTGGTAATCACTTTTAAATATAGATAACTCCTCGTCCTACGTCAACTACATGTCTTCACAAGCAAAA
This sequence comes from Amblyomma maculatum, assembly GCF_055883805.1. NCBI lineage: Eukaryota > Metazoa > Arthropoda > Arachnida > Ixodida > Ixodidae > Amblyomma > Amblyomma maculatum. Next base: position 313,808,094 of record NC_139344.1, on the reverse strand, counting down.
AAAAAAAAAAAAGTGAAAAATGAAAGATAAAAAAACAAGCAGGACCTCCATATAGAGCCTTTCACCTTTTAATCAGGGGCCATCCCTGGCCTTTATCAATTTGTGGCACGGCTAAAGTAGTGCGGGGAACAGTGATGACGCACTTCGGAAGCCTTCGTCTCCTAGGAATGCTCTCTATATTTTTTTTCGCGCCGCGGCCGACGAAAGGAGATGTTCGTACAGCCTCGGCAGCGGCGCTTTCACCCAGCGTTGCCGGGGCAACAGTGACGCGCATGTTTGCTCCGTTACGCGACCGACTGCTGCGGGGCCAAGGCCGCCGTCTGGCCTCCTCTGTTCACCTTCGCGCTTCCTTCTCCGTTTACTTTCATCGTTGACTCGTTTCCCTTCCAGGCGGCGCTTGTTATCCATCCTTTGCTGCTTTGTCGCGTCTGCCCCACAGTTGTGGTATTCCCTTCTATTCTCTTTTGCATTTCGACCTTTCTGATAGCACCGCAAGCATTTCAGTTTAACAGCAACGGAAGGGTGAAAAAGTAGGGATTACGCTTTAGTTATTGACGTGAGGACTGAGACAAGAGGCTGCACTGGCTGCAGTAAATCGACGCTGTTGTCGATCATTCGTCCTTTGTGCGGGCAGTCCTTGCTTTGCACCGCGTCGGTTGAAAGACATTGCACGCGTTTGCTTTACTCTCTCATACTCCTTGTCGATCAAAGAGTTGTTGCGGATGCGTTGCATTTATTTTATTTTACGGAAGTGCTGTGGCATTTTATCGAAATTTCGCGTACTTATGTTTAATTGCCGCTGCTTTATTGAAAAGTTTGAGCTATTGCTCTTGGGTTATAATGGGAATGAAAAGCAATAAAATAAAACATCAATGGCTAATGACACACCACTGAATGACGGAGGGAAAAAACGCAAAAGACATGCAATCTCGTTGGAATGTCCGAACGTCGTCCTGACGGCTTTGCTCATCCGAGGCCCGTGCTCATGATCGAGTGAAGGGACGTCCTTTGTCTTTTGCGCGGCGTCAGCTTTCAGCGCTCAGGCAGCCTTGCATTTTCTTTTTTTTCCCCATCGTGGTCGGCTCCCCGTGCTTACTTTTTTCCTTCCGCCTTTTTCTCTTAATGTCTCCGTCTTCTTCACTTCCTGCTTTATTTTGTACGACATCCTCATGCATGCACCGGCTAGTGTCGATTCCACGTCATTAACTGCAATCTCTCTGATAGTTTTATTCATTATTTTATTGTTGCTTGATTTTGCTTAACGGCACATCACTACGGATATGCAAAGAAACACGTTTTGCAGTATAATCTGAGCGCAAGGAAAAAAAATACCAGCAAGTCAGCTCCGCTTTTCTTTGCCCAACAGCAAATATGCTCACAATACATCATCACCATCATTATCATCACCGTCATCGTCGTCATCATCATCATCAGCCTTACTATACCCACTGCAGGGCGAAGGCCTCTCCCATATTTCTCCAATCAACCCGGTTCTGTGCGAACTTCTTAACCTCATCCGCCCACCTAACTTTCTGCCGCCCTGAGCTACGCTTTCCTTCCGTTGGAATCCAGTTTGTTACCCTAAGCGACCATCGGTTATCCTCTCTTCGCACTACATGTCCTGCCCATGCGCATTTCTCCTTAATTTTTACTAGAATGTCAGTAACTTGAGTTATTTCTCTGACCCACTCTGCACGCTTCCTATCTCTTAATGTTACCCCTACCATTTTTCGTTCCATAGCCCTCTGGGTTGTCCTCAACTCAAGTAGAACTCTCTTGGTTAGCCTCCAGGTTTCAGCCCCATAGATGAGTACAGGTAAGATGCAACTGTTGTATACTTTTCTCTTGAGCAATACCGGTAAGCTGGTAGTCATATTATGCGAGTGCTTACCAAATGCGCTCCATCCCAATCTTATTCTTCTTGTTATTTCCTTACGGCCCGGATCTGCGGTTACTACCTGTCCTAAGTAGACATCTTTGCCTACTACTTCCAGTGCTTCGCTAACTAATGTAAACGGCTGTTCCTTCCCGAGGCTGTTGAACATTACCTTAGTCTTCTGCATATTGATTTTTAAGCCTACCTTTCTACTTTTCCTGTCTAGGCCATCAACCATTATTTGCAGTTCATCCCCCGAAATACTTAGCAAGGCAATGTCATCAGCAAATCGCAAATTACTGAGGTATTCTTCATCTACCCTTATCCCTAACTGCTCTCATTCCAAGTCTCTGAATACTTCCTCTAAGCAAGCTGTGAATAGTACTGGGGAGATCGTGTCTCCTTACATAACACCTTTCTTTATGGGAATTTTGTTACTTTCTTTATGCAGTGCTATGGTTGCTGTGCTGCCACTATATATATCTTCCAGCACTTTCACGTACGGCTCGTCTACTCCCTGATTTCGCAATGCCTGCATCACCGCCGAGGTGTCAGCTGAGTCAAATGCTTTTTCGTAATCAATGAATGCTATGTATAAGGGTTGGTTATATTCCGAGCATTTTTATATCACCTGGTTGATGGTATGGATATGATCGAAAGTAGAGTACCGTTTCCGAAAACCTGCTTGATCCTTTGCTTGATTGCAGTCTAAGGTTGTTCTGATTCTATTAGCGATTACCTTAGTAAATACCTACGTAACAGGCAGTAAGCTGATTGGTCTGTAATTTTTAAGGTCCTTAGCGTCCCCTTTCTTATGAATGAGGATAATGTTTGCATTCTTCCATGGTTCCGGTACCGTCGATGACACCAGGCACTGCGTATACAGGGTGGCCAGTTTTTCTAGCACGATATCCCCTCGTCCTTTAACAAATCTGTAATTATCTGATCCTCTCCAGCTGATTTCCCCCTTTTCATAGTTTCTAACGCTTTCTTGATCTCGTCCTTCGTCACTGGTGGAACGTCCGACTGTTTTTCCCTGCCGCCAATCTCATTACGGTCCCGACTACTTTGGCTACTGTAGAGATCTGTATAGAACTCCTCGGCTACTTTGACTATCTTGTCCATATTCGTGATGACGTTGCCCGCCTTGTCCATTATCGCATACGTCTGGTTTCTGCCTATTCCCAATTTCTTCTTTACCGCTTTAAGGCTTCCGCCGTTCTTTACCGCATGCTCAGTTTTCTCCATGTTATACTTCCTTATATCGGCCACCTTGCGATTATGGATTAGCTTTGATATCTGGGCCAATTCTATCTGGTCTGGTGGATTGGAAGCTTTCAAACTCTGGCGTTTCTTAGTCAAATCTTTCGTCTCCTTAGACAGCTTACCGGTATCCTCTCTAACTATCCTACCACCTACGTCTACAGCGCACTCAGTAATGATATTTCTGAAATTATTGTTCATTGCTTCTAGGGTAATGTCGTCATCCTCGGTTAGAGCTGAATATCTATTCTGTAGCGAGATCCTGAACTCTTCTGCTCTCCCCCTCAGCGCTAATTCGTTGATGGGTCAGCAGAGTAGAAACACTGATCCTCGCAGCGTCATCATTGGTATAAAGAATAAAAGCCTAGTCGTTACCTGAACAGTTTATCTTGCCTATACAACAGATCTAAACCAAACGTTTAACCACAAGCGTAGACATTCGCAATTCAACTAGGATTAACCAGAGCTAAACCACAGCCAATTTTTTGTTGTATGAGTAAACGCATTATATAATTTTGAAGTAGGAGGCAAACGATCCTCTGCGGTAATACTGACGCGCCATTCTTTAAATGCTTCATTCGCTGAAGCCGAAAGTAAGCATGAGTAAACTTGACAAAGGCTAGTAGGGCTAGTTGGTTTTCCATTGATTTTTGCAGCGCGTAGCCGGACGAGGATAAAGCACAGATGAACAACTGAAATTTTTTTCTTTAAACTTGGTAATCTGCGAGCCGCATCATATATACCTACAGAAAAAACGCCCACGTGAAGGGACAAAAAATCTAAACACATGGCGAAAAAAAAAAAAAAAAACACGGCGCATACAAAACCCAGATGTCGAGTAAAATAACCGCAATAAGTATATATATATATATATATATATATATATATATATATATATATATATATATATATGCTTAATAAGTCTAGCCTACGATTAACAGAAGAAGCAACATGAGGTGGAAATAAAATGGCGCAAGTCTGATAATAATAAGCCAGTGGCAAACACTGCGTGAAAGAATCAACAATATTTTCAGTTCTTAACAAACATGTGGAAGCGAAAAAAAAGGTTTTAAGCAACCTGTCTTCTTTGCGCTACGTTTCCTAAAATGCACCAACTCGCCCAATTCAGCATTCTTGTGCAGTTCTTTGTTTTTTTAAAGGTGAACACATGATATAGTCCAAAAATGAAGGAACGGAAAGGGATGCAAATTTTCAAATAAAAGTGATCAGCGCGGCAAAAAAGAAAGGATGATTAAAAAAATGCGACTCACATGTAGAATGAAACACTCGATACAGAAGGTGTTAAACGTTAGGGAGTGAGAAAACCAGATAGAAATAAATTGAAAAAGATAAAATCAAGTATATAAAATAACAGCGTGTAAAGAGTGTCAATTAATGAAGGATAAAATGAGGTAAAACTAGAGATGAATGCATTCTCTTTACTCGAAAGGAAAACAGAGGCTGTGCTGACGCATCCACCATTGAGATTCGCGATCAGGGCGACTTCCACTATTTCGCGTGTAAGCTTATTATGGCATCTTTTCAAATTGCAGTAATGGGGCTTATTAGGCCAGCTGCCACAAGTTCTGACCGTATTTACGACGACACTCGTACCAATCGAATTGACTAACGAAGAGCCAGACAATGATTTCCACGCGCTTTCTTGAGCTAAGGCTTACTTTCACACCTAATCATGTGTGCAGAACATTCGAGCCCAGGAGCAATAATCCCATTTTAGCACATGGTACTGCTCACCCAAAGTTAGTAAAAAATAATATTGTACAATCTAGTTTTAATGATGCCTTGACGAAATCATGTGAGCACAAACTCGAGGTTAGCTTCTCAGCTCAAATCTGCAGGCTGACGCAGTCAGGACACACGCTCGAATTTCTTTCTTCTGTTGCTGGAAAAATATTAAAAAAATTCCAAAGGAACCAAGACAGCTTATGTCCAACAGCGAAACAAGGTAGTAATTATTCCTTATTTGCACAAGATGTCCTCACGAAGATTGGCCTTCGCTTTAGTTCGACATTCCTTCATTTTTTTTACTGTATTCACCTGCGCTTTTAAAAAAGGTTGTTTAAAAAAAAGGTTTTTATTTTTCTTCCACTTGTTTTGGCCAATTAAGCTCGTTAAGAACCAGAAATATTGTTGATTTTTTTCACGCAGTGTTGGCCACTGGCTTATTATTATCACGACTTATGTCATGCTACTTCCCCCTGATGCTGATTTCTTGGTTAATCGTGGGCTAGGCTTATTGATGTATCGATATATAAACTTATTGTGGATTGTTCCACTCGACGCCTTGCTTTTGCATGTACCGGCATTTTTCACTATGTGTTTAGACTTTTTGTTCTCTCGTGGGCGTTTGTTCTGCGGGTATATAAGATGTGGTTCGCGGATGACCAAAATGAAGTTGCACTTGAGCGCTTCCTAGTTGCTCCTTCGTGCTTTTTCCTCGTCCGGCTAGGAGCCGATAAAAAAAAGTAAAGCATATGAGTAAGACAAACAGAAACTGTAAATGCTTAATCTGAAGAGATTATTAAGCCACCTTGTTTCACCTGTGAGCCATGTCGCCTGAATTTATACTTCGTTAGATTAAGCGTGATTTTTCCGTAAAGTTGGGGACATTTTCGATAGCTTTTTTCCATGAAAAGTACAACAGCCATTCGTTACAATACCTTCCGACATTATACACAGCCACAAACACGCAGACGCACTATATGGCCGCTTAGCTCCACCCTTGAGAAGGCCGCCATATCCAGGGCAGGCGGATTATTGATTGACCTGACCAAAGTTCTGCCGACCTACATATGCGTGACAGCGGCGCCAAAGTTAGGTGAAGTGAGCCCATCGTCGAAACACTCCTACCCCGGAACCGCGATCTTTCAAATACGCCACGTTGACCATTTGTGGTATGAAAATAGCTGCGTCATTTCGGAAGGCGGAGTCGCCGCATATCATTTCCGCATTCAATAAAGAAACGGGTCGCGGCTATCGTTATCAGTTGCTGCTAGTTACCACAAGTTGATGCGCACTAACGAACATTAAGCTGATGGTTAGACTGATTACTGTAATCGAAGCATTACTACTAATGAGTCAATGTTCCAAAAGTCCGCGTTTTCCATGTGCTCCATCCACGTTTGCGCACAGTGATGTCTAATTATATTTGATCACTCTGTTTCTAGGGTACACTAGCCCTCTCCGCGGCCATTGCTGCCACTGACGCCAAAAAGAGAGGACAGGAAAAAGAATATTTTCAGAACGCGCCCTACCACCCGCATTGTGCGTGCCTTCGTGAAGAGGATTTTTTCATCGCTCTCGCTTGCCAGCGCTAAACCTGTGAGCGACGCAACGGTACGTGTTCGTCGACCGGTGGCTGGACGCCGACGCAGCGCTCCACTTGTGCGCCTTCAGAGGCCGACGCCCGCACTGGTGTGTCTCGCCTCCCCACGCGGGTGGCTCGCTTATTTGCAGAAGGCATTCCCTCTGTGCTTATTTCCTTTTGTTCTTGCTCTTTCTTATAGAGGCGTTCACGATTCTTTTTCCTCCTACACGTGTTCATTCCATTTTCGTTTACATTGACGCAGCCATCTAAGTTTAGCGTATCGTTGGCTGGCGCCACGTTGCCGTGCCAATGTTACCGTCGCAAAGGACGTCCTGTCAGCGCTTGCTATATTCTTGCCCGGTCCCCTCCATTTTGCCTCGGGTCCGTGCCCCGGGGCATTACACGGAACCAGCGCCCGCCTTGGCGGATGCTACCAGGAGAGTCAGCAAAAACCCCGCTGACAGGATTGTTCTAGGCGCGCCATGTAAAGGTCCAATGCTTTCCAGGAGTTGTACGTAAAGCTCTGGTTTTAGCGCAACGTACGATTTACATCCTGTACCTTGTGGACAAACATGACACACTCGCAGTCACACCACTTTGTCATTTTCCCCACATTTCTGCGTATTTCACGTCTAGGTCTATATGTGCCTTCGCGCGGCCCAGTACCGCTCATTTTGGCCAGGCAGCCCGAGTTTTACTTGTAGTAAAAGCGGCTAGAAACTTGACTGTTGTTGTGAGTGTATTACAGTATGACAGTTTTCCAGCTTTTCATTTCGGCTGAATCTTCTATAGCACATGCCTTCTTACGAGACATTCTACTGAGTGGAAATGGAACCACATATTATTCGCCCAGCAGAGCAACGAAGCAGTGGGGCGCATATAGTAAGTGTAACGTGTGCCATGATTTCAAATGCAACCTTATAGATTCATCTCGTAGTTCATAATGCAGAAGCTCCACCGCTGCTCCCTGTGTGTACATCGGCAGTCAGTCCACGGAGCTCTGATACGGAAGCCGCGTGTTTTCCTTGTTCTCAGCTCCCACCGCAGAATTTCTTAACCGAGTTCACGTGACCGTCTGCCGCGCTTGACGATGAGTGTGTGCGTGTGTTTAAAGCGGAATCTCTACTCTCCGGCTTGCAATGTCGGATGTCGAGCTCTTCACGAGGCCACACCTCGTTTAATTCTCCTTAAACCTCTGAGTGGGGATAACTTTCAAGGCTACGCAAGGCCAAATAAGGGCTTAATCGTTTTCGTGGTGACTTAGCTAGTCCACATGTGCTGCTTTCACACACACACACGCACACGCACACGCACACACACACACACACACACACACACACACACACACACACACACACACACACACACACACACACACACACACACACACACACACACACACACACACACACACACAAGCGCGAGCGAAAACATCGGAGCGAACCCAGACACTAGGGTTCATTAGCCAAGCGCCACTGAGCCACCTAGGCGGTTGCTCTCACTCGTTATAACCAGGCTTCAGTAGGATTAAACCTGAGCCATATTTTTTTTTCTCTTCGCGTCTGATCATTGGCTATCTGTGCTGCGCATGCTTTTAATTTCATCATGCAGTGGCACTAGAAAGCTCGCCGCAGACACTCGCTCGACGCTTCTTAAAAAGAGCACTGTATTACACAATTAGCGATAAATGTAATCGCTTGTGCTGCTGATGCTCCTCCGCTGTAGAGACCCATCACATTCCTCGGCCTGCAAGGAAAAGCAGTTAGGCAATAAAAAGAACGCCGACAGCTTTCTTTTGTCTGCCACCGACACGATTCTACAGCAGAGCGTTTGCTATTGCTCTCCCTTACATTGCACGACGCGTCCAGTATTCCGAGTTTGCGTCGTTATCGAAGTGTCGCTATCTCACGTGACCTCGAGTCATCTGATTGGTGGAAACGCCGGAACAGATGTCACCACCTCTTCCGATACCGTAGTGGCAACATCCGGTTCCGGCGTTTCGACCAATAAGGTGACTCGAGGTCACGTGAGATAGCGACACTTCGATAACGACGCAAACTCGGAATACGGGCCCTGGAGTGTTGCGCGTTCGAGGGCGAATACATTGAAGCACCACTTCCGTGTACATAGCCTGACTCGATTATGATAGGGCCTTCATTGCCTCATGAGTGCCGTGAGACATGACTTCTATCAACGCTGTGACGAAACCGTTTTTTTTTTTAAGCGTTCAGATTGGTGTTCCACCATTTAGCTTACCATTTAGCATCTATCCTCTAGTCAAGCTGGAGGGTAGTTCGGGGTAGGGATTCAAACCGACAATTTAGGTTCCTCCAATTTGTATGCATGCCTTTAATTGTAAGAGATGCCCAAAAAGAAGTGGGGCACGTACTGCGCTCTTCCTTTCCCCCTAAATCAAACCACGAAAGACGTTTAACATAACTCTGTGCCAGTCTCTCAGTGCTGCATGAAGCGTCGAGTAAAGCCATGAAAAACGGTACTCCTTTAGTCGATTTAAGTGGATTTAAACCCCGGCAAATCTTTTTTTCCGGCAGCCTAAAAATCGTAGTGCACATTTAGTCGACTAAATATATCAGCAGATAGAAAACGACCACCGTAATTCGATAATAACTTGGCGCCGTTGCGAATTTTTATTATGCTAAACGTTCCACGTTGCTGTATCATTGAAATAAAAAAGCACGCTAAGTTCGTTTTTAAAAGGTCGCTGAATGTAATCACAATCTGCTGTCTCGCAGTACAGTATCAATATAGATCGCCGGTCACGCTTGTTTTTCCGATTTTCCATACTTATCAAGAAATTTAGAAGGTAAAGAACCACCCTGATTCCTTTTTTTTTTCTCCTAATGAAATGCGAGGTGTAAAGAAAATGTCTTGTGCGCAGTTTATAAGCTCCCTTTAAATCTTTCTCTGCTTGATCACGCAGTTATATAATAAATTATCCTTGCCGCGTAGCTTTTAGCCAGGAAACACGCTCATATTCTTCAAGCTGATTAATTCATTATGGTTACTGCTATAGTGCCGTGTCATGGTAGTGTTGCCTCACATAATGGTTGTGTATATTTATGGCACTCTCGTTTGGATATTTAAAAATCGAATATCGCATCAAGAGAATAATGATCACTGGAAGAATATAACCCCTTACATACAGCGGAAGTCTGTGCATCGGAATAAGCACAATGCAGACTCCTGTAAGAGAAGACAGCTCTCGTGTGTAAGCAACTTCCCACGCGTTACATTCACTCGGTGCAACATCACTTGCATTCTCGTACATTACGTGCCATCAGACAGGCACGACAATGACCCTGACTGTGGCGCTCCCTTTGGTGCGTTATGCGATCCGGCCTGTTTCCCTATCTTAATAGAGCCGCCTGTTGATAGCTCGAAGAGAGCCTCGTGGGTCTTTCAGCCTAAGGGACCATTGACGATCCTATCAGCCGACTTCCACAAACATGCTTCTAATGGCAGTTCTGCTCTAGTTATGTCTCGCCTCAGAACAAACAGATGTACTACTAAGGCAAGTATTTTCTTGCCTTTTTCTGTTCCTGTCATCCGCTCTTATAGCTTTTTTTTGCGTGTTTTTTTTTTCTGTCCCGGCACGTTGAGTCTGATAAGGCTGGTGAGAGTTGATAAACATCCGTGTTTTGTATGTTGCGCCCAGGAGTATTGATCGAAAAATAGCATCACGAGGCAGTTTTCTGGTGGTATGTCTCCACCCTTTCGCTATTTCCATCTAAATCCCGTACTAAACGAATAAAAAAAAAAAGAACAACAACATGAGATGCGACCACCATTCCCTCGAGTTAACCAAATGTATGTCCGAAGGTATCGTTTGCAAGACATTATCAGGCAGAGAAGAGAGACGGCAAGCAGGAAAAAATTTACCTTCGCCTTACTTGCAAGTCAGGCGCAATTTTAATTTCGGGATGCATGCTACCAAGCGGTACAACCTGCCACGATGGCGCAGTGGTTAGCGCGCTCGAATTGTGTCCTCGGAGAGGCGGGATCGAATCCCGGCCGCTTTTCGATGGAGGCGAAAAGCAAGGCGTCCGTATGCTGTGCGATGTCAGTGCACGTTAATTTACATTAATGGTCGGGATTTCCAGAGTCTTCCGCTACGGCGTATGTCATAGCCTGAGTCGCTCTGGGACGTTGACCTCCATATACCAATTCAAGCGGTGCTTTTAAATTACAGCGATTAATAAAAATAGACTTATTACAAGCTATGGTGAAGGCAATGAATTATTTTTAAGAAAATATTTTTAGACCTTTGGAGAGATCCCCCAAAAAGTGATATTATTATGCTAAGCGTTCGTATTGTGGAATTTCAATTTGCGGCTTTGCGGAGAGACCCGAAGAACATATTTCTTGCTATAGTTAGTAATGTCCCATATCGTAACAAAAAATTTCCACGCATAGCCCCGAAATTCTCTTTTTTAGGCAATTATTGCCAGCAGCAGCTTCAAAACTGCGCAAGTTTACAAAATAATAGACAATTTCTGCCTTACAATTACCAGAATCTCCTTAACAAATACATTTTTATACAAATTTTACTTCTCAAACTCCCTGACTCCCAACAAATAGTAAATATTCCCGACTGTAGAATCCCTGCCTACAGGACTTGTACACAGGTCCGAGACGCAGTGCGTGCAGCAGTCAATGCAGGGTCTCATTTTGCGCAGCGTCGAAGCCGTTGACCCAGCGCCGTGACTGTTATGATTACAAAGCTTGAGAATATGGTGACATCTTTCAGAACCAAAAGTAGGAGAAGAGAGATCGGAGAGACGACATCCACTGAATGGCTCTGAATACTGTTCAGGTACACAGCAGCACTTGATAGAACGACCAGTGCATGGCAGCAAGAAAGGCATCAGAGTCCTTTTTATAGTAATTATCGGGTACTACGGGTCCTATCTGCTAAAGCATAGAAGAACTAACTTTAGAGGCCACGTAAAGATCGTGCTTCGTTTCTTTTTTTTTTCTTTTCCCGGCTACTGTGCCCGAGAAGTTTGTGAAAAGGTTAGAGGCTTGCTACTCTACAAGCATACAACAAACAGATCACGGGTATAGTACCATAGAATACCATGGGAGCGATAAAGTTTAGTAACGAGAAAAAAGCAAGTAGCATCAATAATAATAATAATAATAATAATAATAATAATAATAATAATAATAATAATAATAATAATAATAATAATAATAATAATAATAATAATAATAATAATAATTATTATTATTATTATTATTAATAATAATAAATCAATCTTTATTTAATGTGCGCAGGAACAACCATGTGGTCCTCGTGCTACAGCAAAAATAAAAAAATTAACAAAGTAGAAAATGCACAAACAAGTTTACACACACAGAGAGAACAGAAAATAAGAAATAAATAACACATAAAATGAAACTGGGACGAAAAGTGTCACGGAAAGAAAGCAATCAATGAGTACCATCTCTTATATACACAGTGAGAGAATTGTTGAGCACATCACGAAAGAAAAAAAAGAAGAACGGTAGATAGAGATAAAAAACAACAACAAATAACTGACATTGATTATAGTAATATAGAAATATACATAAAATAAACAACCATTCCAGGCGCAACAAGTGCGTGGTACTTAAATGATATCAATAATAATAATTATAACAATAATAATAATTGTAAGAGGGGGGTTTATTGAGCAGATCAACGGGACTCAATCAGCAGGACTGAGCAGATAAGCTGCGAACACAGCGACAGTGAACAAAGTTAGGTCCACCACGCGCAGCGATCACGATGCCACTGACTGGAATGTTCCTCGTGCACTTCTTTCTCTTCACAATTACCCGCGGGACGAAGAGGAGACATCCTGGCGACTTACGGCGTGAGCAAGACGGCAGGGTCGTAATAGGGTTTGAGGCGCTGGACGTGAACAATCTCGCGTCCGCGCCGGAGTAGATCATGGGACGGCGTCATAGGTTCCACAACATAATTAACCGGAGAGGTGCGCTCCAGAACTCTGCATGGGCCATGGTATTTAGCAAGAAATTGTGAAGAAAGTCCAGGAGCATTGGAATTAGTTACACAAGAGCGCCAGACGAGAAGTCCGGTGTCGAGTGTTGGCTGTCATGGTTGGATTTATGGCGGTACTGTGTGTTAGCCGTGAATGCACGGGCAATTTGTCAACAGTCTTCCGCATGCTAAACTGCTTGAGACGCAGGAGTATACTCTGATATGTCTGGCTGATACGGGAGTATGGTGTCGATTGTAGCAGAGGGTTGATGGCCATAAAGGAGAAAAAAAGGAGAGAAGACAGTAGTAGACTGCGTTGCGGTATTGTATGCGTACGTGACATATGGAAGGACGAGGTCCCAGTTTGAGGGTTGGAGGAGACGTACATAGACAGCATGTCGCCAAAGGTACGATTGAAACGCTCAGTGAGGCCATTAGTCTGGGGACGATAGGCGGAGGTGGTTCTATGAATAATGTTGCACTTGGTGAGCAAGGCTTTCACAACGTCACTCAAGAAAACACGTCCTCTGTCGCTGAGCAATTCGCGAGGTGCGCCATGGCGAAGAACAAATCGCTGCAAAATGAAGGAAGCTCTTCTGACGCTGTGGCAGGTGGAAGTGCGGCGGTTTCTGCATACCTCGTCAGATGATCAACGGCTACGATAGCCCAGCGGTTGCCGGCCGCAGTGTAGGGAAGCGGCCCGTACAAATCAATGCCGACGCGGTCGAAAGGGCGTAGTGGGCTGGGTACGGCAGCAACTCTCCAGTAGAACGTAGAGGAGATGTCTTGCGACGTTGACAGGTGAGGCATGAGCAAACGTACTTGAGTACGAAGGTGTACATGCCCCGCCAGTAGTAACGCAGCCGGAGACGAGTGTATGTCTTGCAGACGCCCGCGTGACCGGATTGTGGGTCAGCGTGGAAATAGTCACAAATTTGCGAACGTAGCTGCCGGGGAATAACTAGCAACCACTTCCGGTCATCTGCACAGTAGTTGCGGCGGTAGAGGAGGTTATCACGAATGGCGAAGTGGGAAGCATGGCGGCGGAGAGCACGCGATGGAGAAGCAGCTGTAGGATTTGAGATAAAATCGAGGATAGAATTTATCCAAGGATCTTGCCGCTGCGCTGACGGCAATTGATGTGAAGCGATGGCGGGGAATCGTCGGAGGAGGAAAGGCTCGCGACCTCAGCTGTAAGGGGGCAGCGGGAAAGTGCATCGGCGTTGTGATGCTTGCGGCCGGAGCGGTAAACAACGCGGACATCATATTCCTGAAGGCGAAGAGCCCATCTTGCCAGTCTGCCGGATGGGTCTTTCAGTGATGAAAGCCAGCAAAGCGCATGGTGGTCCGTCACTAAGTGATAAGGGCGGCCATAGAGGTAAGGGCGGAATTTAGTAAGAGCCCAAATAATCGCTGAGCACTCTTTTTCAGTGACAGAGTAATTGGGTTCAGCCTTCGTGAGTGTACGGCCAGCATAGGCGACCACGTATTCAGTATAACCTGATTTGCGCTGAGCGAGCACAGCGCCGAGACCAATACCACTGGCGTCTGTGTGGACCTCAGTAGGCGCTGTGGGGTCGAAGTGACGTAGGACAGGCGGTGCCGTGAGGATGTAGCGTAAAGCATTGAAGGCATCGTCGCAGGCTGGCGACCACGACGAAAGGTCGGAACTGCCGGACAGAAGTTCTGTCAATGGAGCAGCAATGGAAGCAAAATTTCTAATAAAGCGGCGAAAGTAAGAGCACAATGTGGCCGAGAATGGTGAGCTGGCGGGCGGCAAAACGACATTTTTCAAATTCAGCTCGGCGGCTGCGTTTCGATGGAGGCGAAACGAAGAGGCGTCCGTGTGCTGTACGATGTCAGCGCACGTTAAAGATCCCCAGGTGGTCGAAATTACTTCGTAGCCGTCCACTACGGCTCCTCTTTCTCTCTTTCCACTTTAACTCCCACCTTCCTCCCTTCCCTTACGGCTCGGTTCAGGTGTCCACAGACAGAAGTGTGACAGATACTGCGCCCTTCCCTTCCTGTGAACCAATTATTATTATATTATTAAATTCAGCTGCAGTCCGGTATCAGATAGGCAGGCCAAAACGTGCTTCAGACGGTAGAGGTGTGTGTTAAAGTCAGGAGAAAAGACGACAATGTCCTCTAGGTAGCAGAGGCACGCCTTCCACTTTATGCCACGCAAAATGGTGTCCATCATCCGCTCAAATGTTGCCGGAGCATTACAAAGGCCAAACGGCATAACTGTAAATTCGTACAAGCCGTCGAGAGTTACAAAGGCAGTTTTGGGGCGATCAGCCTCTTCCAAGGGAACTTGCCACTGCCAGTGCCCGGAACGTAAATCTAGGGAAGAAAAGAGCTCGGCGCCTTGCAAACAATCGAGAGCGTCGTCGATGTGTGGGAGAGGGTAGACGTCCTTTTGCGTAATCTTATTAAGGCGGCGATAATCGACACAAAAGCGGATAGAACCATCTTTCTTTTTTACGAGGACAACAGGTGACGCCCAAGGGCTGCTTGAGGGCTGAATCACGCCATTCTTAATCATTAGGTCGACTTGCTCTTCAATAGCCTGGCGTTCGGTTGCAGACACGATAGGGGCGCTGTCACAGTGGTGCGTGGGTGCCGGTGTCGATGCGATGAGTGACTGTAGAAGTTTGGCCCAAAGAACTTTGATGAGAGTCGAAGGAGGAGCGAAAGTGATGTAGAAAGTTCAAATGCTGTGTGCGCTGCTCTGGAGGACGATCGGCGTCGATGGAACAAGTCTGTAGAGGGGGGAGTGGGCGGGCTGAGCGCAGTCACGGTAGAGTGGGGCGCGTCGTCAGAGATCAGTAGAGATGCGATTGGCTGGATACTTCCGAGGCAATCACCATGGCGGAAAGCAGTAGGGGAGTTAAATGGATTAAATACCCATAACATGGAAATGCCAGCGGAAATAGCGAGCACTGCGTAGGGCAATGGAAGGCACTTGCGGCGCAGGAAAGTATGGGCTGGTGTGAAGAGAACGGTGTCATCGCTAATAGATGCACAAGCGACACGAACAAGCACTGAAGAGCGGGGAGGAAGGTCGATATCTTCGGCAACGAGGGCTTTAGCACAGTAATTTGATGGATCAGCGTCTGGTAAGGCATCGGGCACAGTCAAGAACCCCACTTCAGCTCGGCACAGTCGATAACAGCAGCATGACGCGACAGGAAATCCCAGCTTAAAATTACAGCGTGTGAGTCACTTGGCAGCACGACGAACTCAATCGTATAAAGGCAATTCTGGATAACTAATCGAGCGGTGCACGCTGCTAAAGGCTTGACATGCTGAGCGCTGGCCGTTAGCAATGAAAGTCCCGCAATTGGCGTCTTGACTTTCTTTAAAGTGCTACACAGTTTTGCGTCCATAACCGAAATCGCAGCACCTGTATCAATTAGAGCCATGACAGCAACACCCTCGACGAAAACTTCAATTAGGTTTGCCGGCGACAGATGAGGACTTGGGAAGTTCGACGGGGTCGCAGTTCTCGCCTCAGGAACTGCGGCCTCTAGTTTTCCTCACGTGAAGCGTTCTGTCGACGTCGCATCGGAGAGATAGAGCGGCGTCGCTGCGATGGTGAACGGTGGTCGGACATGGCTGAGCGGTCTGGGGAGAAATGACGGCTGGCTGGAGGCTCAGTAGGCGCGGAATACTGAGGCGTCGGAGACCAGTACCCAGAACCATGAGTAGGTGGTGCCGACACTGGGAGACGGTTGCGGCAATAACGAGAAATATGTCCGGCAAGCCCGCAAGTGTAACAAATTGGTAGGTTATCTGCGTGGTCTTGGAGCCGGTCGAATAAACTGCGCAGGTTCTCGCGCAGGCCCAGGAGGCGGCTGAACATAGGCAAGTGGCGGCGGAACATATGTAGGTGGTGGTCGGGCAGCAACAGCCGTATATGTCAACAGCGCTGCGACAGGCATGGATTGAGGGGCTGGAGGAACAGATTCAGCTACCTGTTCTTGAATAATTTGGCGCAAACTGGGAGCTAGGTGTGAGGAAGGTTCTTGATGGCAGGACATAAGGGAGAGCTGTCGAGCGACTTCTTCCCGATGAAGCTCTTGATTTGTGGCAGGAGCGCAGAATGTTCGCCTGCATCTGTCAGGCCAGCAAGCGACTCAGAGTGCATAGTATTCGCGCGAGTTATGGCCCTTTGTTTGCGCAGTTCATCATAACTTTGACACAGTGTGACCACTTCCGCGACGGTGCGGATATCTCGCACCCTCAGCATCTGAAAGGCGTCGTCATCGATGCCTTACAGAATGTGCTAGATTTTGTAGGCCTCTGACATCTGTGCGTTAACGCGCTTGCTCAAGTCGACGACGTCCTCGATATAAGTCATGAAATTCTCGTCAACCTGCTGAGACCGCGTACGCAAGCGCTGTTCAGCGCGGAGTTTCCTCATCGCCAAACGGCCGAAAACTTCAGAGAAGGTGGTGTTAAGCACGGACCATGATGGAATGTCAGCTTCATGGTTCCGAAACCATAGATTTGCTACGCCGGTGTGATAGAAAATCACATTGCTTAACTTCGTTTCCGCGTCCCATTTGTTGTAAGCGCTCACTCGCTCATAGGATGTGAGCCAGTCCTCGACGTCATGGTCGTCAGTGCAGCTGAAGATGGCGGTGTCTCGCTGGCGGAGGGAGCCGGGACAGATGATGGCCGTGCCAACTTGTACGGCTTGGGGGTTAACGTCCTCAAGCATCGCAGGAGGTGGTAATGTGCGGCTGTGGAGTTCCAGGGCGAGAGGATAGATCTCACTCCGCACCTCCACCGAATGTAAGATGGGGGTTTATTGAGCAGATCAGCAGCACTCGATCAGCAGGACTGAGCAGATCAGCGGCGAACACAGCGACAGCGAACACAGTTACGTCCAACACGCGCAGCGATTACGATGCCACTGACTAGAATGTTCCTCGCGCACTTCTTCCTCTTCACAATAATAATAATAATAATAATAATAATAATAATAATAATAATAATAATAATAATAATAATAATAATAATAATAATAATAATAATAATAATAATAATAATAATAATAATTATTATTATTATTATTATTATTATTAGTAGTAGCAGTAGTAGTAGTAGTATTTAAAAAAAACATTTCTTTAGAGAAAATTGTTGAGACCCGAGAGTTCTAGTCAGAGCTGGAAAGGGCCGCCTCCCAATCCGTCCACGTTCTTTCTTTGAGGGCTTGGCAAGCCCATACCATACGCGAAAGGTCTGAATTCTGGCCGCAAAACGCTCGGCTCTATTTGTACAACTCTCGTTTTATTTCTTCCGCGCATGTGGACCAGTATGAGTGGTCACAACTCAGAAGCATGGGATCATAGAGCCAGACAAGCATGGAATGCAATGGCACAAGAACACTGCGCTGTCGTCGCAGCCGCCAGCCCTTTTCAGATGAGTCTTTTCAACGCAATATCACGGGTACTGTTTGCGGAGCTACGGTCCGAACCCAAAGCTACCATTCGGTGGTTGAGTGCTCGAGCCTATCAGAGAGCCAAACAACCCTTCCCACCTTTCATTCTGCTCTTGGAAGGCTGCCCTGAGAGGCTCAATTCAGAGTGATTAGCAGTGTGTGAAGGATCGCGGCAGCCATCGGGGTCTTGGATTGAGGACTCGTGGTCAGCAAAGTAAATGTTTTTACCACCATCTCGTGTGTTTAACTGTGCTGTGAGTTGCACTGCGCGTTGCATGCAGCTGTCTTCAACTCCCATCCGTGCTAATTAAGTGGTCACAAACATCCCCCCAAGGGGCGCCAACGGCCGAAGCATTCTACAGTTTGCTAGCTTATACATATAGAATTTCCCCAGTTACAGATTTCGCCGATCCTTGCTTGAAGCCTGATCGTGGAACCGAACCGCAAGCGAAATGAAACAAGCTAGCGAACATAATTAACCTATGGTGAATTAACCGAACCGGCTGCAATATTTAATGCATACTTTCTGTGATTTCGGAGTGTTGAGTTGAGTGCTAACGATTAAAGGCCCCCCTTGTTGCCACAGTGGCTCTCTTCAGCATACAAGTTTTCCAGGACATTGTTAATTCAGACGCCACTCAGTTTACAACAGCCTCAGCTCGTTGTAAAGCTCACGTTTCCCGCGTAAAAAAAAAACGACAGAACTGGCAACTGGCGCTATCTGAGCAAACCATTCAAGAAAGCGGGCATAACGTAGAGCGAGCGTATACGGAGAGCCAGGAAGGAAGCAGTGCATGAAGGACGCGATAAACAACATCCCTCTCTTCATCCTCCACACCGGTCGGGCGGCCTCCTGAGAATGCACGTTCGATAGACAAGCCAGGTCAGACGGGAATTTTCCACTGTCGGTACCCGCAGGACGCCTCTATTGATCGCGCCATGGGTGCCAGCCGGAGGCGTCTGCACTTGCCTTCGACCTTGCACTGCACTGTACGGGCCTCATCCGTGCATACACTTAAAACCAAGAACCGCTGGTGACAAACAACACCATCTTTTTTTCTTTCCTGAATCCACCGGCGATTGGAGCTATAGTTGCGTAAGCGCGAACAGTATACGTGGCCGTAAAAGGAGCTCTTGCATAAACAAGCCGTTTAAACATAGTTCGCTCACGTACAGACAAGGAGCTTTATGTGTGCTTCGTTGTCAGTCACGTGCACACCCGTCTATCGATGATGCAGTGACGTCAGATGCGCAATAGACTGCCGGAAGTTTCGTGATGTAGGACCAACGAGCCATTATACAGCTGCCGAATGAGCCTGTATAGCTATGCGGCTCATCGTAGCGTGGTACGCAGAGAATACTTCCACCCAGAACATTAAGCTTCTTCCGGTACGGTTAACATCACGCTTCCCGTATGTAGATGTGGGCATGTGTTCTCTTTACGTAAACCCACGGCAACCGATCATTGAAGTGAAGAAAACGAAATCTACCATTCTTTCGCTCCATCACGCCGTCGCTGTAATCACACCAATCGCTCAAAGTGCAGTGGAGATTTCCTAGCGGTGAAATGCAACGTATTGCGAGTACAGCCAACACGTGCTTAAATACCATGAAGCGTCATCGTCTGTTGTTGTTGTTGTGGCTGTAGGGAAGAAGGAGGGTGGTGCGTTCTCGGGAAACGAAGGGTGGCTGAAGCACGCCAGGCCCTATTCCCTAGGTAAAACTGGTCAGGCTCCTTCTGGTTTCCTCGATATCCGAGTTTGCCTAGCTATATACTACCTGCCAAGGCTCCGGTGTACATTGAAAACCTCTCCGCATTGCAAGCTTAGCCTATCATATTTTTTGGCAAAAAAAAAACTTGCGCGTTTAACGCCGCTGTACCCTGCCTTGTAAACCAAAAATTGGAAGCAAAAAACATATACTCTATGGCAATAGAACTGCGCTACTTACCGGGATAATGTCGTCTTCGTTATCCCGAGGAGGCTAATATATATTACTGTCTAATGATGCTTGCCCACATGAACTATCCAGCAGCCTTTTCACTATCATAGCCATGATAGTGAAAAGAACCAAATAAACTGCCTATACAAGCACAAGAAGTGTCTCAAGGTTGTTGTTGTTGTGGCTGTAGGAAGAAGGAAAATAAAATGCACGGGCCTGCTACTGGCTCTGTAGCTGAGACACCTCCGCTGCCTCGTGCGAACAGACGAGAAAAAAAAACGCGTTCAATGCATCAATGAAACAGAGAAGGAAGAAAAGGAAGATGGAGAGAAAGACGCGCGCCGCAACAACGGCCGTCGTCCACCACCGAAGCGGTGGCGGGCGTAACGACGGCCCACAACAGACAAAAACTCGGTGGCAGGCAAGCCCCCGTCGGAAGCGGCGGTGACCTACCTTCCCCAGCCCCATCCCTTAAGGTGACGACAAAACAGGCTGTACATAGTGTAGAAGCAAGTCAGGACGCTCTAACTGCGAAATGCATCAGAAAAAGCTCATTTTTATGTTTTTCCGCTTTTCTTCGTGGCGTTCGCAGAATATACGTAGTCAAAAAGCCTGTTGCAATATTCTTTCTGACGCTAAGCAGCTCTGAATTAATTGTTTTCGGAATCAAGCGCATTTCAACCTTTTACCGTCTTACTGCCTATGATTAAGACCCGCGTCCAAGGTCGATTTGTGGAATCGAGCTGGCCGTGAACGCTTAAAGCAGATGCCGGACACTGCTTCACCTTCTGTGCACAAAGCAGTAGTATGCAAGAACGAAATGACTCATGGGCATCGGTAGAATTGCGGTAGGGGAAAATTTCGCTTAGGCATTTTGCAAACCACCTTGTTAGTGACGTAACGCCACCAGGTTTATAATTTCCTTTCTTTTTCACAGACCGTGCTGAAAAGGCTGAACATGAACACACGAGTGCTGTTAAATCGCAGAAAAAAAAATAAAGCTATGTGCTCCTGCTGGCTGCTCATGTAGATTGGCGATAAAGCAACTGCATGGTATTGAACGCATGCTGCTGCATACCAATATAGGCCGCCTTTGCAAACTGCTAAGGCAAAATACTTTGGTAAATGGCTCTGAAACAGATCTGTACGGCCTGCCCATCAGAAGCACGAACACAATCAGAAAAAGAGATGAAGATAGTACAGAGCTATCTTCACCTGTTTTCCTTATTGTGTTCGCGCTGCTGATACATACAGACAGCTGCGACGGAAAAGTTCGCAGCCTAGTCTGAGTGGTGGCACTAATTGCTCAATATTAGTGGCGCCATCATGCGCTCAGATGGTCACATTGAAAGCCATCTAAATTAGCGATAGCGAGCGGCGTAGACTCCACCACCAATCCGCGGTGTTCTTACTTGTAGCGTGCAGTGCGAAGCATGTTATCAAGTAACAACCTTTGTCTAAGCGCAAGTCATGTTCAAATACACGGAATTTAGAAAACAATATTGCATTCCAAAAGAAACAAAGCAAGCAAGCTTGAAGTAAAGGAGAGATGCAGTCAGAGTAACACAGTTCCCCACGGGTGTATATCGGCTTCATGCCCCGTGATATGGTCGAAGCCGACGAACACGCGCTGAGCAAGCTTGTCCAATAAAACATGACGCAGGGTACGTAGGAATAGTCATGATGTCAGGGACGCTGGCCGGGGGATCGGCCTTGGCTCCTCATCATTGCGCGGGAGGTTTTGCAACGCATCTTCTGCGATATTCGTCCGTCGCTGCGGTGAAGAGAGGCTCGCCTCACTCTTTCACATTTTAACCGACCAGCCGAAACGGACTCAGCTGATTGCGACTGCTTGCAGAGGCGCCTAAATCGAGAATGAAAATAACATTCGGAACAGGTGGGTGACGTCACGCTTATCGATCCAGTCGAAGACATCCACTCAACGAATTCGCAGTTTCGAAACCTACGGCTTTAGAGAGCTGTCTTGCGCTGCCAGAGCACAGCAGACAATGGCCGCTGGACCACCTTGTACTTTCAGTGTTAAGGATCTCTATGCTTAAAAACAGTTGCGTCGTGATTACTTCCCATCAAGTGACCGCACTCGTACGCGAAGGTTTAAAAAAACAAAAACAAAAACGAAGCCCAGCGAATACATTAAGGCTTTTAACCGTATGAATGAGAGCGAGAGTAACGTATGTAAAATGAGAGAATGGATTGAAGAATGATAACAATTACAGTCTGTCTAGATGCGCTTGCTGCGTGCCTATGTTTTCAGATTGGCCTGAGGAGGTTTCGCCAACGTAGTATACACTGCAGAGGAAAACTGTTTTGTCCATTTAACTGTGTTGTTTATTTGGCGGTAAACCGGCTCCCCCTAACCCGCTAATATTATCACGCAACTTAGAGCAAGGCACTACGAGCGCGCCTCCACGAACGGCAATAAAGCATCCAACGACATCCACTACTGCAATAAATGCGGAAATGTCACGAAATATTGAAAACGCGCTATGGGCCACGCTGTGTTCTTCCTGCATTCTAATCCACACCAACTGAAGCATTGCGTCGTGCTTAGATCGTATCTGTGATGAATTCAGGCGAGAAAAAACCCATTTCAGCGCTGAAGGCGTAGGCATAGATGTCGCTATTTTAAAAAGGGAGGGGGGATTTTTGGTGTTCGGAAATCGCGGGAACCATCAAGATCTCATACTGGAAAGGTATACAGCGCAAGAACACACAAGACGGAAGACGTCTTCTTCGTTTCGTCTTGGCGCTGTACCTTTCCACTACGAACCAATACCAACTT
Source organism: Amblyomma maculatum (assembly GCF_055883805.1). Lineage (NCBI taxonomy): Eukaryota > Metazoa > Arthropoda > Arachnida > Ixodida > Ixodidae > Amblyomma > Amblyomma maculatum. The sequence goes on along the minus strand of NC_139344.1, from coordinate 313,785,424 downwards.
GTCTAATTGTCTATTCTTCTTCCATCAAGATCTGTTCCCAACCGCTGAACGTGCTTTACAGAGATCAAAGCAATATCGCGAACAGGCGCCGTGTTCACCTTAGGCGTCATCGGACTGACACTGAGAGCTTCCACTGTTATGCGCCTAAAAGGCGTGCGTGTGTGTGTGTGGGGGGGGGGGGGGGGGATACTGAGCGATTGTTGTTTCAACCGTCGGACATGTTTCTAACCGTTAGCACGTACATGCAATGCGAACCGTAAAGCATTTTCGTGGACAGCTTCGTATTTTAAGTCGAGGATCACCCGCATGCTGACACCATCAGACGTCATAAGTGGCTCTTAATTGCTAATGCTAGCACGAATTCAATTCACGGTGCCTCATTTCAGAAACGGCGAAGAAAAAATAAGGACAAGAACGGCTGCCCCTCATGTTGGCAGATGTGTGAAAGACAAAAGAGTGGATGTCCTTTAGGCGCGCCTTAAGGGGGGACACCCCTCTTAAAACTTTTTTCCTTAATTATGGGTGGATCTGACTGAAACTTGCACCATTAATGTACTTTTGCATGCTGATTTCAAATATCTGATTAGTTTTCTTGTAGATGAAATAGCTTTCAAAATAATCCCTAATTCATGTTCTTCGTTTGGAGGTGAGTTAATTACTAAACACTTTATGGCATGAGGAGAATAGCCCTGCCAGAGTGATCTAGAAGGATCATAGAGTGCCGCTAGTCATGAATTAACGTGGTAGAAGAATTTGAACCAAAGTTACAATAAGTCAAACTTTTATGAATAAAAGCCCAGGTTGGCACCTAAGATTGATAAATAATTCGGTAAATGTTGCCGCATAATAACTGTACATATTTTTGTCCTACGGCACTGTCGAAGGTTTTCTCTTTCTAACAAGACAAGAATGAGAGCTATAGCACAAATAGACTAAGAGATATCTCTCCTCCAAAATTGCAGCACCCTCAAAATTGCAGTTTTGAGAAAACGAGGAAAAACACTTCACAGCATGTAGGTGTAAATTATGTCAATGATTGATATGTCAACAAGATCAGAAACAGGTGGAAAGTGATCTGAAGCGAAAATTAATGGCCTATGCCAATTTGAGCCAAGGTTACGCAATAGGAAACGCTTGAAAGGAAAATTCCATTTGGGTACCGAAGACAACATAACCTTCTCAGCAAATTTTATTTTGTCGTCACTGCATTTACCTTGGTTTCATGAGACTCGCAGGATTCCCTTTCTAGAAAAAAATTTTTTAAAGCAATTGCAAGAACAGGACCAGAGATATTGATCTTTAAAAAATGCAACACTACCAAAATTGGGGGATTGTCGGAAGCACTCAAGCCTCACGGCATTTAATCAGGAAGGGCAACCCCAAAGACCTCATGCTATTAAAATGCACCAGGAGCATAGTCGGGGTGCATGCTGTCGCGGTTTCTTTTTTCTGTTTTAGCAACGCCAAGCGAAGCCGCCCGCTTCTTTGCAGAACGTACGCTACGGTGCAAGTCCTTTTCTTCAGCTCTCCTGGACCCAGTTGCTGTCACATTTGTACTGCATTCTTGCAGAATTGCTGCTGCTGTATGCTTGCAGCCGGCATTGAAGCGCAGCACAGCTTCTGCTGTGGCTGCTTCCACAGCAAACAGTGATGAGTGCCGCTCTTTGTGGATCAAGGTCCAGATGACCGAGTGGAAGCTTTCGTTCGAGTTCTGGGTCTTCCCCCGAATGCACCTCTGCAGCAGGCTCTTCTCTGATAAACGACTATAAACAGGCAAAAGAGCATCAGCCACATCTCTTGGCAGACTGTAATTGTGCTTTGGTGCAGGCTCCTCTTTTGCCTTTGCAGCGTTGTGGCGGCACCATGACTTCTCACCGGTAGGACACAAACTGTGTTTGGGGCAGTCATCAGTAGATGTGATGTGGTAATATGTCGCCATCACAGCTCGCTGCATGGCATCCACATCACCTACATTTGATCGAAGCGCTCGGCCATAATATATTGCCAGCTTGTCAACTAGATCAGCTGTCAGCCTTCCTCTGCCGCCAAGACTTTGCTTCCCTGCACCCTTGTGTCTCTGCAAGAGGTTGCGCAAAGCTGCTCCCATACGCTTGTGCACGTGATTTATGCAGTCCTCTTTGACTATTTCAATGTAGCCATAGATTGCAGCATCTTTAAGAGCACTAAACGTGCGACTGTCCCCATCGCATAGCATGGTTGTGTAGCGCATGTTGTGGCGCTGCAGAGATCTTTCAAACAGAATTTTGCCAGCCTCTACTTCCATTTGACCAGCCTTGGAGTTGGTGTTTTTTTGGCACTGGTGGCGTGATTTCCAAAGTTCGTAGCCGTCAGTGTTTGGCTTGGGACCAATTTCGCAGCCCAGACAAAAGTTTGACAACACCACATAATCAAGCACGTAACCAGTGAAGAGTTCCACCACGGCACCGACGCCTATATGTGATGAGTGTCCGCGCGTCATCCATGTGCCGTCGTAGCACACGGCAATGTTCCCCCTATGCCCAAAACACAAGTCATCGTAGACCTTCGCCACTGCCTGCGCGGCTTGTGCCATAGCGGTCGTGGCGGCTCGGGTAGCAGCGGGTTGCAGTGTGTTCTTCAGATGCCGTTGAAACGTCTTGTTGTGCATCCCGCGCCGCGACAACCCCATCGCCGAAAAGATATCGTTCATTGCTGTCTGGCCGTTACCGGTCGACAGCATTGCTCGACTAGCCAGAATATTCAGCTTAAAAGGATTGCACCTTTTCTCGCCGTCAACCCTCCGCGAGTTCCACTCGGCCGCAATCTCACCGCAGTTGTCGCACAGCACGATCAGTTTTACGGCGAGGCCATAGCTCCGGTCGCTGGTAATTAAACGCACGCATCCACGACACGTTTTGCACCGCACGGCATCCAGAAGGATATTCACAATGCTGAGGTCAATTACCGCATAGGAGGCTGTTCCGTCCGCATCTGACTCTGCGGACGCACCACTTGCATCGGCGAACAGCGCGGTCTTTCGTGCCGTCGCCGGCGTCGATACCAGTCTATCAAGCGTAGCCTGCTCACGGGCACTCACTTGAGTTATGTCACTGTTAGTGACAGGCGCGGTATCAATACGTACACGACTGCAGTCGGCACGAAGAACGGCGCCGTTGTCCAGCGGAATCGGAGAAGCGTCGCCGCCCGCAACGTGATCGTCACACAATCCCGCAGCACTGGCACTTGCTTCTTGCACAGTATGCAACGAAGTCGCATTCTTAACGCGTTTCTTTGGTTGCTTTCGCCCGAACTTGTGCAAAGAGCGGTACTTCTTCGCGCCTGGCATGACTCTCGCGTTGCACTAGCGTGGTCGGCAGAAAGACAAAATGGCGTCACTGGGAGTCCGCATTTCAGGGCTAGCTTGCCGGAACCAACCAAACGACGCCATTTTGATCACGTGCCTTAACCGGCCAATAGTAGCGCGCGCTGCATGCTATCTTTTTGTTTGTTTTTTATGGGGAAGGCGGAGCGCACAGGGTTGCTTTCCGAAAGAAAAAATAAGCCGAAAATGCGCGCTTTCGAACGAGACCAAAATCGCCGCGGTGGAGCGCGTAGTTCTCATGCGCCGGGCGATCGAAATTGGGTGTCGTTTGTCCACAATTTAAAGGGCAGTGGGTGTGGTACTGCATTTTTTAATCGCTATAACTTCATAAATACGCGGGGTATAAGGATGAAAATTTGCGTGCAGATGCGGAATAGTGCGAGGAATACGAAAATGAAAAAATTGAAAATCCGACTTTCAGGCCGATTTTCGGTGCCAAAGAGCCGTGTCCCCCCTTAAAAAGCTGAAAAATCGAAGTTTTAAGCGCTGAATCTCTGGATCAAGAGCGCCGGTCGGGAGACGTACTCCATGATGACGTAAGAAGACGTCGTTGCAAACTATGGACAACTTGAGCCTTACAGCAAGCGTGAAACGATCGAATAGGCCGTTTCTGTATACAGTGCAGCCTTTGCTATTGTCCGAGCGCGCAGTCTTTCGGAATTGGGAGCCCCGCCGGGGTGGTGCAGTGGTAGGATGCCCGACTACTGTCCGGATTTCCCGGGTTCGAATCCGACCACGGCGGCGGCGTTTCGATGGAGGCGAAACGAAGAGGCGTCGTGTGCTATGCGATGTCAGCGCTGTTGTTCTTGTGGCTGTAGGAAGAATGAAAAGAAAACGTACGGGCCTGCTACTGGCTCTGTAGCTGAGCCACCTCCGCTGCCTCGTGCAGACAGGAGAGAGACTGATTTATTTATAGGAAGGGAAAGGCACAGTAACTGTCTCACTTGTTTTCTGTGGACACCGCAACCGCGCCGTAAGGGAAGTGAAGAAGGTGGGAGTGAAAGTGGAAAGAGAGAAAGAGGAGCCGTAGTGGAGGGCTACGGAGTAATTTCGACCACCTGCGGATCTTTAACGTGCGCTGACATCGCACAGCACACGGACGCCTCTTCGTTTTGCCTCCATCGAAACGCAGCCGCCGAGGTCGGGTTCCAACCCGGGTACTCCGGCACAGTAGTCGGGCGTCTTACCACTCCACCACCCCGGCGGGGCAGACAGGAGAGAAAATAGAGAAGGAAAGGAAGAGGGAGAGAAAGACGCGCGCCGCAACAACCGTCGTCCACCACCGAAGCGGTGGCGGGTGCAATGACGGCCTACAACAGATAAAAATTCGGTGGCAGGCAATCTCCCGCCGCAAGCGGCGGTGACTTCCCTGTCCCAGCCCCATCAGGGGTGTGCGACGTCAGCGTACGGTAAAGATCCCCAGGTGGTCGAAATTACTCCGTAGCCCGCCACTACGGCTCCCCTTTCTCTCTTTCCACTTTCCATCGAAACGCAGCCGCCGAGGTAGGGTTCGAACCCGGGTACTCTGGCACAGTAGTCGGGCGTCTTACCACTGCACCACCCCGGCGGGGCTAGGGTACTCTGGCACAGTAGTCGGGCGTCTTACCACTGCACCACCTCGGCGGGGCTAGCGCACTGAACTTGATCTTCCCTGATGGGGCTGGGACGATAGGTCACCGCCGCTTGCGGCCGGGGCTAGCCTGCCACCAAATGTTATCTGTTGAAGGCCGTTATTGCACCCGCCACTGCTTCGGTGGTGCACGACGGCTGTTGTCGCGGCGCGGGTCTTTCTCTCCCTCTTCCTTTTCTTTCTTCTCTATTTTCTCTTTTGTCCGCACGAGGCAGCGGAGGTGGCTCAGCTGCAGAGCCAGTAGCAGGCCCGTGCATTTTCTTTTCCTTATTCCTACAGCCACAACAACAGTGACGCTCGAAGAGCGGTTGCCGGGGTGTACACCGAGTGTAATTGGGGTGTTTTGCAAATGCATGATCAGTGTGCCGAGAGTGCCCTAGACGCGGGCGTCAATAAGGAGATCACTGTGACGCAAGCGTGCGCGCCAGCGATGATCAATTGGTAGCCGAACGGGAGGAGGGAGGAAATTGGGGAACGGTCTGGTGTCGGATTGTGCTGCAGCGCGTCGATGGAAAGCTGACGTTGGCCGGGAAGCAGACGGTCGTTTTATGTCGTAACGCTCGCTGCGGCATGTCGGGTATCCCCTCGGCTATTTCCCTATTGAAAGTGGCGAGGCAGTGAGTGGGCAGCGGCAAGTTGGGGTTGGCTAAGAGGCGTGAAGCGGAGAGCGAGATTGGCACCGTTGGACGCGGCCGTCGTGTTCTTTGGAGGGGGCTAGTTTGTAACGGACTGCCTCAGTCACGCTGATTTCTAGTACAAAAACCCGACCTCGGCGGCTGCGTTTCGATAGAGGCGAAACGAAGAGGCGTCCGTGTGCTGTGCGATGTCAGCGCACGTTAAAGATCCCCAGGTGGTCGAAATTACTCCGTAGCTCTCCACTACGGCTCCTCTTTCTCTCTTTCCACGTTAACTCCCCCCTTCCTCCCCTCCTTTACGGCGCGGTTCAGGTGTCCACAGAAACAAGTGTGACGGATACTGCGCCTTTCCCTTCCTGTGAACCAATTTATTCTAGTACGAACGCTTGCGAAATACTTCAGTAGCTCTATAGAAACACTTTAGGGCTAATATTTCTTATACATCATGTTGCAGTAGATGTCGGTATCCGTAAAAGATGCTAGCAACTGCCTTTCATTTCCCTTTTAATTTAAAGCAGTTAAGGAATCAGCACGCGTTCGGAAGGCGGACAGAATGTTGGCGCATTTCATGTTCGTTTGCAGTGGTAATACGCCCGACTATTGTGCCGGAGTAGCCGGGCTCGATCCCGACCGCCGGCGGCTGCGTTTCGATGGAGGCGAAACGTAGGGGCATTCGTGTGCTGTGCGATGTCAGCGTTGTTGTTGTTGTGGCTGTTGGAAGAAAGAAAAGAAAATGCACGGGCCTGCTACTGGCTCTGTAGCTGAGCCACCTCGCCTGCCTCGTGAGGACAGAAGAGAAAATAGACAAGGAAAAAGAAGAGGGAGATAAAGACGCGCGCCGCAACAACAGCCGTCGTCCACCACCACCGAAGCGGTGGCGGGTGCAATGACGGTCTACAACAGATAACATTCAGTGGCAGGCTAGCCGCCGCCGCCGGTGACCAACCTGTCGTTGTTGTTGTTGTTGTTGTGGCTGTAGGAAGAAGGAAAAGAAAACGCACGGGCCTGCTACTGGCTCTGTAGCTGAGCCACCTCCGCTGCCTCGTGCAGACAGACCTGTTACACAGACCTTCTTTTGCAATTATGAAGCTGTCTGCTTTCTGAGTCACGCGCACAATAAACAAAAAATGAAATCTGTTCTTTTACCGACAGCACAGCATCGGCTGGTACAGTTTGTACCAGCCGATGGGATATGATTCTACAGCCACAACAACAACACTGGCATAGCACAGCACACGGACGCTACTTCGTTTCGCGTCCATCGAACCGCAGCCGCCGGCGGTCGGGATCGAACCCGGGTACTCCGGCATAGTATAGTCTGGCGTATTAATCACTGCGCCGTGACTGCGTGGCGGATATATAAATAACATTAATAATGATAGCTGAAAATAGAGAAGAGAGAAAAGGGGGAGAGAGAGAGAGAGAGAGAGAGAGAAAGACGCGCGCGGCAACAACAGCCGTCGTCCACCACCGAAACGGTGGCGGGTGCAATGACGGCCCACAACAGGCAAAAATTCCGAGGCAGGCCAGCCCCCGCCGCAAGCGGCAGTGACCTACCTGTCCCAGCTCCATAAGGGAAGTACCAGGTCGTCAGCGCACGTTAAAGATCCCCATGTGGTCGACATTACTCCGATGCCCTCCACTACGGCTCCTATTTTCCTCTTTCCACTTTTCCTCCAACCTTCCTGCCATCCCTTACGGCACCGTTGAGATGTCCACAAACAAATTGCGACAGACACAGCGCCTTTCCCTTCCTGTGAACCAATTATCATTATTTATAATTCTCTCGCGCGTTTTCTGGCAATATTCTTCTGGTAAGCACGAAGAAAAACACCTTTATGAAAACGCGTTTCCCCCTTTTCAGCGATACGGCTCATAGCGCGGTCTGCTATGTTGTTGTTGTGGTGGTGGCTGTAGGAAGAAGGAAAAGAAAATGCACGGGCCTGCTACTGGCTCTGTAGCTAAGCCATCCCCGCTGCCTGTTGTGGCTGTAGGAAGCAGGAACAGAAAATGCACGGGCCTGATACTGGCTCTACTCTATGGGCTCTGTAGCTGAGCCACCTCCGCTGATTGATTGATTTATAGGAAGGGAAAGTCGCGGTAACTGTCTCACTTGTTTTCTGTGGACACCTCGTGCGAACAGAAGAGAAAATCGAGAAGAAAGAAATAGAAGAGGAAGAGAGAGACGCGCACCGCAACAAAAGCCGTCGTCCACCACTGAAGCAGTGGCGGGTGCAATGACGGCCTACAACCGATAAAATTCGGTGGCAGGCAAGCCCCCGCCTCAAGCGGCGGTGACCTACCTGTCCCAGCCCCATTAGGGCCAGGATCAGCCACCCTTCACCACCTCCCCGCATCCAACCTGATTTATTTATAAAAACTGATTTATTTGTAGGAAGGGAAATGGCGCGGTAACTGTCTCACTTGTTTTCTGTAGAAACCTCAACCGCGCCGTAAGGGAAGGGAGGAAAGTGGGAGTGAAAGTGGAGAGAGCGAAAGAGGAGTCGTAATGGAGGACTACGGAGTAATTCAACCCCCTGGAGATCTTTAACGTGCGCTGACATCGCACAGCATACGGACGCCTCATCGTTTCGCCTCCATCGCTACGCAGCCGCCGAGGTCGGGTTCGAACTCGATTACTCCGGCACAGTAGTCGGGCGTCTTACCACTGCACCACCCCAGTGGGGCCGGTTAAGTCCTCTCCCCTGATGGGGCTGGTACAGGTGGGTCACCGCCGCTTGCGGCGGGGGCTAGCCTGGCACCGAATGTTTTTCTGTTGTGGGCCGTCATTGCACACGCCACCGCTGGTGGTGGACGACGGCTGTTGTTGCGGCGCGCGTCTTTCTTTCCCTCTTCCTTTTCTTTCTTCTCTATATTCTCTTCTATCTACACGAGGCAGCGACGGTGGCTCAGCTACAGAGCCAGTAGCAGGCCCGTGCATTTTCTTTTCCTTCTTAGCCACAACAACAACCCGCCTCCAACTTCGTGCGGACAGGAGGGAAAGTAGAGAAAGAAAAAGAAGAGTGAAAGAAAGACACGCCCCGCAACAGCCGTCGTCCACCACCTAAGCGGTGGTGGGTGCAATGACAGCCTACGGTGGCTGGCTAGACCCTGCCGCAAGCGGCGTTGACCTACCGTTCCAGCCCCGTAGGGCCAGGAACTGCCACCCTTCACCACCTCTTCTCTCTGGTCTGCTATGCCATGGAATTGGACACACACGTCTCCTGTCCCGAGTTTTAAACATGTCATTCAGGTCCTAGCAACGCGAGGTGCGGAAGCCAACCCATTGGAGTCTGACAACGAAATATAAAGAGCGCAATGTAAGAATTTACTTTTTTTAGCTGACAGTGTTGACGGCGTTATATTGCTATATACTGTAAGTGCAGCTTTGTGTTCAGATGGGATGGCCTCGCAGGGCTCCTCGCCGCTGCCACAAATAGCACTTTTTGAAGACACAGAGGCATGGAGAGTGCACTTGCTCAACGGCGTTACCAATTCAAAGGAACGTAGGTGATCCCTCTAAGTGACGATGGAAAAAAGAAAAGAAGAAGGGTACGTAAGTTCAAGTCTAAGAACAGCAGCTGGACTATAGGTGAAAAATGGTTTGGGAAGGGAGCAAGAGGCAAATAATTTATTACATCACTACTATTGAGCGAGCATTTCGAGCAAGTAGTCGTTAGTGAGTGCTGAAGTTATGGCAAGGTAGACTCTAATTGCATTCAGCTGTGCATGGTTTCCCGGAAGCGTATTTGGGTTTGCTCGGTACGGTGGCCCCACAAGGGACAAAACGACAGAAGAGACGAAGAAAGCGGGTTGTTCCGACTAGCATCTACCGCCCCCAGGAGCCGAGCAGCCTAGCGATTAGCGGCGCATGCTTTTTCAATGGGCGTCATGTTGGACGCGGCACTAGCTTGAGAAAGCCTATACTACTACTACTACTACTACTACTACTACTACTACTACTACTACTACTACTACTACTACTACTACTACTACTACTACTACTGCTACTGCTACCACTACTATTATTATTATTATTATTATTATTACTATTATTATTATTATTATTATTAGTAGTAGTAGTAGTAGTAGTATAGAGGAAGACTCGTTTCACTAAGTTGGCACTGAATTGTCTGTAGGTAACGGTCAAAATAACTGGCTAAATATTATCTTCACAGTTTTAATTAATCATGATAATAATATTAATTGCTTCAAAGGAAGGGAAAGGCGCAGTATCTGTCACTTGTGTCTGTGGACACCAAGGGATGAAGGTGTCCACAGACACAAGGGAGGAAGAGAGAAAGAGGAGCCGTAGCGCAGGGCTACGGAGTAGTTTAGGTGTCCACAGACACAAGTGTGACAGATACTGCGCCTTTCCCTTCCTGTGAACCAATTAATATTATTATTACTAATTAAAAACTGTGAAGATAATATTTAGCTAGTTAATTCGGCCGTAAACTAGACAATTCAGTGCCAACTTCGTGAAACGAGTCTTCCTCTATACTACTACTACTACTAATGATAATAATAATAATAATAATAATAATAATAATAATAATAATAATAATAATACTAATAATAATAATTAGCAGAGAAATATTACTTTGCATTATTATTATTATTATTATTATTAATTATTATTATTATTATTATTATTATTATTATTATTATTATTATTATTATTATTATTATTATTATTATTATTATTATTATTATTATTATTATTATTTAGTAGTAGTAGTAGTATTATAGGCTCTCTCAAGCTAGTGCCGCGTCCAACGTGACGCCCATTGAAAAAGCATTATTATTATTATTATTATTATTATTATTATTATTATTATTATTATTATTATTATTATTATTATTATTATTATTATTATTATTATTTAGTAGTAGTAGTAGTAGTATTATAGGCTCTCTCAAGCTAGTGCCGCGTCCAACGTGACGCCCATTGAAAAAGCATGCGCCGCTAATCGCTAGGCTGCTCGGCTCCTGGGGGCGGTAGATGCTAGTCGGAACAACCCGTTTTCTTCGTCTCTTCTGTTGCTTTGTCCCTTGCGGAGCCACCGTACCGAGCAAACCCAAATACGCTTCCCGGAAAATGTACGCGAGTGGTATACGAGTACGCCAGCAGTGGAGAACAGCAGCGCGCCACAATGCTGCCTCGCAAAAGATTGCTTGCAGGGAGTCGCAGCCGAGTACGTATCGCGGCCAAGTACACCTGCAACCCTTTTGTTTACATAGAGCAAGGAAAACAATTCTTGGAGATAAATGCACTTCACCTTTTGCTTCCCCTCAAAGCAGAAGATTAGTGCCGCGATATTGCTGGGTCGGCTCCCGTCTCTTCCCTTGGCCTGACTCTTGAAGGGGGGTCCCACCACCACCCTCAGCAAAAAGCAGGCAGCGGTCGGTGGAGGTGATGCGACTTTCGAACCTCGGTGGTTTGCCCAAATGCGACAACGACCTGGGTTCATATGGAGGGCTCCGTGTCGCATCTCGTGTACGTAATAAAAAAAAAAAAAAAAAAAAACCGGGCCACTCCAGACGGGATCGGTAGCGTCACCTGCGAGTGTTTCCGCTGGCGCCCTTCCAGGGGACTGCCGTCATAGGTTACGAATGCATGGCAATTGCCGCCGATACACAGCGTCCCTCTCCCTTCTGCCCTCACGACAACCTACTTGGTGAGCGACCGCGGTCGTCAGTGGCACGTGCTTGAGTGGCTAGTGTCGAAAGAGCGGTACCTTTTATCTCGACGGGGATTCCACCGTAAACATTACATGAAACGGCGTGATATACGGAGCTTCGTTGTATCTTGCCCACGGTTGCGGCCCGGCGTGTAAACAAACAGAAGGACCCCAGACTTTCCTCCTGGGCGAAGAGATGAGAGAAATCGATAGTGTAGCACTGAGCTCGGCAGTAATTATCTGCCTCTGTGTATCCATTTTAGAACACTTCATAGCTGCATTCAGCCAGACGAATGTCTCGCTGCCTCAACCCCTGTGTTTGACTGAATGTGCATTTTCCTTGTAGCGTTGAGTGGCGTGATGTGCGGTTTTGATCAGATGCTTCTTTATCGTGGTATTGCTATTATTATTAGGAAAGGAATGCCGCTTTGTCATGATACCACTTCAACAACAGGCCCTGATGACTGATATCGTAAGGAAATAAGCGGCTCTGCGCAAGATAAACGCCTTTAAATGTTTCGTTATTAATTATGGTTCGGAATTACAATGAGATTATCATAGAACATCGAGGTCTGGCAAGTACGCTTTAACACTTTATGTGCGTCATTCAATTTGTTGGACATGTCTTTGTGGGTTATTTTCATTTTCATGCCATAGAGCTCGCTCGGGCGAAAAGGCGTTGCCGTAACCAATAATTGAGGGAAAAAATGTCCGACAAATTGCGTCCACAGGAACTAATCGAGAAAAGAGCTTGTCGACCGGCTCAAGCTGAATCGTCACCACTGCCTACTGCAGACACACGTTACAACGGCTGACGTTTATCGGAGCAGCGAGTACGTCGGCTTTGAACGATACCACTGTGGCAAGCAGCTCCGCCACGATCGGCGAAAGCCCCCCTGGTTTCCAGCCCTGGAGGGCCGGAGGGAGTTATACCTCCTTCCCCCTCACTGGACATGTCCGCGGCATCCGTAGGCAGTTCGCTGCCGACTTCGCATCGCAACAGGAGGGAAGAAAAAATAAAGCAAAGGCGAGCATTCCTATGAAGTATAATGTCACGTGACATGTTTCTGTCGACTCTTGACCAAACGTAAACAGCCGCCACTTAGACCATGTGTCTCTTCCTCGGTGTGTCCTTCAGACATCCAATTTTTCAGCGATGTCTAATTCGCGGCCTTAGCCCCATAAACTAATTAGCGGGACAACTTGGAGGCTAAAGTCCGACCGCGTCGTGGCCCATCCAGGCTCTGCTCACGTTATATTGTACCGTAGGGAGAATTGCGAAGGTATAGGTAGCCTTCGCATTTCGCCCCGTATACGGCACAATGCACCAGCTCAAGTGAAGCTTTTAAGACGCGGTAGAAAATGTCTCTGTTAGCCATGTCCTGCGGTATTAGTGAAGACCATGCACTTTAACATGTATAATGCAACAGAAATATTCATTTCAGCTGCTGACGTTAGAATTCATGCATTGTTCACATATGGTCGACAGGTGCCTGAGTTATGAAGTATCTGATGTCTTGGTGGGCTAAAGGCGTGAACAGGTTGTGTCCAATATAAATAGCGATTCGAGTGCTTGAAGTAGCAGTGGCATCTGATACACTAAAAAAACATTACAAAGCGACTTAATATCAAATATCGGAACCATATTAAGTCTCATCATCGCGAGATTATGCGCTTGATTGTAACGCGGTAACGTTAAGTGTTTCGAAAACCCGGCGTCGACCTTACGATGGAAAACTCCTCCGGCGCTGAGTGAAAAGCAGTAGCTGGAGGACATATCGGTTAGAGCTTTGTTGGATGATCTCACACGGTGTGGTCGACTGCATGATAAGATAATAGAGAAGATTAAGGGATCAATTAAGTGAGCAGTTAAGAGCATGGACGCCAAAGAGGACCAGCAAGGGGAGACGCCGACGGGAGCCCATAAAGCCTCGTAAGCGTCCCCGAATTTTTCTAAGTGCCGGGCCGCCGCGTAAATTGAAAGGCATACGAGCAAACGTAAGGCTGGGAACGTTCTTGAGATGTTTTATAGCTCATCAAGAAACGTACATTTAGCCTGCAGCAGCTATAGTCTGGGGGCTTCAAGCTCCCGTATGGGTGCCTTGTTGGGCTTCCATGCCTCTACACTTTCAGCTCAAACACTCAAAGAACTACAAGTGTAAAGTAACGTGCTGTCTTATGCACCTTTCGCATGAGTTGCAAGCACATGCGCCGTTAGCCCGAGATAACGCGGAGCTTGAACAACTGACGATAAGCCCGGATGAATGAGCTGAGCGCCCAGCCTGGCCATTGTTCACGTTTTGGCAGAATAAGTGAGTTGTAAGCGATATTTAAGATAAGCTTACAAGACAAAACATGGTGCTGGAGGGAACTTGTGCGTTGTTATTGCGCGTTAGACATAATCGAACCCGCAACACCGTTAAAAGAGCTTCCTAACTCGTCGGATGCAACCGTATACATCAGAAAATAAATGCATACGAACAAAGGCCGGGCATCCAGCTTTACAAGCCAAAGTTTCAAAGACAAGGTTATGAATTCAGACGGCTGATAAGTAAAAGCGTTTTGCAAGACTGCTTTATTTCGCTATAGCCTTTCTGTTGTCCACGCTTCAACAGAACGCAATACATCGGGGAAGTGTGGGGAGCTTGCTTTGAAGAAGGGGGAAGGGGTATTTAACATGCCCAACAGTAGCACTGCACAAGTAAGCAATGAGTAGTAAAGAAAATATAGAGGGGGGGGGGGGGGCATTTAAGTTCCGACTTTAACGGCATGGCGCGACAGCTCTAATTGTTGCAGTTCCACTTGCCAACGCAGACCCGGTATGAGAAAAACCGCACCACGACGCAGATATAGCGCTCCCGTGCGACTGTTACTAAGTGGGCGCTTTCCACAAAACGCGAGGGCTCAGCTTCTGATATCTGGCACAGAGGCCGACCCTCGCTGCCTCGCCTGCAGATGAACAGGTCACATGGCGTCTAACGTCTCATAACGCAAACTTTATCTCTGCGATGTCCCTTTTGTTTACTTGAAATGATAGCTTGCAGTAGAAAGTAAGGTGTTTATTTTCGAAATGCAGACAGCTACTTACATCGGTCAGCCAAGAAGCAGCCAACGCTATAATGCATGATCTGGCAGTATGATCCAAATTCAATGCCATTTGCAGGTATATTGTGGATTGCAGTACACGCGGCAGCAGCATACGCCATATGAATGCCGACGCAGTTTTTCATGCACGACCGCATTATCGTACTGAAATTTGCTTTTCAAACTCTCAGCAAACGAAGGCTGATCCAACGGAACAGCCAGCTTGACGCGCTCTGGTTTCAGGCTGAATGCCGGTGTATTTTATTTTCATGGCGCAGAGAAATCCCGCCCAGCGAATTGCTTGCGATTAGAACAGCACAAAGATCTCATCACTCTGGCCCCACTGCAAAGGGAGACAGTAAGCCACATGACAATTGCTTCGTTGGCACAGCGCTTCACGTCAGGATGATAAGCAAGAAACAAACCCTCTACAATGGTTGCGCCTATTTTTGATGCAGACGCTACTACTCGTACAGCAACGGAAGGCAAAGAAAGAGAAAAAGTCACTCTGAAAAACGCCGCCATCATAAATGTTTCTGATATCCGCTGCTCACGCCTTGACAGCTTTTTTGTATTGGTTCTTCCTACCGCCAACGATGCTTTTCACGGCAGCATCTGTGTTGCTGAGAAAGAAAATGAACTCTGAGCTCATCGAGTTGTTCGTGATCACCTGTACCCTTACTTCGCAATAACTCCGACGGTAAAAACAAAAGCTTTAATGTAGATTGAGCTGCCATGAGAAAACTGTTTTTCGCCTTTTCGTCATCCTTGTACAACTTCAGATTGAGCTAGGCGTCGTGCATTGTTTCGAAAGAAGCTAGCGAAAACAAAACTTTTCAACCATATTTTCCTTGGTTATCGGTCATTGGGATAATTATGCAAAATGCCTCCGCAAATGAAGGTGAAATCGATTTTCTCTAAGGTAAGTTTTATTACCTTTATGTCATATATCTGGAATAGGGAAGCGTACGTGCACACCAGTAGATGACAGACGGTCATCAAGGGCGAACAAACTGGTCTCCAAGAAGCGATGAATGGTAAACATTGCAAGGGCTAACAGATGTTAATCAGTGGCAAATGAGATTCGAACGTTTAGGGGGGCGGAGAGCAGGCGAGTTGTAAGATGCCTTTGTTCAGCATTTTAGTAAACGATTATTTGCCAGAAAGAACGGTTTACAAATCAGTGCACAAACGTACAGGGGACAGTTAAGTTCGCCCTTTAAGGGTATGAAGCGATCGCGAAGTCTTTAACCAAGCCACGTGTCTGCGTAGCCTTAAGGTAACGTGTCTGGCCAAAATGCAAGGGTCCTGGCAGGCTGATTATGATGTCACTTTGCCATTGAAGGCTGGCACCAAGCTCTCATGCCAATTACTTGACGCCAAAGGCCCCGTTCACTGAAAATCCGGCGTCGGTGTCGAAGTCGTATTTATTTATTTGTCTTTTACCCAAGGCATATTATTTATTTGTCTTTTACCCAAGGCATATAAACGCAGGTAAACAAAATGAAGTAGCAGCACCGCCATGCACAAAGTAACGAAAACAAAAGAATGGCATAGTACTCGTGTATAACAAAAACGTTGTGAGCGAGAAATCGTATGACATGGCCGCGCACTGAATGGACTGTCTGACGTCATATGGGGAGATGATGGCGTACCCTTGCATTCGAATTACCCTAGGCTACGCAGGCACGTTCATACGGTTAAAGCGGGCGGGCTGCTATCCTACGTCGTATCTTAACGGTTGAGCTTACAGCGGACTTCTCGATAAAGTGGGCCTTTATCGCTATATCGCTTCAAAACATCTCAGACATAACATAAATTGATTAATTAAGATCAGGTCCCTGAACAAGTCGATTTAAAATATTTGCAGTATGTTCAATGGCGACACCGGAGAGACTAAGTGTGTAATTGGCGCGGACATCGAAATACTTGTTGTAGATAACGTATTGCTGTATTAGAATAAAAGTAAAACAACACGTTTTGTTAAGCAGCTAACGGCTCGATATGGCTTTTTTTTTAAGGAATGGAGAGCAGTTATGGCTTTTGCTGTACAGGTGAAGTATTCCAATATGCCTACAAATTCCAAGGTGTAACGAGCATAACCAGTTTTAATATCAGGTAACAAATAACGATGATGTGAGGATGAAAGCTAGAACGGAAAGACCGAGTGAAACCATCGATAAATATAATCTGTGGATAAATTGCAGTCAAAAATTAAAGAGCACTGCAGAATCTGCATTAGAGTAATGCGAAAGCACGGATGCTGCTTTTGCTTGGTCCTGGTTGCTTCTAGTTGCTTAATTTACTTCTTGTTTACTCATTTTAGTCTTTCGTACTTTCAAATTGCGCGCCAATCCCTTCCCATGCCTATTTTCGGCTCCACTTCCGGTAGCGTGACGTCACATCCTCTACGTGACATTAATTCATTTCTTGTTTACCCATTTTAGCCAAGCCATAGAATACAGAGACCATTGTCGCCTTTACTTTTCCATTTTTTCCTTCTAATTAATCACCTAGAAACTTATTGGCCTAATTATTTTTTCGGACACATTCATCATCATCATCAGCCTGATTATACCCACTGCCGGGCGAAGGCCTCTCCCATATTTCTCCACTTAACCCGGTTCTGTGCTAGCTGCATCCACTTGACCCCTGCGAACTTCTTAATCTCATACGCCCACCTAACTTTCTGCCGCCCCGGACACATTACTTCCCCCTCTATCGATTGACACCAATCATTAACCTCTACCACTTTTCAATTACTCACAACTTCTGCGGACATGACTTCGCGTGTTATGCCTCTAACTAATTACCCAATTAAATTATTGGCGTAATTATTTTTTGAACACAACATTACGTCACCCTTTATCGATTCACACTACTCATTAACATCTACCACTTCTCAATTAATCACAACTGCTGCGGACAACGTTTACATTTGTTGCGTGTGATTAATTACCTAATTAGCTTATTGGTCTAATTATTTTTTCGGCACCAACATTACGTCACCCTCTATAGATTGAAAGCCCTAATTAACCTGTACCACTTCTCAATTACTCACAACTGCTGCGGACACGATTTTGCGGACGCGGTTGCGGACAGAAATCTGTGAACATAGCGAAGTAATGCTCTCGCATTAATACTAAACGTGCAAGTCGTGGGATTCGAAAATAATCAGAAATCCAAACAGTGTGTCACTAGAAGTGTAAGAACTGCTTGTTGTCACTAGAAGCATTGGTACCTGAGATGACCTGTTAAGGCATTATCAATGCGCTTATCGACCGTCATATTCAATGGCTAAAATACGTTCGCTTAACGCCAAATGAGATGAGTAACGTGAACGACGTTGCAATATTGTTTTTATATTTTTATTTATTTTTCCTTTCCTACTGTGCGCTTAGGACGAGAACAGTTTTTAATACGCTTGTAGTGTGGTTGGGCTTTTTCTTTTGTGAACATGTTTCGTTTATTTTCTCAACGATTAGAGTGCAGGAACGGAACCTCGCAGAAGAGAACCAGAAAAAAAAAAAGATAAAATGCCGCTGGAGGAGAAGGCCATCCTTGCGTAATTCTCAAACTATCTGCTTTTCCCGAGAGTAGTCGCTGGTCTCTGAACAAAGAGTTCCCGTCGCGACCGACGCTTCCGGAATGCGTGTAGGATGGCGTCTATGCATTTTTCGAGTTATACGTGCCACAAAAAGCTACTTTCTTCGCTTCCAATTAGTCTGCTGTTTAATTTTCTGGGTCAATTTCTTCCCGCCGTGAAATCGAAAATCGTCAACTTGTCTCTATGCTTGTTGATGCCTAGGTGTAGAAGGAAATACACAATCTGCTTAGAACGCGTTTCTTGCAAATATATAAACAATCAAACATGCCTCATGTGTTGCCTTCGCTCAAAGCATATCAATGGGTTTCCTAATGCGGGATAAAAGATGCCAAATTTTAGAAATGGCTTCTTTGTAACGATGCGCAGCACAATAGAGAATATGCACAGCCACGCGGATTGCACAAAAAGCCGTAAATAATAACTAATTGTTTTCTGCACCGTGGTTTCGGGTTAAACCATCTAAAGAAAACGGTGATGTCGGAGACGACTTGAAAGCATCTCTGTTATTAACTAAACTGCTTTGTTATTAATACAATAGCGTTAAATGCCCCGTTACTCAGACAATCCGGCGCTGCGAGCAAGAAATCATGCGCATTGCTCTGGAAGGTGTACTTAGCTATCTGGCATGTTGGCATGGCCGGGTATAAGTAACTTAGGCAAGAGAAAACGACAGTATGGTGACTGCTTTGTTATTAATACAATAGCGTTAAATGTCCCGTTACTCAGACAATCCGGCGCTGCGACCAAGAAATCATGCGCCTTACTCTGGAAGGTGTAGTTAGCTATCTGGCATGTTGACGTGGCCGGGGATAAGTAACATAGGTAAGAGAAAACGGCAGTGTGGTGACTGATTTGTTATTAATAAAATAGCGTTAAATTTCCCGTTACTCAGACAACCGGCGCTGCGAGCAAGAAATCATGCACATTACTCTGGAAAGTGTACTTAGCTATCTGGCATGTTGGCATGGCCGGGGATAAGTAACATAGGTAAGAAAAAACGGCAGTATGGCGACTGATTTGTTATTAATACAATAGCGTTAAATGTCCCGTTACTCAGACAATCCGGCGCTGCGAGCAAGAAATCATGCGCATTACTCTGGAAGGTGTAGTTAGCTATCTGGCATGTTGACGTGGCCGGGGATAAGTAACATAGGTAAGAGAAAACGGCAGTATGGTGACTGCTTTGTTATTAATACAATAGCGTTAAATGTCCCGTTACTCAGACAATCCGGCGCTGCGAGCAAGAAATCATGCGCACTACTCTGGAAGGTGTAGTTAGCTATCTGGCATGTTGGCATGGCCAGGGATAAGTAACATAGGTAAGAGAAAACGGAAGTATGGTGACTGATTTGTTATTAATACAATAACGTTAAATGTCCCGTTACTCAGACAATCCGGCGCTGCGAGCAAGAAATCATGCGCAATGCTCTGGAAGGTGTACTTAGCTATCTGGCATGTTGGCATGGCTGGGGATAAGTAACTTAGATGATAGAAAACGGCAGTATGGTGATTGCTTTGTTAATAATAAAATAGTGTTAAATGTCCCGTTACTCAGACAATCCGGCGCTGCGAGCAAGAAATCATGCGCATTACTCTGGAAGGTGTACTTAGCTATCTGGCATGTTGGCGTGGCCGGGGATAAGTAACTTAGATGATAGAAAACGGCAGTATGGTGATTGCTTTGTTAATAATACAATAGTGTTAAATGTCCCGTTACTCAGACAATCCGGCGCTGCGAGCAAGGAATCATGCGCATTACTCTGGAAGGTGTACTTAGCTATCTGGCATGTTGGCATGGCCGGGGATAAGTAACATAGGTAAGAGAAAACGGCAGTATGGTGACTGATTTGTTATTAATACAATAGCGTTAAATGTCCCGTTACTCAGACAATCCGGCGCTGCGAGCAAGAAATCATGCGCAATGCTCTGGAAGGTGTACTTAGCTATCTGGCATGTTGGCATGGCCGGGGATAAGTAACATAGGTAAGAGAAAACGGCAGTATGGTGACTGATTTGTTATTAATAAAATAGCGTTAAATTTCCCGTTACTCAGACAATCCGGCGCTGCGAGCAAGAAATCATGCGCATTACTCTGGAAGGTGTAGTTAGCTATCTGGCATGTTGACGTGGCCGGGGATAAGTAACATAGGTAAGAGAAAACGGCAGTATGGTGACTGATTTGTTATTAATAAAATAGCGTTAAATTTCCCGTTACTCAGACAATCCGGCGCTGCGAGCAAGAAATCATTCACATTACTCTGGAAAGTGTACTTAGCTATCTGGCATGTTGGCATGGCCGGGGATAAGTAACATAGGTAAGAGAAAACGGCAGCATGGTGACTGATTTGTTATTAATACAATAGCGTTAAATGTCCCGTTACTCAGACAATCCGGCGCTGCGAGCAAGAAATCATGCGCATTACTCTGGAAGGTGTAGTTAGCTATCTGGCACGTTGACGTGGCCGGGGATGAGTAAAATAGGTAAGAGAAAACGGCAGTATGGTGACTGATTTGTTATCAATAAAATAGCATTAAATTTCCCGTTACTCAGACAATCCGGCGCTGCGAGCAAGAAATCATGCACATTACTCTGGAAAGTGTACTTAGCTATCTGGCATGTTGGCATGGCCGGGGATAAGTAACATAGGTAAGAGAAAACGGCAGTATGGTGACTGATTTGTTATTAATACAATAGCGTTAAATGTCCCGTTACTCAGACAATCCGGCGCTGCGAGCAAGACATCATGCGCATTGCTTTGGAAGGTGGACTTAGCTATCTGGCATGTTGGCATGGCCGGGTATAAGTAACTTAGATGATAGAAAACGGCAGTATGGTGATTGCTTTGTTAATAATAAAATAGTGTTAAATGTCCCGTTACTCAGACAATCCGGCGCTGCGAGCAAGAAATCATGCGCATTACTCTGGAAGGTGTACTTAGCTATCTGGCATGTTGGCATGGCTGGGGATAAGTAACTTAGATGATAGAAAACGGCAGTATGGTGATTGCTTTGTTAATAATAAAATAGTGTTAAATGTCCCGTTACTCAGACAATCCGGCGCTGCGAGCAAGAAATCATGCGCATTACTCTGGAAGGTGTACTTAGCTATCTGGCATGTTGGCATGGCCGGGGATAAGTAACTTAGATGATAGAAAACGGCAGTATGGTGATTGCTTTGTTAATAATACAATAGTGTTAAATGTCCCGTTACTCAGACAATCCGGCGCTGCGAGGAAGGAATCATGCGCATTACTCTGGAAGGTGTACTTAGCTATCTGGCATGTTGGCATGGCCGGGGATAAGTAACTTAGGTAAGAGAAAACGGCAGTATGGTGACTGATTTGTTATTAATACGATAGCGTTAAATGTCCCGTTACTCAGACAATCCGGCGCTGGGAGCAAGAAATCACGCGCATTGCTCTGGAAGGTGTACTTAGCTATCTGGCATGTTGGCATGGCCGGGTATAAGTAACTTAGATGATAGAAAACGGCAGTATGGTGATTGCTTTGTTAATAATACAATAGTGTTAAATGTCCCGTTACTCAGACAATCCGGCGCTGCGAGCAAGGAATCATGCGCATTACTCTGGAAGGTGTACTTAGCTATCTGGCATGTTGGCATGGCCGAGTATAAGGAACTTAGATGATAGAAAACGGCAGTATGGTGATTGCTTTGTTATTAATACAAAAGCGTTAAATGTCCCGTTACTCAGAAAATCCGGCGCTGCGACCAAGAAATCATGCGCATTGCTCTGGAAGGTGCACCTAGCTATCTGGATTGTTGGCATGGCCGGGTATAAGTAACTTAGATGAGAGATAACGGCAGTATGCTTTGTTATTTCAATTCGCGCCAACTTACGCAAACAAGCATGAGAGTTGGAAAAAGAAACGACAAGCAGCGGTTATCACGCACTTTCTTGATGACTGACGTGAATTCAATCTGTCTCTGACGGCCCAGTCGTTGTACGCGGTAGCTAGAAGTGAAGTCGAGAGGAGACGGGGGGAACTATATTGATTCAGCCGGCATAGATAAAATCCACGTCGTGACTCATGCACGCTATTGTCTTGCATACTATTCCGAAGAAAAAGCCCATATCGAAAATCTCAACTCCTCTGAAATGCACGAATTTATTGTTTTTTTTTCCTTTGAGGAGTAAGCGCATTCTTAGTGTGTCTGCTTCTCAAACGCAGGTACGAATCAGTTTCAAATTAAACAGACAGATCTATTTATACCTCGGAAGTCATTTTGCGGCAGCTGCTGTTACGCAATTCCGCGATGAGAAATTTCAGTACCGGAATTGACGGTAAAAAATGCATTTAGACGAGCCAGCTAAACCCAGCAGGTTTTTAGTGACAAGTGTATCTTGGCAGCAAGGTTTTCTAATTCTAGAGCTGTCTACTCATGCACCGGCTCATTCACTGGCTCCTCAGCGAAAATAAACAATAAGAACTGAGGTTGTATAAGCATTAAATGAAATTCGGCCCCAATTTCACTGACCTCCTTTTTCTAACAACCTGCGTCTGGAGCACAAAACGACAACTAAAAAGAAGTTCCGTGCTTTTTCAGCTTGCGGTGTCATGATAGGTATCACGGCTAGCTTTCTAATTAACCCATCTCAATGCAAGAGGAACTCAGATTTATCGGCGGGTGAGAGTTTGGTGCTGAACACCTCTTCGTCTAATTATATCATATGCTGTAGGATACACCTCTGGCGCGCGTCCAGTAAAGAACAGAGAGATCTTGCACGCCTAGGAATGCTGTAAAAACAAAAAAAAAACAAAAAAAAGGAAAATCGCTCGTAAAGTCGTCGGTGACAGCGGCAGCTATGACACGGAACCACAACTGGCGCTCGTTCCAAGGCCATGTCGATAACGTGATCACGGGCGGCAAGTTAAAGAAAACACTCTGTGCATTCTCCGCACGTCCCCTATATGCCACATCCGCCGGCGCAGACTTGGAAATCGATGACATGCGAACGTGGTAGTTTTCGATAGCGACATACTACGCCACTGCGAAGTCAAGTGCCACACGGACAGTCTCCCGGGCAGCTGTCGCCGCAGGAGAAACGTTCAGATTCGTCACAGGTACTGGCCCAAACTCATTATCTGCCACCTCTGGGAGCGTCCACGTGACCGAAATTCAAATGACGAGAGCGCTACATTTCAGGGGTGCATATCTGTTCAATGCTTCAATATGGCTGCCTTTAAAAATGAATGCGCACTGGAAGGCTCACAGGTGCGACCCGTCATCGGAGATCCAATATACTCTCCTTTTCTGACTCGAACTGCGCAGTCAGAGAATGAAAGGGACCGCGAGAGTAGTTAAAGCTGGCAGACACAGGAAATAGTTTTACACCGAAAGTGAAGCTTATAGATAGATTTTCCCTGTATCCCTTCCAACCACTACTATTTTCTAAACGAAGAAAAGGAGTACTGAGCAGCGGTGCGACTACCTTTTGTAATGCTTAAGCACACGCCGATACGTTATGGGCAATTTCTTCTGCCAGAACGATCCTGCTCTGAAGGTGGAGGGCACGTTAAAACTCGGCCAATTCGGTGCCGAGCTGACTGTTAGGACGGATGACAACCAGCGGAGAGAAGACGGAAAAAAACAAAAACAAAAACGGCCAGTGGCCTAGAAAAGTTACTTTTCTCACCCCGGCGTCTTGGTGTGGTGGTGATTCTTCCCTGCGGGACTTGGATGAGGAAGACGTTGGAGAACTCTCCGGATGCTCAATCCGCGATGTGGCGCAGGTTAGTGGGGACGGAAGGGTGATGTCACCATCCAGTCAAGACGCTTCGCGCACTGTCTGGGAGTGCTCTAAAGAGGGAGAAAGCTGTTGATGGTCCTTTTCGCCGGTTCGACTCCCTCAGTTTATCAGCGACGCCGGCGCGAAGAGAGGGATAGTGGTCGTGGTGGGAATGATGAACGGAGTCTTCGCGTAAGTCGAGTTTCCGCGCCCGAGAAAACTCCAGCGTGTGGTCCCGCGCTTGCGCGATCTGCAGACGCTTTTGCGACGCGCCGGTCGGAACAGCGCGCCTTTCTTAGCCGCCGCGATCTGCGAGCTTTGGAAATTTCCACGCTCCGAACTCTCCAACTCCATTGGCCGCATCGATGCCGGCGGCCGCTGCCTGCCGCTCCCCCCGTCGGACGCGCGGCAAAGCTCCGCTCTTCTCTCTTTCCTTCTCCTCTCTCCGTCTACAAACCCTCCTCTTCATTTCACCCCCTTTCACATCCGACGGGCTTTCTCTGGCATTCTTTTGTTATTTATGGTTTTCAAAACTATGCTTTATCCGGTCGCCGAGACCCAGACAGAATCTTGTTTCGTTGTGTTTCAAATTGCTCTTTGTTTTACGCGTTTTGGGGAATTTTGTCATTGCCGTTGGCGGCGTTTTTTCACTGTCTGCCGGTCTGGAGGCTGTTGCTTTTGCCTGTTGCAGTTGCCCGCTCTTTTCTCAGGGTCTGACTGGCTGAGGCTGGGATTTGCGGGTCATAAACCTTTCTTTTGGTGCTGGCCGAAGTCACCGTTACCTTTGGTGTAGCGCCTTATCATTTTGAGCCGGTCTACTTCGTTTCACTCCACCTTGTTCAGGACTTCCTTTTCTTTAGAATAAAACTGTGCATTGTTTTCTAACCTGAAGTTGACATCAGTAAGGCTTAAACGCTGGTTGGATCAGCGGGTCGTGATTGGTGAGTGACGTGTGTCAGCCAATGACAATTCATTATTGGTGACAGCTCGGTTTATGACTGGATTGGCTGGCTTCACCTACGGAGCGCTTAAACCTGCAAAGGTGTTATATCAAAGAGCATAATTGTACGGGCAAGCAGACAGCGCATTGTTGGTGGCCGAGAGAAACAGGACATCTTCTGATATCTTCTGATGTCTTCCACACCGACACTACGGTGCGGACAGGCTCATTAGGAGGTCCGCAGCTGAAAAAATACTTTTACCGACATTTTTTTTTTTTTTTCTGTGACTTGACTGATTAACTCTGCTCACCGTTTTGACATCCCTGTATTCGGTGGTCGACGAGAATGCAAACACCATGCAACAAACGATCACAACAGTCAGCGGTGCGTGAGTCGAATCAAGGTGGAACCTCAGAGGGCGTTTAGGAATCCGGTTCCCCACATGCAAGACACGCGAATCGGCAGCAGAGGTGGGCATTTGACCTCAAAAACCGCAACCTCACCTCAACCTCAATAAAAATTTCCTGACCTCACTCAACCTCAACCTCACGCTTTGAGGTTGAGGTTTGACCAGGTGAACTCACCTCAATTTTTCTGATGCCACCACCGACCTCACTCAATCTCACCTCATACTCAAACTATGAATTTGAGGTCGGTCGCTCGACCTCAAAAAAAATAAATAAATAAATAAAAAAATAAACGGTTTTTCACTTCAGAACACTAACTATAAAATGTCATGGCACAAGTCCTGTGCGGTGACACGCCAGAATGACGACATAAATTTTAAGCAACATTGAATATGATGAGGCTTACTTGTAAAGTAAAAAAATTTAAATGAGCATTTGCCAGCGGGGCTACTGATTCATCGCAGGCTGACCTAATAACAGCAGTATAATTGGTCAGTTTCAACTCTTCAAATTTTATTTTTATTTGTTTTGATATGGTGACTTTAGACCTAATTCCCGCTGTAATGCTTATGTGTCCTTGGTGCTGCCGGATGCGAACTCCCGAAGGTCTGCAGTGAAACGTCGCACATATCTGTGACCGTCAAATAGTGTTTCCTCATGACAAGCAAGTCATAATTTCTTTGTGAAGATATTTTCCTGCGATTTGAAATCGAATCAGATGACAAAATCACAAACAATCTAATGTTTCTTCAGTGTAACGTCTCTGTTACAAAAAAAAAAAAAGATCGACCACTTGCGTATATATGGAAGTTGTAGTACCATAACATTCTTTTATCAAACTGACTTCTGACGTGGGACGTATCACAAGAGGCGGACAGAATAAAATGTTGCCATATGCAGAGACGCTTAGTTACGAAAAGGTAAAGCGTGCTTAACTTTTGACATTGCGCTACTTTCGATAATCCTGACGAGTGGGTTGTGCTGTATAGAACAAACGCCGTGACAAATTATTGGAAAGATTACCCTCCCTTCTACTTACACTAACTAACAGTGAATTTGCAGCCCCAAAACATTCCTTTTATCATTGATGTAAGTTAAAGAAATAATACGTTGGATTAGGGATAATTCGCACATTACCTTGAGATGCCGAGAGAAGCTCAAAAGCTGGTTTCCTTGTCCACACAGTTTCTTGTCGCAGTGAATGCATTCCAAGTTTACAGTGCTCTTCGTTTCTTTTGCGTGGCTATTGTAACGGAAATGGCCTTCGATGTCTTCGTCAATTCGACAACTGCGCGCGCACACATCATCGTCGGTATATTTAGATTTTTTCGCTATATCTGCCATAACCACACCTGCCATAACCGCAACCATGTCATGCACCCTCGACGCCGAACGCAACAATGCGATAGACCTCGAAGAAGAAGGGCAGACCTCAGCTGGAAAGGGCGGAAACTTCCGTCATAAATTACAGCAAGTCGCCGACCACGGCATGGCTGAGTGTCTTCGCTTGAAAAAGACGGCCACGGTAAATGGCGAAGAACACAGCATGTCGTTTAGATGCTGCCTTTTTTTTTTTTCTTTTGCCGATTTCGGGCGGCTCACCGACGCCGTTTGGGGCGACTTCCAAGCAAATGTTCCAGGAACAATTGGTGTCGATGAGAACGTGGGGCTGAGACACCAGCTTCTAGTCGCGACGAGAGAACCACGCCCACTGGGAGGAGGATGCGCGAACACTTTACCCATGCTACGGGAGTTGTTTCGTTTTTCTTCGACTGCACAATATTCGTCAAGAGAGGAAGACTAGCGGGTGGTGAGTAGGGTGGCAACGCGTCTACAGGGAGGAAGAGCAGAGTTTGAACACTGACTAGCGTTTCCCTCCTGCGAAACGATGAGATGCCTGCATTGTCGACAAGCGACAGTAGTCCGCGCAGCCTCCGCGGCGTTCCGAGAAGCGAGAAGGGCCTGTCTTTATATTTATTTAGACCAACAGGAATACGCCAGTCGGAGGTATAGCGCACAACCAAAAGCTAAAGAAGCAAAAAAAAAAAAAAGAAAGAAAAGAATGTTACGAGAAGAAGAATCTGAGAATTGTCTTTTCTGAATTTTTTTTCTTAGGAGGAGGGGGGGCGGGGAGGGTGACGACTGGCCATACCGCAGAAAAGCGGCCGGTTGTGAGTAAACGCGGGTGCACAAACGCGAGAGGGGGCACTGGTAAGTGACTATACAAAACGAAAACAAGAAGTGAGGAAAAATAGGGGTGGTGCAAGTATACTGAAAAACTAAAGAGAAGAGGAGACGCAGAACTTCACTCGCGCATTCACACGCTCGAGCACCGCGCACACAACTCGCTCTCTCGCCCACACTGTCACTGTCCTTGTAACTCTCGGCCCCGTTGACAGAAACGCACTTAAAAAAAACCTAAAACTCACAAACTCCCAGAGGCGCGTGTATGTGCAGTGGCTTACTTTCCAAGAAATGCCGAGGGGTTCCCGGGTCCGCGCTTTGTCCGCTAGTTGAGATCGGACACCGGCTGCGGAGCCGAAAGAGCAGAAGCCAGCTTACGAACAAAAGGCGCGCCCGCCACTTTGGCTGCAAGCTGTAAAACGGAGGAGAGGCCCTCGATAAACAAACAAGTAAATGAAAAAGGCTCAAGCTCACGTAGGGTATGAGAATGACTGCAAGCAGTCGTCAATCACCTGTCTGTTCTTCAATGATTCTTCGGGAAGGGCAGATTAAATTTATATTTTTATGTAAGGGTTAATTTAATGTCTAGTGACTAATAATAATAATAATAATAATAAAAGAGTGGATTGCACTGATACAACTACGATCTACCGTCCTGTTGCTTTCTTTCGTTTTAACTCGTACCACATACAATAGCAAAAGCAGATTTTATATACTAAAATACAGTCTTCGTGGGGTGACTTCTCGTCAAGCCATTTTTCTCTCGTCTCTTCTGCATCCTTATTCTTTTCATATGCCTCTCTGAAACCTCCTCTCTCGTGCCATCCTCCCCAAGCAATTCCTTGGTTGCTGGATCTTGCGCTTCGCTCTTTTCTACTATTCTAGTTTTTTTTCTTTTTTTTTTCTGAGAAGTCGACATACTCACGTAGGTCTGGAAATCCTTCGAGTTTGCGCAGACTTTCTTCACTTCCCAAACTCGCTCGGAATGGTGGCGGGATCTTGTTTCACCTTCTTTCGAGTCTGCAGCCACCCCACTCGTTTGCCGCGCTGCGCTTTACGCCCCCCCCCCTCCTTTTTTTTCGTGTCGAACGCCCCGCCGGGGTGGTGCAGTGGTAAGACGCCCGACTACTGTGCCGGAGTTCCCGGGTGCGAACCCGACCACGGCGGCTGCGTTTCGATGGAGGCGAAACGAAATGGCGTCCGTGTGCTGTGCGATGTCAGCGCACGTTAAAGATACCCAGGTGGTCGAAATTACTCCGTAGTCCTCCACTACGGCTCCCCTTTCTCTCTTTCCACTTTCACGCCCACCTTCATCCCTTCCCTTGCGGCGCGGTTCAGGTGTCCACATAGCAAGTGTGACAGACACTGCGCCTTTCCCTTCCTGTGAACGAATTATATAACGCAAACGCACAGACGCAAACTGTTCGTCACGTGCCCGTTGGTAGCCAAAAGAGTGTACACGACAGGCATTATGAAAGGTGTTTTTCCGGCTATTTTATCGCTGTGGGAAACAATAATTTCGACCTCACAAGCCGACCTCACTAAGTTACGACCTCACTCAACCTCAAACTCACGCATGAGGTTGAGGTCTCATTTGCTGACCTCACTCAAAAATATTTCAGGTGTTGCCGACCTCATCTCAACCTCACCTCACTCCGGGAGGTTGAGGTCATTTTGAGGTTGAGGTTGACCTCATGAGGTCGAAACCTCATGAGGTTGCCCACCTCTGATCGGCAGTGTTATCGAATTAACAATTTTCTAGTACTTTAGAGTTAAACAAACAATTGAGTAGCAGCCGAGCAGTGGAGACAAGTATATACATAGCCCGTGATGAGATAAATGAGATTACGGAATGCACGTAAATGTGTGTCGCACGCGAAGCATGTAACGGGCCTAATACTCAGCATACACTCCATTTGGTTGCTAGTACATATCTACATTTTAAAAAGAAAATGTCACCGCCTGTGCTGATATCTTCCAAACATTGTCACTATTTTTTACTCCTTTTGAACACTAGGAGGAAAATCTGGTGAGCAGCCGTGCTTTTGACTTAGACTTGAAGCGATCGCCTAATTCAACCAAACGAAAAGCTCTTCACTTAACACGTATAATGTTACGTGCATCAAGTGTCTCAAAGGAATTTCGCAGCTGAAATCGAGGACACTTTGTTCGAACACAGGCTTCGACGCCGTGTACGGTGGTGTAGATGCTCAGCAGGCAAGCGGCTTTTATCCAATGTCAACGGCGGTCGCTTCCGCAATGGTTCTCGGCCCAGCGTTTGCAGAGCTCAGCGCGATCTCAATTTGGTGACAGCTCGTGAAGAGGGCTTTTAACCGCACCGTCACAAAGACCCGAAAGAATCCACTGGCTTCAGCAAGACAGCGTTGACAGCTGTAGATCGTTAGCACATTGTTAAACAGTTCTGCATGAGATCTAAGCAACATATGAAGGCTTTTGGTTTTGTTACCGCGACCACCATGGGTCTCATTAACCGAAAAGACAAAATTTAAATGACTTCATCACAAAATAACCATGAAAAACGACAGGTTGAAGAGTGGCAGATGACACAGCCTCTGTTCTCGCGTTTCTCCTTGGCGTAATTACCCAACCAGGCTAGCTTTCTGTTAAAATAACTGCTGAATAAATGCTATCGTGCTAGAGAGAAGTCCAAAGTCTTTCGCCTCTTAAGCCCTAATTCAAACTGCGTTCCTATGATATTGCTTACTTCGTGGTGACGTAATACGTCGCTTTCTGAGCAAACATGTTACGCAAGACCTGTTTCATTTACAGGACTCGTCCCAGTCGCTGCATCACATTTGCGGGAGGTTCGCACAAATTTCATTCACAGCACTGTGGTGACAGTCTTTATTTCCCTGGAAATAAGAGTGCAGCAAGCTGCCGCTACGAACCGAGCCTGCAACGTCACGGAAGAGGGTTAAATAAACCAGTAGCTACGGTGACCATCCTCGTTTGTGATTAATTTCAGTGCAACAGATAGATCTCTTACTTTCGCACGGTGCACATTTTTGGATTCATTAGTGAAAACAATTTCTGCTTGCTGTGCAGAGACACTTAATCGTTGCTGGAATATAGAGGTGGTGATTATTTCGGTTGGTTTAGTGGTCATGCTAGTGAAATTATGGTTGGGACATTACTATCCGATATTGTCCTCTCGAGCAGAGGCAGTGATCGTAAAATTATTTGACTATCATCACCAGGCTTCATTGTCTCCGTTTATGCAGTGATTATTTAGATAAGCTGTAGTGAAACTTTCATTTATATAAGCAAGGTTAAACTATGTTAATAGAATTAAGCTTTTCCTTCATCATAATCAGACAATCATTTTTTCTTTTGTGATTACTACAAGCCCACTGGCTCTCAACCTAATATTCTAGCTTTTCGTCTCTGGCCCGCTCTTAACATTAGAATGAAGGTCCAAAAAAAAAATGGTTTGTTACACGTGAACACGTTGACCAAAGTTTATAAACTAGTCGGGGTGCTTTCGAAATTACAGGCTACGTCCAGAGGATGAAATCGACCCGGAGACGTGTTGGAAGCCAACACCAAATGTTTTCTCGTAAACGCGACACGTGCATCGCTCCGAAAAGTTTCCACCACCTGTGAACAACGCTGATAGAAATACGCGCCCGGGTCTATCTTCCATGGCCCGTCTGTTTTCACCGGCAACCAGTAAAAACAAAATCTGAAAATGGGTAGCCAGTAATTCTCCTTTTGCGTGTGTGTTCTCCGAGCATCACTGAGTCTTCGTCTAAGACTATACGGCGTTAGCTCGGGTTCATTCACATCGCGATGAATCAAAAGGACTTTATGTCACCGGCCACTTTTGCGTTTTTCTAGGCAGTTAACGTCGTACTGAGTGAAGGCTGTAACTGCCAGTTTGCTCTCACGTGCCCTCTATGGCTTTTAATTTTAAGGGTGCATACTAGTAGACAGCGCCAAAATACCATAAAAGTTGTCTAATTCTTTTTTTTTTTTTTTGTTCTTAAGATGGTTGCAGTTCGCATTCCTTGGTGGGGCTGTCTTGCAACATCGCCGCTATCTAAAAGTTTCTTCACCATTTCTTTTATTGTTTACGGAGCGCCAGTGCTAGTGTAGAGCATGCATGCGTTACGTCGTCTCATTGCTTTCTCTGCGTGTATACTTTATTGGTCTTCGTCATTTTCAACACTATAAATGACTTGTTAACTAAGGAATGAAATATTGGGTATGTTAACTTTTACACTTCCCTTAACGTAGCTGTAATAGCTGTTGTACTTGACCTTAGGCCATCCAAGATCAAAGACTACCTTCGTATTCTACCTACAAGCTTTCTAGCTCCTTTAAATGAACATGCAGTTTATTCAGATTGCTGATCGTGTTAAAGAAATTAAATGGCTTAGTTATCTGCATCTACACGGTATTTGGCTGAAATTTGTTCGACGTTCTGTGGCGGTCTATGACCTTCGAGAAATAGCGAGCCATGTCTTTTGCGTGAACCCTTTCTTTTGATTCTGTATGTGAATACGATTTAACTAGGTTGCTGATCAGGTTGTGGAGCTCTCATGCCAACGATGTGATTTCCGACTACTTTGGTTGAAGACAATGTGTAGATACAGGCTCCAAAAGACACACCGACCTAGTAAAGGTACAATAGACCAATGAGAGATCTTTTAGAAACAGCATACGAGCGCATCGCAGAAAAATGATTATATCGAAAGGACATATCGGAGCAAACAACGCAGATGTATTCCACTTGTCTTCATGTCATTGCTTACTCTGCTTACTTGAAAACCTTTGTGATCGTAAAACGGTATAGAGAATGCTTTTCGACCTTCCATGACAAGAAGTCATCTTCAGTTCAAAATGAAATCGTATATCGAATTCATTATTCCTCTCGAAGATTCTGCCCTCGCATGGACATTTACTTGGGGAGAACTTGGGGTGACAGACTGAAGTTGAGGATAGGAAGGTAGGTGCTGTTCTGTGTAACGCGTACGATGAGATGAGGAAGAACGACGTTGCGGTCAAGAAAGACCTCGGTGATAGGACAAGCAAGATAGTCACCGTCAGGCACAGGCGGGAAAGGTGACAGAGGTAGGTAAACAGCAGAGTCAGGGGGCAGGCGAGCGAACTCAGTGGAGCGAAGGCGGGGTGCAGATGGAGGATGTTCTGAGCAGACAGGTAGGTCCAAACGAAGAAGGCCGCTGGAGCAGTCGATAAGGGCAGAGTGGGCCGTTAAAAAGTCAAGGCCGAGGTTCACATCGTGAGGGCACTGGTTGAGGACAGTGAACAAAACAGGGATGTGATGACCGGCAAGGGTGACTCGGGCAGTGCACTGCCCAGTGACGGCAGCAGTACTGCCATCGGCAACACGAACGGTGGGCGAAGCGGCGGGGGTCTGTACTTTCTTGAGGCGGCGGCAAAACGATGAGCTCATGATCGAGACTTGGGCACCAGTGTCAATGAGGGCAGAGACGGGAACACCATCCACGAACAGGGACAGGAGGTTACAGGGCGAAGAAATGGGCAGTAGAGGATTTCCAGGTCGGGGTACCAATGCAGCGTCGCCTCCGGGAGCTGTATTGGCTAGTTTCCCGTGAAGCGGCCGGCAGAGGACGGCGAGGAACTTCGGCTAGGAAGAGGTGAACGGGAACGGTGGGCTGGCGGGGAAAGAGACCGACTGGACACAGGAGGAGGCGGAGTAGTATCGGTGCGGGAGGCTCATAACGAGGCGTGAAACGGGGGTGACCGTATTTGGAGTAGCGGTCAACGTAAGTAAAACGTCGAGGTGGTGATGTCCAGCGGCTGCGGCAGTGGCGAGCGATGTGGCCAATACGCGAGCACGTGAAACAGATCGGCCTGTCGTCAGGGGTGCGCCATTCATCAGGATTGCGGTATCGGTAGCGTTGCGCGTAAGTGTTGCAGAGTGTAGCGGTGGCGACCATGGGAGGGACGGGGCTCGAACTGTGGTGTTCCACGGTGTGGCTATAGGGGACGCCCAAGTTGGCAACCTCTTGACGAACGACGGCTTGAATGAGGGATATCGTCGCTAGGTTGCTGTCCGAGGAGGGCGGGTTGGGTGCAGCAGGAGCGAGCGCTTCCAGTTCACGACGTACGGTGCGTGTCACATTTTCAGTGTTGGAAGGTTGCCTTAGGGTCGGCAGATCCTCGCACGTGGAGGTAGGGGCAGTGTTGGGGAGCCGATCGAAGTACATCCCCGGACATTAAGTACATACCGTAACAATATACAGTAATTGTAACCCTATACAGTCTCTGTACTATCTAAATAAATATTTGACAGGAGAACCACAAGATCTCTGCGCATTTATGGGTATGATGTCAAGGCCGAAAAGGTTGCGTTGCAGGTTCTGTGACTGCTGTTGCTGTCTGCTGCTTATCCTCTAAAACAAGACGAGTACGGTGCATTCAGTAAGGGGCGTGTTAGACGACAAGAAAATTGTCGCGCAATACGCACTATAACAAGAATTTACCTTTTTTTTTCAACCTTATTATCAGGCATTCATGCCACTGACTCCAACCTTGGAAACACACATTATCTTCTCATGCCCGATTTTGGCTTCTGCAGTGATGACTTTTTACGATGTATTTTGAAATGACGGCATGCTTCATTCTGTTGAGTGGTGTCAAACTGTAAACTGATATCATTAATTAAGCTATTAAGCAGGTTTCTAATTGTGCGAGGAGAATTCCTGCTTCAATCTATGACCTGAAAAAAAAAAAAGAAAATGAGAATGAACCCAATCAAAGATTTACTTGATGGTGAGACAGAAAAAAGTGAAGCAAATAAATGTGCGAACACATGTAAGCATGCCAGTTCTGTTCAGTTTCGTAAGCGCTTAGCACCTCACTGTTCTTTATATGGTACACTACCATACTTATTCCCTGCTAAAATCACCGTACAAAGCGATCTGCGAGGCAAATAGAAATATTGAAATTAGTCAAATTCGGAGATTGCACTATCAAAACCAAAGTTTGTTAATCACTGGTGCATTCGAAATTTAACCCCATCTTCGCAAGCCTGCCATCGCTCGCCTTCTTAGTAATAGCTGTGGAAGAAGGCTACTGATTTCAGCGCGGTACGGTTACTTACGCCTAATAGCAGTAGTTTCGAGGTCATTAAGGCGCCGAGTTTTATGTGCATGAGCTCGCGTACTGATCCTGCCAAGATCTCGTTCTTCTAAGAACACTAAGCTCCGAATTCATTACAGAAATCAGCTGCTGGCAACCAGACGCAATCCGATCTCTCGTCTTGCTGTCTGGGCTCTGGACTCCCAGCAATTCTAGTAGACGACGGAAACGAGCAAAGATAGCAAGCTCTGGGATGGCGCGCTGCACTGACGCGAAAGCCTATTTGTTAGAAGCTACGCGTACTCAATTAGTGAAAAAATGGGAAGGCATGCCATATTTCACGCCTCACTGCTTAGTTGCGTCGTATTTAAATACCGAACTGCGCCGTGTAATCGGGAGGCAAAATAACAGCAGTTTTTTTTATGCCTTACATGAAATATAACACCTCTTGCATGTCAAAGCCTACAGTTTGTTCTTAATCCCCGAACACTATAAATATAAAAAAAAAATCAATTAGATGCTCTGCAGCAGCTCTGAGCGAGCATCTTGTAGTGACGCATGCACGCTGGTGTCTATATGGAAGAAAATATGCTATTTAAATTAGGTGTTTAAATTCCTTGAGATGTTCCTCTAATGTCACGTGACTTTCGCAAGTTATTTTCAGCGTGTCGCCTCATTACGAATTTGTTTTCTCTGAATTATCCAGGTGTGTCTTAATGGTGAGCGTTAGTTGATTTGTTCGCGTTGATTGGGGATATGGGATGGGCAGAAACAATTAAGCATCATCACCACTATTCCGATTATGTGTAATGAATACGGGAGTGAAGCATGAAAAGAGATTTCACAGCGGCGAAAGAACGCTCGTTGCCCGCGCCGTTGACAACCGAAAAGACTGCGCAGCATCCTACGGGCGTAACGGAACTCTCGAAGGAAGCATGCGCTGGCTGCTCTGGTTTAGAAGACGGCACGCTAAATTCGGTCACCTCTGTATTCACAGCACGCTTGTGGAAAGCCTTCAGGTAAATCGGTTTATCTAAACATCCCTACTAGTCTGGAGCAGTTGGGTTTGTAAAAGTGAGGCTGTTTTGCAAGACATGAATGTCTGCTAGGGTGCTACACAGACCCCATGCTGCACCAATAGATCACTTTGTTTAAGAGCCCGTCACCGCGCGTGGGTTTGCTTAAAAGGCATGCAACTCTTAACACCAGACTTCTTCAATAGCCCAGCTAGTAAATGTTTCAAATATTAGTCGCTAACTTTCATTCAGAGATGAGAATAATAGAAACCAGAAATAAGTGTAGTGAAATGGTCATAAAGTAATAAAATAACGCAACAGACG
Organism: Amblyomma maculatum; assembly: GCF_055883805.1. Lineage (NCBI taxonomy): Eukaryota > Metazoa > Arthropoda > Arachnida > Ixodida > Ixodidae > Amblyomma > Amblyomma maculatum. Next base: position 313,749,712 of record NC_139344.1, on the reverse strand, counting down.
CGCGCAAAAAATATATATATATATATATACATATTACCGCTGCGCACAAGCAGCTTCTGAGCACAGAGGCCCAACTCAAGGTTATAGTCTACGTTCCATGATGGAGCTACTAACCGAACTGTGCCGGAATTAGGCTGCCGTTTGAAGACTCAAGGTTTGTTCGTGATCTTCCCAACATTTTCGTTCAGTGCCCTCAAAGCTGCGCCATTCGCGAACACTATGAAAGAGAATGTACTCATGAATTCAGGTGCATATTCATGTTTGTATACGAACTGAAATTCACTGGAATGCTTGCTACTTTTTCTTGCAAGGAGACGGTAAGGTTGTGCTTTGCACGAAAAAATATTGTCTGCATGTATTCA